>NC_139024.1:119643655-120243655 GCF_964662115.1 Mustela nivalis
GGGTGCAAGGTGCCAGCTTTTGCTTTGTCTTTGGCCAGCCTCATGCTCCCTCATCATTCCCCCCTGAACAATTTGACCCTTAAATCTTTAAGGAGGTTGAAGGTGGAAGGTCTCATCTTCTGTAACTTCTTCCTGCTGAATAGATGCTTAGAGCTGTCCTAACCTACTCAGGTCAAAATTGATCAGTTGAGGAACATATAGGGGAGCTATGAAAGGTGGAGGCAGCTGAATCCAGCACTTGACAGTGAAGAAGTGCCTCTGCGTGGTCAGGATCATCTGTTGTGGTGAAAGTCATTGCAGCAATGGAGTCTCAGCACCAAGTAGAGAAACATTGAACAAACCAACATATTAAGATTAATAAGGTGATTAAGAATGAGAATCCCGAAAAGGAGATTTTTAATTGTTGGCCATAGTCCTCCTCCAAACCAGGAAGCTAACAAATCATTGAGAGAGAGAAGAATCTTGTAGAGCCTTAATCTAGGTATTCATATCTTTTATCAGTCCTGTGACATTTTTGTGAGAGTCTGGCATGTACACGCAACATTCTGTTTTGTTAATTGCACATGTGCCAACCTGTGCTGCTGTCAGGACATCTAAGGCCATCCTAGATGTCATGTGTTATTTGCCCAAGCACATACGTTTGATTTCTTTGTTCCCAGCAAAAACTGCCTTTTGACTGAGCTGTCCAATAGTGGGTGTGAGCCACAAATATGTATCCCAGATTTGATATATACCATTGATGAAGTTCTAGAACATAGGTGAGGTTCGGTGGGCTGAGGTCCGGAGCCAATGACCAAGAAAGAATTCTTGAGACATCTTTGGTGCAAAATGGTGGTTTATTAAAGCACGGGGACAGGACAGGGTCTTCCTAGAGCTGCTGCCCCGGGTTGTGAGGGTAGGCATGTTATATACCTTGCGGTTGGGGGAAGGTGAGGAGAAGGGAGGTTTCAAGGGAAGTTTTCATACGTTAAAGAGGGCCTACAAGGTGCCAGGGGGAGGCCTTGCCCTTATGGCCTGATCAATGTCGTCTTTAGGTCAGGCATTAACATCAAGATAGTTAGATTCTTGGTGGGGTATTATGATCCTGCTATCATTTACATTCCCTTCTACCTCAGCCTCCTCCAGTTTATGGTGGGGAGGGAGACATTAGGGCTTCAGGAATTGAGAGTTATTTGCCTCTGGAAATTTATGCTACTGATAAGGTAACCTCCCTGTTTGTAGATCTCTAGGACATCTGTAGAGCAAGGGAGATTCCTGTCCTGCAGGATTGTGATCTCTGCAAGTTTACTATTTATCGTTTTATGGCGGTCAGTGGTGGCTGAGGAATACTACACATATGGAGGGGAGCAGGTGGAGAGGGGGTGCAAGGCGCCAGCTTTTGCTCTGTCCTCAGCCAGCCTCCTACTCCCTCATCACCATCCTTAGTATAGCAATAAAGAGGGTTTTGTAACTTAGGCCCATTATTTGATTGGGGAGTTATGGCTTGACAGCAATCCCTTTCTTTCCAAATAGCTCCATGGGCATGTAGTACCAGGAAGGCATATTAGGAGTCAGGGTTAATGTTTATTTTTAGGCTTTGGCAATTGCAAAGTGATAGTGAGCACTATGACACACCTAGCTTTTCTTATTCTTTTTATGAAAACTACTGTCATCAGTAAACCAACTGTCATTTGTATTTTTAACAGGGGCATCTTAAATCTGGCCAAATAGAGTAAGCAAGATCAATAACCTCTGAACAGTTTTTGCTCTATAGAGAAAGAAGTACAGTGGTCAGGTTCAGGCATACAGGTAACTAGGTTTAAAGTTTGACAAGTTTTAAGTATTATTTCTGGCATATCTGTAAGTATGGCCAATATTTAATTAGTCAGCCTCCATCATCCATTGGTGGCCTTTGGCTTCTAAGACAAATATGGACCTGGTGTGAAGTCATTACAGTCAGAGACTGTCCCATAGTGATCTTTAAGGCTCCTTTTATGAGGAGGGCTGTTCTATGCTTAGCTAAAGTATCTATTTGCAATTGTACCTCAACAGATGTGGCTTCTAGATAAATATGACTAAGGGATGAAATCATTATTAGCCCTTTGAGTGGTACAGCCTTAACAATATCCTAATTACTGTCAAGTGGGAGAAAACTTGTCAAGAGGTAAGGGGAGTCCCCCATGCATCATCTAATCCAATCATAAAAAAGTGGGGTCATCCATTATCTCCATAAGTCCATAGTTAATCCTATGGAGTATGGTATGCTGACTTTTAGGTAATTTCTTTATCCCAGCCACACACAAGGTGTTAGTTAAGTTATACAATTATTGGGGAATCAATCCCATTTTTCCAGTTGTTTAATCATGTGCCATGGGGTTCTGCTAATATCCCCACAAAATAGATCGACTAAAGAAGCTATTGTGCAACTTCTCTGAAGTTTACCTCAAATTTTCTAGCTTAGGTAAACAACATTTAAAGACAATCAAATCTAGAATTTAACATCCATAAAGGTGTGTTATTAAAACATAATTTTTCTCTCTAAAATAACCCTCATTTCCAGAGATAGCAAAATCAGGACTAATTCACTTGAGAAGTCCAGTTTTAACAAACTTGGCCTATTATTTACATAAGCTCAGCAAGAACAGTTGAGTGTGATCATATAGATCTTTTAGAATCTGCTTTGCTGGAACTTCTTATAAGGAATCTCTAGGTTGAACTTTTAGTAGCTTCTCCGGGCCAGAAGCCAAGCCATGTACTTGCCATCAGGCATGCCTGCAATACCTGTCGATTTTGGCAAATGCCTTTTCCTGAGACTCTGCACCTACCAAGGAGTGACATTCTTTACTCACCTGGTGAGACTGCTGGGAACTGTGTAAGCAAGGTATCGGGCCAACAGTTGCAGGGGGCTTTATGGCTCCAGGTTTCATAAAGTCAACCTTAGTTCCTTAAAGCTGTCTGGTCATATCTGGTTATATCTGAATCTATGCATGTCTTTCTCAAATATGACATTCCAGGCAAAGTCTTGGTAAAATAACCAGTTTCCAATGCTGTCCTGTTACAAGGAGAACAGATTCTTATTGAACTTATGCAAATGACTGATTGTCATGGAAGAAAGAATGCTTACTGAGACCTTTTGGTTTCAGAAGGTTCAGATAGAGAGAAAAGTTGAATGCTTTGATTTGTTTACAAATATTTTACATCTCTGTAAATTACAGGTAACTTAAGAAAAAGTATTCCTAGTCTGGAAGAGCAAACATTAGAGAACCAGCAATGTCTAAAATAAGACAAAACATTAAGAGACACAACACTATAATCTTTTAGTTCATTTAGTCCCATGTTACTAAATCTGGTGAATGCAGCTTTAAGTTAGTTTTGGAAATTCTTACCCATTTCAGTTTTAGGATTTTCAAGTGTATCAAATATCTGTATTTGTCCTGAAAGTCCTTTATTTGAATCTCCATGAAGATAAAACTCATTTTACAAGAGAATTAAAACAATTATAAATGACAAAAACTCAGAAGGGATATGCTTAGAGTTTACAATTTAGCTGGCAAGGAAATCAGGTTATTTCTGTGACACATAACACTTCCATAATTACAATATCAAGTGATGATCTCTCAAAACATTAAAATTTTAGGAAGTGCATAGAATCTCTAGAATAGTTATAGCATTTCCCCAAATGTAACCCAAGGTTTATCATTGGTTTAGCAGTATTTCATGAGTAACTTCGCATACAAAGGAAAAGCCTGAGTTAAAGAGATTTACAACTTAAATATTTATCTTATAAAGTTTTGAAGCACATGCCTAAATATAATTAGGGATGTTAAACACCTGATAAAACAAAACATAGAAACTGGTTTTCTGGGCAGGCAAAGAGAAAACCATTTACGTTCTCTTAACAGCAGATCAATTAATCTAAGAAAACTTTGTCCTTTTGAACAGAGACAATTTCAGTCTTATACCAATGTACCTTTAAAACCCATTCATTTCAATCTTAGTTCGCCCTGACCATAGCTAAAATTCCTTTTCTGAAGATTTCCCTTCACTCCTACAACTTTCCTTTGCATTCAGGTTTTGTCCCAAGTCATTTCCTTCCAAACAACCATTTAGGACAAAATTACCTTGTCTTACCCTCAAGAAAATGTATTCCCATTGCTTAAATCTTTCTTACATATCATCTACTTTTCCACAGAGTTGTTTCCCTTATTTCCATCAGTCTTAGTTATACTGATGAGGGAGCAGGAGGCTGGCTGAGAACGGAGCAGGGGCTGGCACCTTGCACCCCCTCTCCACCCACTCCCCTTGGTAATATGTGTGACATTTCACAGGCACCCCTGACTGCCCTAAAAGAAGAGCAAATGGTTATCTTGCAGAGATCACAGTCCTGCAAGGCAGGAGTCTCTCTTGGTTTACAAATGTTCTTGAGATTTACAACAAAGAAGTTGCCTTATCAATAGCCCAATTTCCAAAGATACATAACTCAGTTCCTCAAGCCCTAACGTCACCCTCCCCTCCATAAAAAAACCGAAGGAGATGGAGGTAGAAGGAAAAGTAAATAAAGTTAAATTTCTTTTAAGACCTAAATCTCACTAACAAGGACGTTTGATAGCAGGAATGTAACATTCCATCAGGAGACTCCCAATTGTCTTTATGTTAGTGCCTCATTAGAGGGAAAGTGGCCTTGGCTTGATAGTAACCAGGCCTTCCATATCCTGACAGTCTTCTTTATCCCAATAGCCCTTCTGAACAACCCTTTGTCCTCACCTACCCAACTCCTGTGTATATAATCAGCCACTCCTCACAACCCGGGGCAGCAGCATCTCCGTCTGCCCACGGTCCTGTTCCCATGCTTTAATAAACCACCATTTTGCACCAAAGATGTCTTAAGAATTCTTTCTTTAGTCGTCAGCTCCAAACCTCACCCCACCGAACCTGACTTAGGTTCTGGGACTTCATCATTTTTGGCGAGCCAGCCAGGAGATTCATGAGTCTTTACATTTGGACTCTGAGCTTCAGTGCAAAATTGGTGAGTACTTTCTCTCCTTTTCCTTTACGCTCATTCCAGGGCTTTTCAAGGAGTATGGTCTTATTGGAACACTTGCATGTCAATTGCTCAGGCTGTAATCCTCTAGCCCGTGGCTACTCTACGGGGAGGAGAATGTCTGCCTTTTGGCTGTAAGCTAGTACCCTGGCCGGAATGGCAATAAGACCCAGAAACTTGATGGCCTCTCTTTGTTCCTGTTCTTATAGAAAGTTGTCTCTCTTGGGCACGGGACAGCCACCTAAGTCACCAGGACGGCTGCCAATCTCAAAACTCCTGTGTGAGGTTTCCTCCTGATTGATCTAATGTGATCCCCTCCACATCCTGGTCTAGCCACTTCTGGCCACGAGACCTCCACTGGGAGCCAGCGGAAACCAGTACCTGATTGAATTAAAATGCAACCGGGGACCCTTTCCTAGGGAAGTTGCCTGTAAGGACCACATGTGCTGGAATGTCGCTTAGACCATGATGGATTTCAGTCTTTACTGTTTCTCGTCAGTGTCATCTGCAAACCTCTTAAAGCTATGAAATTGGGTAATTTCCCCTTGCCAAACTTTTCTAGTATTTCCATGGGTTAAAATGGCAAAACACTATCCAGTCTTCAGGACAGACAATGAGCATGGCATGGCACAGCATTTTGGTCCATTCACCAGGCACCCATCAGCAGCCTAGGATGTGATGGGGAAGAGGAGGGACGCCGGCACCCCTCCAGGGCCTTTTATGGCAGGAATGTCTTCCCAGGGAAGGCAGGATGGTGATCAATAGCGATATCTTGAGAGACGCCTCTGGTCGCTTTTGACACACAGGAACCTCTGACATATCCTGCGTGGGACGCTACCCAGGAGTCAGGGGGGATTTGGTAATGGACCTTCTTTACTTTTCTGGAAGCATGGCCTCAGTAGGCTTCCTCAGTTCCCAAGGACTCTACCTTGGGGTGCCTTTTAACCCACTGGAAATAATTTGGATTGCAAAACTTAGGAAAGGACTGAGCTCCTGTAACACTGCATGGCCTCAGTGGGATCTATCAGTTAGATCTCCTCTGCAGGAAGCAGGGCAAATGGACCTAAGATACCTTCACTGCTCATACCTAGGCCTTTATTGCTCTGCACCAGGACCCCAAGTAAGGGGCTTTTGTGGAATGTGTTTGCCCAAATGAGTCAGCTAGTAAACTTTCTCCTGACATATTGGATGGTAATTACGTAAATAAGCCTTCTTCTAGTAAACCCAGGTTGCTGGGCCATCCCTAGCAAAGGGGACTCTGGCGTTATTCCTGTTTCTCTTAATAGATGTGGGGGCTTCTCCCTCACTCACTTCCCGTGTTAATGGCTATAACTGGAGCCAACTGGGGTTGGTCTAACTCGAGACAGAGACCATAAGGAATATTCCCAAGCAGCTGCCGAAACTCTCTTTGTTTCGGGGAAGTTTCCCTGTGTTCTCTGGCCGACTTGGACTGCTTAACCCCTCCCCCCTTGCTGGTGGGAAAGCATGGCGTCTGCTCCTCTGTTGGGGCTTATGAGCTCCAAAACCGGGAATCCTTTCTCTGCCTCCTGGCAGCACTTTGTTTCTTCTGTTTCCCCCTTCTCCTGTTTCTGTGCACCAACGTGCGTGCAGCCTGCATGACTAGCCTCTAGATCATGCACCATGGCTCCTCTCTTCACTGTCAAGGAGCAAGAAGAGCATCCCCTGGACCTAACACCCCCACTCCAGATCTTCCCACGCATGTCTCAGGTAAACATTCAAAGTGGAGTGGCCCAGGTGGAAAGTAAATCAGTATTGGAATTAAGTTAAGTTTGTTGGTTTAATTAAGATAGACATGTCTTTTAAGTTATCAGCAGTAAATGTGAAACTTCAAAATTTACTGAAGGTCAAATAAGCTCGTGTTATTTGTTAAAATTTGTTAGCAAAGGAATAACTAAACTGATGGTTAATTGTCTGTCTCAAAGTTCTAATGGCTAATTGCTGAAATAGCTTTCAAAGTCTTTGGTAACCTGAAAGTTTTAAAGTTTTGCTTGGATGACAAATGGAATTGAATTGTGGACATCTATATCTTAACCAGACAGGATAAAAAGCTAAGTCGTTAATTACTGGATGTAGGTTTGTGCTTTTGACTTCTTACTGCAAAGAAACTAAGAGTATTTAAATCTGCTGGTAAACTTGTTTGCCACTTAACTGATTCATAAATTTTCCACCTGAAGAATTCTGTTGTGTAACAGTTTACAATTGGTTAATAACTAAAGGTGTTTCTAAGAATACAAAGTTCTGCTTAGTGTAACTAAGACTGATGGAAATAAGGGAAACTCTGTAGGAAAGTAGATGATAAGTAAGAAAGATTTAAGGAATGGGAATACATTTTGTTGAAGGTAATTTTGTCCTAAATGAGATGGTTGGTTTGGAAGGAAATGGCTTGGGACAAAACCTGAATGCAAAGGAAAGTTGTAGAAGGTTTGTGAACGGAAATCTTCACAAAAGAAATTTTAGATATGGTCAGGACAGACTAAAAAAAGAAAGAAAAACAGCCTCCAAGGTGATTTAGCACTCTCCTGGCCTGCCTCCACACAGATTATACTTCCAAGTATAAGGGCCATTTGGCCTTGAGAGATTAAGGAAGCAGCCCAACCTTGAGGGACTGCGAAAACACCCTGTTACCATCCTCCATTGCATGTAACCATAGAAACTCACTCTAATCTGTAAAGAATGAAAGGGGAGACTGATCACCTCCCATTAGCCAGAGATGCCCTGAAGGGGAGGGTATCCAACCTGTTTGAATCTGAAGAGTGCCTGACTGTGTGAATGTGTCTGTATGGCTCCACCACTGAGTGGGCTGCACCTTGAGTCTCGCGGGGCGTCATATGGCATAACAGTCATCTACTCCACGGAGTAGCCTGGTCCGGGGTTTATGCGGACAGGCCTTAGCTAAGACGCTCCTAAATTCCCGTGTGAGGGATGCAAACAGGACAGCAGGGGAAAGATCCCCCTCCTTTGTCTGCGACATCATTCATGATAGGAGGGAAACCCAGAAAACTCCTATCTTAAGACTGCACACTTAGAAGTAAAATAAAAAAAGGGAAAGACACTGGTATAAAAAGCTGGTTTTCTTTCTGTTTAAAAGGGGCAAAGTTTTCTTCCTTTACCTTCAACAAAATGTATTCCCATTCCTTAAATCTTTCTTAAATCTTTCTTATATCTCATACTTTCCTACATACAGAGTTTCCTTTTATTTCCATCAGTCTTAGTTACACTAAGCAGAACTTTGTATTCTTAGAAACACCTTTAGTTATTAACCAATTGTGAACTGCTACAACAGAATTCTTCAGGTGGCAAATTTATGAATCAGTTAAGTGGCAAACAAGTTTACCAACAGATTTAAATACTCTTAGTTTCTTTGCAGTAAGAAGTCAAAAAGCACAAACCTACATCCAGTAATTAACGACTTAGTATTTTATCCTGTTTGGTTAAGGCCTAGATGTCCACAATTCAATTCCATTTGTCATCCAAGCAAAACTTTAAAACTTTCAGATTACCAAAGACTTTGAAAGCTATTTCAGCAATTAGCCATTAGAACTTTGAGACAGACAATTAACCATCAGTTTAGTTATTTCTTTGCTAACAAATTTTAATAAATAACATGAGCTTATTTGACTTTCAGTAACTTTGAAGTTTCACATTTACTGCTGATAACTTAAAAGACAGGTCTTATCTTAATTAAACCAACAGACTTAACTTAGTTCCAACACTGATTTGCGTTCCACCTGGACCCACTCCACTTTGAATGTTTACCTGAGACATGGTTGGGAAGATCTGGAGTGGGGGGTTGTAGGTCCAGGGGGTACTCTTCTTGCTCCTTGACAGTGAAGAGAGAAGGAGCTGTGGTGCATGATCTAGAGGCCAGTCATGCCGGCTGCACACACGTTGGTACAGAAACACGTAAGGGGGAAACAGAAGAAACAAAGCGCCGCCAGGAGGCAGAGAAAAGATTCCAGGTTTTAGAGCTCATAAGGCCCAACAGAGGAGCAGACACCATGCTTTCCCATCAGCCAGGGGGGAGGGGTTAGGCAGTCCAAGTCAGGCCAGAGAACACAGGGAAACTTCCCCGAAACAAAGAGAGTTTCGGCAGCTGCTTGGGAATATTCCCTATAGTCTCTGTCTCGAGTTAGACCAACCCCAGTTGGCTCCAGTTATAGCCATTAACACGGGAAGTGAGTGAGGGAGAAGCGCCCACATCTATTAGGAGAAACAGAGAGAAATAAAGCCAGAGTACCCTTTGCTAGGGATGGCCCAGCAACCTGGGTTTACTAGAAGGCGGCTTATTTACGTAATTATCATCCAATAAGTCTGGAGGAAATTTACTAGCTGACTCATTGAATCTGGTTTTAGCTTTTAATACTTATCTTAATACCTATCTCTTATATTCCCTCCCAATATTGTGGACAGTGAAAGCTCAGAGGGACTTCCAGATGAATTAGTTCAAAATCAAAAAGGGGGTAAGGAGAAGAAAAGCCTAGAGGCTTCCGGCTTATCAACAGAGGCAAAACCTATAGCTGTGAAACAGCCTGAGGCAGAAGCAGAGCGTGCACCAACTCCGCATTCTAGCCCCACGGCGCCACCTTATGAGTGGCCTCCGCCATATCGGGCGGGATGTACAAAAGTCTGCCATTGCTCAGACTGTACCGCAGCAAACTGGAGAGAGGTCTTAGGGCCAGGAAAGGGGTTTTTCCCAGTGCTGGAGGATCAAAATCAGCAGAGGTATCATCAACCGCTAGATTTCAAACTAGTGAAACAGCTTAAAGAAGCGGTTAGTGCCTATGGACCTCAGGCAGCCTTCACCGTCTCCCTTGTGGAGTCGCTGGGAGCGCTTACCCTTACTCCGGAGGATTGGAGCAATCTAGCCAGAGCAGTTTTGAGCGGGGGACAATATTTAGAGTGGAAAATTCAAAATCAGGATAACTGCCAGGATACAGCACGGAGAAATGCAGCCGCAGGAAACCCTCAGTGGAACCTAGAGATGCTGACAGGCACTGGGCAATACCTTGGGGTTCAGGTACAGGCTAACTATCCACCCGCTGTGTATCAGCAGGTCGCTACAGCAGCTGTTAGGGCTTGGAAAACCTTGAGGGGAGTGAATGATTTGCAGGGACAACTGTCAAGAGTAGTGCAAGGGCCAAGTGAACCCTACGCTGACTTTGTGGACAGGCCGATGCAGGTTGCGGGCAGAATGTTTGGAGACGCTGATTCTGCAATGCCTCTAATAAAACAATTGGCCTACGAGAATGCTAATAAGTGGTGCCGTGAAGCCATTAGACCATGGAGGGCCAAAGATCTTTCTGCTTATATTAAGGTTTGTAGAGATATTACAGGGCCCGTAATTCAGGGGCAGGTTATGGCTGTGGCTTTTGCTCAGGTCATGCAGGGACAACAAGGAGCCCAACCTCGAAAATGTTTCCAATGCGGACAGGAGGGCCATTTAAAAAGAGATTGCCCTCAAATAGGAGGTCCATTTGGAAAAGCCCTCCCAAATAAACCGGCAAAGAAAAAACCTCAATTGTGCCCACGATGCAGAAAGGGGAATCACTGGGCACAAGAGTGCCGGTCTGTGGCGGATATACAAGGAAATCCACTGCCACCTAATAATTGGGGGAATCCAAAAAACGGGGGGCAGGGCCCCTGCCCCCGGGGCCCGAATCAAATGTACGGGGTGGCAATGTCCCTGCCAGTCAAGCCGCGATGGCTATACCCACCCACCGATCAGGGGAGCCAATTCCTGCAGGGCCCCGGAGAGCCACAACAGGCTCCGCCGGACTTGACGTCTGTGCCACCACCCGAATGGTCTTAACTCCTGAAATGGGAGTACAAGCTGTGCCATCCGATCTGTCTGGAGGGCCTCCAAAAGGAACAGTGGGACTCCTTCTTGGTAGAAGTTCTTGTACTTTACGAGGGCTTCAGGTCCATCCAGGAGTGATTGATCCTGATTTTGAGGGGGAAGTTAAAATCCTGATCTCATCCCCAAAAGGAATCAATGTTATAAATCCAGGAGATAGGATTGCACAGCTTTTGATACTGCCTAGTAATCATGAAAAATATCCTTCTACAGGTCAAGTTAGGAAAGGAGGTTTCGGTTCTACGGGAACCTCTTTAGCATGCCTTACTATGAATATGAAGGAGAGACCTATGGTCAAATTAAAAATTAGAGGAAAACTGTTTTGGGGGCTCCTAGACACAGGGGCCGATAAAAGCATTATAAATTGTTTAGATTGGCCTAAAGCCTGGGCTCTAGTCAAAGCCAGCCAAACCCTCCGGGGATTGGGGATAGCTACCAGTCCCGATATTAGTGCTGCATCCTTGGACTGGGAGGATGAGGAAGGACATAAAGGCATTTTCCAGCCATATGTCTGTTCCACCCCAGTATCCTTGTGGGGGTGCGATGTGCTGGAGCAGATGAATATCAGACTTACTACAGAAAAGCTGTACAGTGAGGCCTCTCAAACCATGATGAAGAACATGGGGTATAAACCTGGCCAGGGACTTGGAGCCAAGAGCCAGGGAGATCCCAATCCGCCCTCCATGGGAGGGCAGGTTTTTTCCTAGCGGCCACTGAGGCAATTCGCATAACTTGGAAAACACCAGAGCCGCGCTGGGTGCCTCAGTGGCCTTTAACAAAAGATAAATTACAAGCGGCAAAAGAGCTAGTCCAAGAACAACTCAGGGCAGGACATATTCAAAAATCCACGTCTCCGTGGAATACACCCATATTTGTAATAAGAAAGAAATCAGGCAACTGGCGATTGCTACATGACCTACGACAGATTAATGATCAAATGCAGGTCATGGGACCCATTCAGTTAGGGCTCCCAGTCATGACGGCGTTGCCAAGAAACTGGCCTTCTATTGTAATTGACATCAAAGACTGTTTCTTTTCCATTCCATTACACCCTACAGATACAGAGCGCTTTGCATTTACCCTGCCATCAATTAATCATGCTGAGCCAGATCAAAGGTATGAATGGAAAGTACTCCCTCAGGGGATGGCCAATAGCCCCACCTTGTGTCAGTTGTATGTAAGCCAAGCACTAGAGCCTTTCCGAAAAGCATTCCCAGACTTGCTTTGTTATCATTATATGGATGATATCTTGATTTGTGGGCCAAATGAGAGGTCTCTTCCTTCAGCTCTAACCTTCCTACAGAAACAGTTAGCAAAGTGGGGACTGACTATATCCCCTGAAAAGATCCAAGCAGGAGACCTACAAAATTACCTTGGTATGCAGCTCTCTAAAACGTCAGTAAAGCCTCAACTGATTCAAATCCGTAGAGATCACTTACATACATTGAATGATTTCCAAAAACTTTTAGGGGACATTAACTGGATTCGACCATACATAAAAATTACTACTGCAGAGCTGAAACCTTTATTCGATATTCTGCCTGGGGACCCTGCATTAGACTCCCCAAGAGTACTCACTCCAAGCTGCTATTAAATCATTACAGTTAGTTGAAAGCAGGCTAGCTTTAACAGCAGCAGATAGATGTGACCCGGAAAAGCCTATAAGTGTCATAATTATCCCATCCCCTGGATCACCCACGGGGGCCTTATGGCAAGGAGGACCCCTACTATGGATTTATCTACCCCATAACCTTAGCCGTGTCATCACCCCGTATGCGACGGCTGTAGCTACAGTGGCAAATAAAGCCTTTAAAGCCAGCATACAGGTCCTCGGGAAACTGCCCGATGTTTGTATAGTCCCTTATGATAAAACCCAAATGAGCATTTTAACGCATGAAAATGACGAGTGGGCCATTCTAACAGTTGCTTATCCTGTTACATTTGATAATCATTATCCTTCACACCCTCTCATTGAGTTTTATAAGAATACATCCCTTATTTGGCCTAAATCCTGCCGATTGGAGCCATTAATCGGGGCCCTCACAGTATTTACAGATGGCAGTAAATCCGGAACTGGCGCCTATGTGGTAGAAGGAAAAATAATTCCTGTTGTTGTGCCCTCGACTTCAGCCCAGAGAACAGAATTGTTGGTGATTATGTGTGTTTTGCAAAGGTTTCTAAATCAACCCATTAATATTATCTCAGATAGCAAATATGCAGTTGCAGCCACCAGGTCTATAGAAACTGCTATTATCTCAGCCAGCCAGTCAGAAATTTCCTCCCTGCTGACTGAATTGCAACACCTTATACTCTCCCGTGGTGCCCCTTTTTTATATTGGACATCTTAGAGCACATTCAGACCTTCCAGGACCTATGGCTGAGGGAAACCGAATGGCTGATGCAGCTGCGCGCTTTTATGTTTGCAGTGCTCTAGAAGATGCTAAGAGATATCATGAGAAATGGCATGTGAATGCCCAAACATTAAAGGCACGCTTTCATATCTCCAGAGCTGACGCACGAGATATCGTAAAGTCTTGTGGCAATTGTGTGGTGCACTTGCCCATGCCCTCCTTAGGGGTAAACCCTAAAGGGCTATTGCCCAACCATCTATGGCAAATGGATGTAACACATGTACCTTCCTTTGGGCAACAAAAATACGTTCATGTGAGTGTGGATACTTGCTCAGGTGTCGTTAGTGCAACCCCCCTGCGAGGAGAAAATGTTAAAAACGTGATATCTCATTGCCTGCGCAGCTTTGCCTGCTGGGGAGTGCCTAAACAATTAAAAACAGACAATGCTCCTGCTTACACTTCTAAAAGCTTTTCAAACTTTCTAGCCTGTTATAATATTCACCATGTTACAGGCATTCCTTACAACCCTCGAGGCCAGGGTGTCATAGAGCGCACTCACCTGACCTTTAAAACTACCTTGCAAAAAATACAAAAAGGGGGAATAGGGGAGGAATATCATACACCTACAGACCTTACCAATTTAACTACTTTTATTTTAAATTTTCTCACAATTGACAAGGATGGCGTTTCTGCCGCGGAGCGCCATTGGGGTCAACAGAAAACGCAACAAGCTATGGTAAAATGGAAAGACGTCCTCACTGGGTTATGGAAGGGCCCTGACCCGGTGCTCCGGTGGCACCGAGGTTCCCTTTGTGTTTTCCCACAGGATGCGCCTGTCCCTCTCTGGGTGCCGGAACGTCTCACCAGACTGGTGGCCATGGAGCCTGTGGAAGATGCTGCTACTGCGGATGACAGTGATGATGATCATCCTGCAGCCTGCCCCTGTGAACCTGGAACCGACCCAATCGCCGCCGAGACAAATGATCATCAAGCTTCGAATCCTCCCTCTAATGACTCAACCTAAAGTGCAACATTCTCTTTTGGACTCGTACCTGTCATTCCTATTGATTTGTATGCAAGTGTTGACGGTTCAAAGCTCTGTATACTGGGCATACGTGCCTGATCCACCTTTGTTACAACCTGTGAGTTGGGAAATGAGTTCTGTACCTGTTTATGTTAATGATACTGCCTTACTAGGATCCCCTTCCTCAGTACACATACAGCCACAACAGGCAAATATTTCTAATAGGGGTTACTCTGATATGTATCCTATGTGCTTTACTAAGGGTGGTGTATCGTCAACACAATGCTTGATTCTGTTTACCCACGTTAATTATAATGATGTACATATGGATGCACCGCCCGATGGACGCCCTACGTCTGTAGGCGTCAAGCCCCGGGACATTCCATTGTGTGAGGCTCACCTAGGGATATCTATGGGGATAGGTGTCCCCTGGAAGTTGTGCATAGAGAAAAAACCCATGGCTTATACCCTTGGTGGAGAGTTTACGCTTTTAAATTGGGGACCCGGAGCTCCTGCTTTCTATTATAAACCAAAGGTGCCTCCTATTTTTGCTCCACCTAGAGGTTATCCAGTGCAAACAGAAATATGGAAGCTTCTAGCCGCTTTTGGTACAGTCATCCGTTGGAACAAAGACCCCCAAGACTCAGAGGATAGATATCCTCAGGCATGTGTGCCTAGGCCTTTCCTGTTGATAGTAGGAAATCTTACCATTAAAAAAGACAAGGCTACATATCACCTACTCTGCCCTAATTGCACCTTAACTAATTGTATTCAAGGTGTCTCAATAGATGATAGTGTATTAGTGGTCCGGCAACCTCCTTTTGTCATGCTTCCCGTTAACATATCTAAACCTTGGTACTCGAACCCCGGATTAGAATTGTGGGATCGGGTACAGAATGCCCTTAGCCGCCCTAGACGAGAATTAAGTTTGCTGATTCTAGGTATAGTTTCTCTTATAACAATAATTGCTACAACTGTTACTGCATCTGTTTCTCTGACTCAAGCAGTGCAAGCTGCAGATACAGTAGATCACCTAGCCCATAATACTTCTTTGGCCCTAGGAACACAAGAAGATATAGATAAAAGGGTTGAAACCAGGTTGAACGCCTTATATGATGCGGTGAGATTCTTGGGAGAAGAAATTCAAAGTCTGAAGTTGCGAACTAGGATTCAATGTCATAGTGATTATCATTGGATTTGTGTTACTCCCAAACGATACAATGTTACAGAAACTTCCTGGGATCGGGTATTGTACCACCTGGAAGGAGTGTGGTCCAACTCCAATGTGTCTTTTGACCTACTGCAGCTGCATCAAGAGATTTCGGGCATTGCAGAAGCTCCACATGCCAAGTTGCCTGTAGCTCAGCTTGCTGACAATTTTGTAAATTCGCTATTTTCTCATATTCCTTCGCTATCATGTACTTGGTATGCTATAGGCTCTATCGTAGGAATGTTAATACTTATGCTTTTATTCATGTGCCTCTTTCCCTGTGTGGTGAAATTCATGCTTACAGAATTATATAAAGTGCGAGCTATTGTGCGTAATCAGCAACGGGCTGTCCGTGACAAAACTGCACGGCAACCTTGATTATGGGTTGCTCCCACCATAGCTAGTACCCTGCTGCCTCAAGCATCCCAAAACTGGCTTTGCTGCCTAAAAGGAGCTAGCATTTGATGCCTCCCCCTGGATATGGCTCTGTATGCTGGGTCGGTAGCCAAAGACGGGTAAGACTGATCCCTCACCTTAGCAACCTAAGACAGGGGCTCCTCGCTGAAGGGGAGTACCCGATGACGGGTAAGCATGTGTGTAGAGGATTGGCAACCTAAGACAGGCAC
The DNA here is from genome assembly GCF_964662115.1 of Mustela nivalis. Lineage (NCBI taxonomy): Eukaryota > Metazoa > Chordata > Mammalia > Carnivora > Mustelidae > Mustela > Mustela nivalis. Next base: position 119,659,762 of record NC_139024.1, read on the forward strand.
GACCCCTGCCAGTTAAAAAATACAAAAAGGGGGAGCTGTGGAGAGCCATGCAGCAGAAGCTAGGAGTCACGTACTAAGCGAGGCCTGAGGAGAGGGGCTGGTGGATGTTTAACCTATGGTATATGGGAGCACTCAGCTTTGATGCACAGTTTGTGCTAAGCTATTAAAGTTAGTACAAGATTAACCAGGGACCATAGGAACGGCACAAAAATAGAGTGAACAATAAGTTTCGGGGGCTCACGTCAGTAGACACGAGCTCCCCGCATGATTTGGGTTGTAATCACCTGTATCTTTTCTGATTGGACCTTATTTACCCTTACTGATTGGATGTTATAGTATGCGGTATGGTGATTGGTTGTTTTTCTATCCGTTGTATCCTTTAACTTGAGGCTGTAATCGATGTTCGGGGTCCCGGGACTGAAGATTAAATAAAGAAGCTTGCCACTCACCTCGTCTGCGGGTCGTTCTTGCGGGTCGAGAGCGACACAATATGTATGATGTTGCAGACAAGGGGCGGGGGATCTTTCAGGTGCTGTCCTGCTCGGGTCCCTCGCGGGAACTTAGGAGCGTCTTAGCTAAGGTCTATCCGTATAAACCCCAGACCAGGCTACTCCATGGAGTAGATGACCGTTATGCCGTATGACGCTCCGCAAGACTCAGGGTGCAGCCCACTCAGACTCCGTAGCCGAAGCGGTGCAGCCATACAGACACATTCATACAGTCAGGCATTCCTCAGATTCAAATGGGTTAGACACCCTCCCCTTAAACAGAATGAAACCTTCATAACCAGTACAAGGAACACATATCCACACTTAAAGGCATAACATGGAGACATACATGAAAACATACATTGTTGGCCTCCGAGGTGGGACTCGAACCCACGATCTCTGAGAAGCCGTTCCCTCCAGGCACGAGGATGTCTCCGTCGGCCTGCTGGCAACCCTATAGCGCGTCCGCCAGGGCGTATTTGCCAGTCACCGCCCTGGGACTCTAACCCAGGAATACAGAAAGGACAAGACACACAAAACACACAACGAGAACATAAGAACGAAGCATACGAATAACAGAGACAAAAGACAAAGCCGGCTTTCTTACCGATCGGTTGCAGCGACCCGTTGACCAGTTGTCTGGTGGGCTTGAAGGGGAGGTCTCGGTGGAACCTCCAAATGAAATGCCAATTGAATATTACCCCCACCTTAAAAGACCACCAGAGATGTGAGTCAAAGCCAATCAGCAAGGGTCATTTATTGCAGGTTTGAACCTGAACCTCTGCGGCACTTGTTGCCGATAACACCGAGAGGTCCAGAGCTGAGTCGGTGCAGGATTTTTATAGACAGATACAAACAAGTTTCGGGTAGGGCTGTGCTAATTGGTTGACAATTTGAACAGGTATACCTGGCGTCAGTGGATTGGGTCAGGGGACCCGCGCGAAAGCAGACAAAGCAATCTTACAGAAGCAGAACTGGCCGGTTAGCCCACGCATGTGAAAAAAAAGCACTACCAGGATATTGAAGGCCTGGTTACTTATCAAGTAAAGAGAATTGGGAGTCTCCTGGTGGAATGTTACACTCCTGCTATCAAGCATCCTTGTTAGTGAGGATTAGGTTTAGAAGAAATTTAACTTTATTTACTTTTCCTTCTACCTCTGCCTCCTTCGGTTTTTTATGGAGGGGAGGGTGACATTAGGGCTATCGATAAGGTAACTTCTTTGTTGTAAGCTCAAGGACATTTGCAAACCAAGGGAGACTCCTGTCTTGCAGGATTGTGATCTCAGCAAGTTAACTATAGTTTTATGGCAGTCAGGGGTGCCTGAGGAATGCTACACATATGGAGGGGAGCGGGTGAAGGGGGGGTGCAAGGCGCCAGCCTTTGTTTTGTCCTCAGCCAGCCTCCTGCTCCTTCATCATGATCCCAGGGTCCTGGCATGAAGCCCTGTATCAGGCTCTCTGGTCAGCAGGGAGCCTGCTTCCTCCTCTCTTTGACTGCCTCTCTGCCTACTTGTAATCTCTCTGTCAAATAAATAAATAAAATCTTAAAAAAAAAGACCTATATGTCCATAATTTAATTCCATTTGTCATCCAACCAAAACTTTAAACTTTCAGGTTACCAAACACTTTGAAAGCTACTTCAGCAATTACCCATTAAAACTTTGAGACGGACAATTAACCATTAGTTATTTCTTTTTTAACAAATTTTAACAAATAACACGAACTTATTTAACCTTCAGTAAACTTCAAAGTTTCACATTTACTGCTGATAACTTAAGACATGTCTATCTTAATTAAACCAACAAACTTAACTTAGTTCCAATACTTATTTACGTTCCACCTAGGCCCACTCCACTTTGAACGTTTACCTGAGACACGGGTGGAAGGATCTGGAGTGGGGGGGGTTTAGGTCCAGGGGCTGCTCTTCTTGCTCCTTGACAGTGAAGAGAGAAGGAGCTATGGTGCATGATCTAGAGGCTAGTCATGCAGGCTGCACGCACATTGGTGCAGAAACAGGAGAAGGGGGGAACAGAAGAAACAAAGTGCTGCCAAGAGGCTGAGATTCCCGGTTTTAGAGTTCATCAGCCCCAACAGAGGAGCAGAAGCCGTGCTTTCCCACCAGCAAATGGAGAGGGGTTAAGCAGTCCAAGTCGGGCCAGAGAAGACAGGGAAACTTCCCTAAAACAAAGAGTTTCGGCAGCTGCTTGGGAATATTCCTTACGGTCTCTGTCTTGAGTTGTTAGACTAACCCCAGCTGGCTCCAGTTATAGCCATTAAGATGGGAAGTGAATGAGGGAGAAGCCCTCACATCTATTAGGAGAAACAGAGAAATAAAGCCAGAGTCCCCTTTGCTAGGGATGGCCCAGCAAACTGGGTTTACTAACTGACTCATTTGGGCAAACACATTCCGCAAAAGCCCCTTAGTTCAGGGTCCTTGTGCAGAGCAATGAAGGCCTAGGTATGAGCAATGAAGGTATCCTAGGTCCATTTGCCCTGTTTCCTGCAGAGGAGATCTAACTGATAGATCCCACTGAGGCCATGCAGTGTTACAGGAACTCAGTCCTTTCCTAAGTTTTGCAATCCTAATTATTTCCAGTGGGTTAAAAGCACCCCAAGGTGGAGTCCTTGGGAACTTAAGAAGCCTACTGAGGCCATGCTCCCAGAAACATAAAGAAGGTCCATCACCAAATACCCCCCAACTCCTGGGTGGCGTCCCATGCAGGATATGTCAGAGGTTCCCCTGTGTCAAAAGCGACCAGAGGCTTCCCTCAAGATATCGCTATTGATCACCATCCTGCCTTCCCTGGGAAGGCATTTCTGCCATAAAAGGCCCTGGAGGGGTGCCGGCGTCCCTCCTCTTCCCCATCACATCCTAGGCTGCTGATGGGTGCCTGGTGAATGGACCAAAATACTTGTGCCATGCCATGCCATTGTCTGTCCTGAAGACTGCATACTGTTTTGCCATTTTAACCCATGGAAATACTAGAAAAGTTTGGCAAGGGGAAATTACCCAATTTCATAGCTTTAAGTAGTCTGTAGAAGACACTGACAAGAAACAGTAAAGACTGAAATCCATCATGGTCTATGGGACATTCCAACACATTGGCCCTTACAGACAACTTGCCTAGGAAACTGTCCCCAGTTGCATTTTAATTCAATCGGATACTAGTTTCAGCCGGCTCCCCATGGAGGTCTCTCAGCCAGAAGTGGCTAGACCAGGGATGTGGAGGGGATCACATTAGATCAATCAGGAGGAAACCTCACACAGGACTCTTAAGATTGGCAGCCATCCTGGTGACTTAGGTGACTGTCCCATGCCCAAGAGAGACAACTTTACATAAGAACAGGAATAAAGAGAGGGTATCAAATTTCTGGGCCAGCATACTAACTTACATCCAAAAGGCAGATGCTCTCCTCCCCATAGAGTAGCCAAGGGCTAGAGGATTATAGCCTGAGCAATTAACATGCAAGTGTTCCAATAAGACCATACTCCTTGAAAACCCCTGAAATGCGCATAAAGGAAAAGGAGAGAAAGTACTCAACAATTTTGCACCGAAGCTCAGAGTCCAAATGTAAAGACTCAAAACCTCACGTTCAGCCGCCATATAATGAAGTTGTAGAACCTAGGTGAGGTTCGGTGGGCTGAGGTCCGGAGCCGATGACCAAGAAAGAATTCTTGAGACATCTTTGGTGCAAAATGGTGGTTTATTAAAGCAAGGGGATAGGACCTGTGGGCAGAAAAGCAGCTGCCCTGGGTTGTCAGGGATGGCAGGTTATGTACCCTGAGGTTGGTGTAAGGTGAGGGGAAAGGAGGTTTTAATGGAGTTTTCATATGCTAAAGAGGGCCTAGGAGTTGCCAGGAGACCAAAGTTGTCTTTTAGCAAGCAATTAACATCAAGATAGTTGGGAGATTCCTGTCTTGCAGGATTGTGATCTCTGCAAGTTAACTATTTGTTTATTGTTCATGGCTGTCAGGGCTGTCTGAGAAATGCTACACATATTACGTAGGGGGAGCGGATGGAGAAGGGGGTGCAAGGTGCCAGCTTTTGCTTTGTCTTCAGCCAGCCTCATGCTCCCTTATCAAAAGGGCACTGTGGATCCCACCACACACACCCTGTCCTGCTGCTCCCTAGCGTTTTCCTGCTTGGGACCAATGACCTGGCCTTGCTCTCAGCAAAGCTCTCTCAGCCTGTGTTCACTTTTGATTGTTCTGAATGATCTGCTACATTTGGTTTAATGAAACAAAGACTGGCCCATCAATGCATGCAAGTTTCTGCCCAGATATTTGGTCGGACATATTAAAATTCTGGGTGAACGCAGGACTTCTAGATATACCTGAACACATCCCATGCTGTTATCCCCAAATGTGCATTTCTGCCAATATCCACTTAGAGTCAGGAGTATTGGGAAAACCCATCTTAAATGAAAAAACAGAAGTGACTCTTAATCTCACAAAACAAACTGAGGGTTGCTGGGGGGAGTGGGTTCAGGAAAGGGGGGTGGGTTTAGGGACATTGGGGAGGGTATATGCTATGGTGAGTGCTGTGAAGTAGGTAAACCTGGCATCTCACAGACCTGTGCCCCTGCGGATAAAAATGCATTATATGTTTATTAAAAAATAATTTAAAAATTAAATAAATTTTTAAAAAAATCTATTTATTTCAACATTAGTCCTGACTACACATAAAATTCTTTCCCAATGATTTCCTTTCACAATCCTTCTATAGCTTTTCTTTATTTTTTTCTTTTTTTTTTCTTCCCTCATTCAGTTTTGATCTAAGCTTTTCTCTCTAAACTACGAGTCTTATTTAGGACAAAATTACCTCCCCCACCTCAAGAAAATGAATTCCCATTTCTTATATCTTTCTCATCAAAAACACATTTTTTCCCCTGCAGAGTTGCTTTCATAATCTCCATCAGTCTTAATTACATTTAGTAGAATTTTAACACTTAGAAACTTTAGTGTCTAATGAAAACTAAGTAGTAACCAGTTGTGTACTGTGAGCTACACTGGAATTCTTTAGAACTGAAATTTATTGATACATTTTCTACTTTGTAAAAATATGTTTTTCTGTGGTGCAATCTTTTGATAAAGCATCAGGTATGTTTACTGATAGACACAAGTATCTTCAGTTTCTCTGCAATAGTGATGAAGTTCTAGAATGTACATGAAGTTCAGTGGGGTGAGGTTCAGAGCCCATGACCAAAAAAGAATTCTTGAGTCATATTTGGTGCAAAATGGTGGTTTATTAAATAAAGCACGGGGACAGGACCAGTGGGTAGAAAGAGCTGCTGCCCAGGGGTTGTGAGGTGTGGCAGGTTATGTACCATGTGGGTGGGGGAAGGAAAAGAGAGGTTTCAATACAACTTTTATATGCTAAAGAGGACCTATAAGGCCTTGAGACCTTGCCATTGTCAAGGTCATTTTTCCCTCTAGCAAGGTATTAACATTAAGATAGTTGGGAGATTCCTAAAGAATGTCATAATATGTACCACCCAGGAATGAGGGTGGGAGAAGGTTGCTGGGTGTCATCTTTTGGTTTGTCATCAGCCAGCCCTCTGTTCCTTCAGCAATAGGAAACCAAAAGCAAGTAAACCTTATGCTTAGTGGAGGGGAGGAGTCAAGATGGCAGAGGAGTAGCAGGCTGAGGCTACATCATGTAGCAGGAGTCAGCTAGATAGGATATCTAAACATTGCAAACACCTACAAATCCAACAGGAGATCGAAGAGAAGAAGAAGAGCAATTCTAGAAATGGAAAATCAACCATTTTCTGAAAGGTAGCACTGGCGGAGAAGTTAATCAAAAGCGATGGGAAGATAGACCCCGTGGGGAGGGGCCAGCTCCCGGCAAGTGGTGGAGCACTGGAGCACAAAATCAGGACTTTTAAAAGTCTTTTCTGCTAAGGGACATCACTCCAGAAGCTAAACTGGGGTGAAGCCCATACAGAGTCAGCGTGGCCCCAGGTCCCACAGGGTCACAGAAGGATCGGGGTTGTCTGAGTGTTGCAGAGCTTGCAGGTATTAGAACGGGAAAACCGGCTACAAAGACGCAGCTGAGGAGTGGGCTCACAGCTTGGAGTTACCTTGAACCGGTTGCAGCCTGGGTGAGCTCGGAGCACGGCTGGAGGACAGGGAGACAGGAGTTATTGGGCGCTATTCTCTGAGGGCACACTGAGGAGTGGGGCCCTAAGCTCTCAGCTCCTCTGGGCTGGAGAATGGGAGTCCGCCATTTTCATTCCCATCCTCCAGAAATATACAGAAAGCGTTTGGGGAACAAAAGCTTCCCAAAGCGAACCCAAGCGGATTACTCAGCCCGGCCCCTGGTAAGGGCGATGCAACACCGCCTGGGGCAAAGACACGTGAGAAACACTACAACAGGCCCCTCCCCCAGAAGATCAATAAGAAATCCAGCCAAGACCAAGTTCGCCTACCAAGGAGTGCGGTTTCAATACCAAGGAGAGCAGCAGAATTCCAGAGGAGGAGAAAGCAAAGCTCTGAACTCATGGCTTTCTCCCCATGATTCACTAGTCTTGCAGTTAACTTAATTTATTTTTATTCTGCTGCTAATTTTTTTAACTTTTACCTTTTTCTTTTTTTAACGTTTTTTAACTAGTTTATCTAATATATATATATATATTTTTTTCTTTTCTATATTTTTTTCTTTATTCGTTTTCTTTTTTTTATTTTTTATTTTCCTGAACCACTTTTCATCCCCTTTATCCCGCCCACGATTTGGGATCTCTTCTGATTTGGTTAAAGCGTATTTTCCTGGGTCTTTATCACCCTTTTAGTATTTTACTTGCTCCTTCATATACTCTTATCTGGACAAAATGACAAGGCAGAAAAATTCATCACAAAAAAAAAAAAAAAGAACAAGAGGCAGTATCAGAGGCTAGGGCCCTAATCAATACAGACAATGGTAATATGTCAGATCTAGAGTTCAGAATGACGATACTCAAGGTTCTAGCTGGGTTCGAAAAAGGCATGGAAGATATTAGAGAAACGATCTCGGGAGTTATAAAAGCCCTTTCTGGAGAAATAAAAGAACGAAAATCTATCCAAGTTGAAATTTAAAAAAGCTATTAATGAGGTGCAATCAAAAATGGAGGCTCTCACTGCTTGGATAAATGAGGCAGAAGAAAGAATTAGTAATATAGAAGACCAAATGACGGAGAATAAAAAAGCTGAGCAAAAGAGGGACAAACAGCTACTGGACCACAAGGGGAAAATTTGAGAGATAAGTGACACCATAAGACGAAACAACATTAGAATAATTGGGATTCCAGAAGAAGAAGAAAGAGAGAGGGGAGCAGAAGGTATACTGGAGAGCATTATTGGATAGAATTTCCCAAATATGGCAAAGGGAACAAGCATCAAAATCCAGGAGGTGCAGAATACCCCCCTCAAAATCAACAAGAATAGGTCCACACCTCATCACGTAATAGTAAAATTTACAAGTTTTAGTGACAAAGAGAAAATCCTGAAAGCAGCCCGGGAAAAAAAAAGTCTGTAACAGACATGGTAAAAATATTAGATTGGCAGCAGACTTATCCACAGAGACGTGGCAGGCCAGAAAGAACTGGCATGATATATTCAAAGCACTAACTGAGAAAAACATGCAGCCAAGAATACTATATCCAGCTAGGCTATCATTGAAAATAGAAGGAGAAATAAAAAGCTTCCAGGACAAACAAAAACTGAAAGAATTTGCAAACACCAAACCAGCTCTACAGGAAATATTGAAAGGGGTCCTCTTAGAAAAGAGAGAGCCTAAAAGTAGATCAGAAATGAGCAGAGAGAATATACATTAACAGTCACCTTACACACAATACAATGGCACTAAATTCATATCTCTCAATAGTTACCCTGAATGTTAATGGGCTAAATGCCCCAATCAAAAGACACAGGGTATCAGAATGGATAAAAAAAACAAAACCCACTATATGTTGCCCTCAAGAAATTCATTTCAGACCCAAGGACACCTCCAGATTTAAAGTGAGGGGGTGGAAAAGAATTTACCATGCTAATGGACATCAGAAGAAAGCAGGGTTGGCAATCCTTATATCAGATCAATTAGATATCAAGCCAAAGACTATAATAAGAGATGAGGAAGGACACTATATCATACTCAAAGGGTCTGTCCAACAAGAAGATCTAACAATTTTAAATACCTATGCCCCTAACGTGGGAGCAGACAACTATATAAACCAATTAATAACAAAATCAAAGAAATATATCAACAATAAGACAATAATGGTAGGGGACTTTAACACTCCCCTCACTGAAATGGACAGATCATCTAAACAAATGATCAACAAGGAAATAAAGGCCTTAAATGACACACTGGGGCAATGGACATAACAGATATATTCAGAACATTTCCTCCCAAAGCAACAGAATGCACATTCTTCTCTAGTGCACATGGAACATTCTCCAGATAGATCACATCCTGGGTCCTAAATCAGGTCTCAACCGGTATCAAAAGATTGGGATCATTCCATGCATATTTTCAGACCAAAATGCTCTGAAGCTAGAACTCAATCACAAGAGGAAATTTGCAAAGAACCCAAATACATGGAGACTAAAAAGCAATTTTCTAAAGAATGAATGGGTCAACCAGGAAATTAAAGAAGAATTTAAAAAAATCATGGAAAAAAATGATAATGAAAACACAACAGTTCAAAATCTGTGGGACACAGCAAAGGCAGTCCTGAGAGGAAAATATATGGTGGTACAAGCTTTTCTCAAGAAACAAGAAAGGTCTCAAATACACAACCTAACCCTACACCTAAAGGATCTGGAGAAAGAACAAGAAAGAAACCGTAAACCTAGGAGCAGAAGAGAAATCATAAAGATCGGAGCAGAAATCAATGAAATAGAAAAAATTTCTAAAAAAAAAAAAATACTCAATAGATGCTGAAAAAGCATTTGACAAAGTACAGCATCCCTTCCTGATCAAAACTCTTCAAAGAGTAGGGATAATGGGCACATACCTCAATATTATCAAAGCCAGCTATGAAAAATCCACTGCAAATATCATTCTCAATGGAGAAAAACTGAAAGCTTTTCCCCTAAAGTCAGGAACACGTCAGGGATATCCATTATCACCACTGCTATTCAACATAGTACTAGAAGTCCTAGCCTCAGAACTCAGACAACAAAAGGAAATTAAAGGCATCCAAATTGGCAAAGAAGATGTCAAACTATCACTCTTCGCAGATGATATGATACTATATGTGGAAAACCCAAAAGACTCCACTCCAAAACTGCTAGAACTTGTACAGGAATTCAGTAAAGTGTCTGGATATAAAATCAATGCACAGAAATCAGTTGCATTTCTCTACACCAACAACAGGACAGAAGAAATAGAAATTAAAGAGTTAATCACATTTACAGTTGCACCCAAAACTCTAAGATACCTCGGGATAAACCTAAGCAAAGAGGCTAAGAATCTATACTCAGAAAACTATAAAGTATTCGTGAAAGAAATTGAGGAAGACACAAAGAAATAGAAAAACGTTCCATGCTCATGGATTGGAAGAACAAATATTGTGAAAATGTCTATGCTACATAAAGCAATTTACACATTTAATGCAATTCCTATGAAAATCCCACCCATTTTTTTTTCAAAGAAATGGAACAAATAACCCTAAAAATTATATGGAACCAGAAAAGACCTTGCATAGCCAAAGGAATATTGAAAAAGAAAGCAAAAGTTGGTGGCATCACAATTCCGGACTTCAAACTCTATTACAAAGCTGTTGTCATCAAGACAGCATGGTACTGGCACAAAAACAGACACATAGATCAATGGAACAGAATAGAGAGCCCAGAAATAGACCCTCAACTCTATGGTCAACTCATCTTCGACAAAGCAGGAAAGAATGTCCAATGGAAAAAAGACAGCCTCTTCAATAAATGGTGTTGGGAAAATTGGACAGCCACATGCAGAAAAATGAAATTGGACCATTCCCTTACACCACACACAAAAATAGACTCAAAATGGATGAAGGACCTCAATGTGAGAAAGGAATCCATCCAAATCCTTGAGGAGAACACAGGCAGCAACCTCTATAACCTCAGGCACAGCAACATCTTCCTAGGAACATCGCCAAAGGCAAGGGAAGCAAGGACAAAAATGAACTATTGGAATTTCATCAAGATCAAAGCTTTTGCACAGCAAAGGAAACAGTTAACAAAACCAAAAGACAACTGACAGAATAGGAGAAGATATTTGCAAACGACATATCAGATAAAGGGCCAGTGTCCAAAATCTATAAAGAACTTAGCAAACTCAACACCCAAAGAACAAATAATCCAATCAAGAAATGGGCAGAATACATAAACAGGCATTTCTACAAAGAAGACATCAGGATGGCCAACAGACACATAAAAAAGTGCTCCACATCACTCGGCATCAGGGAAATACAAATCAAAACCACAATGAGATATCACCTCACAGCAGTCAGAATGGCTAATATTAACAAGTCAGGAAATGACAGATCCTGGCAAGGATATGGAGAAAGGGGAACCCTCCTCCTTCCTACACTGTTGGTGGGAATGCAAGCTGGTACAACCACTCTGGAAAACAGCTTGGAGGTTCCTCAAAATGTTGAAAATAGAATTACCCTACAACCCAGCAATTGCACTACTGGGTATTTACCCTAAAGATACAAATGTAGTGATTCGAAGGGGCACGCGCACCCGAATGTTTATAGCAGCAATGTCTACAATAGCCAAACTATAGAAGGAACCTAGTTGTCCCTCAACAGATGAATGGATAAAGAAGATGTGGTATATATACACAATGGAATACTATGCAGCCATCAAAAGAAATGAAATCTTGCCATTTGTGACGACGTGGATGGAACTATTAGCGAAATAAGTCAATCAGAGAAAAACAACTACTATATGATCTCCCTGATATGAGGAAGTGGTGATGCAACATGGGGGGTTAAGGGGATAGGAGAAGAATGAATGAAACAAGATGGGATTAGGAGGGAGACAAACCGTAAGTGACTCTTAATGTTACAAAACAAACTGAGGTTTGCTGGGGGGGTTGTGAGAGCAGGATGGGGTTATGGACATTGGGGAGGGTATGTGCTATGGTGAGTGCTGTGCCGTGTGTAAACCTGGCAATACACAGACCTGTACCACTGGGGATAAAAATACATTATATGTTTGTAAAAAATTTAAAAAAACTTATGTTTAACAATTAATGATTCAGTATTTTGTCCAATTTGGAAAAGATCTAGCTACCCAACAAATTTAATCAGATTTGTCATCCAAGTAAAACTATAAAGTTTCAGGTTACCAAAGACTGTGAAAGCTACTTTAGCAATTATCCATAAAAACTTTGAGACAGGTGAATTTTTATATATATATTTTTAAATAAAAATATAATAAAAATAAAATTTATTTTATTTTTTATTTATATTTTATTAAAAATTTAATAAAAATATAATGTATTATTAGCCCCAGGGATACAGGACTGTGAATCATCAAGTTTACACATTTCACACTTCACAGCACTCACCATAGCACATACCCTCCCCAATGTCCATAACCTCACCACCCTCTCCCTACCTCCCACCCCCAGCCACACTCTGCTTTATGACATTAAGAGTGAACGAAAAATTTAACTGTCATTTGAAACCATCTTTTATTGAAAAATTGCAAGAGATAACATGAACCTATTTGATTTTCAGCAAACCTTGGTAGAATAAAAGTGTTATATTTAATGCTGGGAGCTAATTGAGATAGACACGCCTATCTTAAACCAACAAGCTCAAATTAACTTTAATACAGAATATGTTGCACTTTTTTTCACTTAAAAGTCAATCAATTTGTTCCTCATTGTCATTTATTTTCGACCTGGGGCACCTATAATGAAATCTGAAGTGGGTGGTTTAAGTCCAAGAGGGTGCTATTTGTTCCCTGATATTGAGGGTAGGAAAGCAGCAGCCATTGGATGATGGAGGCACCCAGAATGGTTAGGAGCTGGTTGTACAAGCTACACCTATGGTGGTGCAGATACAGGAGGAGGGAGTGGGGGAGGCAGGAGAGGGGAGCGGCTGCCAGCCAGGCTGGAGGTGGATAAAAGCTCAGACAGAAGGGAACTTCCTTTCTGCCCCTGCTGCTGCCATTGCATCCTCTGAAAAGCTTGTGGTGAAGGGGGAGAAGGAGAAAGAAGCAAGTTCTGAAGTTTACCCTTGAGTGCACCCACCCAGTAGAAGACAAAATCCTGGATGCTGCCAATTGTAAGCATTTTCTTCAAGAGAGAAGCAGTAAATGGAAAACCTGGAGGTCTTGGTAGAGGGGTTTTTTACCCACTGAAAGGAGCAAGAGCAAGATCACCTTTTTCCAAAAAGGTATTTGAAATATCTTACCAAAAAGTATTTGAAGAATAATCATCTATGTGATTGTGTGCATATAGTTGCTAACAGCAAAGATAGTTACTAATTGTGTTACCTTCCAGATTAGCCAGGCAGGGAAGGATTAAAACTCATTTATCTGGAATATTTCATAGAAGTTCTTGTAAAATTTGGGAACCAAAATGGCAGTTTTCCTTGTGTCTCTGCAGTGTGGGTTCACCAGAAAATTGAACATTCTAGTAATAGAACTTTACTAAGGGAAAAAAAAAAAAAAAGAACTTTACTCAGGCTGCCATTCTCTTATTTGTGATTACACGTTATTTTTCCTGCTTGAAAATTTTAGTTATTGTGGTAATAATCCCAAAATATTAGTAGAGTCCTTCTAGAGAATTGCTGGCAATTTGACCTTGAGCTGATGGGTGTTAGGTCCCCCCCAAAAATGGGTACCCCAATAATGGGTCCGTGATTAAAGGAGCAAGACTGATACAAAGTGAAAGTAAAGCAAAGCTTTATTTTGCGCCAAGCATCAAGAATCAAACTGACCCTCAAATAGACCTGTCTGGGCCGCCCCTTACAGAGAGGACAACCCCCTCCTGCTTTCCAGACTAACTTTTATAGAGCAAAGGCCCTGTGGTTGGGCCTGGCCACACACAGGTGGCTAATTGAATTACAATTCATCCCACAGTAGCCATGGAAACTAGCCCATCACCTTGTTAGCTAGGAGACATTATGCACCCCCACTGATTGAATACATCCACCTGGCCTGACCCACCTTTGTACTTGGACTTTGTTACCTGGGACTCTTTCCCTGGACTTGTTTTTTTAAGTAAGTTCCCCTGGCCGGAGGGTGGGGGGGCCAAAATCAATTTAAGTTTTATAACAAAATGGCAGATAAACCAGGGTGGGGCTGCTCTGGCTAAATGGCCCTTCCAGATAAGGGTGTGCAGCTGCATGCTCTGTTGGACGTTGTAGTAATCGAACCTTACTCAGGGAAAAAAAAAAAAAAAAGAAGAAGAAAGAAAGAAAAAAAAAAAGAGGTAGAGAGAGAGAGAGAGAAGTTTACTCAGGCTGCCATTCTCTTATTTGGGATTACATGTTTTTTCCCTGCTTGATAATTTTAGTTATTGTGGTAATAAAACCAAAATATTAGTAGAGTCCTTCTAGAGAATTGCTGGCTATTTGACCTTGAGCAGATGGATAAGGGTGTGGAGATGTGTGCTCTGTATTTAGTCACTAATTTACATTAAAACGTGTGAGTTTCATTTAGGGCTTTTCTCAGAGAATCAGTTATACAGCCTTGGCGACTCCTAATTGACTGAAAGCAAAAGCAGTGACTTCTTTGAGGTTCTCTTCTTGCAGGAAATTGCAGGGTTGATAAAAATTCAGGGTTCTGGGGCACTTCAATTTTTTATTACGGTTTACTTGATGCACACAATTATTATGTATGCTAAACCTTTTTCTTCCTGTGTAAATTAAGTGTCGTTTTGTGATGCTGTATATTCTACTACCCTCCAGAAAAGACTCTGAAGAGCAGTTGTAGAAATCCTCCAGCCGCTCCTGTGGTGAATGAATTCCACCAAGGCAGGACACAGGAAATAACAAGTTTATGGGAGCAGTGGGCAGGACAGCAAAGGAGATACTGTCCGCCAGGGGGCAGTGGTGGTGTAGCTACAGGGAACTCAGGGAGTGAGGAGGCCAGGAAAGGTATGGATTTTTCCTTTCTTGGTACCTGTGCCCAGCCATAAGTAGTCCATTGGTCAGAAACTAGGGCTTCCTCCTGTTTCTAGATGGGTTTCCTGATGTGTCTGTTTGTCCTCAGCCTGGCAGTCACCACGGGCCATTCTTCCTTACTCAGAGTTCCAGGGCTCAAGCCTGCTGCCTAAAAGCGCCCTCTTACACCAGGTTTTAAGGTACGTTACAGTGCACAAAAATGAATTTATAAATTATCACTGTTTATACAATTCTTCACAACAAACTGTTGCTTTGGCTCTCAGCAGGGGGGCCTGGAGATAAGCAATAGTAGAGCTTCTAGGGTTGAAATGCCAATAGAGTATTACCCCCACCTTAAAAGACCACCAGAGACGTGAGTCAAAGCCAATCAGCAAGGGTCGTTTATTGCAGGTTCGAACCTGGACCTCTGCGGCGCTCGTTGCCCATAACACCGAGAGGTCCAGAGCTGGGTGGGTGCAGGATTTTTATAGACAGATACAAACAAGTTTCGGGTGGGGCTGAGCTGATTGATTGACAGTTTGAACAGGCATACTTGGCGTCAGTGGATTGGGTCAGAGGACCCCGCGCGAAAGCAGACAAAGCAATCTTACAGAAGCAGAACTGGCCGGTTAGCCCACGCATGCGAAAAAAGCACTATCAGGATATTGAAGGCCTGGTTACTATCAAGTAAAGACAATTGGGAGTCTCCTGGTGGAATGTTACATTCCTGCTATCAAGCATCCTTGTTAATGAGATTTAGGTTTAGAAGAAATTTAACTTTATTTACTTTTCCTTCTACCTCTGCCTCCTTCAGTTTTTCATGGAGGGGAGGGTGACATTAGGGCTATTGATAAGGTAACTTCTTTGTTGTAAATCTCAAGGACATTTGCAAACCAAGGGTAGACTCCTACCTTGCAGGACTGTGATCTCTGCAAGTAACTATTTATCGTTTTATGGCAGTCAGGGGTGCCTGAGGAATGCTACACATATGGAGGGGAGCGGGTGAAGTGGGGGGTGCAAGGCGCCAGCTTTTGCTTTGTCCTCAGCCAGCCTCATGCTCCTTCAGCGTGGACATCTGTGCAACTTTCCAGGATCCACTGGAGTCTTTGACAGGGGATGGAAAAGTAAAGGAGAAATGATTGACAGTTCATGCTGAGGAGATGAGAACAAATGTGGACATGCCCAGGAAATAGTATCTTCTGTGCCAATTAGGCCATGGATTGATTTAATGTCAAGTCATTCTACAAACAGACATTAAGTTGGACCAGACAGAAAGTGGGATTTTGTTGCCTGTGTGTCTGAAAAGATATTAACTTGTAAAGATGTCATTGCTGCCAACCGAAAATCAAGAGTATTTGAGAATGACTTTGAAAAGAGACCCTGACACCTTATGGTGCCCTTGTAAAATCTAACCATTGCAGAAATGCCTGCCTTGTATTAAAATTAAAGAGTATAAACTAATTTTTTTAAAGAGCTTGCCTACAGCTAATTTCCACACCTGAAATTCTTGGCCTCTGTTAGTAACATACCTGGAAATTAAAAGTTTGAGTTCACCCTTTGCTTCAATTTTATATTTTGCGCTCTTTGGGTTGAATTTAATATGTTGAATGTTTTAAATTTGATTTGTGGTAGAGGCTTTAGCATTTTCTACATCTATGCAGATTTCTTAAATCAAAATTATTTGCATGTTTTTCTGTCTTCACAGAAGGCAAAGTTTCTTTTCTTTTCTTTCCTTTTCTTTTCATTTTTTTAAAAACAAAGTAGACATTCAATCATTTATTTCATGTCCTCCACACTAGATGTGGGCCCGTGTTTACGTATTTCTCATTCATCATTATATTCCCAGACTAGATCAGTGTCTGGCTTATAGTCAAGACTCAAGAATATCTGTTGATTGAAAGATAAACAGACTTCATAAGCACAGAGAAAAATTTGGTGGTTGTCAGAGGGGAGAAGGTGGGAGAAATGGGCAAAATAGGAGAAGGGGATTAAAATTTTAGGATAGGAGGGGCACCTGGGTGGCTCAGTGGGTTAAAGCCTCTGCCTTCAGCTCAGGTCATGATCCTGGGATCCTGGGATCAAGCCTTGCTTGGGCTCTCTGCTCCTTGGGGAGCCTGATTCCCCTCCTCTCTCTCTGCCTGCCTCTCTGCCTACTTGTGATCTCTGTCTGTCAAGTAAATAAGTAAAATTTTTTAAAAAATTAAAATTTTAGGATAGGAGCAGATTTCTTAAACAGAACACAAAAGGCACCAACCATAAAAACAAACAAACAAACAAACAAAAAAAAAAAACTGATGAGGTGGACAACACTGAAATTAAAAACTTCTGTTCATAAAAAAACACATTAAGACAATGAAAAGGCCAGGCCAGGCTGGGAGATGATGGTTATAGTACATTCAACTGGCAAAGGACTCGCATCCAGATATATAAAGAATGATCCAAATCAGTGAGAAATAAAGATTGGAAACCTAAACTTAAAAAAATGGCCAAGTGGCTAGAAAGTACTAATGAGGGCAACAGAAGGCCTACTGACAAGTGGACAGATGCTCCACCTCCTTTTTAGGGAAACATACTGGAAGCATGAGGAGATGGCCCTGAGCACCACCAGAGTGGTCAAAACTACAAAGCTGACTAGGATGTGAAGCAGCTTTCTGAAGCCTTGATGGGTTGTGAATGTAAACCATTTCTGAGTAATGTCTGCATTTGCTGTACAGCTAAACACTGGCATACCCAACGATTCCAGAACTAGGCGTGCCCCCAGAAAATGCATTCACATGTGCACCAGAAGACACATACAAGAATGCATGCAATAACATTATTCATAATTGTCTCAAACTGGACACATTTCAAATTCCAAAAACAGTAGGACAAGGAGCTATAGAATATTCAAACAATGGACTACCATAAAGCAAGCATGACACAAAATATTAACATATTATGTAATTCCACTTGTATGAAACTTAAATATCAAGAAATACTAATCAGGACAGTGATGACTTTGGGGAGAAGGAGTGTACTTCAAAGGTACTTGGTCTAGATTGTGGTCACCTAGGTGTTTTTATTTCATAATAATTCAGTGAGCTGTAAAACTTGTGACTTGTATACATTTATATATGTGTATTATATTTCAATAAAATGTTTAGATAAGTTTTAAATACTAATTGACTATATTTCAATAAAATGTTTAGAAAAGTTTTAAATACTAATTGACTAATTAAATACCAATACTAATGAATGGATTAACAAATGAATATTAAGAAAGATTTATTTCTGATTTAACTGGGTATCAGCTGGACTTTGGCACCGTCCCTTACCATGATTAGTGAGTTTGTTAGTAAGTGCGTGACCTGGGTTTGTAAACTGTACTTGTTTGTTGCATTGATGTTTGCCTGTAGTGATTCTTCATTTTGTTTGTAATATATTAACCTTGGGCTGAAATTAGCAGATGCATTTTTTGCAAACTACTCCTAGATTTTAAAGCTTATAAAAAATTGAAATCTATGTTTTTTTAATGTCTTCTTGATCTCTCATGATTGAGTTTTGACCACATTTTATAGTAGAGTAGCTAACACATGGCTTAAAAAAAAAAATACAAAAGAAAGAGGACTCCCATTCTTAAAGCTCATCAGCTCAGACAGAGGAGCAGATGTCCATTTCAGGGAGTCCATTTCAGGCCAGAGAAGACAGGGAATGTCCTTGAAACAAAAGGAGTTTTGGCACCTGCATGGGAATATTACTTCAGGGCCCTGTTCTGAGGTAGACTAACCAGTAATTGGCTCCAATTATCATAACCATTAACCAGTAAATGAATGAGGAAGAAGGCCCCACATACAAGAAGAATAACCTGGGTCTATTAAGAGGAAGAACAGTGAAAAAGTCAGTGTCCCTTTCATTAGCTTCCTCTGGCAAGCTGTGTTTATTAGTAGGAGTAGGCTTATTTAGATATCATCATCCAACACATCAGAAGGGTTACTATTAGCCTGGTGAGTGGCCAGACATATTCTGTCAAGGTCAGGATCCTGATTTAGGATCATGAAGGCCTGGACATAAGGTACCTCAGTCCATTTGCCCTTTTTCCTGCAGAACCGATCTAAATGGTAGATCATATTGAAATTCAGCATCTCATGAATTGGCCATTTTTCCTCATCTAATAAGGAGTACCAAGGCCATGAACAGTTACAGAGAAAATCAGTTTTGTCTTTCTTAAGTCTTGTGATCTGAATTGATGCTAGTGGGTTAAAAGACACTCCAAGGGAGAGCCCTTGGGGACTGAAGAAGATCCCATGTTCCTAGAGAAGCAGAGAAGGTCCATTAGCAAGAAAATCCTCCATACTCCTTTGTGACGTCCAATGCCGGATATGTCAGAATTTCCCAGTGTCAAACTGACTGGAGGTGTGCCTAGAACAAAAATGCTGTGAACACTTCAGCATTGTAGGAGGGATGTCGGAGGGATGCTGTTGCCCCCCACCTCCCCATAGCATTCTAGACTACATACTGGTGCTGGTGAATTGGCTGAAATACCGTGACATGCCATGAAGAACCTGCCATTTCTAACCTACGGAAAACAATAGATGTTTTATGAGGAGAAATTACCCAACATTGTGATTCAAGTTGTAATTAGAGGACTCTGATGAAAAATTGTAAAGATAGAAATCCATCATGGTCTCAGTAACATCCCAACCCATGTAGTCTTTACAGTCAAGTTCCCTAGGTGTGGGCCAAAGTGGGTGAAAAGAATGGGAGATAGGCTCCCAGTTAGATGATAGGTACACTTTTGGAGAGCACAAAATAATGTTTAACTTGTTGAATCAGCATATTGACATCTGAAAAATAACATAATATTGTCTGTCAATTACACTCATAAAAATGAGTCATAAAAAATTAAAATAAATTAAGTTTTACCTTATTAGAGGTTTTTAAAAAGTGGGTTTAATACTTTTTACCAACTGGCACATTAGAAATTCACAATTATTTTTACCTTAGCCATTGTTTTAAAGCTTAGCTGTTTGTCTGGAAGTGTTTTGAAAGCACTTGAAGGTATCATGTGCTATTATATTATATGCTAACAGCTATTATATGGCTGTTAAAGGAGAAAGTGCAATCCTAACACCCCACTAGATAATTTTTTTGAGCAAGAAAAATCATTAATGGCCAGTAAATAGTGTTTGTTAATAAATAGCTGGACCATGAGCCTGATGAACTAGCAGTGTGTGAGTGGGGGGAGTGAAGTTTGTTGTTTGGTGTCTTTCCTGCAATGTGTCCAGGTGTCTTTCCAGTGTCCTTTAGGAAACTGTTCCCTGTGCTTTTTCATTCCTTCCCCTCCTCTTCCAACATGGGATCCAAGGGACAGCATTCAAGGGAGATAAGCTTTCTGGCCCAATCATGCTGGGCCATTGTTGAATCCAAGGTCCCCCTCCTTCTCCTCTTTCATCCTGAGCTGTGTGGATCTGGGGGCTGGGCTGGGCTTGAGGACTGGGGTATGTGTGGGGGGCAGTGTTGGTGCAGCTCCAGCACTCCTACTTCTAGAAAATTGCTGGAATAAGGATTATTAGATGGCAGAGCTCATGTCTTCCTTCATCTCTGTTGCACGTGTGAGAATGACGTGTCATAAGAACAACTTGTTTTTTTTCCTCTCTGTTCTTTTTTTTTTTTTTTCCCCTTCTGTTCTTGTATAGAATTCCCCTAATGTCTCTCAGGCCTTGAGGAGTCTTCCTGTTGGGCAGGGAAAGTTGGTGGTAGTGGGGGATGGACCTGGAGGCTAATATTGGTCCTTGTTCATTCATTATTTTTCAATTAAGATGGGTTTTCTCAATACTCCTGACTCTAAGTGGATATTGGCAGAAATGCACATTGGGGGATAACAGCATGGGATATGTTCAGGTATATGTAGAAGTCATGGGTTTACCCAGAGTCTTAATATGTCCGACCAGATATCTGGGCAGAAACTTGCATGCATTGATGGGTCAGTCTTTGTTTCATTAAAACAAATGTAGCAGATCATTCAGAACAATCAAAGTGAACAGAGGCTGAGAGAGGCTTTGCTGGGAGCAAGGCCGTGTCATTGCTCCCAAGCAGGAAAACGCTGGGAAGCAGCAGGACAGGGTGTGTGTGGTGGGATCCACAGTGTCCTCCCTGCTTCTCCTCTTCCAGCTGCCTGCTAGGGGCTCATCAGGAGAGTGTGTCCCCTACCTCTCCCTGTTTCTCCCTGGGTTGAGTGAGCGCACCAGGGAGCTCTGCTGGTGTCTCCATCTGTCCTATTAGTGGAGGCCCTGGCTCTAGAAAGATTCTTGTGATCTTCCAACTGCTAGTAGTATCTAAATTTTAAGATTATTTCCCAAATGTGAACAAGAACAAGGGACCATTATGCTTGTCTAATGAGGAGGTTATGTCTTAGAAAATGAAAAATGTGAATTTCACCATGAAAAGTGTGAAAATAAATTTGCCCCAATTTCTTGTTTCCTGGCTTTTTTGGTATCTGAGCAGTTATCCTCCAATGAATTCAATGCACCCACAGCTATTTACAGGGTATGGAGTATGTGTTAGGTAGTAGTCTATGTACAAAGCTGACAATCCCTATCTTCACAGAATTTACATTCTGTCAAGAGACAGCAAACCACAATGCCATAAAATCTACATCTGTTAGAGGAGTGAGGAGCATGGGACAAGGAAGTAGAGCAGGTGGGGCAGTTGTGGGGGCAAGAGTTGCTGTGGGCAGGCAGCAGTGCTCCATAAAGTGACCAGTGTAGGCAGTGAGATGGGAACGAAGATGTGGAAGAGGTGGGGTACAGCCTGTGACGATCCCAATGGAAATAGTGTCTCTCCAGGGATGAAAAGCCAGAGCAAACCTGGCCAAATGCTTGAATGATCAAGGGGCAGAGGAGGTGAGTATTGGCTGGAGCAGACTGAATGAGAAGGAGAGAAGCAGAAGTTGAGAATCAGAGAGCTCTGTGAGGTCTTCCTCTTGGGATTTCAGACCATGTGGGGAACCGGGGAGCCATTGCAGGGCTTTGAGCCAAGCAAGGACATGGTTTTACCTACAGGTTAAAAGGGTCACACACATGGGGTGGGAGAGGCTAGTCCCAGGGAGACTAGTCACTGTCATCCCCCGGGTGTAGCACAGGGGGTGATAAATCACTCTTTAGAGGTCCAGCAGGGCTGGTCCTGCAGAAGATTGTTTCATGGCTTGTCAATCAGACCTCAGAAGGCCAAGGGCTGTCAGGGGGTGGTGGTGGAGGGAACCTTCTTCTGTAGCTACTGATTTGGTGCCTCTGACCTACAGAATAGGGGAAGATTTTAATGGAAGCAGCTGTGGGCTCCAGTTCTCAGTGCACATGGAATTCAGCAGAGGAGAAATACATGTACAGAAATAATAAACTAAGGAGCAGGTGTGGGGAAGTTGCTGGGTGTGGACCCATGAGCAGAGAGTTCCCACATAGGCCACAGTAGTGCTCTTTGGTGAGTTTTCAGTCCTGTCTTAAGAGGAGGCAGGTTAGAGCTGTGGTTCTCAGATTGTGGTCCCTAGAACATCAGTATCAGCATCCCTATCACCTCCTTAGAAATGCACATTCTTGGACCCACTTCAGAACCACTAAACCAGGAGCTCTGGGGATGGAGCCCAGCAGTCTGTGTTTCCAGGCCTTCCTGATGATTGTGATGCCTGTGAAAGTTTAAAACCATTGAGTTAGAGTCCTTCATGGGAGAACCTCCTGGAGAGAAGGAGCACAGGCTGTTGAGGAGTCTTGTTGACACCATTTCTGGGACTCAAAATTGTAAGATGATCTTTCCCTGATTCAGAATTGTCAGAGCTGAGTCCCTCAGGTCAGGGCTTCCTGCTTGACACTTACCTCCTTCTGCATGGGATTTCCAACTGACAGTTTGTTCTCTGCCCCTGGCCTTTCTCACTTCTATGTCTGTGTCCACAACGGAGTTCATGGCCTCACCAGTGAAGACTTTCCTCCCCAGGGAGGAGGCCATCCTGCACATCCATAATGTCCAGGCATTCGACAACAGGCTGTATGCCTACTTCTTTAGACAAAGAAGCTTCTGTGAATCTGTCTGTTTGGAGGTGAAGGTGATGAATGGGTGGTTGACCTATATTAGGTCCTGCAGTATTAGAGTTAGAAGCTACCTCCGAGCCAAGTAAATCAGCCCCTTATTTTTCAGATGAAGGAAAAGAAGTCTTTCGCTTATTCAGTTATTCAGTATGAATATATAGAACCTCTGCTAAATACCAGGCTCCCTTTTAGATACCTGGACACATCAGTGAACCAAAGAACAGTCCCTGCATGGCAGCATTTATATTATAGAGGCAAAAAATAGGTAGATGGATAGGGGTTAGAGGATGTTAGATGTTAGTGAGTAGACATTTTCAAGAGAGGATATCTGCAGGTGAGAGTTCTAAGAAGAGGAACATGCATGTGAAACACTTGAGGAAGGAGTGTGGTTGGTGAGTCTGGGCACACACGGAGTTCACATAGTTGGTAAGAAAGGTGAATGGGAGGGTGCGGAGAAGTGACAATCCTGGAATAAAGAGGTTTTCCCGATCCATGGGCACAGAGAATAGATTGATCATGAAATGCTCATGAGGAGGACACACTTGAGCAGGTACCTGAATGAAGCAAGTAGTGTTCCAAATAGTCATGCAGGTTGATGGACTGGACCATCAGGGACACAGACAGCATGGTTACTGTGGTTATGACAGTTAACCAAATAGTCAAGAGACTGGAATGTATGCTCTGTGGGGCACAGGTATGGAATTTGGGCTGGAGTGGACAGGGATTTTGTGGGGAGTGGGGAGGTGGAGGCAGATGTCAGTGTAGAGAAGTCTTTGTGTGCTGTGTAATGGAGTTTGGATACAGACCTAAGGAAAATTTAAACAGAACTGTGAAGGGGCTTGCTTTAGCAGCATGAAGGATGGAGACTGGAGGCATGAATGTAGTTACACAGAGAAAGTTTGGCTGTCTGACTCCATGAAGGGCCAGCTGGGTGGAAGAGGAGGCATCTGGCTTCAGAGAGGTTTGGAAAGTAGACTCAACTGAGTGTGAAGGTTTGGGGACAGAGTTTAGAGGTGGGACAGAAGACTACAGAGAGTCAGAGGGCTCACAGGATGTAAGGAAGTCTGAAGGATTGGGGATATTTTAATCATTGTCCTATCACAGATGGGTCCAATCAGGAATTAGTTCAGATTTGAGTTGTATCTGTGAGGAATGGCAGAGCTAACCCCCAGGGATGTGGATATTAGGGAAGGAGCTCAGGAGGTATGCAGGATTGTCAATGGTGGAAATGAAGACCAAGTGGCAGTGGGTGTGTAAGCAGTTGCCCTAGAGAGTGTGTGAGGTGAGAATAGCAGAGAACAATGGATCCTGGGACCAAATTCCTTCTTCTGTCACTCTGGGCGATGGACTGCTACCCTCATGGTTGGAGAGAGGAGCCCGCACTCTGTGCCTGCAGCAGTCTCTGTGCTCTTTCCTTCTGTTCCCTGAGGCAGGGCTACTGTTTTGCTCCCTACAGAGGCTACTCCTCAAAGAGACCCCAGAACACAATGCTGTTCCTAGAGTTGTGCACAGGAAGACTCTGTCAGGATTCCTGGATTCTCCAGAATCTCTCTTGTGGGTATGGGCTCTACCCTTCAAGTGCACATCCAAGCAGCAGAAAAGGATGGGGTCCAAGTGCTGTGCATGGCCTTGGGGTGGTTTCTGAAGCCTCAGATGTAGTGGAGAGTCTCGGAGGGGAGAAGTTCCTGGTATTCTCTGAGATATACATTCAAGACAGTGGGAGGCTGTTTAGTTTGGAGGCTGCTTTGGTGGGTGAGGAACAGCTCTTCAGACAATGTGATATAGTGCATCTTCAACCTTATCCTGGGCCAGGGGAAGGCAATGGCTCTTTACATTTCAAGTCAGTGCTCTTTGTAGGAGGGAGGGGCAGGTGTTCCTGGGTATGCTTGACTGGTCTGTTCTGGTCCGTGTCCCTGACAGGGTCTCTTGCTGGGCACAGAGGCCTTCTTTCCTAGGGCCTCTCCTTGGAAGCCAGCTTTCACGGTGAGTCTGAACATGCTGATGCTCTTAACCCTTGGGGCTGCCTACCTCACCAAGAGAGAACATACCACAAAGTGGCAGGAGATGCAGGAAAAGGAGAAACTACACAAGGACAAGCAAAAGGGCTAGAACACAAAGGAAAATGTGCTGAGGTAAGGCAGGGCAGGGGCCAAGGCCTGTGAATGTGGAAGCTGGTGTGGAGGAAAAGCGGACAGGAAGACGCTTGTCCTGGGAAGTTGGCCAAGTAGTTTCAGAGAGGACAGCTGGGGCTGTGGAGGCTCGAGGGGTCTGGACTTAGATCTTCTTATAGGTTACAGAGAGATCTGTTGGTGGGTTTTGCAGGTGCAGTCTTTGCTGTTCTTAGTGATGGGAGTCCATGCCTATCTTTCACTTTCTTTCAGATGATCTGCAAGCAGATCTTGGTAAGTTCTGTTCTTTCTCCAGAACTTTCTGCATCCCCTTTGTATGAGATGTTCTGGTTTTCAGCTCACTGTTTCCTGTGTTGACTTTCAAACTGGAGGAAATCTGTTTACCTGGCTGGTGAGTGACTTTCCAGATATCCTTGTGTCCTCCATCTTAATTAAGCCAAGAGGTACCCCTCTCCTTATGTCATACAGAGGCATGTGGACCCTACCCTGGGGGCAAAAGTGGAAGCTGGTGGGAGGCAGACCCTGCTCCGTGAACTTTCCCTGATCTGTGCAACTCTTTCCTACCCAGTGCTTGGGAATCTGGGGGTAATGGTGGTCCCTGGAGTCTGTGTGTGTCTTGGCTTTATTCTAATGCTGACCTACCCATCACATTGCTTGCTTTTTAGTCTTTAATATAACTAGTTCTGTTAGCAGTTGGAATCCGAAAGCCAGCTGCTCTGAAATTTTATTAAAGAAGCTATAGAAATAAATGGGGTTTATTAAACAAAGGAGTGGTCCTGACCACATAATACCAACTGGAGAGAGTGTGTTTTGTCCAGTTCCTGTAAGTTGTGGTCACAAACTGGTGGGTAGAGGACTGGAAAGACTATGCATGAGAATGCAGTGGGATGAACTGTCAATGCCCCCAAATAGGGATGTGTTATCTGAGAAAGATTGTTCACCTTTACCCCAGAGCTCACCTCACATCCCTGTCCTGAAGTCATCCTCCCTTTTGACTTCTTTCTTAAGTACCTCTGTTATCGAAATCACTGAATTTAGTAATATTTTTTTACAATTATAGAATTATGTATATTTTATTCCCTAAAATATTTTCCTATATTGTATAATTCTCTGTTAATAGGTGCAAAATCCAATGCAAGTAGAATAAGTTTCTTTTAAGGTTTTGAGGCAAATGAGAGCTAAATGACTTGGCAAAGGACTCAAAATTGCTGTGGACAGGAGTGAAACTCAGCCTGTGATGCAGACTTCCGAACCTGTGGTCCAGGGACTTTCCCTCAATACCCTGCTGTCAGCACGTGGCAGGAGGTCATCTCCTCTCCAGATTTTCCCCACTCTGCGCCTAGTGTCTATATTCCAGAGGGCAGGCAAGGGTCAGTAGATGAATGCTGAGCAGGCTTGTTCTGACTGAGTTCTCACCAGGGTGTGCTCCCTTTCAGCCAGGAGGAAGGCACAGCTGTATGCAGGTAAGTAACTCTGGGGTTCCTGGTGGCCTTACCTCCCCAGCCTCAACTCTGCCCCATTCTGTGTCATGTACCCCACATCAGGACAGGGTTGGTGTACATGCTGTCCTTGTCACTTCTGTCTTCTCCCTCTGGAAGACTGCAGGGACTGTTCTTGGGAACACAGATATGCCACCATTCTGATCCATTATGTACTATAGGTGGCTGTTGGAGTTAGCAACACCTTCTGAACACACCTTTTTAGCTGATTATTTTGGTTTATTCAATGTCAATAAAGAGGTCATTTATAAGGAGAGTCTGGAAAAGGGTAGTGATTGTGTAGATTTGAAATTCCCATGTCTAGATTTCAGGAATCATGTTTGCCTGCTTAGAACTTAGATCTTCCTAAGTGGATTCTTTGTCCTGAATCCATTTTACCCTGAAATTCCTACTTTTCATAGATCTAAGTTTGGTTTTCCTGCTTCTTGCTGGTCCCCTGGTATGTTCTTCGTTTCACTTCCTCGTGTGCAGACTCCTTGTCCAAGCTGGGTTTCTTCCTTTAAACATCTTAGTTGCTGAGGAATTAAATGCTTTTAAAGCAGGTGTTCTGAATGTGAGATCCAGAACCCCCAGGACAGTTATGGATTCCTAGGAGTGGGGTCTGTGAACCACCCTCAGTATATACAAAATCTTGTATATATGTTTGTATAGCTTGAGGAATAACATATTTTAAAATATATTACACTGTAATCTATAGTATATTTTAATATATAACATTATGATAGATGATATGTATAGATTCAAAAAACAGCCACTAATGATTGTTCCCAACCATGTCATTCCTTTTAGGAGAATATTGCACTTGCCTGATGGGCTCTACCTTGTTTGGGTTTATTAGGGGCAGTGTGTGAAGTTTGTAGAAGGACACATCTAGAGGAGTGAGAATTGTTTACACAGAAAGGTGGGGAGCAAATCAGGGAAGGGAAAGCTGGTAGGGAAGAGAGGAAGCGATAAGTAGAAATCCTGTGATTCCTCTTGGAGAGGTTTTGGGTGGCTCAGAGCAGTGGAAGTGACACCAGAAATTGCAGTCACAGTGGTTAAATTGGGAAGTACTATGAGGGTGTGCAAGGTATTTGGGTGCATGAAAAGTAATAAACTTCTGACATCTGTCTGAGACATTTCTAAAAAGACATATTTATTTTAATTATCTAACTGAGTTTGCTTCTGGTAATGAGACCATCTCAACCTTCTAGTGGAATTGGGACCAGAGTGTGATCAGGGTGATCCTAATGCAATGAAAGTTTATCCAGAGCATCCTTTAACAATGGGGTGGGTTAAGATCTGGGCCCTTTGAACCTGTGTAATATTTGGTCTTTTGTGTTTGGCTCTTTGTGTTCACTATCTGGGATAATGACTGTGACAGCAGAGAAGGGGGAGCCATAGGTGAAGGAGGCCTGGGGGCCAGATGTATGAGGAAATCCCTTCAGACAGCCTGACTGGTTCTTGGGATTTATTTGTTAAAAATGGGGATCAACTATTCTTCTTTTAGAATCTCTCCCTTCTCTATTGAACTGAAGTGCATGTGCTTCGAAGTATACCTTGTAACAGACTCTTAACTCTAGAGAAGAAATTGAGGATTACTGGAGGGCATGGGTGGGGGTGGGCTAGATGAGGGAGAGGGATTAAGGCGGGCACTTGTGATGAGTGCTGGATTTGTATGTAAGTGATGAGTCACCAAATCCTCCACTTGAAACTAATACTACAATGTATGGTAACTAACTGGAATTTAAATAAAAACTTGGAAAGAAAAAGAAGCCTATGGGGGAAAATAATGTGAACTTTGTATACCTGTTTATTTTGTCAGGACAGACAGCCTTACAGTAGAATCAACATTTTCACATTGATAGGCTCATAGTGTGAGGTGGACTAATGTCTGACTTCATCTTATTCACGAAATTGGAAAAAATAAATCATAATGAAAGACTTGCTGTGGAAATGAAGTGAAGAATGCACTTAAGCCTCTGAAATGCATAGCATAGCTCTGGGTGCACTGTAGAGTCTCAGAACGGAATGCCAACTTCCTTTTTCCTTTTCCTTCTCCTTCTCCTCCTGATTCCTCTTCTTTGCTAATCCGTGTCAGTATTTATATAGAAATGTGTTTGTTGGGTGTCAACTAATCTCTTGGTGAAGAATAAGTAAACAAAGTTTCTTTTTCTCAAAGGGTCACTGGGGTCAGCCCATATTAAGTGGTCTGTTTTCACCAAGGAAATCAATACAGACAGTAAAGCCTATTTATCTGAATAAATCTGTGTAAGTGGGAATGGTGGTCACAGAATTACATCCCAAATGGTCAAGAAAATGTCATCTCCTTATTTTTATGAATGTTCTAATTTTGTTCCAGAGTCTCTGCTCTATTGCAAGAAACAGCTCTCCCACGGCAGATATTTCAGTCTTCTGACATATGTAAGTTTTGCTTTGATTGGTTAGCTTCCTTTGTCTCCCCAAAAGGGAGTGTGAATGTTGAAAGAGTTTATGTGGATGCCTGGGTGGCTCAGTGGGTTAACTCTCTGCCTTTGGCTCAGGTCATGATCTAAGGGTCCTGGGATTGAGTCCCACATCAGGCTCTCTGCTTGGTGGGGAGCCTGCTTCCTCCTCTCTCTCTCTGCCTGCCTCTCTGCCTACTTGTGATCTCTCTCTCTGTCAAATAAATAAATAAAATCTTTTAAAAATAAAAAAGAAAGAGTTTATGTGTCCTTGGACCATTGGGGGAGGAGGTCCCTGTGCTCTCCTTTTGCTCAATTCAGGACCTCAGCCTACAGAGGGTAACTTGATCTGGTTCATAGGACATTTGGGTTTGGGGTTCCATTTAGGTGTTTGAGGACATTGTTTTCTCCCTCTGTCCCAACTCCATTTCATGTTCATACCTGAAATAATTTCGTACTTTCTAGGGCATTGGACATGGCCATATCTGAAACCTACCACATAATATGTCTCCTGGTGCTTTAGATCTCTGTGAGTTTTTACAGACAGAAGTAGATGAGTAAACCCAATACTTTTGGGTTTCCCATATATATAGTGGTGATATTCTTCCTAGTACACCATTGAAAAAAGAAGCAAATTCATTAGTGTCTGACCTCTCACTGGATGTATATCATACCTGCATTGAACTTCTTTCTCTACCTTCCTTGAAATTTCTCTATTGCCTCCTGACTGGGCAAGATTTCTCTAATGGAGTATCCTGAGTTCTCCTCACCCATGGCTGATAGTCATCCTCCAAGTGCAGCTCCACCAAGCAGCATTGTCTCTACTATGGCTTTGAGTCAACCTACAAAATCAGTTCAATCAGTTAAATAAAAGGAGGCCTCAAGAATTTTTAAGGAGATTTATTTATTTATTTTAGAGAGACAGACAAAATGAGTGGGAGGAAGGGCAGAAGAAGACAGAGAGAGAATGGTCAAGAAGACTCCCCACCAAGTGTAGAGCCCAACACAGAGCTTGACCCATGACTCTTTGAAATCAGGACCTGAGCAGAAATCAAGAGTCAGGTAATTAACTGACTGAACAACCCAAACACCTCAGAGACCTCAGAAATTCAGATCTCTCCAATTCTTTCTCAAGAAAACTTTGCTTTCAGGGTGGATGTGTAGCTAGGGATTAAGAAAGCATAATTTGATAGTGAAATCTGGGAATAGAATCTTATTTTCAGATTATTACCCAACCTCTCAGTGGTGTTAAGTTTTATGGTATGGCTTTTCTGGGAAGGGTGTAGCAATATGGCTCCAAGTGTGTGTGTGTGTGTGTGTGTGTGTGTGTGTGTGTGTGTGTGTGTGTGTGTAAAAGAAATAAATGCATCGGTGGAATGTTTCCAAAGTATATTTCCCTGTAACCCTTGCATCACTGTATTTCAGATGCCTAGATATTGACATTGATGTGTACAGTCTCCTCAGATCTCTAGTTTTTGTTCACTTTTGGGAGATGTGTTTCCCTTGTAGATTGGCAGAAGGAGAAGTTCCAGGCCTGTGAGTTACTTTCATTTCTTTCTGGGTGCTTCTACTGCTGCCTGATGGCTGCTAACATCTCCTTTAGCTTGCTGTGATGATACAGATGCTGGCACCATCAATGGTTGTGGGCTTGGATGGGGCATTGAAAGTCATATAGCTGGGATTGGTGGGTGTGAGTGATATTGGATGCTAAAGAGATATCCTTTAGTCCATGGAGTATTGTCTGATCCTCAAGTGTCCTGTGACATATCTAACCCCCTAATCACTTTCATGATTACTTCTCTTGTTTGGAGGGCTATGGGCTTGAGTCACAAGGCTCTAATCTCAGAAGACTTAGCCCTCCCTGCAGCTAGGTGTCTTGGGTGATAGTGGTTGTGTGCCTTCTTATAGGTCAGGGGAAGGCCTTGCATGATTGGCAACTCTCCATGAAGTGTCTGGATCCAGATTCTGCACATCCTGACCTTGCTGTCTCTGATAAAAAGACTAATATGATCTGAATGGATACATTTGAGGATACAGGAGAGACCCAGCATCCTGGACTGTGAGCTCTAAACATCTCAGTAATTTTAGTGGGAGGTGAAAATCAGGAGTGGAGACAGAAATGAGTGGGCTTTGGGGGTCTGTAGGGAAGATGTGAAGAAGTGGGTCTGGCACAAGAGTTCCCAGAAAAGGGGTTCTGGACTGTGCGCAATATGCCAATATATATTATGCCTGTACCATTACTGTGACTCAACTAATCCTTGTGCAAGCTCTCTACAGGATAGGGGTTTTCCTGGACCTCAACAAAGGTGATTTCTCCTTTTATAACATGACTGATGGCTTCCACATTTTCTCCCTTCCCGTTAGCTTCCTCCACTAGCTGGCTGTTTCTTTTTCTTTTTCTTTTTTAAAGATTTTATTTATTTGACAGACAGAGATCACAAGTAGGCAGAGAGGCAGGCAGAGAGAGGTGGAAGCAGGCTCCCCGCTGAGCAGAGAGCCTGATGTGGGACTTGATCCCAGGACCCTGGGATCATGACCTGAGCCGAAGGCAGAGGCTTTAACCCACTGAGCCACCCAGGAGCCCCTGTCTGTTTCTATACATCATGTCTAGGTCAAGAGATGTGCCCCTGACCATCTTCTCTGTGGTGTGTGGGCCTGGGGAGGACCCCGTGCTTTCTCCTCTGGAAGAGACTCTGATCCTTTCAGGGAAGGTGTTCAGCCCAGGCTCTGGTATTGATGGTGCTTCCCAAGGAGCCAAATCTCCATTACTCTCTTGTAGCCCAAAGTTATATCCCCCTTAGGACCCAACATTGTCTCAGACCACTCATGGTGGTTCTTACTGGAACTTCAGACTCCCTGAAGCAAAAGGATTGAGGCTAGTCCTGAGTGAGCTGGTGTCCTGAACCCCTGCTCTGGATACAGACTCCTGGTGTAGTTATGAGAATAGTTAGTTCATACCTTATGCTCAGATAGCAGAAGATAAAAGTTGACTCTTGTTTGAGCTGATTTGGGGTAGGCTGAATTTTACTACAGGAGGTCATGTTTCTTTTGATAATGAAAATTATTTATTTTTTAAAAAATTTTAATCATTTATATTTTATTTATATTATCAGTGTCCTTATGTAAATTCAGCAAAAATTTAATTTATAAAGTGTCCTAGATTTTATTAC
The DNA here is from genome assembly GCF_964662115.1 of Mustela nivalis. NCBI lineage: Eukaryota > Metazoa > Chordata > Mammalia > Carnivora > Mustelidae > Mustela > Mustela nivalis. Next base: position 119,691,610 of record NC_139024.1, read on the forward strand.
TTATTTATTTATAATTTTCTTAAAAAATGTTTTCTAAACTCCAGTATAGTTAATGGACAGGGTTAGATTAGTTTCAAGTATACCATATAGTGATTCAACAATTCTATACATGTCTCAGTTCTCATCATGGTAAGTGTACTCCATAATCCCCCTCACATATTTCACCCATCCGTCACCCACCAACCACCGGTTTGTTCTCTATAGTTGAGTCTTTTGTGCTTGTCTCTCTTTTTTTTTTTTTTTTCTTTTTTTAGGGTGTGTGTGTGTGTGTTTGATTTTTCATGGAGCATTTATGCTATTTGGATATGAAGGAGTTAAGGGCTGAATGACTGCAAATTAAACACAGCTTGAGGTGTGCAGAGGACCCAGAGGCTATGGGTGGGTCTCCCACTCTATTTTGGGAAATGTGCACTGTAACCAGAGGCATTAGTCATCCAAAAATTTCTGGGGAAATGATGGTTGACTGTTTAAGAGGAAAGCAGTCTAATATCCTACTTTATATACTTCCTATGCTGTGATGGATGAAACACACTTACCTGTCTGTTACTTGTGAAACTTGTGCTAGTTACTTCCAGGAATGAAGGTTGTGGGTCTGAATTCCCTGGTGTGCCAAACCAGTTGGAAAGAACAAAACTGCTAAAAGAATTAAGATGTGAGTGAAGAAGAGAATTTTAAATGCCCCGGTGAACTGCAGAAAGCTTTGACCTTGAACACTGTACTGTCTCTCAGTATGTCCAACTCCAATGGTAAAGGTGGATAGAAAACTACAGTAAACAAAAGGAAACCAGACTATTGAGGACTCAGACCTTCAGGAATGAAGGTGTGTTCCCTTCCAAGGTAGAGAACATTGACCTGCTATGGTTCTGGGAGAAATGAGAAGACAGAATTAGAAGTGGAAGATGGAAGTCAGAGATACCAGTTCCTGCATGTGACCAATAACAGAAAAAGAATTGTAGAAGCTCTGCATATTTTCTCCTTCTTATCATGTAGATATGTTATTTGTCTTTAATATCTACATTCTTCCTGTCTCTTCTTATTATGAGTGTGATTTTATTCAGGTTGCTGTTGGTGGTATTTAAAATATTGTCTCTACATAACAGAATAGTCAAAGGGGTTTAGACTCAACATGAGGAGTAAATAATATAACAGTGTTGGATTCAATGTGTGTTTCATTTTGGAGAAAGAGAGAACTTCTTTATTTGTAAGTGTAGCTTTGTTGATGGTGAAAATGTGGATTTGTTGTGTTGTTATATGAAACTTCCAATGTGGGTAGAATGGTGCATGTGGAAGCTGAGGAAGTAAAGGTACAGACCGTGCCCACTATCAACTTATTGCCTTTTGGGTTCAAATCTACCCTATTTTTGCCCTACTTGTTGATACTGGTGCGGGATCCCATAGCAATTGCATTTTTGTCATGTGGAATACTGTTAGCCTTGGTCAGCATAGTGCACCAGAAGGGAAACAGCAAGACATAACAGAGGAAATAGTATGGAACCTCAACACCCCACTGTCAACAATGGATGGAATGTTCAGACAAACAACACAAACAACAACAAAACAGACAAAAAGCAACAAGGAATCATTGAAATGAAACCAAACTTTAGAACAAAAGACATATTTACAGAACATTCTGTCCAACAACTGATGTATATTCCTCTCACATGCACATGAAATATTTTCCATGTTATCTCATATGATGGAGCAGAGAAGTCGTAGCAATTTAAGAAGACTGAAAGCATATCAACCAACTTCATTGACCAAGATGGTATGAAGGTAGAAATGAACAAGAGGATATCATCCCTTTGTCTGTAATGTCATTTGTGAATGTCTTTTCCCATTTCCAGGGTTGCCTCTTTGTTTTGTTGACTGTTTCCTTTGCTGTGCAGAAGCTTTTAATCTTGATGAAGTCCCAAAAGGTCATTTCCACTTTTGTTTCCTGTGCCTTTGGAGACATGACTTTTGTTGTTGTTGTTTGTTTGTTTGCTTGTTTTTCAGCATAACAGTATTCATTATTTTTTCACCACACCCAGTGTTCCATGCAATCCATGCCCTCTGTAATACCCACCACCTGGTACCCCAACCTACCACCCCCCCCACCACTTCAAAACCCTCAGATTGTTTTTCAGAGTCCATAGTCTCTCATGGTTCACCTCCCCTTCCAATTTCCCCCAACTCCCTTCTCCTCTCTAACCCTCCTTGTCCTCCATGCTATTTGTTATGCTCCACAAATAAGTGAAACCATATGATAATTGACCCTCTCTGCTTGACTTATTTCACTCAGCATAATCTCTACCAGTCCCGTCCATATTGCTGCAAAAGTTGGGTATTCATCCTTTCTGATGGAGGCATAATACTCCATAGTGTCTAGGGACCACATCTTCCTTATCCATTCGTCCATTGAAGGGCATCTTGGTTCTTTCCACAGTTTGGCGACCATGGATATTGCTGCTATAAGCATTGGGGTACAGATGGCCCTTCTTTTCACTACATCTGTAACTTTGGGGAGAGCAATTGTAGGGTCATAGGGAAGTTCTATTTTTAATTTCTTGAGGAATCTCCACACTGTTCTCCAAAGAGGCTGCACCAACTTGCATTCCCATCAACAGTGGAAGAGGGTTCCCCTTTCTCCACATCCCCTCCAACACATGTTGTTTCCTGTCTTGCTAATTTTGGCCATTCTAACTGGTGTAAGGTGGTATCTCAATGTGATTTTAATTTGAATTTCCCTGAGGGCTAGTGATGATGAACATTTTTTCATGTTTCTGATAGCCATTTGTATGTCTTCATTGGAGAAGTGTCTGTTCATATCTTCTGCCCATTTTTTGATATGATTGTCTGTTTCGTGTGTGTTGAGTTTGAGGAGTTCATTGTAGATCCTGGATATCAACCTTTTTTCTGTACTGTCATTTGCAAATATCTTCTCCCATTCCGTGGGTTGCCTCTTTGTTTTCTTGACTGTTTCCTTTGCTGTGAAGAAGCTTTTGATTTTGATAAAGTCCCAAAAGTTTATTTTCACTTTTGTTTCCTTTGCCTTTGGAGACATATCTTGAAAGAAGTTGCTGTGGCTGATATCAAAGAGATTACTGCCTATGTTCTCCTCTAGGATTCTGATGGATTCCTTTCTCATGTTGAGGTCTTTTATCCATTTTGAGTTTATCTTTGTGTACGGTGTAAGAGAATGGTCGAGTTTCATTCTTCCACATATAGCTGCCCAGTTTTCCCAGCACCATTTATTGAAGAGATTATCTTTTTTCCACTCTATATTTTTTCCTGTTTTGTCGAAGATTAATTGACCATAGAGTTGAGGGTCCGTATCTGGGCTCTCTACTCTGTTCCCCTGGTCTATGTGTCTGTTTTTATACCAGTACCATGCTGTCTTGGTGATCACAGCTTTGTAATAAAGCTTGAAATCAGGTAACATGATGCCTCCAGTTTTATTTTTGTTTTTCAACATTTCCTTAGTGATTTGGGGTCTCTACATTTTTGGATACCTTTTATTTCTCTTTGTTGTCTGATTGCTGTTGCTAGGACTTCTAATACTATGTTGAACAGGAGTGGTGAAAGTGGGCATCCTTGTCGTGTTCCTGATCTCAATGGGAAGGCTGCAAGCTTTTTCCCATTGAGGCTGATATTTGCTGTTGGTCTTTCATAGATAGATTTCATGAGGTTCAGGAATGTTCCCTCTATCCCTATACTTTGAAGTGTTTTAACCAGGAGTGGATGCTGGATTTTGTCAAATGCTTTTTCTGCATCGATTGAGAGGACCATGTGGTTCTTCTCTCTTCTCATATTACTTTGTTGTATCACATTGATTGATTTGCGAATGTTGAACCATCCTTGTAGCCCAGGGATGAATCCCACCTGGTCATGGTGAATAATCTTTTTAATGTGCTGTTTGATCCTGTTTCCTTGAAAGAAATTGCTGTGATCGATGTTGAAGAGTTTACTGCCTATGTTCTCCTCTAGGATTTTGATAGATTCCTGCCTCATGTTCAGGTCTTTGTCCATTTCGTTTATCTTTGTGTATGTGTAAAAGAATGGTCGAGTTTCATTCTGTTACACATAGCTATCTAATTTTCCCAGCACTATTTATTGAAGAGACTGTCTTTTTTCCACTGGACATTTTTTCCTACTTTCTCGAAGATTAGTTGATCATAGAGTTGTGGGCCCCTATCTGGGCTCTCTACTCTTATCCACTGGTCTATGTGTCTTTTTTTTTTTTTTGCCAGTATTATGCTATTTCGATGACCACAGCTTTGTAGTAAAGCCTGAAATCAAGCAACATGATGCCCCCAGTTTTGTTTTTCTTTTTCAACATTTCCTTAGCAATTCAGGGTCTCTTCTGGTTCCATACAAATTTTAGGATTGTTTGTTCAAGCTTTTTGAAAAATGCTGATGGAATTTTGATCAGGATGGCATTGAAAGTATAGATTGCTCTAGGCAATATAGACATTTTAACAATGAGCATGGAATGCTTTTCCCATTTTTGTGTCTTCTTCAACTTCTTTCATGAGTGTTCTATAATTCCTCGAGTACAGATAGTACGTCATTAGTTTTTGATGTAATGTTCAGTGATTTATTATTTGTATACAACATCCAGTGATTATCACAACACATCCCCTCCATAATACCCATCACTGGACTGAATCATCCTCGTACCCTCACCCCTCTGAAACCCTCAGATTGTTTCCCAGAGTCCATAGTCTCTCATGTTTTATCTCCACCTCCAATTTTCTCCCTTCAGGATTCCCTTCCTTCCCCTAATGTCTTCCATGTTATTCTTTATGTTGCATAAATGAGTGAAACCATATAATTATCTTTCTCTTATTGACTTATTTCACTTAGCATAATCCCCTCCAGTTTCATCCATGTCAGTGCAAATGATGAATATTCATCCTTCTGATGGATGAGTAGTATTCCACTTATATATGAATCACTTCTTCATCCATTCATCTGTTGAAGGCATCTCGGCTTCTTCCACAGTTTGGCTCTTGTGGACATTGTTGCTATGAATATTGGCTTCCTTTCACTACATCTGTATCTTTGGGGTACATACCCAGTAGTACAATTGCAGGGTCATAGGATAGCTCTATTTTTAATTTTTTGAGGAGTTGGCACACAATTTTCCCAAGTGGCTGCTCCAACTTGCATTCCCACCAACAGTGTCAGAGGGTTCCCCTTTCTCAACATCCTCTCAAGATTTGTTGTTTACTACCTTGTTAATCTTTGCCATTCTACCTGATGCAAAGTAATATCTCAACGTGTTTTTTAAAGATTTTATTTATTTATTGGACAGAGAGAGAGATCACAGGTAGGCAAAGCAGTAGGCAGTAAGAGTGGGGGGAAGCAGCCTCCCTGCTGGGCAGAAATCCCGGTGCAGGGCTGGATCCTAGCACCCTGAGATCATGAACTGAACCAAAGAAAGAGGCTTAACCCAGTGAGCCACACAACCCTCAATGTTGTTTTGATATTTATTTCCCTGATAGCTAGTGATGTTGACCATTTTTTCATGTGTCTGTTAGCCATTTGTAGCAGTATTCAGCTACTCTTATCTGGGCTTGCTCATGCATCTTTGGTTATATTGGGGAAATATAATTAAAAGGAAATCTCTGAGAAATCTCCTTCACAGAGATAGTGGGGAAGAAAACCCTTTTATTATAGAATTAGATTTACCAAAATGTGATGTGCATCATATTCAATCTTTGAAGAGATGCAAAGACAGAGAAAATCACTCTTTTCCATAGCCATGCAGACACAGCTCATTACACATATGTTCCCAGGATAGATGGTTACTAGCTTTCAAGTAAGTGGACATGACAGCACCATCTGTCACAAACAGTTCACCCTATATTTACGTAGTAATAGGGTGACCATCTATGTTAGGTAGTTGGCCTCATCCAGAAGAAAAACAAATTCTCCCATTTTTATAACAGGAAGCAGTTTTACATGAGAATCTTGGTGCCACTGAGGTTAGGCCCACACCCTGGTACAGGAAGGAGGAGAAAAGGGTGTTGTCTTTCTTGAGTGAGCTGTTCAAAGACAAGTTTCCCAGATATTTGAGAAAAACATCCCTGGATCACAAAGCTGAAAAAAGCCTATCTGTGTCTTTCAGTGGACTTATGTATGTTTCAAAGAGGAGAGAAAGCACCCACAGTCACACGTTTTCTCAATAAATAATGAAAAAAAAAAAAAAAAAGGAAGGAAATCTCTTCCCTTATTTTCAACGGGGAAAGTTAAGCCTCTTTGCCTTAATTTATATTTGTCCTGACAGTGGACCGTGGATGGGTTTGCTCACATGGGTTTTGTTTAGATGGCTCCTGACTGGTTGAGGACAACTTTAGCTAGAAAGGCAGTGCTAGCCTGAGCATGTCCTTTTATGAGAGAGGGCAAGGCAAATGGCAAAAGTAGTTTCCAACCACTGCTGGAGTCATATTCCATGAACTCTCAGTGGCTGAGTCGTGTCACATGATGGAGCCTAGAAACACTGTGTGAAGGCACTAACAGTATGTGGCCCAGGGTGAGCTGGATGTAAGGAAGACTGAAGGATTGGAATGTTTTCCATTTCAGGCTATCAAAGATGGGACCAAGTATGAACCTGTTCAGGATTTGAGTTTGAAGCATCTGTGAGGAATTCAGGCAGAGGTAACCCTCAGAGATGAGGATATTAGGGAGGTTCCTCAGGAGGTAGTTAGATTTATTGAAGGTGAAGTGATGTACCAAGTGACAGTGGGTGTTCAGATGACCTGGAGAATGTGTGAGGTGAGAAGAACAGAGGAAGGTGGAATCTGAGAACAAATTCCTCCTTCTGTTACTCTGGACAATGGACTTCCCACCCTCATGTTTGGGGAGAAGAGCCCTGCCTTCTGTGCCTACCAGAGGTCCCCATGTTCCTTTTGTTTGTTTTCTGTGGTAGCACCCCTGCTTTTGTCTGCCATGATCACTCCCCAGTGGAGACCCCAGAATGAAATGCTCCCCTGGAGGTGTGCAGAGGAAGGCTTTGCTTGCATCCCTGGGCTCTGGGAGACCTTCCTGTACTCTCCAGCTTCTTTCTTGCAGGTATGGGCTCTGCTCCTCAAGTTCACATTGCAGGGCCAGGGGAGGACTGGGTCTGAGCGGTATGTAAGGCATCTGCGTGGTTCCCAAAGCCCCAGGTACGGTGGAGAACCCTCAGTGGAGAGAAGTTCCTGACATTCTCTGAGACCCATGCCCAAAATGCTAAAGGGCTGTTCAGTGTGGAGGCTGCACTGTTGGTGAAACATAGCTCTTCAGAGAATGTGACCTGCTCCCTTTATAACCCAATCCTGAGCCAAGAGAAAACAATTGTCACTTTTTTTCCCAGGTCCGTGCTGTTTCCCTCTCCCAGTAGGGCCATAGGGAAGGACTGGGAGTCCCTGGGTGTGCTGAGTGGACTGTACTGGGCTGTGCCCCTGACCATGTGTATGGTTGGACACAGAGGACTTCTTTCCTGGACTTCTTCCTGGATGATACTGACATTGTTGATATTCTTACTCTTTTAGTTAACTCTGGGTGGACTGTTCTGGGCTGTGCCTCTGACTGTGTGTTTGACCAGACTTCTTTCCCCAGACTTCTCCCTGGATGCCAGCCCTCATGGTGATCCTGACCTTGTTGATATTCTTATTCCTTGGGACTGCCTACTACACCAAGGGAGAAAAAACTGCTAAGTGCCAGGAGAAGAAGGAATGGGAGAAACTCCATAGGGAAAAGGAGGACCAGTGGGCAAAGGAGGAGGCATTGATAGCCAGAGGTAAGGCAGGGCAGTGGCCACAGTCTGTGAATGTGGCAGCCGGTGCAGAGGAAAAGTAGACAGAGGGCCCTTGCCCTGGCGCAAGTGGCTGAGGAGATCCAGAGAGGACATGGAGCTGTGGAAGCTCAATGGATCTGGAGCTGTAACTACTAGGATTCTGACATGGGCAATTGTGGGTTTGTCAGGTGCAATCTTTGCTGTTCTTAGAGATGGGGCTTCATGCTTATTTCTCACTCTCTTTCAGATGAACTCCAAGCAGATCTCGGTAAGCTCTGATTTTTCTCTAGACATTTCTGTGTCTTCTTTGAAGGGGACATTTCTGGTTCTTAGCTCACCTGTTTCCTGTGTTGCCTTTCAGACTGGAGGAAATCTGTTTATCTGACTGTTGAGTGACTGTCCAGGTGTCCTTGTATCTTTTGTTCCACCTAAGTCAAGGTGTCCTCTCACCTTGTTTCAGGCAGAAACATGTGGACCCTTCTCTGGGGCAGAAGCTGCTGGGAGGAAGAACCGTGTTCCATGAGCTTTCTCCAATCTAAGCCACTATTTCCCACCCAGTTCTTGGGAACCTGGGGGTGATGGTGGTTCCTGGAGTCTGTCATGCATCTTGGGTTTATTTCATTGCTGACCTGCCTGTCATACTGCTAGCTTTTTAGCCTTCAGTCTAACTAGTTCTGTCAGCACTTGGAGTCCAGAATCCAGCTGCTCTGAGATTTCAGGAAAAGAACTATATAAATTAATGGGGGCACTAAGGATAGGAGTGTGATCTTAGCTCCATAATACCAACCAGGGAGTGTGTTTTCTCCAATTTTCTCCACAATATACAAAAGGTATTGTATATAATTGCAGGTGGTTCACAGACCCACACAACTTCCCACACAGTCCCACACACAGTCCCACACAACTTCCTAGAAGTTGTGATCACAAAGTGATGGGTAGAGGACTGGCCAGACTATGTGTGAGAATGGGTGGAATGAGCTGTCAATGCCCCCAAATAGTGATTGTGTTATCTGAGGATTGACCACTGTTTCCCCAGAGTTCACCTCACACCTCAGCATGAAATTATCTCTCCTTTTGGGTTATTTCTCAAATATCTCTGTGTTCAATATCACCAGGTATAGTAATGATGATTTATAATTATGGAATTTTATATATTTTATCCCTGTAATTTTTTATACAGTGTATGTCAGCACCTGGCAGGAGGTCCTTTCCTTTCCAGCATTTCCCTACTCTGCAGTATCACCTGTATCCCAGAGGGGAGGCAAGGGTCAGTAGATGAATGTTGAGCAGGCTTGTTCTGACTGAGGTCTCTCCAGGGTGTGTTCCCTTTCAGTCTGGAGGAAGGCACATCTGTATGCAGGTAAGCTATTCAATTTCCTGTTACCTTATCTCCCCAGACTCAACTCAGCCACCTTCTATGTCACAGACCTTACACCAGGATGGGGTTGGTGTCCATGCTCCCCTTGTCACTTTTGTCTTCTTTCTCTAAGGACTATCCTTGGAATGACAGGTCTGCCTCCATTTTGACCCATTCTTTACTGCAGGTCACTGTTAGGGTTACCAAAACCCTCTGAATCCACTGCTCAATTTAAACGTTTAATTGGTGTATTGACAACAGAGAGGTCATTTATAAAGAGAGTCTGGAAAAGGATAGTGACTTTATAAATCAGAAACTGTTGTGTGTAGAGGATTTTAGAAATCAAGCTTGCCTGCTTAGGACTCAGGTCTTCCTAGGTGGAATCTTGGTTCTGTATCCAATTTGCCCTGAAATTCTCACTTTTTTTTTTTTTTTTTTTTGTCTCTGGTTTTGATTTTCTTGTTTCTTGCTAGATCTCTGGCATGTTGGTCTTTATTTTGCTTCCTCATGCTCTGACTTCCTGTTGGAACTGGGTTTCTTTCTTTAAGCCTCCTTAGGTGTTGAGGAATTAAATACTTTAGAGCAAGTTATCTGAATCTCAGATGCAGAGCCACCAGGATATTTATGGATTCCTGGGAGTGGGGTCTGTGAACCACCTGCAATTATATGCAATACCTTTTGTATATTGTTGTGTAAGAAGAGCAATAACATATATATATATATATATATATATATATATATATAATCATATTATATTATTAAATATATATTAAATATTTAACATTAAGATAAGTGATATGTATGTGTTTTTAAAAACAGCTACTGATAATTGTTTTAAGCATTATATTTCCTTTCAGGAGAATATTGCTCTTACATAATGGACTTAACTTGGTTGGATTTATTGGAGGCCAAGTGTGAAGATGCAAAAGGAGAAAACTAGGAGAGTTAAAATTCTTTACTAGGGAAAAGTGGAGTTCATCAGGAAAGAACAAATATGTTAGGAAAAGAGAAGGAGCTGAGAAGGAAAGTAGAGAGCCTGAGATTCCTTTGGAGAGATTATGGGCAGGTAAGAGTGGTAGAAGTAAGACCCCAAATAACAGCTGTGGTGGTCTGAGTGGGCAGTATACAAGAGGGTGTGCAAGTTATTTGCATGTATGAAAAGTAATAAACTCCTGATACCTGTTTGAGAGATTTCTGAGAGGACTTATACTTGTTTTAAGCTGTTTGAAAGTCGTCATATAACCAGATTTGCCTCTGGTTATAATGAGATCATCTTGATCTTCCAGTAGTGTGGGGACAGGAGAGTGGTCTGGGGATCCTAAAGCAATGAAAAGTTATCCAGAGGTTCCTTTAGTGCCAGGTAGGTTAAGAATCTGGGGCCTTGGGGCACCTGGGTGGCTCAGTGGGTTAAAGCCTCTGCCTTTGGCTCAGGTCATGATCCTGGGGTCCAGGGATCGAGCCCCGCATCGGGCTCTCTGCTCAGCAGGGAGCCTGCTTCCTTTCCTCTCTCTCTACCTCTCTGCCTCCCTGTGATTTGTCTGTCAAAATAAATAAAATCTTAAAAAAAAAATTAAAAAAAAAAAGAATCTGGGGCCTTTGAACCTATGTAATATATGCTTTTTCTTGCTGACTGTTTCTATTTATGATCAGGGATATAAACTGTGATTACAGAGAAGGGGAAGCCAGAGGTGAAGGAAACCAGGGGTTTAGATGTGAGGCTCCTTAGAGAGCCTCGCTGATTCTTGGGATGTATGTGAAAAATGATGATCAAATAATTATATTTAGCATTTCCCCTTCTCTGCTGAATTGATCTGCATGACTTAATTAATTAATTAATTAATTTTAAAATACTTTTCCCATGAAGCATACTAGTAAAATATTTTTTATTATGTTGTGTTAGTTATCATATAGTACATCATTAGTTTAGAGTTCTGTGATTCATTATTTGCATTTAACATGCAGTGCTCATCACAGCACATCCCCTCCTTAATACCTATCACCAGGCTACCCCATCCTCCCATCCCCACCTTTCTGGAATCCTCAGATGGTTTCTTGGAGTCCATAGTCTCTCATAGTTTGTCTCTCTCTCTTATTCCCCCACCTTCAGTTTTCCTTTCCTTCCTCTCATATCTCCCATGCTGTTCCTTCTGTTGCACATATGAGTGAAATCATATGATCTTCGTTGGCTTGACTTATTTCACTTAGCATAATCCCCTCCAGTTCCATCCAGGTCAATGCAAATGGTGGTTATTCATCCTTTCTGATGGCTGAATAATATTCCATTATTTACATGAACCACACCTTCTTTATATATTCATCTGTTGAAGGACATCTTGGCTCTGTCCACGTTTTTTTTTTCTTTTATTGAATTAAAAAAAAAAAAAGATTATAGGGTCCCCTCGGTGGCTCAGTTTGTTAAGCAGCTGCCTTTCGCTCAGTTCATGACCCTAGAGTCCTTGGATTGAGCCCCACATTGGGCTTCCTGCTCAGTGGGGACTCTGCTGCTTCCTCTCCTCCCTGCTCTTGCAGTCTCTCACTATCTCTGTCTCTCTCTCAAATAAATCTTTACAAAAAGACTGTATGTATGTATTTATTTATTTAGAGCCATTGGAGTGGGTGGAGTGTTGAAAAACTCAAGCTGATTCCATGCTGAATCTGGAGGATGATGGGGGGATGGATCCAACCACTCTGAGATTATGACCTGAACCAGATGCTTAACTGACTATTGCAGCTGCCAGTGTTTTAAAGTATGTGTTTTAAATTATGCCTTATGTACTTGTATTTTGATCTCCCCCATTCTTTTCAAGAAAACCTAGCTTTCATGAAGGATATGTGGCTGAGGTTTGAGAAAACAATTTGAGTGAAATCTGGACATAGATTCTTCTTTTCAGGTTGTTATACAGCCTCTCAGTGGTGTTAAGCTTTAGGGCTTGGCTTTTATGGAAAGGCTGTAGCATGATGGCCGTGTGTGTGTGTGTGTGTTTGCGCGCACACACATGCATGTAAGAAATAAATGCCTCACGGAATGTTACCAAAAGATATTTCCCTGTAACTCCTGCATCAGTGTATTTCAGAAGACTAGATATAGACCCCAATGTGTTCAGACTCCTCAAAGCCTTAACGAGAAACATGTGGTTCTTTTGTAGATTGGTGGAAGGTGAAGTTCCTGCCTTGTGACTTACTTTGAGTTCTTTCTGGGTCCTCCTACTGCTGCTCCAGGTTTGCTGACCTCTCCTCAGCTTGCTGTGGTGACACAGATGTTGGCCCCATCAGTGGTGGTGGGTGAAGATGAGGTGGTGAAAGTCACATAGGTGGGTTGATGGGTGTGGATGACATCAGATACTAAAAAAAAAATCCTTCAGGAAACCAGGTCTTGGTCCCTAAGCCTCAGCGCGTCCGAGATCACGTGGGGTCCGGCTCCTGTGAGGGGGTGGGAGCCACTCCCGACAGCAGAATGTGTGAGCCCTGCTATAGAGCCTGAGATACTTGCACCCCACATCCTCCCCTGAGAGAGGTACAAAGGCCCAGCCGGCGCCTTTGATATGCACCATTGTTTCAGAGCCTAAGAGGCTTGTACCAAACTCTCCCCCCAGAGAGCTGCATGAAGGCCCAGCCTGGTGCTTTTGGACCTGCGCCCTGTTCTCAGAGCCTGAGACCCACGCACGACCCACAGCCTCCCCTGAAACTGGTGCGCACAAGCCCGGCACTCTTAGACCCAGAAAGACCAGGCACTCCCAGCACAGGCCAGCGGGAAAATATCAGTGTGCAGTTGCTGCTTGGACCCTCTCTAACTGTCTAGAGCTGCCCATACAGCAGCCACTGCCTCGGCTTTGGGTACAAGCAAAAGATCCTGCATCCCCAGGGACCGCGACTTGGAACCTGCTCTGCCAGCGGCTAAGGGGGAACTTATTTAGGCTCTACATCCTGACTGAGGCTTCTCTCTGAGAGGGAGGTCAGGGTGTGGTTTGTTTTCCTCTAAAACTATAAAAACCACCAAAAGCGGTCAAGGCATGAGAAAAAGAAAAAAAAAAACTGAACTAACATAAAAACTGACAGAGAACAAAAGCCTGAAAAAAATCAGTTTCCTCAGAGCCCACCCCCTTGAGGGGGGCAGGAGGACTTAACTCAGGGAACATCATTGACTGAAAACCCACGTGGCAGGCCGCTCACCCAGAAAACAAACCAAGAAAAAAATATGGGGAAAAAAAAAAGGACTACAAGAGAACAAACACTACTTCATAGGAAAACTTCTATTTTTTACTCATTCCTACTATACTGGTTTATTTTTTTTAATATATAGATAATTTTTTAACCTATTTACCATCACAGCGAGCTGTCCAGTACATCAAATTCCATACTAACCTTCTAACCTGAACTTTTTGATACATACACCTATGCTTTTCTTTTACATTTCTATTTTTTTAATTCCTTTTTTTTTAATTTTGGTTTAGTTTAGTCTAGTTTATTCCTTTTTATTTTTATTTTCTAATATTCATATAGAGTTAAACTTCAAAGTAATCCGCTTTCCCCAATCAATACTACCCATAGGGGTAAACCAATTTTTAATCCCCTTTATCTTAGGAAAGTTGAGTCCTTCAACAAAGATATCAAGATACATCCAGGAAGAATCAAAACAAACTTCCTCCCACACACTGAGAATTTATAACCACTCTCCCAACTTTTTCTTCCACCAGTGTTTCTGTGCTTTTGTGTTTGTCGTGATAGCATATAAATCTTACACTTGGGTTTCTTTTTGACGAGGTTCTTCCTTTATTTGCATATATGTATTTTTTTTCTTTTGTCATATACTTTATCAGTCTTTTTGTTTGTCTGTTTTTGTTTGTCTACTTCATAAATCTTACATTGGGGCCCATTTGGGCTGAACCTTCTCTTTCTTTACTGTCTCTCTCTCTTTTTTTTTTTTTCTTTTGTTTTGTCTCTCTTTTGGGTGGGGAATCCTGATTGCTCAGAAGTGTTCCAGGGTGCACCTTGACTGCACCACAGTCAATACATCCAGCTACATCGTTTCATTCATCTCTCACCAAAATGACTAGGAGGAGGAATGCCCAACAGAAGAAAAATACAGAGGATGGACCTTCTGCAACAGAGCTAATGGCTATCAACATAGACAATATATTGGTAAGAGAATTCAGGCTAACAATTATCCAGGCAATAGGTAGGTTGGAGAAAGCCATGGATGACCAAATGGAATTGATTAGGGCCAAGCTGAAAGCAACCAGACAGGATGTTCACAATGTTAGGGCGGAGCTTAAAGCTAAAAGGGAGGAGGTTCACAATGCTCTCAATGAGTTCCAATCTAATCTAAATTCTCTTAAAGCTTCGGTAACTGAGACAAGATAGAATTAGTGATCTGGAGGACAAACAGATTGAGAGAAAGGATCAGGAGGAAACCTGGAACAAATAGTTTAGAACCACAAAAACAGAATCAGGGAAATAAATAATGCCATGAAGCATTCCAATGTCAGAATTATTGGAATCCCTGAAGGGGAGGAGAAAGAAAAAAGTATAGAAGATATAGTGGAACAAGTCTTTCATGAAAATTTTCCCAATCTTGTGAATGGAACCAGCATTCATGTACTAGAAGCTGAACGTCTCCACCCAAGATTATAGATTCAAAAAAAAAAAAAAAATCACGACACCTTATAGTCAAATTGACGAATCATAATTGTAGGTATAATCTCTTGAAGGCCGCTAGGACAAAGAGGCTCCTTTCTTTCAGAGGAAAGTCCAACATAATAATGTCAGACCTGTTCACAAAGACCTGGCAAGCCAGAAAGGGCTGGCAAGATATATTCAGGGCACTAAATGAGAAGAACACGCAGCCAAGAATACTTCATCCAGCAAGACTGACATTCAAAATGGATGGAGAGATAAAGAGTTTCCAAGACCAGCAAGGCTTAAAAGACTATGCAACCACCAAGCCGACACTGCAGGAAATATTAAGGGGGGGTTCGACAAAAGAGGAAAAATCCTAATAGCATTGAACACAAATATAGAGACAATCTACAGAAAGAAAGGCTTCAAAGGTAACTCGATGTCAATAAAAACGTATCTATAAATAATCACTATCAATGTGAATGGCCTAAATGCGCCCATAAAATGGAACAGGGCTGAAGATTGTATAAAACAGCAGGACCCATCCATATGTTGTCTACAAGAGACCCATTTTTAACCTAAAGATACACCCAGACTGAAAGTGAAGGGATGGAGAAGCATCTTTCATGCCAATGGGCCTCAAAAGAAGTCCGGGGTAGCAATTCTCATATCAGATAAATTAGATTTTAAACTAAAGACTTTAGTCACAGATACAGAAGGACACTACATAATTCTTAAAGAAACTATGCACCAAGATGATCTAACAATTGTAAATATCTATGCCCCCAATATTGGAGCAGCCAATTACATAAGAAAACTGTTAATCAAGATTTAGAGTCATATATATATGAATACACTAATCGTAGGAGATCTTAACATGCCTCTCTCAGAAATAGACAGATCATTGAAGCAGAAAGTCAATAAAGAAACAAGAGCATTGAATGACACATTGGACCAGATGGACATCATAGATACATACAGAACATTCCACCCTAAAACAACAGAATACTCATTCTTCACAAGTGCACACGGAATCTTCTCAAGAATGGACCACATACTGATTCACAAATGAGGACTCAACCGATACCAAAAGACTGAGATTATTCCCTGCATACTCTCAGATTACAATGCTTTGAAACTGGAGCTCAATCACAAGGAAAAGTTCTGAAGGAACTCAAACACCTGGAAGGTAAAGACCACCTTGCTTAAGAATGTTTGAATCAACCAGGAGATCAAAGAAGAACTGAAACAATTCATGGAAACCAATGAGAATGAAGACACTTAGGTCCAAAACCTATGGGATACAGCAAAGGCGGTGGCAAGGGGGAAATACATAGCCATCCAAGCTTCCCTCAATAAAACTAAAAATCCAGAACACAGCAGCTCTCTCTACACCTTAAAGAACTGGAGAATCAACCACAAATCAAACCAACTCCAAACACAAGAAGGGAAATAATCAATTAGAGTGAGATCAATGAGGTAGAAACCAGAGATACAGTAGAACATACCAGTGAAACTGGAAGCTGCTTTTTTGAAAGAATCAATAAGATTGATAAACCATTGGCCACACTAATCCAAAAGAAAAGAGAGAAAGCCCCAATTCATAAAATTATGAATGAAAAGGGAGAGATCACAATGAACACCAAGGAAGTAGAGACAATCATCAGAAGTTATTATCAACAGTTATATGCCAATAAGCTTAGCAACCTAGATGAAATGGATGCATTCCTGGAAAACTATAATCTCCCAAAATTGAACGAGGAAGAAATCAACAACCTGAATAGACTGATATCTAGTAACAAGATTGAAGCGGCGATCAAAAACCTCCCAAAAAACAAGAGCCCAGGACCTGACGGATTCCCTGGGGAATTCTATCAAACGTTCAAAGAAGAGATAACACCTATTCTCCTGAAGCTGTTTCGAAAAATTGAAGCAGAAGGAAAACTTCCAGACTCTTTCTATGAAGCCAGCATCACCCTGATCCCCCAACCAGGCAAAGACCCTACCAAAAAGGAGAATTTCAGACCAATATCACTGATGAATATGGATGCTAAGATTCTCAACAAGATCCTAGCCAACAGGATCCAACTGCACATTAAAAAGATTATCCACCATGAACAGGTGGGGTTCATCCCTGGGCTACAAGGATGGCTCAACATTCACAAATCAATCAATGTGATAGAACAAATTAATATGAGAAGAGAGAAGAACAACATGGTCCTCCCAATTGCTGCAGAAAAAGCATTTGACAAAATCCAGCATCTGTTCCTGATTAAAACACTTCAAAGTATAAGGATAGAGGGAACATTCCTGAACTTCATAAAATCTATGAAAGACCCACAGAAAATATCAGCCTCAATGGGAAAAAGTTGCAGCCTTGCCTTTGAGAATGGGAACAAGACAAAGATGCCCACTCTCACCACTCTTGTTCAACATAGTATTAGAAGTCCTAGCAACAGCAATCAGACAACAAAGAGAAATAAAAGGTACCCAAATTGGCAATGAAGAAATCAAACTCTCTCTCTTCGCAGATGACATGATTCTTTATATAGATAACCCAAAAGACTCCACCCCCAAACTACTAGAGCTCATACAGCAATTCAGCAATGTCACAGGATACAAAGTCAATGTACAGAAATCAGTGTCTTTCTTATACACTAACAATGAAAATACAAAAAGGAAAATTAGAGAATCGATTCCATTTACTATAGCACCAAGATAAGATACCTGGGAATAAACCTAACCAAAGAGGTAAAGGATCTGTACTTGAGGAACTACAGAACACTCATGAAAGAAATTGAAGAAGACACAAAAAGATGGAAGTCCATTCCATGCTCATGGATCAGAAGAATAAACATTGTTAAAATATCTATACTGCCTAGAGCAATCTAGTCTTTTAATGCCATTATGATCAAAATTCCACTGGTATTCTTCAGAGAGCAGGAGAAAATAATCCAAAAATTGGTATGGAATCAGAAAAGACCCCGAATCACTAAGGAAATGTCGAAAAACAAAAATAAAACTGGGGGCATCATGTTACCTGATTTCAAGCTTTATTATAAAGCTGTGATCACCAAGACAGCATGGTACTGGCATAAATACAGACACATAGACTAGGGAACAGAGTTGAGAACCCATATATGGACCCTCAACTCTATGGTCAATTAATCTTTGACAAAACAGGAAAAAATATGCAGTGGAAAAAGACAGTCTCTTCAATAAATGGTGCTGGGAAAACTGGGCAGCTATATGTAGAAGAATGAAACTCGACCATTCTCTTACACCGTACACAAAGATAAACTCAAAATGGATAAAAGACCTCAACATGAGAAAGGAATCCATCAGAATCCTAGAGGAGAACATAGGCAGTAATCTCTTCGATATCAGCCACAGCAACTTCTTTCAAGATATTCTCCAAAGGCAAAGGAAACGAAAGCGAAAATAAACTTTTGGAACTTCATCAAAACCAAAAGCTTCTGCACAGCAAAGGAAATAGTCAAGAAAACAAAGAGGCAACCCACGGAATGGGAGAAGATATTTGCAAATGACAGTACAGACAAAGGGTTGATAACCAGAATCTATAATGAACTCCTCAAACTCAAGACTCACAAAACAGATAATCATATCAAAAAATGGGCAGAAGATATGAACAGACACTTCTCCAGTGAAGACATAAAAATGGCTATCAGACATATGAAAAATGTTCATCATCACTAGCCCTCAGGGAGATTCAAATTAAAACCACATTGAGATATCACCTTACACCAGTTAGAATCGCCAAAATTAACAAGACAGGAAACAATATGTGTTGAAGGGGATTTGGAGAAAGGGGAACCCTCTTCCACTGTTGGTGGGAATGCAAGCTGATGTAGCCTCTTTGGAGAACAGTGTGGAGATTCCTCAAGAAATTAAAAATAGAACTTTCCTATGACCCTGCCATTGCTCTCCTGGATATTTACCCCAAAGATACAGATGTAGTGAAAAGAAGGGCCATCTGTACTCCAATGCTTATAGCAGCAATGGCCACGGTCACCAAACTGTGGAAAGAACCAAGATGCCCTTCAACAGACGAATGGATAAGGAAAATGTAGTCCATATACACTATGGAATATTATGCCTCCATCAGAAAGGATGAATACCCAACTTTTGTAGCAACATGGACGGGACTGGAAGAGATTATGCTGAGCGAAATAAGTCAAGCAGAGAGAGTCAATTATCATATGGTTTCACTTATTTGTGGAGCATAACAAATAGCATGGAGGACATGGGGAGTTAGAGAGGAGAAGGGAGTTGGGGGAAATTGGAAGGGGAAGTGAATCATGAGAGACTATGGACTCTGAAAAACAATCTGAGGGGTTTGAAATTGGGGTTTGGGAGGTTGGGGTACCAGGTGGTGAGTATTATAGAGGGCAAGGATCATGGAGCACTGAGTGTGGTGCAAAAGTAATGAATACAGTTATGCTGAGAATAAATAAATAAATAGATAAATAAATAAATAAATAAAATATCCTTCAGTGTTGGAGTCCAGATTTGTCCTCAAATGCCTGTGACCTATCAAAATTCTGGATCAGCCCTTAGTTACTTCTCCTGGTGGGTGGCATGTCTTCTTGAGTCACAAGATTCTCATCATCTCAGGAGTTTTAACCTTTCCCACATGCATCTAGGTGTCCGGTGGTGGGGGTGGTTCATGTGTGCCTTGTTATAAGGCTAGGGGAGAACTCAAATGATTGTCAATTGTCTCTGCAGTGTCTGTCACTCTGTATCCGGGGTATGCAGATCCAAACCTTTCTGTGTCTGATGAAAAGTCTTGTGTGACCTAGAAAGAAACAACTAAGGACCCAGAAAAACAGTGTAGCATCTTAGATCAGGAGGGCATCAATCAGGGCACTGTTACTGGGTGGTGGAGATCAGGAATGAAGTGAGTGGGGTCTGGGGATCTGTAAGAGAGATGTGGAGAGGAAGAGGTGGCACAAGGAATCACCAGAAAAGGGGATCTGGGTTGTGGGGCTGTATGCAAATATACTCTGTCCCTCTCTGATAATGCAGAACTCCTTGTGCCAATTCCCCAGAGGGTAGTGGTTTTCCTGGATCTGAATGAAGGGGATGTCTCATTCTACAGCATGACTGGTGGTTCCCACATTTTCTCCTTCCCTCTCTCTTCCTCATCTGGGACTCTTTCTGTACTTCACATTGAGGTCAAGAGATATGTCTCTGTCCTCTGCCCTGGGGTAGGTGGGTCTGTGAAGACCCCTGTACTCCTTAACAACACTCCTTGCTCTTCAGAGGAGATTGTGGGCAAGGGTCCAGTTCAGGCTGTGGTGTTGATGGTGCTCTCCTAGGGGCTGAATCTCCATTGCTCCCCTGTGGCTCTGAAGCTATGTCCCCATAATGCTCCAACACTGTCCCAGATTCCTCATGGTGGCTCCTTCTGGAGCTGCAGACTCCCAAGAGTAATAGCCTCTGAAGTTAGTCCTAGAAGACCTGGTGCCTTGCCCTTCTCTTCTGGGTGTAGACTGCTGGGTTGTGGTTATGAACATAGTTCATGCCTTAAGCTCAGGTATTAGAAGATAAATGTTGACTTTTTGAGCTTATATGGGATAGGCTGAATTTTGCTATTGAAAGTCATGTTTCTTCTGGTCATGAAAATTATTTTGTGGAATCTTTATACTGCTTTGGTATGAAATGAGATGAGGTCTGAATTACTCTGAAGAATTCAAGGGTGTTTATTTTATGCAGTTTGTGTTGTACAGATAAACCCAGAGGCTATGAGTGAGTCATCAGCTTTATTTTAGGAAATGTGCATTCTGACTAGAGATGTTGTCTATCTAAACATTTCTGAAGAAATGTATGGCTGATGGACTTTAAGAGGAGTGGAACGTAATATTCTATTGTATATCTTTCCTATTCTGGGATGGATGAGACGTACTTATCTTAATAAACCTTTGTCTATATCTGTTATTTGTGAAATACTAGTGCTGCATTAATTCAGGGATGAGAAGATGAGAATTTGGGTTCCCTTGTGAGTTGGAGAGAACCAGTTGGAGAGTACAAAACTGCTACCAGAATAAAGATGTGAATGAAGAAGAGCGTTTTCAGACCCCAGATGAATTAAAGAAAGCTTTGACCATGAGTACAGTCCAGGATCTATGTACTGCTTCCCAGTACTTCTAGTCCACTTGTAAAGGTGAATGGAAACCACAGGAAACACAAGGAAGCCAGACTATTAAGGACTCAGACATTCAGGAATGAATGTGTATCCACTTCCAAGGTACAGGACTGTGACCTGCTGTGATTCTGGGAGAGATGAGAATACACAGAATCAGATGTGGAAGAAGGAAACCACAGATCTCAGTTCCTGACTATAACCAAAAGTAGGAAAAGGACTATAGTAGTTTTGCATATTTTTTTCTTTCTTGTCAGGTCATTTGTATTAATTATGTATTTTCATTCTTCCTTCTTCTTACCAGTGTGATTTACACAAGTCATCCATGGTGATATTTCAAATGTAATCTCTAGGTAACAGAATAGTCAAAAGATTGCGGCTGGACTTAAATACTAAATAAAACTGTTCAGTTCAATGCTTGGGACTGCCTGTCTTTTCCATTTTGGGGAAAGAATGAAAAGTTTTTCACTTGTAGGTGTAGCCATGTAGATGGGTGATAAGGTGGAGTTGTTATGCTGTTATATGGAAGTTCCAGTATGAGTAAAATGGTATATAATGAAGCTGAGAATCTGGAGGTATGAAATCTGCCCATCATCCGTTCTTTGCCTTTTGATTCAATGTATGTGCCCTGCTTGTTGATACTGGATGTCATAAATGTTTCATTTTTGCCATGTGGCACACTTGGCACCACCTTTGCCAGTTAGTGCACTGTTGGGTTTGGCCAGCAAACCCTGTGACAGCAAATGAAAAGATTACTCCAGACACCTTCATAGGTGTCTTCGTAGGAGAAAGGAGAGGCCTGGGGACAGATGCTCTAGTGGCAAAAGGCCACCAGGCCAAGGTTTGTCCCCACTTCATTTGGGTCATATCAATATACCCAGTGCAACTA
This sequence comes from Mustela nivalis, assembly GCF_964662115.1. NCBI lineage: Eukaryota > Metazoa > Chordata > Mammalia > Carnivora > Mustelidae > Mustela > Mustela nivalis. The sequence continues at coordinate 119,713,397 of NC_139024.1, forward strand.
CAAAACAAGGAGGAAAGTGTAGCCTTAATGAGCAGGACAGTAATATATGGGATAGCTTGTGGTAAGGACAAGGAGGCTAGGAGTTCATGAAGTACATGAGCACCACATGTGCCTGTTTCTCCTTGAAATTTAAACATTTATTCCCTAGATGAGAGCCTTGAGCTACAGTAAGAATCTGGCCAGTTTCAGCCAAGAATCTTCGAAGGAGGCCAGCGTTCTAGGCATTCCTCCTTTTTCAGTTGGCTTCATCCATGGAGGCCTATACAAGTCAGATTTTGGCTGTCTCAGCACTGTGAATTCCTAGCAGGCACCAGAGGAATAGAGTAAGACGTAGCTGGGGACAAAACTTTCTTCTTCTTTTGCTATGTTTTCAAAGAGACTTTATTTATTTACTTGTCAGAGAGAGTGAGCAAGCATAAGCAGGGGGAGTGGCAGGCAGAAGGAAAAGCAGGCTCCCCACTGAACAAGGAGCCCCATGCGGGATTTGCTCCCAGGATTCTGGGATCATGACCTAAGCCAAAGTCAGTTGCTTAACCCGTGGAGCCACCCAGATGTCCCATTCTCAGTGTTTTCACCCCTTTATCTTATGATGTTATTGCCAGTGGCCTGGAGAAGACCTAGCTTCTCTAGCCTTTAGGTAAATGAGTATGGTATTGTAACAGACTACAATTGTACATTGTAGCAGTTCTAGAAGGCTGCCTCCCAGGGACTCTTGCCAGTTCTCTAGTGAGAGTTTTCCTGCCCAGCAGCCTTGGTCTGTGGCATATTGGTGAACTTCTTTCCCTACGTGACAACCCCAGTTCCACCTTCTCCAATAAATAGAGCATCAGACTTATTCTCTCAAATGTCTTCTGTTTTTAGAGGTAGCTCTACTTCCTGTATCTCCTACTTTCAGTTTCCTTAGAGCTTTCTTTTACTTCTTTCATAGTTAAAACCATTGCTTAATGATTCTTTATATCAGGGCACCTGGGTGGCTCAGTTGGTTAAGCAACTGCCTTCAGCTCAGGTCAGGATCCTGGAGTCCCAGGATCTAGTCCCACATTGGGCTCCCTGCTTGGTGGGGAGTCTACCTCTCTCTACCCCTCACCCCCCTCATGATCTTTCTCTCTTGCTCTCTTTCTCTTGCAAATAAAAAAAACAACATTTTTAAAAAATAAATAATAATAATAATAATAATAATTCTTTAAATCAAATTTTCCATGTTAAAATGAGTGATGTGGTTTTTGCCTCCTGATCGGACACTGCATGATACAAATATCTAAACTGAACTGTACCTTGGAGGAGGGCATTGCACTGCACAGAGTACGTGGGAAAATGTAGTGGAGGAATTTTCAAATTTATCAAAATGCTTGCCCCAACAATAAAGTTATAAATGTACTCCTTGGGATCTTTGTATGTATTTTAAATACTATATATGTTAATATATTTTCTGAAATGTTCATCTCCTCCTTTGGTATACCTTGTGGCTTTATGACACTGGATTCCTTTTAGATGGGCTATGGGTATGTTTCCTTTGAAATGGAGGGGAAAGGAAGGTATGGATATGATACAAATTATCCACACAAAAAAGAGGAAACTTTTGAAACTAGTGGACCAGCTGCCTATGTAATTCCAGAAAGAATGGTTAAAACCATCATTCTTGGGAGGAGTGAGGTCAGCATCATGGCAGAATGAGTCCTTCCATTTGTCTCCCTCTTTCTGTTTACAACTAGTAGGATTCCAAAACCCAACAAAGGTTCCTCTGGACAGCACACGAGATGCCGAAGAGATCCATCCATGTTTACATCTGAGAGGGTGTGGATTGGTCTTCAGGGAGACCAGAGCCCAGGCAGCTTGGTGGGCCCTGTTACCCTGGCTTTTACAGTAGTGGTAACACTCACCCATAACTCCTGTGGCTGAGAAGTTGGGAGTGAAAAGGAGTGAGTGAAAGGTTACTTGGCCCTGTGGGCTGTCCTGGAGGACCTCCTAGCTATGAAGCCACAGAGCAGGGTTCTCTGTGGTAGGACATCTGTGACTAGGAGGGGACAGTGGGGGAAAGGAAAAGGCAAGGGAAGCAGGCAGACAAGAAGAAACACTTTATGCAGTGTCTGCCCCGAGAGTTCAGCAGGAGAACTCCCTGCTTTGTGGGACTCCTGAACTTGGGGATCCTCCTCCTGGAGTGTGGGGCATGCCCCAAGCCCATGCTGCCCATAGTAGTTTGCCAGCCCCCTATTTTTTCTTTATATTGAGCCTGGTCTAAACCATCAGGGACGCTCTGGGAAGAGAAACCAAACACTTGTGCTATTCTGCCACCTGCTGTAATACTAACAAAGGGTCTCTAGCCGCCGATCTGTGAACTGTTAGAATTCAAGTTAATAAATCTTGACCTACATGAAAAAGGTGTTGGCTACTTCAAATGATTTGGTGGAGGAAAATCTCATGAAAAACCATGAAAAATCGTGGTGACATATCTTCCTAAAAGAAAATGATAGTTCTCCCTCCACCACATCTAAATAAAACATTATTTTATTGGATGTCTGTAATAAGTGGGTTTAATCCTTTCCTCCAACTGGCACATTATGAAATGACACTTCATTTTACTGGAGCCCGTGTTTTATGGCATGTTTTCTGGAACTGCTCAGAAGAACTTGGAACAACTAAACATAAGATGTATTATATGGCTATGAAAGTAGAAAGTATAATATTAATCCTACTTCCATCAGGATAATTTATTTTGAGCAAGAAAAATCATTCATGGACAATGAACATTGTTTGTGGATAAAGCAGCTGGAATTTGAGCCTGCTGAGCAAGGGGAGGGCAGTGAAGCCAGCTATGTGGTGTTCTTCCTGCAGAGTCTTCAGGTGTCCTTCCAGCGTCCTTCAGGAAAACCTTCCCTGTGCTTTGTCATTCCTTCCCCTCTTCTCCCAACATGGGATCCAGAGACTGCATTCAGGGGAGATAAGCTTTCTGGCTCAGTCATGCTGGGCCATGTCTGAGTCCAAGGTCCCCTGTTCCTCTTTCACCCTGTGTTGTATGGAGCTGGGGCTGGGCTGGGCTTGAGGACTAGGGCGTGTGAGGGTGTGGGGAGCTGTATCCCTGCAGCTCCAGCCCTCTCTCCAGGAAGGTCCTGGATAAAAGGTTACTAGATGGCAGGTCTCCTGTCTTTTTTCATCTCCGCATATGTGAGAATTAAGTGTCATAAGTACAACTTGTGTAGTGCAGTCCCTGGCACTTAGTAGGTATTCAATAACATTTGGTTTTCTTCCCTCTGACTTTTTGCAAAATTCCACTATGTTTTCAGGCTTTGAGGAATTTCCCCATTGGGCAGAGATTGGCGGTGGCAGTGGAGGGTGGACTTGGAGGATGATATTGGCCCTTGTCGTGCCCCGCCCCCACTGGAGATGGATTTTCCCAATATTCCTGAGTCTAAGTGGATATTGGCAGAATATACCTTTGGGGATGATAATGTGGCATGTATTCAGGTATATGTAGAAGCCCCGGGTTTGCCCAGAGTTTAATATCTCAGACCAGATTTCTGGGTGGAAACCAATCACTCCCATGCACCAACGGGCCCTTGCTTCATGAAAACAGATAGAGTGGATCATTCAGAACAATTGAGAGTGAACACAGGCCGTGAGAGGCTTTGCTGGATGCATGGCTGTGGAACTCTGAGACATTGGTTTCCTCACCCATAGAATGAAGACAATAATGACAACAACCTGGCAGAAGTGGGGCCAGGGAGGCTCTAGCCCAAACTGGTATTTTAACGCCAGTCACTTAACACATGAACACCCAAGCACTGGGCAGGCTTGAAGGAGCAAACAAGGTGGTTGAGTCTGACATTTTTCTAGCTCGGTGCTGCATATATGTTTGGGGTAGGAAGAACAAAAGAGGGGGAAGTTGGTGCAGTTGGTGCATCCACCCTGTGGCTGACTAGTTTAGGTCAGAGTTAAGTCTTCCTGTTTCTCAGTGGACTGAAGTGTTTTCCAAATTGGACAGAGAAACCAACATGCTGCTGAGGTGACTTCTCTGCACATGAGCTCAGGAAAGGTTCCTGAGTGCTGTGTGCTGGACATGTGACCAGGGCACACAGTGCCTCCCTTTGTGGATGCCACAGACATACCACAGATCACAGATCAGGGCTGTGGAGGAGAACAGGGCACCACTAAACCCCAACAAGCATGTGTATGGGGCACATAAGGGAACGAGCAGGTTGTTGAAGGCTGCTCTGAGGAAGGTCACTTTAGGTGAGACTGGAATGGTGACCAGATTGGAGGACGACAGAGAACAGGAACATCCAGGGACTTGTGAGAAGACCTGACGCTGGGAAAGCTCCCTGAACTGGAGGAATGCTGCCAGGCCAGGAGGGAGTACTGGGAGCAGTGGAATGAGGTCAGAGAGAAAGCTGGGGCTGGCTGAGGTTTAGCAGGGGAGTCCCTGGAAGGCGTGAAGAAGAGCTGATATAAGATGATTTGAGAGGGTATAACCTTGGATGGAAAAAAGAAAATGAACTTGAGAGGGCCGAGCTGGAGGTGGGTAGGGGATGCCCATTAGGAAGCAGGGAAACTGTGTCTGGGTCAGGGGGGCAGTGAGATGGGTGTGGAGCTAGAAGGTAGCCATGGATATGAATTCAAGAAAAGTCTTGAAATTTCTGGTGCACTGACAGCAGACTGGGTGGGAAAGTGGAGAGTGTGGTGGAATGACCCTCCAGGTTCTGGCAGGCATAACTGGGTGGCCCCAGGTATCCTTTACTGAGATGGGAACTGCAGGAAGGGAGGGGCTGGAGGGGAAGCCCTAGTGCTCCACGGTGTTCTCTCAGAGACCACGGAATCCACCTTTCCTGGTGCACACTGGTGGGAAGGGGCTGAATGGTCCACCTAGGCCTTGGATGATAGTATATTATTAAGAAGCCACAGGGTGCTGTCCATTCAGCTGGGGAAGTGTCAGGGTCCTGGAGCTGGTCCTGGAAGATTTTGTGATGCTCAGGATTAACCCCTCCATTGCCATTCTGTGGGGAGCACTTGGGTCATCTTCTGGTGAAGAAAAGCAAAGCAGCTACACTGGGGCATTTCAAAGGCTCCTGCCACATAGCCTTCACCAGATGACAGCATTCACCAACCAACAGAATAGTTTTGGTAGTGAACACAAAGTACAAGTAGCCACAAGAATAAGGCTTTTGTAATCTTGGCTGTGCCACATACACTCCTTACTTCTGGTCTAGAAGCTACCCAACCCGGAGAGTGGCAGTTGTTCAACAAAGGACTATTGAGTCTGTGTCTCAGTGTCCCCCCAGCAGAGTGGGTCTGTGTATCTGTACCTGCCTTGTTTCTGTGGCTCTGATCATGCTGTTTCCTTCCTGGTAACTAGGGTCCACCGTCCAGAGGGCAGGGCAAAGTCTGCTAGGGTTGCATTTTGTAAGCTTTCATTTTCAAATGGTGGAAGGAGTCAGCACAGGATTCTTCTGTCTGGGAGTGCTAAGTGTTCCAGGTCCCTGTTTTCAGCTGAGACCTCTGCAACCTGTGCCAGGCTGTGCTTCTCCGCTCTCCTGGAACCATCTGCCTCTCACAAGAGGAGCCTGTGGCACCAATGTTGAATCTAGAAGCAGGGTTTGGGGCTTGAGCAATGAACCGCATGTGCAATCTCTGAGAGAAGATTTGGGGCTGGCTGAGGTCTCACAGTACTGAGCTAGAGACATTCCAGAAGCCCCAGGTTTTCAAGCAGGTGAGTGGGTTCGGAAGACACTTGCTGGACAAGAAGAGGAAAGTGAGGAGCAGATGCTTGGGAGGAGGACGCCGAGCTCCTGAGGGTGCTGAGAGACTGGTGTGAATAATAATGAGGTTCTGAGATGACCCAGGACAACTACAGTGGGGACTCCACTTTATTCATTTACATAATGACATTTCTGTAGCTTTCCTAGGATCAGGCACTGTTCTAATGTGCACTGACTCTCCATATATACATTCATAGGATACTTCTTATACAGTGGGATGAGATCTTATTACTCTCTCCATATTGCAGATAGGACCTGGGGCAGAGCAGGTCAAGAAACTTGCCTCAGGTTATTCCCACAGCAGGTGGAGGAGATCTTAGCAATCAGCCCAGAATCTACCTTCCCAGGACCACTGGCTGGCCCCCTCCACCCTCAGGATCAGTGGTTTGAAGCCCTTCTTTTTGACCAGGTCTCATTTTATCCTGTGCTTCCCACTGCTCTGCTGAGATCCTTTATCCTGAGGCAGACACTCCTCAAAGATAGAGAAGATGAGGATTAACCATTCATGGGGAATTGTCTGGCTTCAGCTATGAGCAAGTCCATGTCCTTGGCCCTGAGCAGAAAAGGGCTGCAGGTGGCAGGAGCTGAAATCAGGGTGAACTCACCTATCAAAGGGCCCCAGAACAATGTGCATATGGTGGGAGCCAAAGTGTCCTTGAGGAGGATGCAGTCTGACTGTCATGCTTCTTAGTCATTCCCTGATCATATTTAGGGGGCAGCAGAAGAACAGCACACAGGAGCTGGTGTTCTTCATGGAGAGAGCCCTGAGTGTACACCTTGTGTCCCTGGACCTCTGTGGTGGCCTGTGACATAGGCAGACATGGAGGAGGCCTCTGTGCTGAGGCGGGAAGGGTCTGGTCCTGTGGGCATATCAGGCTGGGAGAATTTCCAAAGGGCTAAGAGGGTTTTCTTGGCATCAGGGTTGTGGGGCCCCAACCTCATCAGCATACTGAGCATTAGGAAAGGCTGTTCTCTTGCTGGGGACTGTTGCCAGCCCTGAGCCCTCCTGTCTGCTCTGAGGCCCAGAGCTCTGAGCTGGCCCTGCTTCCTCTCTGGATGTATCACCTGTCTCTTGCCCTGTGTCTCCCCAGCTCTGAGGAAATGGAGGATTGCGGCAAGGGCTCTTTGCTTTCCCATCTCTCCTCCCTGCTTCTCCTCTTCCAGCTGCCTGCTGGGGGCTCTGCAGGTGAGTGTGTCCCCTCACTCTCCCTGTGTCTCCATGGGGTGGGTGAGAGGCCCCAGAACTCTGCTGCTGTCTGCATCAGGACAGATGGCTATTGGTGGAGTCCCTGGCTCTACACCGATTCTGGAGATGCCCCAACTGCTATTTGAAATTAAACACATAAGAAGAATCCCAGAACTGCAAAATAAGGGCAGGGGTGCATGACAGTTCTCTAATGAGTTATGTCTCTAAAGTAAAAAATGTGAATTTCACTATGAATATTATGAAAATAATTTTCTCTTTTTTTCCCCCTGGTTTTATTGACTTTTTCTTTCCTGGGTTTACCGGTACTTCTATTTCATAAATATTTATAGGGTACTGAGTACATATTAGGTGCTACTCTGTGTACAAAGGAGACAGTCTCTGTATTTATAGAGCTTATATTCTGGCAGGGACAGCGAGTACGGAATACCCCATATAGTCTGTATCTCTTAGAGGAGTGGTGAGCATGGGACAAGGATGTGGAGCAGGTTGGGCAGTCAGGGCTGCAGGGTGGCAAGTGGGCAGGCAGCAGTGCTCCATAAGGTGGTCACTGTATGCATGCAGTGTGATGGGAACAAAGTCATGGAAGCAGGGGGAGGTGCCTGTCTGTGTCCCATGGAAAGAGATTCTCCACAGTGAGGAGCAGCCAGACAAAGCTGGCAGTGTGCTTGGTTTTTCAAGGAGCAGAGGAGGTGAGTGTTGGCTGGAACAGAGTTAATGAGGGGGAGAGAAGCAGGAGTTGGGGATCAGAGAGCAGGGAGAGTCTTCCTTAATGGGCTTTGGATCACTTGGGCAACTGCAGAAGCATTGAAGGGTACCAAAGTAGGTACCAAAGGGTACCTTCCTCTACCAAAGTAGAGGAAGGACATGGTTTTGGTTCCAGGTTTAAAGGTCCACAGACATTGACTGGACAGAGGCTGTCACAGGGAGACTAGTAATTGTCATCCCCCAGGTGAGACAGATAGTGACTCAGCCAAATTTAAGTAACACAGGAGCTGAGAAGTTAGTGTTTGGTTGTCTGGTGGGGTTTGTCTTGCAGAAGTGTCCTCCTGTGACATATCTACCAGGTCTCAGAAGACCAAGGCCTTCAAGGGGCTGGGGGCAGTGGGATGAACCTTCTTTGGGAACAGGTAGTGATTTGGGTCCTGGGAGCAGAGGAGTGAAGGCAGGTTTTAATGGAAGTAGCTGTGAGGTCTAGTTTTTAGTGCACATAGAATTCAGCAGAGAACAAAGACATAGGCAGAAATAATAAATTTAGGAGCAGGTGTAAGAAAGTTTCAGGTGTGCTGCAATGAATAGGATGTTACCACCTGGCCACAGTAGTGTTCTTTGGTGAGTGTTCAGTCCTGTCCTAAGACGAGGCAGGTTAGAGCTGTGGTTTTTAGAGTGTGGTCCCTGAGACATCAGTATCAGCTTCTCACCACCTCCTTAGAAATGCACATTCTTGGACCCACTCCAGACCTACTGAACCTAGGAGGCCTGGGGTTAGAGCCCACCAGTCTGTGTTTCTCAGGCCTTCCTGGTGATTGTGATGCCTGTGGAAGGTTGGGCCTACTAAGTTAGAGAGTCCTTCATGGAAGGGCCTGGAGTCAGGAGCACAGGCTGCTGAGGAGTCTCTTTGACACCATTTGTGTATTTCAAAGTTGTTGTAGGATAAAATTGTCCTATTAGGAGTTGTGACAGCTGAGTCCCTCGGTTACGGCCTCCCTCTTGCCAGTGTGTTTCTTTCCCTGTTCTGCATCTATGGAGCTTTCTCACTCCTGTGTCTGTGTCCACAGAGGAGTTTATGGTGATTGGCCCCTCCGAACCCATTGTGGCAGTGCTGGGTGCGGACATCACGCTGCCATGTCTTGTGTCCCCGGCCATGGATGTGGAGAATATGGAGCTGCGGTGGTTCCGCTCCAAGTTCTCCGAAGCAGTGTTGATCTATCAAAACCAGCGGGAGCAGAGAGAAGAGCAGATGGCTCAGTACAGGGGGCGAACCTCACTGGTGAAGGATTTCCTCACCCAGGGGGAGGCTGCTGTGCGCATCCACAATGTCCAGGCTTTTGACAATGGGCTGTATACCTGCTTCTTCAGAATGGGAATCTTCTATGAAGAGGCCGTTTTGGAACTGAAGGTGGCAGGTGGGTTGCTGATTGGTATTTATTCACCTGCAATACTGGAATTCAGAGCCACCTCAGGATCTAAATTAATAGCCCTCAATTTATACAAGAGGAAAAGTGGGTCTTTCACTCTCCATTTATTCATTTTAAATATATAGAACTCCTGGTACGTGATAGCTATTTTTCTCTGCACCTGGATATATCAGTGTAACAAATAAAGGTCCCTGCCCTGTAGAGTTTATATTATACAGAGTATAAAAAACCAATTAGATAAGATATAGACAATGTTAGATGATGGTGAGTAGAGATTTAGCCAAATAAATATTTTAGGGGTGAGATTTCCAAGCAGAAGAACACCCACATGAGACACTTGAGGGAGGAGTGTGGCTGGTGAGTCTGGGCAGAGAGAGAGGCCACATTATGGGTGTGGAGGTAAATGGGAGGGTGGTGAGAAGTGACTCTCTGGAATATAGAGGTGTTCCTGGTCCAGGTGCACAGAGAAGGGATTTATCAGGAGAAGCCCATGAGTAACACATACTTGAGCAGATATTTGAGTGAAGGGGACAGTGGTCTGAAATGGCCTTCTGGTTGATGGATCTGTGTGGGGCATACACAGCATGGTGATTGTGGGTCTGAGCAATCAACCCAATTGTCCTGGGCCTGGACTGTGTCCTCTCTGACAGGTGCAGATGGTGGGATTGGGGTGGAAGTGGATAGGAGTTTTGTTTGTGGGGTAGTGGGGGTGGTAATACCAGACCATCAAAGGCTTCATGTGCTCTTATGTCATTTAGATACAGGACTGAGGGAATTTTCAACAGAGCAGTGGAGCAAGGTGTGTGAGGGCAGGTTTGCTTTGGCAGCTGTAATGGAAGGTGTATGGAAGGTGAGCAAGATTGGAGGCCTGAATGTAGTTATGGGGTGGAGAGGATGGCCCCCTGCATTCATGTAGAGGCAATGTGGTAGGAAAGGAGCACTCCAGCATCAGAGAGGTTTGGATGTAGAACCAGCTGAGTGAGATTTGGGGACAAGGGACTTTAGGTACTCACAGTTTTTTTTTTAATTTTTTTTTTATTGTTTAGTGGTAGAAATATTGATTTTATGTGTAAGCTGCAGATTGCTGCCATAATTCTGTGTAACACAGACATAGAAATCTCAGTGGCTTATAACAAAGAGCATTTTTTAAATTTGGCATTCACGGAGTTCAGCTCATCTGGGCTGTGTTTGGCTAATTTTAACAGGTCTTACTCATAAATCTTCAGTCACGTAGAGGAAATATAATTAAAAACATAATCTTCCAACTCAGAATCTTGTCTCTAAGATAGTAGGAAGAAAGCTCCTTTTTATTATTAAATTAGCATTAATACAATGCACTGTGCATCACAGAGATTCTATCAAGAAATTAAGCAGAGAGTCAATTATCATATGGTTTCACTTATTTATGGAGCATAACAAATAGCATGGAGGGTATGGGGAGTTAGAGAGGAGAAGGGAGTTGGGGGAAATTGGAAGGGGAGGTGAACCATGAGAGACTATGGACTCTGAAAAACAATCTGAGGGGTTCGAAGTGGCAGAGAGTGGGAGGTTGGGGGAACCAGGTGGTGGGTATTAGAGAGGGCACTGATTGCATGGAGCACTGGGTGTGGTGCAAAAATAATGAATACTGTCATGATGAAAATAAATAAAAGAAAAAAAAAGAAATGCGAAGACAGAAGAAATCTCATTTTTTCCATATTCAGACAGAACTCATTCCATACACATTCTCAGGATCAACAGTTATGAGCCCCTCAAGTAGGCGGACTTGCTAATACCATTTGTTCTGGATGGTGCACATTATATTTGCTTGGAAATTGCGTGAGCATGTAAGCTAGCTAATTGGCTTTATCCTGAGGAAAAACAAATTAACCTATCGCAAAAATAAAAAAAAATAATTCCAGTGTAGTTAACATAGAGTGTTATATTCATTTCAGGTGTGCAATATAGTGATTCAACACTTTCACATATACTCAGTGGAATTTTCAACAGAAATTCTACAGGCCAGAATAGAGATGGAGTGGTGTGATATATTCAATGTGCTAAAAGGAAAAAATAAAAATCTGTAGCCATGAAACCAGCAAGGGTAACATTCAGAAATAAGGATAAATGAAGAGTTTCCCAGACAAATAAAAGATAAAGTAGTGGGTTTTTTTGTTTTTTTGTTTCTGGTTTTTGGTTTTTGTTTGTTTGCTTTTTGGTTTTTACCAATTCTCCCATTATCATGATGGGCAGTGATTTTACACCTGGATCATGGTGCCCACTGAGGTTAGGCTCCTACCCTGGCAGAGAAGGGGAAGAGAGGGCTGCTGTGGTGTGAGCAGTTCAGAGCTGGTTCCAAGGTCCTTGAGAAACACATTCTTAGGTTATGGAGCTGCCAATGGCTTATTTGTTTTTGTTTCTGATTTTTTTTTTTTTAAGTACTTATATACATTTCAACAGGGACAATAAAACTTGGTATTTTAATATATTTTGTCCTGACAGTGGACCTTGACTGGGTTTGCTCAGCTGGTGTTGTCCAGCTGGCTATTGGTTGATCTAGGACAGCTTCAGCTGGAAAGGCTGCACTAGCCTGAAGATGTTTGTCCTGTGGCAGTGGACAGGGCAATGGCTCAAGCAGTTTCCAACCTCTACTAGAGTCACATTCCCTGAACTCTCAGTGGCTCAGTCAAGTCACAGGATGGAGCCCAGAAGCAGAGTGTGAAGGCATTAACAGTAGGCAGCAGAGGGCTGGCTGGATGTAAAGAAGGCTGAAAGATTGGGGGTATTTTCATCCTTATCCTCAGAGATGGGGCCAAACATGAATTAGTTCAGGATTTGAGTCTGAAGCATCTGTGAGGAATCCTGGCACAGCTAAACCAGAGATGTGGATATTAGGGAGAGAGCTCAGGAGGTATGTAGGTTGGTGGAAGTGATGACCCAGTGGCAGTGGGTGTGCCCGCAGATGCCCTGGAGAGTGTGTGAGTTGAGAAGATCAGAGAAGGATGGATCCTGGAACCAAATTTCTCCATCTATCCCTCTGGATGATGGAATTCCCACCCTCATGGTTGGGGAGAAGAGCCTGCTCTCTGGGCCTGCCACAGGTCCCCATGTTCCTTCTTTCTGTTCTCCATGGAAGGACCCCTTACATTAATCCTTGTAGGGACCATTCCCCCCAAAGAGCCCCCAAAATGCAGTGCTGTGCATGGAGTTGTGCACAGGAAAGTTCTGCTGGAATCCCTGTGCTTTGCATGGCCTCCTTGTGCTCTCTAGCTTCTTTCTTCAGGTGTCGGCTCTGCCCCTCAAGTGCACATCACAGGGCCAGAGGAGGACGGGGTCCGAGTTGTATGCATGGCCTTGGGGTGGTTCCCAAAGCCCCAAGTGCAGTGGAGAGCTCTCAGTGGAGAGAAGTTCCTGACGTTCTCTGAGACGCAAGCCCAAGATGATGAAGGGCTATTCACCATAGAGGCTACTCTTGTGGTTAGGGACAGCTCTTCAGGGAATGTGACCTGCTCAGTCCTCAACCCCATTCTAGGCCAGGAGAAGGCAATGATCATGTTCATCCCAGGTCAGTACTACTTCTCACTCCTAGAAGGGTGGGATTATCTGGTTGGGGGTCCCTGTGTATGCTGGGCTGGGCCATCCTGAGCAGTGCCCTGATGGGGTGTCTGGCTGGGCACAGAACCCTTCTTTCCTCAGAGTTCTCCCTGGAAGCCAGCTTTCATGGTGATCCTGACTGTGCTGATGCTCCTACACCTTGGGGCTGTCTTCTACATCATGAGAGAACATACTGCAAAGCTCCAGGAGATGCAGGAATGGGAGAAACTGCACAGAGAAAAGGAGGAGGACCAGCGGATAAAGGAGGAGGCACTGAAGGCCAGAGGTAAGGCAGGACAGGGCCAAGGCAGACAAGTGTGGAAACTGGTGCAGAGAGAAGCAGGCAGAAGGCCCTTGGCCAGGATCAGGGGGCTGAGGAGGACCAGAGATGACAGGTGGGGCTGTGGAGGCTTGAGGGGTCTGGAATTAGATCTTCTAGGAGACATATAGATGCTCTTGTGGGTTTTCCAGGTGCAGTCTTTGCTGCTTTTAGTGATGGGAGTTTATGTGTATTTTTCACTTTTTTTTTTTTTTTCAGATGAACTCCAAGCAGGTCTTGGTATGTTGTGTCTTTTTCCCAGAAGTTTCTGTGTCATGTTTGTAGGAGATGACAATCAATTTCCTGTGTTGCCTTTCAGACTGGAGGAAATCTGTTTACCTGGCTGGTGAGTGACTGTTCGGATATCCTTGGGTCTCTTGCCCCCTAAGCCATAGTGTCCCCTCTCTGTTTCATGCAGAGACAAGTGGAAACTGGTGGGAGGCAGAACTTGCTCCATGGGCTTTCCCCATCTGGGCTACTGTTTTGCACACGGTGCTTTGAAACCTGGAATGATGATGGTCACTGGAGTCTGTCGTACATCTTGGGTTGATCTACCCACCGCCTTTGTAGCTTTTAGTTTTCAATGCAACCGGTTCTCAGTCAACCTGAATACTCCGGAATATTTTAGAGAAACTAAAATAAATAAATGGGGGTTATTAAATTCAGGATTGTGATCCTTCCACACAACACCATCGTGGGAGAGTCTTTTTGCTCCAGTTCCTGGAGGTACTGATCACAAAGTGTTGGGTAGAGGACTGGGCAGAGCTTGGGTGGGAATGTCGTGGGGATAAGTTGTTACTGGTCCAGTGATGTGTTTTCTGAGAACATCGGGCAACTTTTACCGTAGAGCTCATCTAACATCCTGGTCCTTATTTCATCTCCTCTTTCTGTTATTTCCCATATCTCTCTTTCCTGGAAATCATTGGATGTAATAATGACTTCTTACATTCATGGAATAATGTATACTTTATTCCCTAAAATATTTTCATACATTGTATAATTTTTGACCTTTAGACCAAATTTAAAGTAGATGGAATAAAAATTTTGTGTGTTTTTCTTTCCATGTGAAAATTTCTTTATTTTGGGATGCAATTGATTTGGGATTCATTTCAGAAAAATTCTGTGGATGGAATTTGTTAGTATTATGTATTTTCTTTTGGTAATCAAGAATAGTTGGACATAGTGTATTGTTCTTTGAAGGAATACTATTTTTTATCAAAAATTTATTTGAAATGCACGTTTTGACATATTGTTGAATCCTGCTGCACCCCACAAAAAAGAGAAGAAACAGATTTAGATGTTGACTGTATTTATGCTAAGTACCTCCCACACTGCTACCAATTTTTTTTAAACATTAAATTTCTTTAGAAATTAAAATTCTTCTCCACTGGCCCCAGGAGATCTAACTGACTCTTATGAGTTTAGTGTTTCCACAGAAGTTGTGTCTCTTCTATTTTTCAGAAAATCAAATGCATATAGATAACTGGCCTTGCAATGCTTGTGTGCATAAAACTGAATGAATAACTTAAGAGTTTTTTCACCTTAGAGATTCTTAATGTTGTAATCAATCATTCAGTTCTATGTTATTTTCATTTGTCTCTTTGGACTCTGCTGAATTTATTTGTTTAATTTTTTAAAATTTTGTCTCTTCTCGTTAAAATTATTTTTCTTGGTTGACCCTTAAGTCTTCTTGTCTGTAGGAGAAGAGAAGTTTAATAGTTAAAAGTGCTTTTGATTTTTAATTTAACTCTTATTTTGATGGTTTTACTATTCAACTACATGTATCCTTTATTTATTTATTTATTTATTTATTTTCAATTTTTCCTAAAGATGCCAATTCAGCTGTATGGGATAAAGAACATCTTTTTTTTTTTTTAATTTCTTTTCAGTGTAACAGAATTCATTTTTTATGCACCACACCCAGTGCCCCATGTAACACATGCCCTCCATAATACGCACCACCAGGCTCACACAACCTCCCACCCCTTTCCCTTCCCAAATCCTCAGTTTGTTCCTCATAGTTTGTATTTTAATGTTGTGGCTTTTAAGATTCAGGACACTAACTTGGCAAAGGTCACACCGCAGCAACTGGCAGGCATGGAACTCAGCCTACAATGCCAACTCTCTGACCTGTGGTCCAGGGAACTACCAGAACATCCTATTGTCTATCCATGTCAGAAGGGTATCTCCTCTCTAGCCTCTCTCCTTACTCTGTTATAGTGTTACCTGCAGCACAGAGAGGACTCAAGTGCCAGTAGATCAATAATATGCAGACTTGTTCTGGCCCATGTCTCACCAGGGTGTCTTTCCTTTCAGCCCTGAAGAAGGCAAAACTGTATGCAGGTAAGTGACTCAGTTTCCTCTGGCTTTACCTCCCCAGCCTCCACTGTGCCACCTTCTCTGTCATTGGACCCCACACCAGGATGAGGTTGGTGTTCCTGATCTCCTTGTTATATTTGTTGTGTCCTTCTGAAGACTGCAGGGACTGTCCATGGGAACACAAATATGCCTCTATTCTGACCCATCCTCTACTGTAAGTTGTCGTGAGAATTAGCAAGACCTTCTGAATGCACCTTGTTCAACTGATAGTTTGTTGGTCCAGTGACAACAGAGTGGTCATTTGCAGTTGGACCATGGCATTGATGGTTTACTTCAGAATTTGCTGTCTCTGGAAGATTTTAGAAATCAAGTTTGCCTGCTTAGGACTCAGTTTTTCCATAAAATATTCTTTTTCTGAATCCATTTTACCCTGAAATTCCTATCTCTTTTTGATCTTGCTTTGGTATTCCTGGTTTGTTGTTTGTTTGGTTGGTTTTGGTTTTTGGTTTTTGTTTGTTTGTTTATTTGTTTGTTTTTTGCTGTTTCTCTGGAATGATAATCTTCATTTTGCTTGCATGCTCTGACTCCTTGTCCAAGCCAGGTATCTTCCTTTTAACCTCCATGGTTGTTTTGGAAGTAGTCATCTTTAGCTCAGCTGTTCTGATTCTCAGATCCAGAGCCTCCAGGATGTTTAGGGAGTCCTGGTAGTGGGTTTGTGAGATACTGGCCATTATATTCAAAATCTTATGTACATGTTTGTATTACAGCATTAAGAAATTAATTTTTTAAAGGGCAGTAACTTATAGTTGTTCACAACCATTATCTCTCCTTTTAGGAGAATTCTGGGTTTGCCTGATGGGCTCAGTACTGGTTAGATTTATTAGGGGAAATGTGTGAGGATTGCAATAGGAGAAGCTCCGAGGAATGAAAATTGTTTACCAGAGAAAATTTGGGAGTACATCAGGGAAAGAAAAGCTGGTTGGAGAAGAGAGGAGGAGATGAGAAGAAAAGTAGAGAGCCTGTGATTCCTCTCAGAGACACTTTGGGTGGCTGAGAGTAGAAGAGACACTTTGGGTGGCTTTGTGTTGTAGAGAGACCGCAAATGACAGCCATGGTGGTTAGAGTAGGAAGTACACAGAGGACATGCGAGTTATTGGGTGCACAAAAAGTAAGAAACTCCTTGTTACTTGTCTGAGAGTTTTCTGAAAAAACTTATATTTATCTTAATATTAAATATATATTTAATATTGGAAGTAATTTTCTAACTGGATTTGCTCAGATAAGGAGGCCTTCTCACCCTTGCTGTAGTAGCTGTGGGTTGGAGTGTGATCCTAGGGTTGCTAATGCAATGAAAGGTTATCCAGAGCACCTTCTAGCACTGGGATGGGTTATGAATCTAGGCCGTTTGAATCCATAACATGTGTCTTTTCTGTCCTGGCTGTTTCTATTTATGATGAGGGATACAGCCAATGAGAACAGAGAAGGGGGAGCCAGGGGTGTAAGAGTCTATGGGGACCAGATGTGTGAGGAAAACTCTTTAGAGAACCTTACTGAATCTTGGGACTTATCAGTTAAAAATGTGGATTAAATAGTCTTCTTTTAGCATCACCCCATTCTCTGCTGGATTGAAATGCCCGTTTTTCAAAGTATACCTTATATACATTCTTTTTATTTTGTAAGGACAGAAACCCTTACAGTAGAATCAACACTTTCACACTGGTGGGCTCACAATGTGATGTGACCAAATGTCTGATCTGATCTTATTCATGAGGTTGGAAGAATAATTTCTAATGAACAGCTTGCTGTGGAAATGAGGTGAAGAATGCGCTTGGTCCACAGAAGTGCACAGCATAGTTCTGGGTGCACTGTAGAGTCTCAGAATGGAATGCCAACTCCCTTTCTCCTTTTCCTTCTTCTCCTCCTCCTGATTCCTCTTCTTTGCTAAACTGTGACAATTGTCATAGAGAAATGTAGAGTTTATAGAGGGCATGGATTGCATGGAGCACTGGGTGTGGTGCAAAAATAATGAATACGGTTATGCTAAAAATAAAAAATAAATTAAAAAAATAATGAATACTGTTATGTTGAAAATAAATTAAAAATAAATTAAAAAAAAAAGAAATGTAGAGTTTTCTGTCAGCTAATGTCTTAGTGAAGAATAAGTAAAGTTCCCTTTTCTCAAAATGTGACATGTCTACCCACTTCATATGATCTGTTGGTATAAGCAAATCAACAGAGCTGGACATACTACTTTATCTGAATAAACCTGTGGGAGAATAGGGGTCCCATGTTGTCGGCAAATATTCAAGAAAGTGTCCTGTTCTTATTTTATAATAGTTCTAATTTTGTTTTGGAGTCTCTGTCCTATTGGAGGTAACACCTTTACCGTGCAGAATTTTCAGGGTCTTATGACAGATATACTTTTGCTGTGATCAGAAAGCTTCCTTTCTTCATCCCAAAGTGAAGTATGAAGGTTGGATGAGTTCATACTTTGCATCATTGAGAAACAGGGACCCTGTATTCTTCTCTTGCTCATTTTAGGACCTCACTTTATAGAGGGTAGCTTGATATGGTCCTTAGGATAATTGGGTTTGAGGTTCCATCTAGGTTTATGGAGAAATTGTTATTCAACCCCTGCCCCATTCGTATCTCCAGTTCCTTAATCTTACTCACATCTGTAAAGTCCTCTCTGCCAAAACATTTTCACAGTTTCTGGGTCATAGGACACAGCCATATTTGGGGACTGATCATATGTGGTGTCTCCTTGCTTTTGATATCTCTAGGTGATTATAAGGAGAAGCAGATGACTAGACCCAATGTTTTTGGGTTTCCCCTTACACACAGAGATGATTTTCCTTGCAATACTCCATGATAAAGGAAAGCAAATTCATTACTTTCTTGCTTTGAACTTCTCTCTCTTTCTTGAATCTTCTCTATTACATCTTGATGGGGCAAGATTTCTCTGGTGCCATGTCCTGAGCTCTCCTCACCCATGGCTGAGAGTTATCCTCCAAGTGCAGCTCCACCCAGTTGTATTGCCTCTACCATGGTTTGGAGTCAACCTGCAAGTTCAGTTCAGCCAGTTCATTATAAGGAAATGGAGGCCTCAGAAATTTTGATCTCCTTAGTTCTTTCTCAAAAGAAAACTTAGTTTTCAGGATGAATGTGTGGCTAGGGATTGAGAAAGCTTACTTTGATAATAAAATATGTGCAAAGAGCCTTCTTTTTAGGTCAGTACCCAGTCCCTCGGTGGTGTTAAGCTTTATGGTCTCAGTTTCATGGGAACAGTGTAGCGTGATGGTTGTGGATATATGAGAGAGAGTGTGTGTGCCTGTGTGTGTGTCAGAGAGGACAGAGAGAGACAGAGAGAGGGAAGGAGAGTGTGTGAGAAAGAGAATAAACATGCATGAACAATAAATTCATGAGGTGAATGCTTCCAAAACATTTTCCCCTATAACTCTTGGTTCAGTGTATTTAAGAGATAGGTACCAACATCATCCTGTACAGTTTCCTCACATCCTCATGATTTGTTGTTCACATTTGTGCAATGTGGTTTTCTTGTAGATTGGCGGAAGGAGAAGTTCCAGGCCTGTGAGTTACTTCTACTGTTTGGGTGCTCCTACTGCTATCCCATGGCTACTGACATCTCCTTCAGCTTGCTGTGATGATAGAGATGCTGGAATCATCAGTGGTGGTGGGGTGGGATGGGACAGTGAAAGTCATGTAGCTGAGATTACTGGGTATGGCTGATACTGGATATAGATGGGTTTTCTTTAGTGTTGGAGTCCTGTCTGGCCCTCAAGTGTCCTCTGTCATGTCTAACCCCCAGATCAGTCTTATGCTTACTTCTTCCTGTTAGAGGCTGTGTGCTTGAGCCAGAAGGCTCTCATTTCATGAGGTTTAGTTCTCCCTGCATGCAGCTAGGTGTCTGGGGTTGGGGTGGTGGTTGTGTGCCTTGTTATGTGGTAGGACAAGTCCTTGAATGATTAATAACTGTCTCTGCAGTGACTGTCCGTCTGGATCCAGAGTCTGCCCACTCCAGGCTTGCTGTCTCTGATGACAAGACTAGTGTGACCTTCAAGTACTCACCCAAGTACTCAGATGATGGAGTCTATAGTGTCTTGGGTCATGAAGGCATCACATCAGGGTGCTGTTACTGGGAGGTGGAGATCAGGAATGCAGAAAAATGTGAGTGGGCACTGGGGGTCTGTAGGAGAGATGTGGAGAGGAAAGGTTGGTACCAGGAACACCCAGAAAGGGGGTTCTGGGCTGTGGGGATGTATGAAAAGGGATTCTATTCCCTCCCTGCTAATGGAGAACATGCTGTGCCAATTCCCCAGAGGGTAGGGGTTTTCCTGGACCTGAAGGAAGGGGATGTCTCATTCTACAACATGACTGATGGTTCCCACCTTTTCTCCTTCTCTCTCACTTCCTCCTCTGGGACTCTGTTTCCATACTTCAGGTTGAGGTCAGGAGATGTGTCCCTGACCATCTGCTCTGGGGTGGGTGGGCCTGTGCAGACTCCAGTACCCCTTAACAGCCCTCCTTGTTCTTCAGCGGAGACTGTGAGCCTCTCAGGGCAGGCGTTCAGTTCAGGCTGTGGAGTTGTTGGTGATCTAGCAGGGGCTGAATCTCCATTACTCCCCTGTGGTCCTGAAGCTTTGTCCCCATAATGCTCCAACACTGTCCCAGATTCCTCATGGTGGCTCCTCGTGGAGCTGCGGATTCCCATGGGTAATAGCTTCTGAAGTTAGTCCTGAATGACGGGGTGTCTTGCCCTTCTTTTCTGGGTATAGACTGCTGTGGTGAGGTTATGAGAATAGTCGGTTCATGCCTTATGTTCAGGTATTAGAAGATAAATGTTGACTTTTTCAGCTGTAATGGGGTTGGCTGAATTTTGCTATTGGAAGTCTTGTTTCTTTTGATCATGAGCATTATTTCATGGAGTCTTTGTATTGTTTTGATATGAAATGAGATGAGGTCTGAATTATTCTGAAGAATTAAATGGTGTTTATTTTACATAGTGTGAGCTGTGCAGATGAACACAGAGACTATGGGTCGGTTACCAGCTCTATTTAGGAAATGTGCACTCTGACTAAAAAACGTTGTCCATTTGAACATTTCTGAAGAAATGTATGGCTAATGGACTTGAAGAAGAGTGGAGTGTAATATTCTATTGTACAGGCTTCCTATTCTGGAATGGATGAGACATACTTAACGAACCTTGGTAAATATTTGTGTGTTGGTTTTCGTTTTTGTTTTTTGTTTTTTTAAATACTGGTGCTGCATTAATTCAGGGAATGGAAAACTGAGAGTTTGGGTTTCCTTGTGAGTCAACAGCAGTTGGAAAGAACAGAACTGCTACCAGAATAAAGAGGTAAATGAAGATGAGTGTTTTCAGACCCTGGGTGAATTGCAGAAAGCTTTGACCATGAGCACAGTTCCAGGATCTATGTACAGCTTCTCAGTACTTCCAGTCCAATTGTAAAGGTGGATGGAACCCACAGGAAACAGAAGGAAGCCAGACTGTTGAGGACTCAGACCTTGATGAATAAATGTTTGTTGGCTCCTAAAGTAGAGAACACCGACCTGTTGTGGTTCTGGGAGAGATGAGAAGACACGGAATTGGAAGTGGAAAAAGGAGGTCACAGATCTCAACTTCTGCTTGTGACCAAAAATAGGAAAAGGACTGGAGTCCCTTTGCATATTTTTCTATCTTGTTATGTAGATGTGTCCTTTGTATTAATTATCTATTTTCCTTCTCCCTTCTTACCAGTGCGATTTTATGCAAGTTGTCCATGGTAATATTTCAAATGTAATCTCTAGGTAACAGAATAGTCAAATGAGTGTGCCTGGACTTAAGGAATAAACATAACTGATTCAATGCCTGAGACTGCCTGTTTGTTCCATTTTGGGGAAACAGTGAGAACTTTTTGACTTTTAAGTGTAGCTCTGTAGATGGGTGAAAATGTGGAGTTGTTGTGTTGTTATATGCTATTCCAATGTGAGTAAATGGTTTATGTGGAAGTTGAGGAACTAAAAGTGTGAAATCTGCCCCTTTTTAATTTATTGTCTTTTGATTCAAATCAACCCTGTATGTGCCCTAATTGTTGATACTGCAGGTCATAAATGTTTCATTTTTGTCATGTGGCACATTTGGCACCACCTTTGTCAGTTAGTGCACCGTTGGGTTTGGCCAGCAAATCCTGAGGTGGCGAATGAAAAGATTACTCCAGACACCTTCATAGGAGAAAGGAGAGGCCTGGGGACCAGACACTCTAGCGGCAAAAGGCTTCCAGCCAAGCTTTGCTTCCAGTTTCATTGGGGTCATATCAATACAGCACGTGCAAGCACAATGCAAGGAGGAAAGTGTAACCTTAATGGTCAAGACAGTAATATATGGGACAGTGTGTGGTAAAGGCAAGGAGGTAAAAGTTCATGAAGTACATGAGCACCACATGTGCCTGTTTCTCTTTGAAATTTAAACATTTACTCCCTAGATGAGAGCCTTGAGCCATAGTAAGTATGTGGCCACTTTCAGCCAAGAAATTTCAATTGAGGCATAAATTTATGGGCACTCCTCCTTTGTTTTTCAATTAGTCTCATCCAGCGAGGTGTATGCAAGTCATATTTCATCTATGCAGTCACTGAATTCCTACATAACACCAGAGGGAACACAGAAAGACATAGCAGGAGAAAAAGCTTTTTTCTTTTCGTGTTTTTTTTTTAATTTATTTTTATTTATTTTTAGCATAACAGTATTCATTATTTTTGCACCACACCCAGTGCTCCATTTAATCCGTGCCCTCTATATACCCACCACCTGGTACCCCGACCTTCTACCCCTCGCCCCTTCAAAACCCTCAGATTGTTTTTCAGAGTCCATAGTCTTTCATGGTTCACCTCCCCTTCCAATTTCCCCCAACTCCCTTCTCTCTATCTCCCCATGTCTTTTCGTGTTTTTATTTTTTATTTTTTTTTTTATCCTAATCTGTGGCTTATCTTTTTATTTTTAATTGTGTCTTTTGAAGACCATATGTTAATAATTTTAATAAAGCCCAATTTATGAAAGTTTTCATTTGTAGTTCATGTTTTCTGTATTCTAAGAAATCTTTGTCTACTCCAAGATTACAAAAATTTTCTCCTTTGTTTTCTTATGTAAGTCTTAATAGTTTTAACTTTTACATTTTGGTTTATGATTCATTTTGATTTTTTAATGTATATTATGAAGTATAATAGTTATATATTGCTGCATAACAAATTACTCTAAAATTTAGCAGCTAAAACAACAAACATTTACTATCTCACACAGTTTCTAAGAGTCAGAAATCTGGGCCTGGCTTCCTTGGGCGACTGTGGCTCAGGGCTTCTCCTGAGGTTGCAGGCAAACTACTGGTCATGGCTGCAGTCATCAGGAGTCTGCCCAGGTAGAATGATGTGCTTTCAGGATGGCTCACCCACATGGCTATTGGCAGAAGGTCTCAGTTCCTCACTAAAGAAGATTCTCTGCAGGGCTGTCTGGTGGTCCTGATTGCATTGCTGTTGGCTTCCCCCAGAGCAAATGATGATTTTGCCACTCAGAGTGTGGTTCCCAGAGCAAGAAATCATTAGAAATGCAGAATCTCACTCCAAATAGCCACACAGGCAGAATATGCATTTTAATAAAGTGATACCATATGTACAGCAGAGTTTGGTTCACTGGTGTCAGGGTATCTCTTTTCGTGTTTTTAAAAAAATATTTTATTTATGTATTTGTCCAAGAGAGATTGAGTGAGCACAAGCAGAAAGAGTGGCAGGCAGAGAGAGAAGCAGACTCCCAGCTGAGCAGAGAACCCAAAGCAGGACTCCATCCCAGGACTCTGGGATAATGACCTGAGCTGAAGGAAAACTTTTAACTGAGTGAGCCACCTAAGTGTCCCACTTTTGGTGTTGTTTCCCCCTTGACCTTACAATGCTATTGACAGTGGCCAGAGAAGACTTAGTTTCCCTTGCTTTGGGGTGAATGAGTATGGCATTGTAACAGGTTGTGTACTAGAGCACTGCCTCCCAGGGACTCTTGTCAGTTCTCTAGGAGAGTTTTCCTACCCAACAGGCTTGGTCTGCAGTGTCTTGGTGAATTTCTTTCCTTCCTGGGGACTCTGCTACCACCTTGTCCAACAAACAGAATGTCAGTCTTATTCTTTCAAATGTATTCCGTCCTTTGGATGCTCTACCTAAGCTCTAGAGGTAAAGTCTGCTTCCTATATCTTCTACTTCTGGTTTCCATAGAGCTTTCTTTTATCTTTTTCATAATTAAATATGTCTTTCTTAATAATTCTTTATATCAGATTCTCCCTGTTAGAGTGATGTGGTTTCTGCCTCCTGATCAGACACTGTGTGATACAAACATCTAAGCTGAACTGTTGCCCTTGTTGGGCAAGGGCATTGCACTGCTAACAGGACGTGGGAAAGGGTGGTTGAGGAATTTTCAAATTTATCAAAATATTTATCCCAACAATAAAGTCATAAATATACTCTTTGGGATCGTTGTATATTTTTTAAATACTCTGTGTGTTAATATATTATCTGACATGTTCATCTCCTCTTAAGTCTACCTTGTAGCTTTATGACACTGGATTCCTTTTAGATGGGCTATGGGTATGTTTCCTTTGAAATGGAGAGGAAAGGAAGGTATGGATGTGATAGGAATTATCCTCACAAAAAAGAGAAATCTTTTGAAACTAGTGGACCAGCTGCCCATGTAATTCAAGAAAAAATGGTTAAACCATCATTCCTGGGATAAGTGAGGTCAGCATCATGGCAGAATAAGTCCTTCCTTTTGTCTTCCCCTTTCTGTTTACAACTAGTAGGATTCCAAATCTCAACAAAGGTTCCTCTGGACAGCACACGAGACACTAATGAGATCCATCCATGTTTACATCTGAGAGGGTGTGGATTGGTCTTCAGGGAGACCAGAGCCCAGGCAGCTTGGTGGGGCCTGTTACCCTGGCCTTTACAGTGGTGATAATGCTCACCTGTGATTCCTGGGGTCAAGAAGGTGGGGGTGGTCAAAAAGGTGGTGGGTCAAGAAGGTGAGTGAAAGTCTACTTGTCCCTTTGGGCTGTGACTGGAGGACCCCATAACTGTGAAGCCACAGAGCAGGATCCTCTGAGGTAGGACATCTGTGACCAGGAGGGGACAGTGGGGAAGGAAAAGGCAAAGGAAGGAAGGAGGCAGACAAGAAGAAACACTTTTTTCACTGTCTGCCCTGAGAGTTAAGCAAGAGAGCTCCCAGCTCCGTGGGACTCATGAACTTGAGGATCCTCCTGGAGAGTGAGGCATGCCCCAAACCCAAGGGACTTAGTACATACTGGCCCCTCGTAGAGTTGCCAGTCTCCTCCTTTTTTTTTTTTTTTCCTTTGAGCCTTGTCTATACAGCCACCAGGGCTACTATGGTAAGAGAAAGCAAAAGCTTATGCTCTTCTGTCACCTGCTGTAATACTAAAGAAGGGCCTCTAACCTCCTACCCATGAACTGTTAGAATAATAGTTAACAAACTATTGCCTACATACAAAAGGTGTTGGCTACTTCAAACTATTTGGCAGAGGAAAATCTCATTAAAGAGCATGAAAAATCATGGTAATATGGCTTTGCTAAAAAGAAATGACAGTTCTCCAGCCACCAAACCTACATTTACAGAAGACTGTGATCTAAGTAATAAAGAATTCAAAATAATGGTCAGAACAGAATTCAACAAGATACAAGAGAATCAGGCGATTCAATGAACTCAGTAATAAAATTAATGGACAGAAGGAGTACTTTATTCAAGAGACCGAATTTCTAAAAAAGCACCAAATTTAAATTCCAGAGCTGAACTCAGTAAATGAGATGAAGAATGCATTAGAAACATTGGAAATAGAGCAGATCAGGTTGAAGGGAGAATACATGGTCTGAAAGGTGGAATCTAGAAATGAATCAAGTGGAAGTGAACTAAGGTTTTATTATTTTTTAAAGTGAAGAAACCCTGGGGTGCCTGTCTGCTTCAGTTAGTGGAGAATCCGACTCTTGATCTTTGGGTTGTGACCTGGAGCCCTACGTTGCATGTAGAGATTACTTAAAAGAAAAACAAGCTTAAAAAATAAAGAAATCCAACAGTGTAGGAGGATTCCCCTTTCTCCACATCCTTGCCAGCATCTGTCATTTCCTGACTTGTTAATTTTAGACATTCTGACTGGTGTGAGGTGATATGTCACTGTGGTGCAACCACTCTGGAAAACAGCATGGAGATTCCTCAAAATGTTGAAAATAGAACTGCCCTATGACCCAGCAATTACACTACTGGGTATTTACCCTAAAGATAAAAACATAGTGACCCAAAGGGGCACGTGCACCCAAATGTTTATAGCAGCAATGTCCACAATAGCCAAACTATGGAAAGAACCTAGATGTCCATCAACAGATGAATGGATAAAGAAGATGTTGTATATATATGCAATGGAATACTATGCAGCCATCAAAAGAAATGAAATCTTGCCATTTGCAATGATGTGGTTGGAACTAGAGGGTATCATGCTTAGTGAAATAAGTCAATCAGAGAAAGACAACTATCATATGATCTCCCTGACATGAGGAAGTGGAGATACAACATGGGGGGTTAAGGGGGTAGGAGAAGAATAAATGAAACAAGATGGGATTGGGAGGGAGACAAACCAGAAGTGACTCTTAATCTCACAAAACAAACTGAGGGTTGCTGGGGGGAGGCGGGTTGGGAGAAGGGGGGTGGGGTTATGGACATTGGGGAGGGTATGTGCTATGGTGAGTGCTGTGAAGTGTGTAAACCTGGCGATTCACATATCTGTACCCCGGGGGATAAAAATATATTATATGTTTATTTAAAAAATTATAAAAATTAAAAAAAATTAAAATAAATACATTTTTTTTTAAAAATGAAGAAATCCTGCAAGAGCTACCAGTGTCCATTAGGAGATCCAGTTAAGAATGGTGGGTATACCAAAAGGAGAAGAGAAGGAAAAGAGGGGCAGAGCTGTTATTACAAAAGTGCTGTCACAGAACTTCCCAATCCTAGGGAAAGAACAGGACATATAAGTCTGTGAAGTTAATAGATAACCTTATTTTCTCAATACAAAAATACCATCTTCAAGACACTTTCCGATGACACTGTCAAATGTCAAAGATAATGAAGGAATCTTGAAAATATAAAAGAAAGTAACGTAAAATTGAGCCCCCATAGGAAAGATCATCAGCAGATTTCTCAGCAGAAACTCTGTAGGCCAGGAGAGAGTAGAATGACATACTCATAGCATTAACAAATAAATATTGCCAGACAAGAAGTCTGTATCCAGGATTTACCTTTCAGACATGAAGGAGAAATAAAGACTTCCCAGACAAAGAAAACTTGAAAAATTCCCCACCACTAGTCCTGCCTCCAAGACATATTGAGCAGAACTTTAATACTGTAATGAAAAGATGAAGGTACAGAGACTCTGAGTAAGCTGGCAGACAGAGTGAGAAACTGGAAGCTTATTTTAGAATAGGCCATTAAACACTTAATGATAACAGCAATGGCTAAAGTTATTAAAAATAACTAGAGCTACTATAGTTGGTAACAAACTCATACCAAGAAAAGAGTTTGTGACAACAAAAATGTAAAAGGGGCGGAGGAAAATGAAAACAGCTATGTAGGCAAATGTAGAAAATTTGCCAAGAGCAGGAAAAGCACCATTTAATCTATGAGACAGTTTATTAAAAAACTCATGGTAAGACAAAACCATATCTACAGCAGAAAGAACCTTAAAAAGGGAGAAACGAGGGAATCATCATGGAAAATGAGAAAGTGGTAAAAGTAGACAGAAACACAAAGAAGAAGAAATAATAAAGATAGAAAACAACCAGAAAAGAAAAGATAAAATGACAATAGTAAGTCCTTACGTATCAATAATACCCAACTTTTGTAGCAACGTGGACAGGACTGGAAGAGACTATGCTGAGTGAAATAAGTCAAGCAGAGAGAGTCAATTATCATAGGGTTTCACTTATTTGTGGAGCATAACAAATAGCATGAAGGACAAGGGGAGATGGAGAGGAGAAGGGAGTTGACGGAGACTATGGACTCTGAAAAACAATTTGAGGGTTTTGAAGGGGTGGGGGGAGGTTGGGGGAACCAGGTAGTGGATATTAGAGAGGGCACGGTTTTCATGGAGCACTGGGTGTGGTACAAAAACAATGAATACTGTTACACTGAAAAAAATAAATTAAAAAAACATAATCACTCAAACATAAGTGGATTGACTTTACCAATCAAAAGACAGAGGGGGCCTTGATAAATTAAAAACATACTCAAGTTTTTGATGATTTCAAAAGGGTCTTTTGCTGTACAATGGACAAATGCAGGTTTATAGTGGAGAAATGGATATGGATAACCCAAGAAAATGTTACTGAAAATAAAGCATGTGTAGCCATGCGTACATCAGACAAGATAGACTTCAAGACAAAAGAAGATATAACGGTTGTAAATACATGTGCTTAACACCTGAATATTGAAATACATTAAACAAATACAGATCTTAAGGGAGAAATAGACAATAATCCAGTAATAGCAGGGACCTTAATTCCCACAGTCCATAATGGATAGATCATCCAGATGCAGAATCAGCAAGGAAACAGAACGTAACCACACTTCAGAAAAAAAAAAAAAAAATGACAGACATTGACAGAACATTCTGTCCAGCTGCAGAGGAATGCATATTCTTCTCATTGAACATCCTCCAGAATAGATCCACTGATGAAACCCAGAAATCTAAACAAAATTAAGAACCTGAAACCGTATCAGCCAACTTATCTGACCACGTTTGTATGAAAGTAAAAAGGAACAAGAGGAAACGGAGTAGACCTAAAGATATGTGGCAAAGAGATGACAAAATTTTAAATAACTGAGGCCAGACACCTGGTTCTTGCACTAGTCTTGAAGCCTATGCAGAACTATATTGTATCGGTTGCATTATTACTTTAACTGCACGTCATATTTTATTCCCTACTAAACGTTTTTGCATCTCCTTTTTTCCCCTTCAATTCATTTCTTTTTTTCTTTATTGTTTCAGAACATCAGAGTTCTTTTCTTTAAATTATTTTTCATTTATTTTCAGCACAACAGTATTCATTTTTTTTTGCACCACACCCAGTGCTCCATGCAATCCCTGCATTCTCTAATAACCACCACCTGGTTTCCCCAATTACCCCTGCCCCGCCCAAGCCACTACAAACCCCTCAGATGGTTTAGCAGAATCCAAAGTCTCTCATGGTTCACCTCCACTTCCAATTTCCGCCAACTCCCTTCTCCTCTCTAACTCCCCATGTCCTCCATGCTATTTGTTATGCTCCACAAATAAGTGAAACCATATGATAATTGACTCTCTCTGCTTGACTTATTTCACTCAGCATAGTCTCTTTCAGTCCCATCCATGTTGCTACAAAAGTTGGGTATTCATTCTTTCTGATGGAGGCATAATACTCCATAGTGTATATGGACCACATCTTCCTTTTCCATTCGTCCATTGAAGGGCATCTTGGTTCTTTCCACAGTTTGGTGACTGTGGCCATTGCTGGTATAAACATTGGGGTACAGATGGCCCTTGTTTTCACTACATCTGTATCTTTGGGGTAAATATCCAGGAGTGCAATTGCAGGGTCAGAGGGAAGTTCTATTTTTAATTTCTTGAGGAATCTCCACATTGTTCTCCAAAAAGGCTGCACCAATTTGCATTCCCACCAACAGTGGAAGAGGGTTCCCCTTTCTCCACATACCCTCCAATACATGTTGTTTTCTGCCTTGTTCATTTTGGCCATTCTGCCTGGTATAAGGTGATATCTCAATGTGGTTTTAATTTGAATCTCCATGAGGGCTAGTGATGATGAACACTTTTTCATGTGTCTGATAGCCATTTGTATGTCTTCATTGGAGAAGTGTCTGTTCATATGTTCAGACGATTTTTTCATATGATTGTCTGTTTTGTGTGTGTTGAGTTTGAGGGGTACATTATACATCCTGGATATCAACCTTTTGTCTGTACTGTCATTTGCAAATATCTTCTCCCATTCCGTGGGTTGCCTCTTTGTTTTGTTGACTGTTTACTTTGCTGTGCAGAAGCTTTGGATTTTTATGAAGTCCCAAAAGTTTATTTTCACTTTTGTTTCCTTTGCCTTTGAAGACATATCTTGAAAGAAGTTGCTGTGGCTGATATCGAAGAGATTACTGCCTATGTTCTCCTCTAGGATTCTGATGGATTCCTTTCTCACATTAAGGTCTTTTATCCATTTTGAGTTTATCTTTGTGTACGGTGTAAGAGAATGGTCGAGTTTCATTCTTCTACATATAGCTGCCCAGTTTTCCCAGCACAATTTATTGAAGAGACTGTCTTTTTTCCACTGTATATTTTTTCCTGTTTCGTCGAAGATTATTTGCCCATAGAGTTGAGGGTCCATATCTAGGCTCTCTACTCTGTTCCACTGGTCTATGTGTCTGTTTGTATGCCAGTACCATGCTGTCTTGGTGATCACAGCTTTGTAGTAAAGCTCAAAATCAGGTAACGTGATGACCCCAGTTTTATTTTTGTTTTTCAACATTTCCTTAGTGATTTGGGGTCTCTTCCATACCAATTTTTGGATTATTTGCTCTAGCTCTTTGAATAATACCAGTGGAATTTTGATCGGAATGGCATTAAAAGAATAGATTGCTCTATGCAGTATAAACGTTTTAACAATGTTTATTCTTCTGATCCAAGAGCATGGAATGGTCTTCTATCTTTTTGTGTCTTCTTCAATTTCTTTCATGAGTGTTCTGTAGTTCCTCGAATATAGATCCTTTACCTCTTTGGTTAGGTTTATTCCCAGGTATCTTATGGTTCTTGGTGCTATTGTAAATGGAATCAATTCTCTAATTTCCCTTTCTGTATTTTCATTGTTAGTGTAGAGGAAAGCAACTGATTTCTGTACATTAACTTTGTATCCTGCCACGTTGCTGAATTGCTGTATGAGTTCTAGTAGTGTGGGGGTGGAGTCTTTTGGGTTATCTATATAAAGAATCATGTCATCTGCGAAGAGAGAGAGTTTGACTACTTCATTGCAAATTTGGGTACATTTTATTTCTCTTTGTTGTCTGATTGCTGTTGCTAGGACTTCTAATACTATGTTGAACAAGAGTGGTGAGAGTGGGCATCCTTGTGTTCCTAATCTCAACGGGAAGGCTGCATTGAGGCTGATATTTTCTGTGGGTCTTTCATAGATAGGTTTGATGAAGTTCAGGAATGTCCTTCTATCCCTATACTTTGAAGTGTTTTAATCTAGAATGGATCCTGGATTTTGTCAGATGCTTTTTCTGAATCCATTGAGAGGACCATGTGTTTCTTCTCTCTTCTTTTGTTAATTTGTTCTATCACATTGATTGATTTGCAAATGTTGAACCATCCTTGTTGCCCAGGGATGAATCCCACCTGGTCATGGTGCATAATCTTTTTAATGTGCAGTTGGATCCTGTTTGCTAGGATCTTGTTGAGAATCTTAGCATCCATATTCATCAGTGATATTGGTCTAAAATTCTCCTTTTTGGTAGGATCTTTGCCTGGTTTGGGGATCAGGGTAATGCTAGCTTCATCAAAAGAGTCTGGAAATTTTTATTCTGCTTCAATTTCTTGAAACAGCTTTGGGAGAATAGGTGTTATTTCTTCTTTGAAAGATTGGTAGAATTCTGCAGGGAATCCATCAGGTTCTGGGCTCTTGTTTTTTGATCACTAATTCAATCTCGTTTCTAGGTATTGGTCTATTCAGGTTGTTCATTTCTTCTTGGTTCCATTTTGGGAGTTTATAGTTTTCCAGGAATGCATCCATTTCATCTAGGTTGCTAAGCTTATTGGCATATAACTGTTGATAATAACTCCTGATGATTGTTTCTACTTCCTTGGTGTTCGTTGTGATCTCTCCCTTTTCATTCATAATTTTATGAATTGGGGCTTTCTCTCTTTTCTTTCAGATTAGTGTGGCCAATGGTTTATTGATCTTATTGATTCTTTCAAAAAAAAACATCCTCTAGTTTCACTGATACGTTCTACTGTATCTCTGGTTTCTACCTCATTGAACTCAGTTCTAATCTTGATGATTTCCCTTCTTATGTGTGGAGTTGGTTTGATTTGTTGTTGATTCTCCAGTTCTTTAAGGTGTAGAGACAGCTGCTGTGTTCTGGATTTTTCAATTTTTTTGAGAGAGGCTTGGATGGCTATGTATTTGCCCCTTAGGACAGCCTTTGCTCTATCCCATAGGTTTTGGACTCAAGTGTCTTCATTATCTTTGGTTTCCATGAATTTTTTCAATTCTTCTTTTTTTTTTTTTTAATTTTTTATTTTTTATAAACATATATTTTTATCCCCAGGGGTACAGGTCTGTGAATCACTAGGTTTACACACTTCACAGCACTCACCAAAGCACATACCCTCCCCAATGTCCATAATCCCACCCCCTTCTCCCAAACCCCCTCCCCCCAGCAACCCTCAGTTTGTTTTGTGAGATTAAGAGTCACTTATGGTTTGTCTCCCTCCCAATCCCATCTTGTTTCATTTATTCTTCTCCTACCCACTTAAGCCTCCATGTTGCATCACCACTTCCTCATATCAGGGAGATCATATGATAGTTGTCTTTCTCTGCTTGACTTATTTCGCTAAGCATGATACGCTCTAGTTCCATCCATGTTGTCGCAAATGGCAAGATTTCATTTCTTTTGATGGCTGCATAGTATTCCATTGTGTATATATACCACATCTTCTTGATCCATTCATCTGTTGATGGACATCTAGGTTCTTTCCATAGTTTGGCTATTGTGGACATTGCTGCTATAAACATTCGGGTGCATGTGCCCCTTTGGATCACTACATTTGTATCTTTAGGGTAAATACCCAATAGTGCAATTGCTGGGTCATAGGGCAGTTCTATTTTCAACATTCTGAGGAACCTCCATGCTGTTTTCCAGAGTGGCTGCACCAGCTTGCATTCTCACCAACAGTGTAGGAGGGTTCCCCTTTCTCCACATCCTCGCCAGCATCTGTCATTTCCTGACTTGTTGATTTTAGCCATTCTGACTGGTGTGAGGTGATATCTCATTGTGGTTTTGATTTGTATTTCCCTGATGCTGAGTGATATGGAGCACTTTTTCATGTGTCTGTTGGCCATCTGGATGTCTTCTTTGCAGAAATGTCTGTTCATGTCCTCTGCCCATTTCTTGATTGGATTATTTGTTCTTTGGGTGTTGAGTTTGCTAAGTTCTTTATAGATTCTGTACACTAGTCCTTTATCTGATAGGTCGTTTGCAAATATCTTCTCCCATTCTGTCAGTTGTCTTTTGATTTTGTTAACTGTTTCCTTTGCTGTGCAAAGCTTTTGATCTTGATGAAATCCCAATAGTTCATTTTTTCCCTTGCTTCCCTTGCCTTTTGCGTTGTTCCTAGGAAGATGTTGCTGCAGCAGAGGTCGAAGAGGTTGCTGCCCGTGTTCTCCTCAAGGATTTTGATGGATTCCTTTTGCACATTGAGGTCCTTCATCCATTTTGAGTCTATTTTTGTGTGTGGTGTAAGGAAATGGTCCAATTTCATTTTTCTGCATGTGGCTGTCCAATTTTCCCAGCACCATTTATTGAAGAGGCTGTCTTTTTTCCATTGGACATTCTTTCCTGCTTTGTCGAAGATTAGTTGACCATAGAGTTGAGGGTCTATTTCTGGGCTCTCTATTCTGTTCCATTGATCTATGTGTCTGTTTTTGTGCCAGTACCATGCTGTCTTGATGACGACAGCTTTGTAATAGAGCTTGAAGTCCGGAATTGTGATGCCACCAACGTTGGCTTTCTTTTTCAATATCCCTTTGGCTATTCGAGGTCTTTTCTGGTTCCATATATATTTTAGAATTATTTGTTCCATTTCTTTGAAAAAGATGGATGGTACTTTGATAGGAATTGCATTAAATGTGTAGATTGCTTTAGGTAGCATAGACATTTTCACAATATTTATTCTTCCAATCCAGGAGCATGGAACATTTTTCCATTTCTTTGTGTCTTCCTCAATTTCTTTCATGAGTACTTTATAGTTTTCTGAGTATAGATTCTGTGTCTCTTTGGTTAGGTTTATTCCTAGGTATCTTATGGTTTTGGGTGCAATTGTAAATGGGATTGACTCCTTAATATCTCTTTCTTCTGTCTTGCTGTTGGTGTAGAGAAATGCAACTGATTTCTGTGCATTGATTTTATATCCTGACACTTTACTGAATTCCTGTATAAGTTCTAGCAGTTTTGGAGTGGAGTCTTTTGGGTTTTCCACATATAGTATCATATCATCTGCGAAGAGTGATAATTTGACTTCTTCTTTGCCGATTTGGATGCCTTTAATTTCCTTTTGTTGTCTGATTGCTGAGGCTAGGACCTCTAGTACTATGTTGAATAGCAGTGGTGATAATGGACATCCCTGCCGTGTTCCTGACCTTAGCGGAAAAGCTTTCAGTTTTTCTCCATTGAGAATGATATTTGCGGTGGGTTTTTCATAGATGGCTTTGATGATATTGAGGTATGTGCCCTCTATCCCTACACTTTGAAGAGTTTTGATCAGGAAGGGATGCTGTACTTTGTCAAATGCTTTTTCAGCATCTATGGAGAGTATCATATGGTTCTTGTTCTTTCTTTTATTGATGTGTTG
Organism: Mustela nivalis; assembly: GCF_964662115.1. Classification (NCBI taxonomy): domain Eukaryota; kingdom Metazoa; phylum Chordata; class Mammalia; order Carnivora; family Mustelidae; genus Mustela; species Mustela nivalis. The sequence goes on from NC_139024.1 coordinate 119,747,419, forward strand.
TATCACATTGACTGATTTGCGGATGTTGAACCAACCTTGCAGCCCTGGAATAAATCCCACTTGGTCGTGGTGAATAATCCTTTTGATGTACTGTTGAATCCTATTGGCTAGTATTTTGTTGAGTATTTTCGCATCTGTGTTCATCAAGGATATCGGTCTATAGCTCTCTTTTTTGGTGGGATCCTTGTCTGGTTTTGGGATCAAGGTGATGCTGGCCTCATAAAATGAGTTTGGAAGTTTTCCTTCCATTTCTATTTTTTGGAACAGTTTCAGGAGAATAGGAATTAGTTCTTCTTTAAATGTTTGGTAGAATTCCCCCGGGAAGCCATCTGGCCCTGGGCTTTTGTTTGTTTGGAGATTTTTAATGACTGTTTCAATCTCCTTACTGGTTATGGGTCTGTTCAGGCCTTCTATTTCTTCCTGGTTCAGTTGTGGTAGTTTATATGTTTCTAGGAATGCATCCATTTCTTCCAGATTGTCAAATTTATTGCCGTAGAGTTGCTCATAGTATGTTCTTATAATAGTTTGTATTTCTTTGGTGTTAGTTGTGATCTCTCCTCTTTCATTCATAATTTTATTTATTTGGGTCCTTTCTCTTTTCTTTTTGATAAGTCGGGCCAGGGGTTTATCAATTTTATTAATTCTTTCAAAGAACCAGTTCCTAGTTTCATTGATTTGTTCTATTGTTTTTTTGGTTTCTATTTCATTGATTTCTGCTCTGATCTTTATGATTTCTCTTCTCCTGCTGGGCTTAGGGTTTCTTTCTTGTTCTTTCTCCAGCTCCTTTAGGTGTAGGGTTAGGTTGTGTACCGGAGACCTTTCTTGTTTCTTGAGAAAGGCTTGTACTGCTATATATTTTCCTCTCAGGACTGCCTTTGTTGTGTCCCACAGATTTTGAACCGTTGTATTTTCATTATCATTTGTTTCCATGATTTTTTTCAATTCTTCTTTAATTTCCCGGTTGACCCATTCATTCTTTAGAAGAATACTGTTTAGTCTCCATGTATTTGGGTTCTTTCCAAACTTCCTTTTGTGGTTGAGTTCTAGCTTTAGAGCATTGTGGTCTGAAAATATGCAGGGAATGATCCCAATCTTTTGATACTGGTTGAGTCCTGACTTAGGACCGAGGGTGTGATCGATTCTGGAGAATGTTCCATGTGCACTAGAGAAGAATGTGTATTCTGTTGCTTTGGGATGAAATGTTCTGAATATATCTGTGATGTCCATCTGGTCCAGTGTGTCGTTTAAGGCCTTTATTTCCTTGCTGATCTTTTGCTTGGATGATCTGTCCATTTCAGTGAGGGGAGTGTTAAAGTCCCCTACTATTATTGTATTGTTGTTGATGTGTTTCTTTATTTTTGTTATTAATTGGTTTATATAGTTTGCTGCTCCCACGTTGGGGGCATAGATATTTAAAATTGTTAAATCTTCTTGTTGGACAGACCCTTTGAGTATTATATAGTGTCCTTCCTCATCTCTTATTATAGTTTTTGGCTTAAAATCTAATTGATCTGATATCAGGATTGCCACTCCTGCTTTCTTCTGATGTCCATTAGCATGGTAAATTCTTTTCCACCCCCTCACTTTAAATCTGGAGGTGTCTTCAGGCTTAAAATGAGTTTCTTGGAGGCAACATATAGATGGGTTTTGTTTTTTTATCCATTCTGATACCCTGTGTCTTTTGACAGGGGCATTTAGCCCATTCACATTCAGGGTAACTATTGAGAGATATGAATTTAGTGCCATTGTATTGCCTGTAAGGTGACTGTTACTGTATATGGTCTCTGTTCCTTTCTGATCTACCACTTGTAGGCTCTCTCTTTGCTTAGAGGACCCCTTTCAATATTTCCTGTAGAGCTGGTTTGGTATTTGCAAATTCTTTCAGTTGTTGTTTGTCCTGGAAGCTTTTAATCTCTCCTTCTATTTTCAATGATAGCCTAGCTGGATATAGTATTCTGGGCTGCATGTTTTTCTCGTTTAGTGCTCTAAAAATATCATGCCAGCTCTTTCTGGCCTGCCAGGTCTCTGTGGATAAGTCAGCTGCCAATCTCATATTTTTACCATTGTATGTTACAGACTTCTTTTCCCGGGCTGCTTTCAGGATTTTCTCTTTGTCACTGAGACTTGTAAATTTTACTATTAGGTGACGGGGTGTGGGCCTATTCTTATTGATTTTGAGGGGCGTTCTCTGAATCTCCTGAATTTTGATGCTCGTTCCCTTTGCCATATTGGGGAAATTCTCCCCAATAATTCTCTCCAGTATACCTTCTGCTCCCCTCTCTCTTTCTTCTTCTTCTGGAATCCCAATTATTCTAATGTTGTTTCGTCTTATGTTGTCACTTATCTCTCGAATTCTCCCCTCATGGTCCAGTAGCTGTTTGTCCCTCTTTTGCTCAGCTTCTTTATTCTCTGTCATTTGGTCTTCTATATCACTAATTCTTTCTTCTGCCTCATTTATCCTAGCAGTTAGAGCCTCCATTTTTTATTGCACCTCATTAATAGCTTTTTTGATTTCAACTTGGTTAGATTTTAGTTCTTTTATTTCTCCAGAAAGGGCTTTTATATCTCTCGAGAGGGTTTCTCTAATATCTTCCATGCCTTTTTCGAGCCCGGCTAGAACCTTGAGAATTGTCATTCTGAACTCTAGATCTGACATATTACCAATGTCTGTATTGATTAGGTCCCTAGCCTTCGGTACTGCCTCTTGTTCTTTTTTTTGTGTTGAATTTTTATGTCTTGTCATTTTGGCCAGATAAGAGTAAATGAAGGGGCAAGTAAAATACTAAAAGGGTGGCAACAACCCCAGGAAAATATGCTTTAACCAAATTAGAAGAGATCCAAAATCGTGAGTGGGGAGAAAGGGGATAAAAAGAGGTTCAAAAAGAAAGAAAGAAAAAAAAAGAAAAAAGAAAAGAAAAAAAAAAGAAAAGAAAAAAAATTTAAAAAAAAAAGAAAACACCTAAGAAAAATGTAAAAAAGAAAAAATATATATATTAGATAAACTAGTAAAAAATCGTTAAAAAAAGAAAAAGGTAACAGTTAAAAAAAAAATTTTACCCGAAGGCGAGAAGAAGAAAAAAAAAAAAAAAAAGAAAAAGAAAAAATTAAATTAACTGCAAGACTAAAAAAAATCACAGGAAAAAAGCCATGAGTTCCGTGCTTGGCTTTCTCCTCCTCTGGAATTCTGCTGCTCTCCTTGGTATAGAAACCACACTCCTTGGTAGGTGAACTTGGTCTCGGCTGGATTTCTTGTTGATCTTCTGGGGGAGGGGCCTGTTGTAGTGATTCTCAAGTGTCTTTGCCCCAGGCGGAATTACACCGCCCTTACCCGGGGTGAGTAATCCGCTCGGGTTTGCTTTCAGGAGCTTTTGTTCCCTGAGCGCTTTCCGTAGAGTTCCGGAGGACGGGAATACAAATGGCGGCCTCCTGGTCTCCGGCCCGGAGGAGCCGAGAGCCCAGGGCCCCACTCCTCAGTGCGCCCTCAGAGAACAGCGCCCAGTTACTCCCGTCTGCCTGACCTCCGGCCGTGCTCCGAGCTCACCGAGCCTGCGACCGGTTTCAAGGTAACCCCGAGCTGTGAGCTCACTGTCGGCTCTGTCTCTGTAGCCGGCTTTCCCGTTCCAATACCCGCAAGCTCTGCGACACTCAGACACCCCCAATCCTTCTGTGACCCTGCGGGACCTGAGGCCACGCTGACCCCGCGTGGGCTTCGCCCCGGTTTAGCCTCTGGAGCGATGTCCCTCAGCGGAACAAACTTTTTTAAAAGTCCTGATTTTGTGCGTGGTTGCTCCGCCGCTGGCCGGGAGCCGGCCCCTCCCCCCGGGGTCTATCTTCCCGTCGCTTTGGATTCACTTCTCCGCCGGTCCTACCTTTCAGAAAGTGGTTGTTTTTCTGTTTCCAGAATTGCTGTTCTTCTTCTCTTTGATCTGCCGATGGATTTTCAGGTATTTGCAATCTTTAGATAAGCTATCTAGCTGATCTCCGGCTAGCTGAAGCAGACTCAGCTTGCTACTTCTCCGCCATCTTGACTCCTCACCCTTTTCAGTTCTTCTTTGATCTCCTGGTTGACCCAAGCATTCTTAAGCAAGGTGGCCTTTAGCTTCCAGGTGTTTGAATTCCTTCAGAACTTTTCCTTGTGATTGAGCTCCAGTTTCAAAGCATTGTCATCTGAGATTATGCAGGGAATAATCTCAGTCTTTTGGTATCAGTTGAGTCCTGATTTGTGACCCAGTATGTGGTCTATTCATGAGAAGGTTCTGTGTGCACTTATGAAGAATGAGTATTCTGTTGTTTTAGGGTGGAATGTTCTGTATATATCTATGAGGTCCATCTGGTCCAATGTGTAATTAAATGCTCTTATTTCTTTATTGATTTTCTCCTTCAATGATCTGTCTATTTCAGAAAGAGGCATGTTAAGATCTCTTACAATTAGTGTATTTATAGCAATATGACTCTTTATCTTGATTAATAGTTTTCTTATGTAATTGGCTGCTCCCATATTGGGGCATAGATATTTACAATTGTTAGATCACCTTGGCGGATAGTCCCTTTAAGCAACTTCTTTCAATATATGTCTCCAAAGGCAAAGGAAACAAAAGCGAAAATGAACACTTGGGACTTCGTCAAAATCAAAAGCTTCTGCACAGCAAAGGAAACAGTCAACAAAAGAAAGAGGCAACCCACGGAATGGGAGAAGATATTTGCAAATGACAGTAAAGACAAAAGGTTGATATCCAGGATCTATAAAGAACTTTTGAAACTCAACATACACAAAACAGACAATCATATCAAAAAATGGGCAGAAGATATGAACAGACACTTCTCCAATGAAGACATACAAATGGTGATCAGACACATGAAAAAAAGTTCATCATCACTAGCCATCAGGGAGATTCAATTAAAAACCACGTTGAGATATCACCTTATACCAGTCAGAATGGCCAAAATTAGCAATACAGGAAACAGCATGTGTTGGAGGGGATTTGGAGAAAGGGGAACCCTCTTAGACTGTTGGTGGGAATGCAAGTTGGTGCAGCCTCTTTGAAGAACAGTGTGGAGCTTCCTCAAGAAATTAAAAATAGAATTTCCCTATGACCCTGCAATTGCACTCCTCGATATTTACCCCAAAGATACAGATGTAGTGAAAAGAAGGGCCATCTGTACCCCAATATTTATACCAGCAATGTCCACGGTCGCCAAACTGTGGAAAGAACCAAGATGCCCTTCAACGGACGAATGGAAAAGGAAGATGTGGTCCATATACACTATGGAGTATTATGTCTCCATCAGAAAGGACGAATACCCATCTTTTGTAGCAACATGGACGGGACTGGAAGAGATTATGCTGAGTGAAATAAGTCAAGCAGAGAGAGTCAATTATCATATGGTTTCACTTATTTGTGGAGCATAACAAATAGCATGGAGGACATGGGGAGTTAGAAAGGAGAAGGGAGTTGGGGAACATTGGAAGGGTAGGTGAACCATGAGGGGCTATGGACTCTGAAAAACAATCTGAGGGTTTTAACGGATTGCATGGGTACGGATTGCATGGAGCACTGGGTGTGGTGCAAAAATAATGAATACTGTTATGCTGAAAATAAATAAAAAATAAATTAAAAAAAGAATGATGTAGTGTCCTTCTGTATCTCTGACTACAGTCTTTAGTTTAAAATATAATTTATCTGATATGAGAACCGCTACCCCAACCTTCTTTGAGGCCCATTGGCATGAAAGATGCTTCTCCGTCCCTTCACTTTCACTCTGGGTGTATCTATAGGTTCAAAATGGGTCTCCGTAGACAACGTATGGATGGGTCTTGTCGTTTTATCCGATCTGAAACCCTGTGCCGTTTTATGGGCGCATTTAGGCCATTCTCATTGGGTGATTATTGATAGATAAGTTTTGGTTGACATCGTGTTGCCTTTGAAATCTTTCTTTCTGTAGATTGTTTCTACATTTCTGTTCAATATTATTCTTAGGAATTTTCCTTTTTTATAGAACAACCCTTAATATTTCCTGCAGTGTTGGGTTGGTGGTTGAATAGTCTTTTAAGCCTTGCCGGTCTTGGAAACTCTTTATCTCTCTATCCATTTTGATTGTCAGTCTTGCTGGATAAAGTATTCTTGGCTGCATGTTCTTTGAATTTAATGCCCTGAATCTATCTTGCCAGCTTTTTCTGGCTTACCAGGTCTCTGTGAACAGGTCTGACATTATTCTGATGGGCTTTCCTCTGTATGTAAGGAGCTTCTTTGTACTAGCGGCTTTCAAGAGATTACATCTACAATTATGATTCCTCAACTTGACTATCAGGTGCCTTGATGTTTTTTTGCAATGTATAATCTTGGGTGGAGACCATGCAGCCTCTAGTACATGAATGCTGATTCCATTCGCAAGATTGGGAAAATTTTCATGAAGAACTTGTTCCACTATATCTTCTAGACTTCTTTCTTTCTCCTCCCCTTCAGGGATTCCAATAATTCTGATGTTGGAATGTTTCATGGCATCATTTATTTCCCTGATTCTGTTTTCATGGTTTCTAAGCTGTTTGTTCCAGGTTTCCTCCTGATCCTTTCTCTCTCTCTGTTTGTCCTCCAGATCACTAATTCTATCTTCTGTCTCAGTTACTCTAGCTTTGAGAGAATTTAGATTAGATTGGAACTCATTGAGAGCATTGTGAACCTCAGCCCTGGTAGCTTTAAGCTCTACCCTAACATTGTGAACATCATCTCTTGTTGCTCTCAGCTTGGCCCTAATCAATTCCATTTGGTCATCCATGGCTTTCTCCAACCTAGCTATTGCCTGGATAATTGTTAGCCTGAATTCTCTTTCTGACATATTGTCTATGTTGATAGCCATTAGCTCTGTTGCAGAAGGTCCATCCTCTGTATTTTTCTTCTGTTGGGCATTCCTCTCATTGTCATTTTGGTGAGAGATGACTGAACAGATGTAACTGGATGTATCGACCCTGGTGCAATCAGGGTGCACCCTGGAACGCTTCTGAGCAATCAGGATTCCCCACCCAAATGAGAGAAAAAAGAAAAGAAGAAGAAAAAAAAAAGAGATGGAGAGAGGAAAGAAAGGGAAGATAAAAGAGATGGCTCAGCCCAAATGGGCCCCAATATAAGATTTATGAAGTAGACAAACAAAAACAGACAACTAAAAAGACTGATAAAAGTATATGACAAGAGAAAATATATATATATATATATATATATATATATATATATATATATATGCAAATAAAGGAGGAACCTCATCAAAAAGAACCCCAAGTGTAAGATTCATATACTATCAGGACAAGCACAAAAACACAGAACCAGTGGTGGAAGAAAAAGTTGGGAGAGTGGTTATAAATTCTCAGTGTGGGCGAGGAAGGTTGGTTGGATTCTTCCTGGATGTATCTTGATATCTTTGTTAAATGACTCAACTTTCCTAAGATAAAGGGGGATTAAAAATTGGTTTACCTATAGCGGTAGTATATTACCTATAGGGGTAGTATTGATTGGGGAAAGGGGATTACTTTGTAGTTTAACTCTATATAAATATTATAAAATAAAAATAAAAAAGGAATAAACTAGACTAAACTAAACTAAAATTTAACAAAAATTTAAAAAGTAGAAATGCAAAAAAAAAAAAAAAAAAAACCCACATGTGTATGTATCAAAAAGTTCAGGTCAGAAGGTTATTATGGAATTTGATGTACTGGAAAGCTCACTGTGATGATAAATAGGTTAGAAATTTATCTATATTAAAAAAATGAGCCAGAATAGTGAAAACAAATTAAAAATGAAGTAGTGATGTTGGTTCTCTTGTAGTCTTTTTTTTTTTTTTTTTCCTTTCCTGGTTGGTTTTGTGGGGGAAAGGCCTGCCACGTGGGTTTTCAGTCAATGATGTTCCCTGAGTTAAGTCCTCCAGTCCCCCTCAAGGGCGTGGGCTAAGAGGAAAGTGTTTTTTTCAGGCTTTTACTCTGGAGGTTTATGTTCTTTCACTTTTTTTTTTTTTTCCTCTTGCCTTGACCGCTTTTAATGGTTTTTGTAGGTTTAGGGGAAAGCAAACTGCACCCTGACCTTCCTCTTAGAGAGAAACCTCAGTCTGTTCTTCTGGGGGGGGTTGCAGAGCCCGTATAAATTTTCCGCTGGCAGAGCAAGTTCCTAGTTGCAGTCGCTGGGGACACAGTATCTTCTGCTTGTACCCAAAAACCACTGTAGCGGTGGCTGTCTTGGCAGCTCCAGATGGACAGAGAGGTTCCAAGATCACACACAGATTTTCCTGCTGGCCCAGGAGTGCCTGGTCTTTCTGCGTGTACAAGCGCCTGGCTTGCACGCACCTCTTTCAGGGGAGGCTGTGAGTTGCGCACCTGTCTCAGGCTCTGAGAATGGCTCAGGACTGAAAGCACCAGGCTGGGCCTTTGTGCACCTCTCTCAGGGGAGAGTATGGGGCACGTGTCTTAGGCTCAGAAACAATGGCGCAGGTCAAAGAGCTCCAGCTGGGCCTTTGTACCTCTCTCAGGGGAGGATGAGGGGTGCACACATCTCAGGCTCTGTAGCAGGGCTCATGAATTCTGCTGTCTGGCGTGGCTCCCATCACCTCACAGGAGCAGACCCCGAGCAATCTCGTGTGCGCTGGTGGCTCAGGGACGAAGACCTGGTTTCTCCACCGCACTCTCTCTGTCTCAGCGCCAGGGGAGGCTGTCCTGGGACCGGGGACTTAAGTCCCTGTCCCTAGCCACCCCGATTTCCACAATCCTCCTGCCATGATCCTTTGCTTTTTGGAGTGCTTTCAACTAGTATCCAAGTTAATGCTGGTCCCCAGATGCAGGGCACTCTTGCTTGTATCAGGGGTATTACTTTCCAACTGGTCACCTCTTGTGGCTCCCTCCCCCTTTTGTTTATCTTCTGATATCAGTCCGCCATTTCCACTCCACTTTACCTGCCCACTGGCATCTTCTGCCCCTGTGGAGATCCAGATGTGTAAAATTCTGATCTCAGGCTGATTTCATGGGTGATTGGAGTTCTTTGGTAGGTAATCAGCTCACTTTAGGGTACAGGTTGAAAAGGCACCTCCTCCTACTTCCCCTCCATCTCATTACCCCCTCAATTCCCATTTTTGCATCTCTTAACATCATGCATGATTAATCATTTACTTTGCTTTTTACCCCTACTCCCTGTTTACCCACTGATTACAGGAACCTAATGGGGAGTGGAAAGAAACATTTGTCTCAAAATTATCTGACATACCTGATCATTCCAGGTCCTGAATGGGGTGTCTTAATTTCCAGAACAATATAGAGCTTCAGATTGTTTCAAGGCTCACCATCTCAAGGTTTCCAGAAATCCCATCCTCCTCTCACACATTCACCTCCTTCCTCAAACAAGTAGTGGCTGTCTCTTTTCCTCCAGAGAGCAATGCAGCCTTTGGAATGATAGCCAGCCTTCTCACTGGGCTTTCTTTTCCTGTGATAATGAAACTTTCTTTACCTCAAAACCATGTCTCGGACATTGGCTTACTAGGATTGGGTGCTCAACTTGTCTGAGTTTGTAACACAATCAGTAGGTAAAAGAGGAAATCAAAAGGGAAATAAATGATGGTCTCAAGCAAGTGAAAATGAAAATACAATATATCAAATTTTGTGGGTTGCAGTAAAAGCAGTGCAGAAAGGAAGTTTAGAGCAAAAAAAAAATTAGAAAGATCTGAAATAAATTATCTACCTTTACACTTCAATGAACTAGAAAAAGAGGAACAAATTAAGCCCAAAGTTAACAAAAGGAAAGAAATAATAAAAATCAGAGCAGAAGTAAATGAAAGAGAGACCAGAAAAACAATAGAAAGGATCAATGAAACTAAAAGCTGGTTCTAGATGATGCTGAAAACAAACTGGCAAAAAGTTAGGTTGTCTAAGAAAAAAAAAAAAGAGACATAGTACTGTACGGTGAAAAATATAATAAAAAAAGAAGAAATAAAAGAGGGTTATTATAATGGATAGGACAGGAATATGAAATCATGAAAGAATCTGAAAGACTATGAATAATTGCATACCAACAAATTATATATCTAAAGGAAATGGGTCCATTCCTAGAAACACACAACTGACCAAGACTTACTTAGGAAGATGTAGACAACCTGCACAGAGCAGTCTAGTCAACTGAAAGGCACAGGTGGAGGCTGAAGGACAAGAAGACAGGCTTGTAGGGGAGGCGCAGACACCAGAGAGCCTGGGGTTGAGGAACACATGGGGCCTACAGGCCCCCACATTGCGACTGGCATACACAAGGAACTCTCCTTATGGCTGTTCTCTGCCCGCTGATAACCAGATTAACTCTGACCTGGCTGAGTTCCAAGAGTCCCCTCAACTTGCCTCTGTATTCATTGTGGAGCCCTGGGCACCAGGAGCTTTGGAACAGTTACAGAGAGATTCCAGAAAAATGGCATCCCCACTCCATCGCTAATCCCTGATAGAAAGACAGCTCTCCCTATGGTCCTGCCTATTTGTCTCTTCTCCCAGAGCCTAGCTGATAGAGGATGTGCCCTGGGACACTGTCCCTGCAAAGAAGGGGCAGGGCTTTCTACTACCATCTGACTGAATAGGACAAACACTGACTCTGCCTTCACACCAGCGTGAGGAACCCCAGCCCTCAGGACACTTATCCAGGACCCACCTCTCCTAGCATCCTGCATGGCCACCATGGAGGTTTTCTGAATGGCAAAGTGCACTCCAAAGCCCCTGTTATTGAAGATAACTTGTTAGAGGACAAAGAATTGTTGAAGCCATGCCATGTTTGGAAGCTGTTCTTATGTTCTTCCTGATCTTAGTCCTGTGAACTCCCTGCAACTAACATTTAACTGATGTTAATCAACACCATGTGCTCTCTGACCAGCCTGGCAATGTGTCTGTCCTTCCATCAGCCACGAACATAGAAAGCTCCTTACCTGATCTCACAAACCTGCACTTTCCCCTGGCACTTCCCATCCCCCAGACACTGAGGAGACAGTCTATCTCAGCTTGAGGGAGGGTATCAGTACCTCCAAATTAAGACACAGCATGATCCACCTCAGGATCAGTGGGAGCCAGTGTCTGGAACAAGCTTGGGCTATGATGAGACAGGACTTTACTCCCTGCTCAGCTACCCATCCTGTAGTCTTCCCTGAGCAATCTGCACCTCTAGGCTTCTTGAAGCATTCCCCACCTCCATGTTCAAGGCTCTGATAGCTTCCCCTCACTGTCAGCCTCCTCCCTCATCTCTCAGTGCTCTGGTTCTCGCATCCTCCAATTCCTCCCCCTCTTTTTCCTCTCCTGTCCTGGTTACCCCCCTACCCAACTTTTTCACCTGGAATCCCTTCCTGCCACTACCATGTGCCCCTCAGCTGCCTGAGGTTGCCCAAGGGCCCAGCTGACACCCAAGAGCAGCTGCCCAAAATGTTTTTAACAATGTCATTTGCCTTTTCCTGCATCATTCAGGGTGTCCCCTGGATATCAGGACATTTTCCACTGACAAGAGGCTGCCTCCATACCCATACAGCCCCCCAAATTTGGTCTGCCCACCCAGCCTCCTACCCCAAAGCCTCTATTGCATCCAGTGATGTCCTCTCAGGCCTGCTCAAAGCACATTCAGGTGGGCAGAACCTGGGAAGCCCACCACACTGTGGGACACTATACCCACCCAGCTTAATGGGCATGAGTAAGCATTTTACCATCAGCCAGTGAAGGACTTCAGCCTGGGAAAACTGTTTCCTCACAGCATGTTCTTTGATGACTGCTGCTCTGATTTGTTTGTCCCCTGGCAAGCACAAACTCTGTCTCAGCAGCAGGAATGGTTTAGCATGGAAGCCCATCAACCAGCCTGGTGTTGGACCCCCCAGCTTTTCTGAGGGGCCTTTATTTTTAGGGGACTAGGGGCTAATTAGAGACCTACAGGACCCCCATGCCCCCTCCACCAGAACTTGACCCTCTGTTCCTGCCATGGCTCAGGGCCCAACATCATCCTCCCAGGAGAGTCCTCCCCAGGTTATTGTAATGAGATTGTGACAGCCCTGGCTGGAGTGCCTGGCAGATGCTGGTGAGGATGTGGAGAACGGGGAACCCTCCTACACTGTTAATGAGAATACAAGCTGGTGCAACCACTCTGGAAAACAGCATGGGGGTTCCTCAAAAAGTTGAAAATAGAGCTACCTTACAACCCAGCAATTGCACAACTGGGTATTTACCCTAAGTATACAAATGTAGTGATCTGAAGGGGCATGTGCATGCAAATGTTTATAGCAGCAATGTCCCCAGTAGCCAAACTATGGAAAGAACCTATATGTCCATCAAAAGATGAATGGATCAAGAAGGTGTGGTATATATACACAATGGAATACTATGCAGCCATCAAAGAAAAATGAAATCTTGCCATTTGTAACGATGTGGTGGAACTAGAGGGTTTTATGCTTAGTGAAATAAGTCAATCAGAGAAAGACAACTATCATATGCTCTCCCAGATATGGAGAAGTGGAGATGAAATGTTGGGGGCTTGGGGGTAGGAAAAGAATAAATGAAACAAGATGGGATTGGGAGGGAGACAAACCATAAGAGATTCTTACTGCCACAAAACAAACTGAGGGTGACTGGGGGTAGGGGGGTAGGGAGAGGGTGGTCGGGTTATGGACATCAGAAAGGATATGTGATATGGTGAGTGCTGTGAAGTGTATCAACATGGTGATTCGCAGACCTGTACCCCTGGAGCTAATAATACATTATATGTTTATTAAAAATGGTAAAATTTAAAAACAAAACAAAAACCCCAAAACTCCCAAAAAAAACCCCTTATGGTCAAATGGCTCCACTAGGGAATTTTAATGAACATGCAGTGGAAAATTAATACCAATACTCCTCAAACTCTTCCAGAATGTTAAGGAAGAGGCAACAATTTCAAATTCATTCACCAAGGGCAGTATTATTTTAACAGCAAACCAGATAAGGATACCATCACAAGAAAAAAGCAATAAACCAGTATCCTTGATGAATACAGATGAAAAAATTCTCAGCAAAGTGTTATCAAACTGAGTTAACACATTAAAAAATTAGACACCATAGCTAAATGGGATTTATCTGTATGATGCAAGTTTAGTTGAACCTACAAAGATCAATAAGTGTAATTCAATACACCAAGAAAAAGAAAGGTAAAAATCACACGATCATCTCAAAAGTTGCCTCCAAATTAGACAAAATATGCCATTCTTTTATGATAAAAGTCTTAATAGATTGGATATAGAAGGAGCATACCTCTACATAATAAAGGCCACCTACAGGAAACCCACAGCAAACATCCTACTCAATGAAAAAAAATTGAAAGCATTTCCTCTAAGAACAGGAACATACCAAGGAAGGACACTCTCCCCACCTCTATTCAATATAGTAGCGGAAGTCCTAGCTAGAGCAATTAGGTAAGAGAAAGAAATAAAAGCCTTCCATATCAGGAAGGTAGAAGTGAAAATGTCACTCTTTGCAAATATCATCTTACATCCAGAAAAATCTGAAGAGTCAATAAAAAAAAATCTGTTGAAAGTAATCAATGATTCCATAAAGTGACATATTACAAATTGACTTAAAAAAATCAGTGGCATCCTTGTATGCTAATGGTGAAGCATCAGAATATGAAAACAGCATCAAAAGCAACAAAATAGGAATATAAGAAACCAGGGAAGTGAAGGACCTACCTGTACAATGAAAACTACAAGACTTTGCTGAAAGAAGTTGAAGACACAAACAAATGGAAACACATCCATGTTTATGATTTGAAGAATTAATACTTTTGAAATAACTATATTACACAAAACCATTACAGAGTCAATCTGATCTCAATCAAAATACCAAAGGTGTTTTTTCTGGAAATAAAAAAAATCATTCTGAAATTTGTGTGGAAGCATAGGAGACTCCAAATAGCCAAAGGAATCCTGCAAAAAGAGAGCAACGCTGGACGTAGCACACTTCCTCATTTCAAACCATACCTCAAGGCAATAGTAACAGAATCCAACATGGTAATGGCACAAAAAGCAACACATGAACCAATAAAACAGAATAGAGAGCCCAGAATTAAATCCCAACACATGTGGTCAACCAATAATAAGTAAGAAAGCCAAGAACACCCAGTGAAAAGGATAGTCCCTTCAAGAAATAGTGCTGGGAATATTGGAGAAACATAAGCAGAACAATGAACTCTTTGGATAATCTACTCCTTTCATAATATATTTTCAATGTGCAGCTAATAAATATGCACAGACATTATACAGATTATAAAAAGAAATTCAAGCAACATGTTGAGAGTTAAGTTCAAAGCTTTCTAATAGAAGTTCCCTTTTTTATAGTAGAAGTTCGAATATTATTTCTGTCTCCCCTCCTGCCTGTCTGATCTCTGAAGCACTCCTATTGCTGGTGCTCCCAATCTGATGCCCTCTGTTTAGAGCTCAGCTGAGCTTGGGATGCACCTGGCTCCTGTAGGATTTGGCCACACAACCAAATGACCCTTGACAGATACTCTCCTATTGTTGAGTTTCTGTCACTCAGATTTAAAATGAGGAAAGACTCTCCTCTGAGGATCAGAGTATATTATTTATTGAAATAAAGTACATAACGTTCAGAGTGAAATGGCACCTGATGAATGGTGGGCCTGATTATTTGGTGAAGGTCAGCAGAAAGCAGGATCCTGGCCTCATGGTTTCAGCCTATAGTCCAGCCTCTGCAGAGAAGTTTCTCTGACAGAGACTCTGACAGAGGCTGATTCCAATCAGCCTCTCAGGGTTGGTCAGGGTCTCCCTTGTTTTTTCTGCCCCAGACCTCTGTCCCTTGATGCTTTCAAAGTGAGTGGACAAAGTGCCAGTTCTCTAGGCCTTTTCCCATAACTTGGCACTCACATCCCTCCCACCAGGATTTGCCCATTTCAGCCTTGGCCTTGGATGGGCCTAACCTACATGGGTTTGAGAGAATGAGTGCATTCTTCCAGGTCACACTTGCTCTCTGCAAATGATTCACTGACATCGCAGGGACTGAAGAATGCGATTGAGACACTCTGCGCATTTCTGTGAATATGTACTGATGGAGAAACATAAGCAGAACAATGAACTCTTTGGATAATCTTTCACTGATGGAGCAAAATATATAGTTTCCTGTATTTTCATACCTTTTCTCTCAATGTGCTCTAAAGAATTAAACCATGACACATAAATGGATGTGCAACAGGTTCAAGTATCTCAAATATCCTTCCTGCTGCCTGTCGATTGCTTTTAAAAATTACAATCTCAGAAAAAAAAATTACAGTTCCATTAACTGGAGGTAGGTTAATCATAAATGGAATTATTACCAATTGCTCAATAATACTTAAAACCATCCCAAGGGGCTTTAAATCAGTATCTTCAGGCAGAATAATAGTGAGTTCTTCAATAGAAGGTAGTTCATTAAGGAGTAATTCATCTTTTGTTTTAAGAAGAAAATTCTTGTTTTCCTTCTCAGTTCGTCAGTCATCTTCTCCGCATGACAGCAGTGGAGGAAGTAATATACAATAGGAAGATGATGAGAATGAGGAGACGCATGAACTACCTGAATCTGTTTCACTGTTCAAGTCCAAATCCGAGTCAGAAGTGTGTGGAGAGTCTGCGATCCCTGCCAGCTCTACACTACCCAGGGGCGGTGACGCAGTTCCCTCTGGGTGGAGGTCTGGACCTTGACTGTGGAGGGAATTCAGGTGGCTGCTCCTTGGCGGGCTGAACCTCCATGGCCTGTCTAGTGTCTGGGGACACCTCATGCGACTTCAGTAACGGCCGTGACCCTGGGGCACGTATACAGCCACGAGACTGCACCGTCTGAGGTTGGCCATCCCCCAAACCAGTGCCATTAAATTTCAGAGTTTCTAGCTGAGCCGCCATGACCTCAACTACTTCCATGGTGTCGCACCAGAGGGCCCTCAGATAGGCCCACAGCTTGCTAGGAAAAAGCACTGTGCGGGCTGTAACCACATCTGCACCAGATTTCCCGTGTTTCTAGGGTAACTGCATGCGCACCTGCGTGAAAACACGCCTCCACTGCTTATACAGCGGCACTTCCAGAGGAATCTACTCTGCAATTGCTTTTCTTTTAATTTCTTATTTACTCATTGTTAATTAATGAGTAACATAAAAATTCTCCAAGTGTCTATAAGAATGTCTTTTTCCTTGTGTGTGAGTCCTTTGCCTTTATATAGCTCAGGGCTTTGGTGAGAATGATGCCTCCTCACTTTCCTTGAAAGTGAGATTAGATATTAGAAGATATTAGAATTAGAGTGGATTGCCTACTCAGATGGTGCTGGGACAGGTGACCACTGTCACATGCACTGTGCAGCTGACCTCAGAGTGGACATCAACATGCTGGGGGTTCCTTAAGGTATTCCCAGGACACCTATGTTTTGATATTTCGGTTATGGGATGACAATCTCTTGAGAGGGGCTGTGCTCACCAGAGGGGCAGATGTGTGGGCTCCGAGGATGGTGAACATTCGTGCTGTACCCTTTGATATCCCATAGCAGGCTGCCAGGGCAAAACTCAGCCCACCAGCTAGAGAAATGCTGGATAGAGGAAGAAGGAAAATTTTGAAAGGCCAAAAGAATACCATCATATATGTGTGTGTGTGTGTGTGTGTGTGTGTGTGTGTGTTGTCATATTCCACATCTTTCCAGGTAGCAGACAAGGAAAAAACTTTATCCCGCAGTAGAAGATAACCTAGTGAACTCTTCATCTTAAGAGTGTCAAAATAAATGAAGCTCTCTGCAAGCCAGAATGAGTGGCACGATATATGCAAAGTGCTGAAAGGAGAAAGAACTACAAACAAGAAGAATGTACTTGACAAAACTATCATTCTGATTTGAAAGAGAAATCAACATCTTCCTAGAGAAACAAAAGCTAAAGGAATTTATCACCACCAGAATAGTCTTACAATAAGTGTTAATGTTAATTTATTAATTAATTAATTTATTAATGTTAATGACCTTTAAAAATGGAATATGAGGGGCACCTGTGTGGATCAGTGGGTTAAAGCCTCTGCCTTTGGCTCAGGTTATGGTCCCGGGGTCCTGGGATCAAGCCTCACATCAGGCTCTCTGCTCCGCAGGGAACCTGCTTTCTCCTCTCTCTCTCTCTCTGCCTGCCTCTCTGCCTACTTGTCAGATAAATAAATAAATAAATAAAAAATAAATAAATAATGAAATGGAAAATGAGTGGCCAGAAATTGCATAAGTAAGTTATGAGTAAAAAGATGTAAAATACAAAAAAATATGTAAATGTGATAGCATGTACATAAAATATGGAAGAGATAAGGAAAAAGGAAGAGAGGTTTTTTTTTTCAAACAATGTATTTATTTTTAAAAGTTTTATTTATTTATTTATTTGACAGGGAGAGAAAGAGAGTGAGCACAAGAAGGGAGAGCAGCAGGCAGAAGGAGAGAGAGAAGCAGGCCACTGAGCAAGGAGCTGGCTGTAGGGCTTGATCCCAGGACCCTGGGATCAGACCTGAGCTGAAGACAGGCACCTAACCATCTGAGCCAACCAGGGATGTGTAAAGAATGTGTTTAGACGAAAGTAAATGTCCAATTAATATACACCACTATAACGCAGATATTATATAAGAACTTCAGGGTAATGGCAAACCTAAAACCTGTAGTAGATACACAAAATTTAAAAAAGAGAAAGCCAAACAACACTACAGAAACTTGACAATCACAAAGGAAGTGAGGAAGATAAGGAGACAGAAACAGAACATTACAAACAACCAGACAACAAATAAGAAAATTTCAATAAGGACATTTGTGTCAATAATTACATTAAAGGTAAAGGCCCTAAATGTTCTAATCAAATGACAATGTATAAAATGGATAAATAAGCAAGACCTATATAGATATATATAGATGGTGCCCAGAAGAGATCATCTCAGATGTAGAGATACATGCAGAGTAAAAGCTAAGGTATGGAAAACGTAGATGCATGCGTTTGGAAGCAAAAAAAACAACCAAAAAAACAAAATCAAAACAAAACAAAAACAACCCAGACAAGAAATGCTTATATCAGAAAAAACAGAATTATAAAACAAAGACTGTAACTAGCAATAGAGAAAGACATTACATAATGCAAAGGGGTAAATCCAACAGGGAGATATAACAATTCTAAATATCTATGCACCCAACACTGAAGCACCTAAAATACATAAAGCAAATATTAATGGACATGAGGAGACAAGATGATATGGCACAGCAAGAGTAGGGGGCTTTATCCCCAAAGTACATCAATGGATAGATCATCAGTGCAGAAAAACAATAAGGAAATCATGTCTTTGGATAAGAAATGAGACCATGTGGACAACACAGTTGTTTTGTATACAGACCATTCCATCCCAAAACAACAGAATATATATTTTCTTCAAGTGTATATGGAACATCTCAAGTATATCACATGTTAGGGCATAAAACAAGCCTCAGTAAATTTAAAAAGATTGAAAGCATACCATGCAATTGTTCTTGACACCTATGGTATGTAACTAGAAATCAACCACAAGAAAAAAACTGGAAAACACACAAACACATAGACTCTAAACAACATGGTACTAGACAAACAGTGTTTCAACAAGGCAGTCTAAGGGAATGAAAAAGTGGAAAATATCTATAAAAAGTGGAAACATGAAAAACAAAAATATCCTTTCCATATAATAAAAAACAAAAATAATGAAAATGATGAGACAATGGTAAAAAAAAAAAAAATCTTTGAACACAGGGAAAGCATTTTGTTAAAATTCGGATTCAATTAGCCAACGTATGGTACATCATTAACTTCTGATGCAGTGTTCAATGATTCATCAGTTGCATATACACCCAGTGCTCATCACATCGTGTGTCCTCCTTAATGCCCATTACCCAGTTACCCCATACCCCCACCAAGCTCCCCTTCTACAACCCTCAGTTTGTGTCCCAATAGTTCATTTTTTGCTTTTGTTTCTCTTGCCTTTAGAGACATATCTTGCAAGACTTTGCTCTGGCCAAGGTTGGAATGGTTACTGCCTTTGTTCTCAGAAATTTTCATGGATTCCTGTTTCACATTTGGGTCTTTCATCCATTTGGAGTTTATCTTTGAGTATGGTGTGTAGTTCTCTTTCTTCAGTCACATTATTAATGTATAGAAATGCAACTGATTTCTGTGCATTGATTTTGTATCCTGTCATGTTGCTGAATTGCTGTATGAGTTCTAGCAATTTTGGGCTGGAGTTTTTTGGGTTTTCCACATAAAGTACCATGCTATCTGGGAAGAGAGAAAGTTTGACTTCTTCTTTGCCAATGTGAATGATTTTTATTTATTTTTGTTGTCTGATTACAGAGGCTAGGACTTCTAGTACTATGTTGAACAATAGTAGTGAGACTGGGCATCCCTGCCATGTTCCTGACTTTAAGGGAAAAGCTCTCTCAGCTTCTTCCCATTGAGAATGATATTTGCTGTGGGCTTTTCATAGATGACTTTAATGATACTGATGTATGTTCCCTCTCTCCCTACACTTGGAAGAGTTTTAATGAAGAAAGAATGCTGTATTTTATCAAATGCTTTTTCTGAATCAATTGAAAGGATCATATAGTTCTTGTCTTTTATTTATGTGATATATCACATTGATTGATTTGTGAACTTTGAACCACTCTTGCATCTCAGGAATCAATCCCACTTGGTCGTGGTGAATAATCCTTTTAATATACTGTTGTATCCTATTGAGTAATATCTTGGTGAAAATTCTGGCATCTATGTTTATCAGGGATATTTGTCAGTAACTCTCTTTTATGGTGGGATCTTTATCTGGTTCTGGGTATCAAGGTATACCTAGTCTCATGGAATGATTGGGAAATGTCTTTCCATTTCCTTTTCTTTTTCTTTTTCTTTTTTTAAACAGCTTGAGAAGAGTAGGTATTAGTTCTTCTTTAGATGTTTGGTAGAATTCCCCTGGAGTCCCTGTCGCTGGATTCTTGTTTGTCAAAAGATTTTTGATTACTGTTTCAATTTCCTTGCCAGTTGGCACATAGCTGCTATAGTATGTTCTTTTTTATTTTTAATTTATTTATTTTTTCAGCATAACAGTATTCATTGTTTTTACACCACACCCAGTGCTCCATGCAATCCGTGCCCTCTCTAGTAACCACCACCCGGTTCCCCCGACCTCCAACCCCCGCCCCTTCAAAACCCTCAGGTGAGATTCATCCTTGGGCTACAAGGATGGTTCAGCATTTGAAAATCAATCAATGTGATAGAAAAAAGTAATATGAGGACCACGTGTCAAGATGGTGGAGAAGTAGCAAGCTGAGACTGCTTCAGCTAGCCGGAGATCAGCTAGATAGCTTATCTAAAGATTGCAAACACCTGAAAATCCATCGGCAGATCCAAGAGAAGAAGAACAGCAATTCTGGAAACAGAAAAACAACCACTTTCTGAAAGGTGTTTTCTTTTTTAAAAAATTCTTTTCTTTTCTTTTCTTTTTGCTTTTTTTTCCTTTTTTCATTTTCTTTTTATCCCCTTTCTCCCCCCTCACGATTTTGGATCTCTTCTAATTTAGTTAAAGCATATTTTCCTGGGGTTGTTGCCACCCTTTTAGTATTTTACTTGCCCCTTCATTTACTCTTATCTGGACAAAATGACAAGACGTAAAAATTCAACACAAAAAAAAGAACAAGAGGCAGTACCTAAGGCTAGGGACCTAATCAATACAGACATCGGTAACATGTCAGATCTAGAGTTCAGAATGACAATTCTCAAGGTTCTAGCCGGGCTCGAAAAAGGCATGGAAGATATTAGAGAAACCCTCTCGAGAGATATAAAAGCCCTTTCTGGAGAAATAAAAGAACTAAAATCTAACCAAGTTGAAATCAAAAAAGCCATTAATGAGGTGCAATCAAAAATGGAGGCTCTAACTGCTAGGATAAATGAGGCAGAAGAAAGAATTAGTGATATAGAAGACCAAATGACAGAGAATAAAGAAGCTGAGCAAAAGAGGGACAAACAGCTACTGGACCAAGAGGGGAGAATTCGAGAGATAAGTGACACCATAAGACGAAACAACATAGGAATAATTGGGATTCCAGAAGAAGAAGAAAGAGAGAGGGGAGCGGAAGGTATACTGGAGAGAATTATTGGGGAGAATTTCCCCAATATGGCAAAGGGAATGAGCATCAAAATTCAGGAGGTTCAGAGAACGCCCCTCAAAATCAATAAGAAAAGGCCCACACCCCGTCACCTAATAGTAAAATTTACAAGTCTCAGTGACAAAGAGAAAATCCTGAAAGCAGCCCGGGAAAAGAAGTCTGTAACATATAATGGTAAAAATATTAGATTGGCAGCTGACTTATCCACAGAGACCTGGCAGGCCAGAAAGAGCTGGCATGATATTTTCAGAGCACTAAACGAGAAAAACATGCAGCCAAGAATACTATATCCAGCTAGGCTATCATTGAAAATAGAAGGAGAGATTAAAAGCTTCCAGGACAAACAACAACTGAAAGAATTTGCAAATACCAAACCAGCTCTACAGGAAATATTGAAAGGGGTCCTCTAAGCAAAGAGAGAGCCTACAAGTGGTAGATCAGAAAGGAACAGAGACCATATACAGTAACAGTCACCTTACAGGCAATACAATGGCACTAAATTCATATCTCTCAATAGTTACCCTGAATGTGAATGGGCTAAATGCCCCTGTCAAAAGACACAGGGTATCAGAATGGATAAAAAAACAAAACCCATCTATATGTTGCCTCCAAGAAACTCATTTTAAGCCTGAAGACACCTCCAGATTTAAAGTGAGGGGGTGGAAAAGAATTTACCATGCTAATGGACATCAGAAGAAAGCAGGAGTGGCAATCCTTATATCAGATCAATTAGATTTTAAGCCAAAAACTATAATAAGAGATGAGGAAGGACACTATATCATACTCAAAGGGTCTGTCCAACAAGAAGATTTAACAATTTTAAATATCTATGCCCCCAACGTGTGAGCAGCCAACTATATAAACCAATTAATAACAAAATCAAAGAAACACATCAACAATAATACAATAATAGTAGGGGACTTTAACACTCCCCTCACTGAAACGGACAGATCATCCAAGCAAAAGATCAGCAAGGAAATAAAGGCCTTAAATGACACACCGGACCAGATGGACATCACAGATATATTCAGAATATTTCATCCCAAAGCAACAGAATACACATTCTTCTCTAGTGCACATGGAACATTCTCCAGAATCGATCACACCCTCGGTCCTAAGTCAGGACTCAACCAGTATCAAAAGATTGGGATCATTCCCTGCATATTTTCAGACCACAATGCTCTAAAGCTAGAACTCAACCACAAAAGGAAGTTTGGAAAGAACCCAAATACATGGAGACTAAACAGTATTCTTCTAAAGAATGAATGGGTCAACCGGGAAATTAAAGAAGAATTGAAAAAAATCATGGAAACAAATGATAATGAAAATACAACGGTTCAAAATCTGTGGGACACAACAAAGGCAGTCCTGAGAGGAAAATATATAGCAGTACAAGCCTTTCTCAAGAAACAAGAAAGGTCTCAGGTACACAACCTAACCCTACACCTAAAGGAGCTGGAGAAAGAACAAGAAAGAAACCCTAAGCCCAGCAGGAGAAGAGAAATCATAAAGATCAGAGCAGAAATCAATGAAATAGAAACCAAAAAAACAATAGAACAAATCAATGAAACTAGGAGCTGGTTCTTTGAAAGAATTAATAAAATTGATAAACCCCTGGCCCGACTTATCAAAAAGAAAAGAGAAAGGACCCAAATAAATAAAATTATGAATGAAAGAGGAGAGATCACAACTAACACCAAAGAAATACAAACTATTATAAGAACATACTATGAGCAACTCTACGGCAATAAATTTGACAATCTGGAAGAAATGGATGCATTCCTAGAAACATATAAACTACCACAACTGAACCAGGAAGAAATAGAAGGCCTGAACAGACCCATAACCAGTAAGGAGATTGAAACAGTCATTAAAAATCTCCAAACAAACAAAAGCCCAGGGCCAGACGGCTTCCCGGGGGAATTCTACCAAACATTTAAAGAAGAACTAATTCCTATTCTCCTGAAACTGTTCCAAAAAATAGAAATGGAAGGAAAACTTCCAAACTCATTTTATGAGGCCAGCATCACCTTGATCCCAAAACCAGACAAGGATCCCACCAAAAAAGAGAGCTATAGACCGATATCCTTGATGAACACAGATGCGAAAATACTCAACAAAATACTAGCCAATAGGATTCAACAGTACATCAAAAGGATTATTCACCACGACCAAGTGGGATTTATTCCAGGGCTGCAAGGTTGGTTCAACATCCGCAAATCAGTCAATGTGATACAACACATCAATAAAAGAAAGAACAAGAACCATATGATACTCTCCATAGATGCTGAAAAAGCATTTGACAAAGTACAGCATCCCTTCCTGATCAAAACTCTTCAAAGTGTAGGGATAGAGGGCACATACCTCAATATCATCAAAGCCATCTATGAAAAACCCACCGCAAATATCATTCTCAATGGAGAAAAACTGAAAGCTTTTCCGCTAAGGTCAGGAACACGGCAGGGATGTCCATTATCACCACTGCTATTCAACATAGTACTAGAGGTCCTAGCCTCAGCAATCAGACAACAAAAGGAAATTAAAGGCATCCAAATCGGCAAAGAAGAAGTCAAATTATCACTCTTCGCAGATGATATGATACTATATGTGGAAAACCCAAAAGACTCCACTCCAAAACTGCTAGAACTTATACAGGAATTCAGTAAAGTGTCAGGATATAAAATCAATGCACAGAAATCAGTTGCATTTCTCTACACCAACAGCAAGACAGAAGAAAGAGATATTAAGGAGTCAATCCCATTTACAATTGCACCCAAAACCATAAGATACCTAGGAATAAACCTAACCAAAGAGACACAGAATCTATACTCAGAAAACTATAAAGTACTCATGAAAGAAATTGAGGAAGACACAAAGAAATGGAAAAATGTTCCATGCTCCTGGATTGGAAGAATAAATATTGTGAAAATGTCTATGCTACCTAAAGCAATCTACACATTTAATGCAATTCCTATCAAAGTACCATCCATCTTTTTCAAAGAAATGGAACAAATAATTCTAAAATATATATGGAACCAGAAAAGACCTCGAATAGCCAAAGGGATATTGAAAAAGAAAGCCAACGTTGGTGGCATCACAATTCCGGACTTCAAGCTCTATTACAAAGCTGTCGTCATCAAGACAGCATGGTACTGGCACAAAAACAGACACATAGATCAATGGAACAGAATAGAGAGCCCAGAAATAGACCCTCAACTCTATGGTCAACTAATCTTCGACAAAGCAGGAAAGAATGTCCAATGGAAAAAAGACAGCCTCTTCAATAAATGGTGCTGGGAAAATTGGACAGCCACATGCAGAAAAATGAAATTGGACCATTTCCTTACACCACACACAAAAATAGACTCAAAATGGATGAAGGACCTCAATGTGCAAAAGGAATCCATCAAAATCCTTGAGGAGAACACGGGCAGCAACCTCTTCGACCTCTGCTGCAGCAACATCTTCCTAGGAACAACGCAAAAGGCAAGGGAAGCAAGGGAAAAAATGAACTATTGGGATTTCATCAAGATCAAAAGCTTTGCACAGCAAAGGAAACAGTTAACAAAATCAAAAGACAACTGACAGAATGGGAGAAGATATTTGCAAACGACATATCAGATAAAGGACTAGTGTACAGAATCTATAAAGAACTTAGCAAACTCAACACCCAAAGAACAAATAATCCAATCAAGAAATGGGCAGAGGACATGAACAGACATTTCTGCAAAGAAGACATCCAGATGGCCAACAGACACATGAAAAAGTGCTCCATATCACTCAGCATCAGGGAAATACAAATCAAAACCACAATGCGATATCACCTCACACCAGTCAGAATGGCTAAAATCAACAAGTCAGGAAATGACAGATGCTGGCGAGGATGTGGAGAAAGGGGAACCCTCCTACACTGTTGGTGGGAATGCAAGCTGGTGCAGCCACTCTGGAAAACAGCATGGAGGTTCCTCAAAATGTTGAAAATAGAACTGCCCTATGACCCAGCAATTGCACTATTGGGTATTTACCCTAAAGATACAAATGTAGTGATCCAAAGGGGCACATGCACCCAAATGCTTATAGCAGCAATGTCCACAATAGCCAAACTATGGAAAGAACCTAGATGTCCATCAACAGATGAATGGATCAAGAAGATGTGGTATATATACACAATGGAATACTATGCAGCCATCAAAAGAAATGAAATCTTGCCATTTGCAACAACATGGATGGAACTAGAGCGTATCATGCTTAGCGAAATAAGTCAAGCAGAGAAAGACAACTATCATATGATCTCCCTGATATGAGGAAGTGGTGATGCAACATGAAGGCTTAAGTGGGTAGGAGAAGAATAAATGAAACAAGATGGGATTGGGAGGGAGACAAACCATAAGTGACTCTTAATCTCACAAAACAAACTGAGGGTTGCTGGGGGGAGGGGGTCTGGGAGAAGGGGGTGGGATTATGGACATTGGGGAGGGTATGTGCTTTGGTGAGTGCTGTGAAGTGTGTAAACCTGGTGAATCACAGACCTGTACCCCTGGGGATAAAAATATATGTTTATAAAAAATCAAAAATTAAAAAAAAAAAAGAAAAGAAAAAAGTAATATGATAAAAGAAAAAAACTACATGGTACTCTCAATTGATGCAGAAAAATCATTTGACAAAATCCAGCATCCATTCCTGATTAAAACACTTCAAAGTATAGGGATAGAGGGAACATTCCTGAACTTCATCAAATCTATCAATGAAAGACCCACAACAAATAGCCTCAATGGGAAAAAGCTTGCAGCCTTCCTGTTGAGATCAGGAACACGACAATGATGCCCACCCTCACCACTCTTGTTCAACATAGTATTAGAAGTCCTAACGACAGCAATTAGAAAACAAAGAGAAATAAAAGGTGTCCAAATTCGCAATTTTGAAGTCAAACTCTCTCTCTTCACAGATGACATGATTCTTTATATGGAAAACCCAAAAGACCACCACAAACTACTAGAATTCATACAACAATTCAGCAACGTGGCAGGATACAAAGTCAATGTACAGGAATCAGTGGTTTTCTTATACACTAACAATGAAAATACGGAAAGGGAAATTAGAGAATTGATTCCTTTTACTATAGCACCAAGAACCATAAGATACCTGGGAATAAACCTAACCAAAGAGGTAAAGAACACTCATGAAAGAAATTGAAGAAGACACAAAAAGATGGAAGACCATGCCATGCTCTTGTATTGGAAGAATAAACATTGTTAAAATGTCTATACTGCCTATAGCAATCTATATTTTTAATGCCATTCCGATCAAAATTCCACCGGTATTTTTTAAAGAGCTGGAGCAAATAATCCTAAAATTTGTATGGAATCAGAAGACACCCCAAATAGCTAAGGAAATGTTGAAAAAAAAATAAAACTGGGGGCACCATGTTACCTGATTTCAAGCTTTACTACAAAGCTATAGTAAAAGACATCATGGTCCTGGCATGAAAATAGACACATAGCCCAGATATGGACCATCAACTCTATGGTCAAATAATCTTCGACAAAGCAGGAAAAAATATATAGTGGAAAAAAGACAGTCTCTTCAATAAATGGTGCTGGGGGACACTTGAGTGGCTCAGTGGGTTAAGCCTCTGCTTTCAGCTCAGGTCATGATCTCAGGGTCCTGGGGCCAAACCCCACATTGAGCTCTCTACTCAGCGAGGAGCCTGGTAACCTCCTCTCTCTCTCTGCCTGCCTCTCTGCCTACTTGTAATCTCTGTCAAATAAATAAAATCTTTTTAAAAAATGGTGCTGGGAAAACTGGACAGCTAAATGTAGAAGAATGAAACTCAACAATTCTTACACCTTACACAAAATAAACTCAAAATGGATAAAAGACCTCAATGTGAGACAGGAATCCATCAGACTCCTAGAGGAGAACATAGGCAGTAATCTCTTCGATATCAGCCACAGCAACTTCTTTCAAGATATGTCTCCAAAGGCAAAGGAAACAAAAATAAAAATGACCTTTTGGGACTTCATAAAGATCAAAAGCTTCTGTTTAGCAAAGGAAACAGTCAACAAAACAAAGAGGCAACCCACGGTTGGGAGAAGATATTTGCAAATGACAATACAGACAAAAAGTTGATATCCAGGATCTATAAAGAACTCCTCAAACTCAACACACACAAAACAGACAATCATATCAAAAAATGGGCAGAAGATAGGAACAGACACTTCTCCAATGAAGACATACAAATGGTATCAGACACATGAAAAAATGTTCATCATTACTAGCTTTCAGGGAGACTCAAATTAAAACCTCTTTGAGATATCACCTTACACCAGTTAGAATGGCCAAAATTAACAAAACAGGAAACAACTTGTGTTGGAGGGTATGTGGAGAAAGGGGAACCCTCTTACACTGTTGGTGGGAATGCAAGTTGGTGCAGCCTCTTTGGAGAACAGTGTGGAGATTCCTCAAGAAATTAAAAATAGAACTTCCCTATGACCCTACCATTGCACTCCTGGGTATTTACCCCAAAGATACAGATGCAGTGAAAAGAAGGGCCATCTATACCCCAATGTTTATAGCAGCAATGGCCACAGTCACCAAACTGTGGAAAGAACCAAGCTGCCATTCTATGGACGAATGGAAAAGGAAGATGTGGTCCATATATACTATGGAGTATTATGCCTCCATCAGAAAGGATGAATACCCAACTTTTGTAGCAAAATAGACGGGACTGGAAGAGATTATGCTGAGTGAAATAAGTCAAGCAGAGAGAGTCAATTATCATATGGTTTCACTTATTTGTGGAGCATAACAAATAGCATGGAGGACAAGGGGAGTTAGAAAGGAGAAGGGAGTTGGGGGAAATTGGAAGGATAGGTGAACCATGAGAGACTGTGGACTCTGAAAAACAATCTGAAGGGTTTGAAGTGGCAGGAGGGTGGGTGGTTGGGAGAACCAGGTGGTGTGTATTAGCGAGGGCATGGAATGCATGGAGCCCTGGGTGTGGTGCAAAAATAATGAATACTGTTATGCTGAAAATAAATAAAAAAATAAATTAAAAAGTAAAATGACAGGATATAAAATCATTGCACAGAAGTCAGTAGCATTTATACACACTAACAATGAGAAATAAGAAAGATAAATCAAGGAATCAATCCATTTACAGTTGCACCAAAACCCAAAGATCATAAGTTACCTAAGAAGTAGCCTAACCAATGTGGTAAATAATCTGTGCTCTAAAAATGATAGAACTCTCATGAAAGAAATTGAGACTGACACTAGGAAATGGAAAAACATTCCATGTTCATGGATTGGAAGAACAAATATTGGTTTTTACTTTTTCTTTTTTTAAATCTTTTTTAAAAACTTTATTTACTTAATTATCAGAAAGAGAGAGAGAGAGCACAAAAGAAGGGGGGAGTGGCAGGCAGAGGAAGAAGGAGGCTCCCCACTGAGGAAGGAGCCTGATGCAGAATTCAGTCCTAGGACCCTGGTATCATGACCTGAGCCAAAGGCAGATGCTTAACTGACTGAGGCACCCAGGCATCACAGAACAAATATTGTTGATATGTCTATCCTACCCAAAGAAATCTACACATTATATGGATTCCTTGTCAAAAATACCATCATCATTTTTCACAGCACTGGAACAAATAATCCTAAAATTTGCATGGAACCAGAAAAGAATCTGAATAGCCAAAGGAATGCTGAAAGAGAAAACCAAAGCTGGTGACATCCATCACAACTCCATACTTCAAGCTGTATTGCAAAGGTGTCATCATCCAGACAGCATGGTATTGGCACAAAAACAGACACATAGAACAATGGAACAGAATAGAGAACCCAGAAATGAACCCTCAACTCTATGGCCAACTAAATGAGAAAGCAGGAAGGAATATCCAATGGAAAAAAGATAGTCTCTTCAATAAATGGTGCAGGAAAAATTGAACAACCACATCTGGAAGAATGAAACTGGATCATTTTCTCACACCATACACAAAAATAAACTCAAAATGGATTAAAATGCCAAATGTAAGACAGTATTCCATAAAAATCCCAGAGGAGAAAACAGGCAGGATCCTTTCGAACCTCAGCCATAGCAACAACTTTCTAGAAACATCTTCAAAGGCAAGGGAATCAAAAGCAAAAATAAACTATTGAGACTTCATCAAGACAAAAAGTTTTTGCACAGCAAAAGAAAAGGTTGAGAAAATTAAAAGACAGTGTACAGAGTGGGAGAACATATTTGCAAATGGGAGAAGATATCTGCGAATGTCTTATCAGATATAAAGCCAGTATCCAAAATCCATAAAAAAATATCAAACTCAACACCCTAAAAACAAAAAAATCCAGTCTAGAAGTGGGTCAGACATTTCTCCAAAGAAGACGTACAAATGGCCAATAGACATGTGAAAAATTGCTCCACATCCCTTGGCATCGGGGAAATGCAAATCAAAACCACAATGAGACATCACCTCTCACCAGCAAGAATGGCTACAATTAACATCTCAGGAAACAAAAGATGTTGGTGAGGATGCAGAGAAAGGGGAAACCTTTTACACTGTTGATGGCGATATGAATTAGTACAGCCATTCTGGAGAACAGCATGGAGGTTCCACAAAAAGTTAAAAATATAGCTATTCCATGACCCAGAAGTTGTACTCCTAGGTATTTCTCCAAAGGATACAAGCATAGTTATTTGAAAGGGCCATGTACCCCAATGTTTATAGCATTGATGTCCACAATAACCAAACTATGGAAAGAGCCCTGATGTCCATCAACAGATGAATGGATAAAGAAGAGGTGGTTATAGATAAAAGAATAGAATATTACTCAGCCATGAGAAGAATGAAATCTTGCCATTTGCAATGATGTGGA
Organism: Mustela nivalis; assembly: GCF_964662115.1. Classification (NCBI taxonomy): domain Eukaryota; kingdom Metazoa; phylum Chordata; class Mammalia; order Carnivora; family Mustelidae; genus Mustela; species Mustela nivalis. The sequence continues at coordinate 119,777,454 of NC_139024.1, forward strand.
TGGAACTAGAGGGTTTATGCTAAGTGAAGTAAGTCAGAGAAAAACAACATATGATTTCAATCATATGTGTAATTTAAGAATCAAAACCTATGAACATAGGGGAAGGAAGGAAAAAAAAAGACAAAATCAGAGAAGGAGACAAACCATAAGGGACTCTTAACTATAAGAAACAAACAGTGTTTCTGGATGCAAGGTGTGCGGGGATATGGGGTAAGTGGATGTTGGACATTAAGGAGGGCACTTGATGTAATGAGCACTGGGTGTCACTTGCAACTGATGAGTCACTAAACTCTACCTATGAAACTAATAATACACTTCCTGTGTATTAACTGATTTTATATAAGAAATAAAACTATTGTTCTTACTAAAAATAAATAGATATTAAATGTTTGTTAGAATTTACTAGTGAAGCCATTTGAAAATAAGGTTTTATGTTTGTTTATTACTAAAGCAAATCTTGAATTACAAGTTACAAGTGCATTAGGCCCTCCCTTGAGCTCCCCAGACCCAACCCTTGTGTGGAATTTAGTGGTCACCTGGACAAACCCCTGGCTTTTTCTCATGTTAGAAAGAGGATCTGGAGGCAGAGTGTCCAGGGGAAAGGGAGAAAAGGGACAGTGATGGGGCCAAGGTCCAAGAAGTATGATGCTGAGAAAAACCCTCACTACAGCTACTCACTTCAGAATGAATCCTACACAGCAGGGTCATAGAGCAGGGCACAAGGTTAGCTCAGCATGTGAAGCCCATCCAGGCCCAGTTGTTCCATGCCCAGCTCCTCCTCCAGCCCCAACCCAGCCACAGCCAGGCTGTCGACACCTCACATCAGGCAATCTAGCCGACTCTGCCACAATCTCTTTAGAGAAACCTAGGGAGGACTCTCCCGGGAAGATTATGTTGGGTCCTGAGCCATGGCAGGAGCAGTGGGACAAGTTCTGGTGGTTGAAAGCATGGGAGTCCTGGAGGCATTCACTACTCCCTCACCCCATAAAAATCCAGGCCCTTCTGAAAACATGGGAGATCCTGCACAAGGCTAGTTGCTGGGCTCTCCCTGCTGAACTGCTCCATCTGCTGGGACCAAGTTGTGCATGCCAGGAAGAGTTTGAGTCGGAGCAGCAGTCATCAAAGAGCATTCTAAGATTTTATTTATTTATCAGAGAGAGAGAGGGAGAGAGAGAAAGCACGGGCAGACAGAATGGCAGGCAGAGGCAGAGGAAGAAGCAGTCTCCCTGCTGAGCAAGGAGCCCAATGTGGGACTCGATCCCAGGATGCCGGGATCATGACCCGAGCCGAAGGCAGCTGCTTAACCAACTGAGCCACCCAGGCATCCCCAAAGAGCATTCTATATGGAAACAGCCCCCAGGCTGAAGTCACTCATTGGCCAGTGGTAAGATTGTTCCTTATACCCATGGAGCTGTGTGGGTAGTGCACCATAGTGACATGGCCTGCCCAGGGGCTGCTCACTAGAGAGATGCATTGAGCAAGCTTCAGAAGACAGCCCTAGCTGAGGTAGAAGCTTCAGGGTGGGTGGCTTGGGCAGGCAGAACCATACTCAGGGGCTGCATGGGTATAGAGGCAGCCATTGGTCAGTGGGTACTTTGCAGGTATCCAGGAAGCATCCTGAGTGAAAGAGGACAATTTAGGTGACATTGTTGGCAACAACTGTTTGGGCAGCTACTGTTGGGACTTTCTGGTGTCAGCTGGGCCCATGAGCAACCTGAGAGGGCTGAGGGGCACATGATGGTGGGGGGAGCTCCCAGTTGTAGAATCCAGATAAAGGAAGGAGCCCAGAATAGGAGATGAAGAAGGGGAGGAGGAATTGACAGAGGAGACAGCCAACACACTGAATGAGAAGGAGGAGTCAGACAGTGATCAGTAGTTGTAGGAGCCTGGACCTGTGGCTGGTCAAGGAAGCCTAGAGGTCAGGACTGCTGGCAAAGTGTTCCAGGATGAGTGGCTGATCAGGGAATAAAGTCATGGATCATCATAGCCCAAGCTCAGGCCCAGGTATTTAACAAAGAAGTCAAAAGGGAGGATGACTTCAGGACAGGGATGGGAGGTGAGCTCTGGGGTAAAGGTGGCCAATCTTTCTCAGATAACACATCATTATTTTGGGGCAACAACAGTTCATCCCACCACATTCTTACACATAGTCTTTGCAGTCCTCTACCCACCAGTTTGTGACCACAACTTACAGGAACTGGAGAAAACACACTCTCCCTGGTTGGTATTATGTGGTCAGGACCACCCATTTGTTTAATGAACCACATTTATTTCTATAAATAATATAATATATAAATTTCTATAGCTTCTTAAATAAAATTTCAGAGTGTCTGGCTTTTGGATTCCAGGTGCTAACAGAACTAGTTATATTAAAGACTAAAAAAGCAAGCAATGTGGTGGGTAGGTCAGCATTAGAATAAAGCCAAGATGCACCACAGACTCCAGGGACCACCATCACCCCCATATTCCCAAGCACAGGGCAGAAAACAGTGGCATAGATCAGGGAAAGCTCACAGAGCAGGGTCTGCCTCCCACCAGCTTCCACTTCTGCACCCAGGGAAGGGTCCAAATGCCTCTACATGACACAAGGAGAGGAGATATCTCTTGGCTTAATTAATATGGAAGACACAAGGCTATCTGGAAAGTCACTCACCAGCCAGGTAAATGGATTTCCTCCAGTCTGAAAGGCAACACAGGAAACAGTGAGCTGAGAACCAGAATGTCTCCTACAAAGGGGATGCAGAAAGTTCTGGAGAAAGAACAGAACTTACCAAGATCTGCTTGCAGATCATCTGAAAGAAAGTGAAAATTGGGCATGAATTCCCGTCACTACGAACAGCAAGGACTACACCTGGAAAACCCACCAAAATATTTCTCTGTATCCTATAAAAAGATCTAACTCCAGACCCCTGGAGACTCCACAGCTCCAACTGTCTTCCCTGAACCTACTTGGCCAGCTGCCCAGGCCAAGGGCCTTCCTGTCCACTTTTCCTCCATACAGCTTCCACATTCACAGGCTGTGGCCCTGCTTTGCCTTACCTTTGGCATTCAGCACATTTTCCTTTGTATTCTAGTCTTTTTCTTGTCCTAGTGCAGTTTCTCCTGTTCATGCATCTCCTGCCACTTTGTGGTATGTTCTCTCTTGGTGTGGTAGGTAGCCCCAAGGATTAAGAGCATCAGCATGTTCAGGCTCACCTTGAAAGCTGGCTTCTAAGGAGAGGCCCTATGAAAAAAGGCCTCTGTGCCCAGCCAGAGACCCTGTCAGGGACAGAGACCAGAACAGAGCAGGCAAGCACACCCAGGAACACTGGCCCCTCCCTCCCAAAAAGAGCACTGACTGGAAATGAAAAAAGCCATTGCCTTCCCCTAGCCTAGGAAGAGGTTGAAGACGCATCAGATCACATTGCCTGAAGAGTTGTTCCTCACCAGCAGAGCAGCCTCCACACTAAACAGCCTCCCACTGTCTTGGGCATGTATCTTAGAGAATACCAGGAACTTCTCACCTCTGAGAGCTCTTCACTATACCTGAGGCTTCAGAAACCACCCCAATGCCATGCACAGCACTTGGACCCCATCCTCCCCTGCTGCTTGGATGTGCACTTGAGGGGTAGAGCCCATACCTGCAAGAGAGAAGCTGGAGAATCCAGGAATCCCAAAAGAGTCTTCCTGTGAACAACTTCAGGGACAGTATTGCATTCTGGGGTATCTTTGAGGAGTGGCCTCTACAGGGAGCAAAACAGTAGTCCTGCCTCAGGGAACAGAAGAAAGAGCACAGGGACTGCTGCAGGCACAGTGGGCTCTTCTCCCCAACCATGAGGGTAGTGGTCCATTGCCCAGAGTGACAGAAGGAGGAGTTGGGTCCCAGGATCCATCCTTCCCTGCTCTTCTCACCTCACACACTCTTTAGGGCATCTTCTTGCACACCCACTGCCACTTGGTCATCATTTCCACCATTGACAACCCTACATAACTCCTGAGCTCCTTCCCTAACATCCACACCCCTGGGGGTTAGCTCTGCCATTTCTCACAGATATTTCAAATCAAATCCTGAACTAATTCATGATTGGACCCATCTGAGATACGATGATGATTAAAATATCCCCAATCCTTTAGGCTTCTTTATTTCCAGTGAGTCCTCTGTCACATATTGCTAATTTCTTCACACTATACTTCTGGGCTCCAACCTGTGACTTGACTCAGCCACTGAGAGTTCAGGGAATCTGACTCTAGCAGAGGTTAGAAACTGCTTATGTCATTGCCTTGTCCTCTGCCACAGGGGGCACATACTTAGGCTAACACAGCCTTTCAGCTGAAGCTGTTCTAGACCAGCCACCAGCCAAATGGACAACACACATGTGAGCAATCCCAGCCAAGATCCACTTTCAGGACAAGTAAAAATTAAAGGTCAAGACATACAAATGGCTATCAGACACATGAAAAAATGTTCATCATCACTAGCCCTCAGGGAAATTCAAATTAAAACCACATTGAGATATCACCTTACACCAGTTAGAATGGCCAAAATTAACAAAACAGGAAACAACATGTGTTGGAGAGGATGTGGAGAAAGGGGAACCTTCTCACACTGTTGGTGGGAATGCAAGTTGGTGCAGCCTCTTTGGAGAACAGTGTGGAGATTCCTCAGGAAATTAAAAATAGAACTTCCCTATGACCCTGCCATTGCACTACTGGTTATTTACTCCAAAGATACAGATGTAGTGAAAAGAAGGACTATCTGTTCCCCTATGTTTATACCAGCAATGGCCACGGTCACCAAACTTTGGAAAGAACCAAGTTGCCCTTTAACAGACCAATGGATAAGGAAGATGTGGTCCATATACACTATGGAGTATTATGCCTCCATCAGAAAGGATGAATACCCAACTTTTGTAGCAACATGGATGGGACTGGAAGAGATTATGCTGAGTGAAATAAGTCAAATTATCATATGGTTTCACTTATTTGTGGAGCATAACAAATAACATGGAGGACAAGGGGAGTTAGAGAGGAGAAAGGAGTTGAGGGAAATTGGAAGGGGAGGTGAACCATGAGAGACTATGGACTCTGAAAATCAATCTGAGGGGTTTGAAGTGGCGGGGGGAGGGTGGTTGGGGAAACCAGGGTGTGGGTATTAGAGAGGGCATTGATTGCATGGAGCACTGGGTGTGGTGCAAAAACAAGGAATACTGTTATGCTGAAAATAAAAATTAAAATTAAAAAAAGATAACTGACAGAATTGGAGAAGATATTTGCAAATGACATATCAGATAAAGGGCTAGTGTCCAAAATCTATAAAGAATTTATCAAACTCAACACCCAAAGAACAAATAATCCAATAAAGAAATGGGCAGAGGACATGAACAGACATTTCTGCAAAGAAGACATCCAGATGGCCAACATACACATGAAAACATGTTTCACATCACTTGGCATCAGGGAAATACAAATCAAAATCATAACAAAATACCACCTTACATCAGTCAGAATGGCTAAAATTAACAAGTCACGAAATTACAGATGCTGGCAAGATTGTGGAGAAAGGCAACCCTCCTACACTGTTGGTGGGAATGCAAGATGGTGCATCCACTCTGGAAAACAGCATGGAATATTCCTCAAAAAGTTGCAAATAGAGCTACCCTACGACCCAGCAATTGCACTACTGGGTATTTACTGTTAAGACACAAACGTAGTTATCTGAAGGGGCTCGAGCATACGAATGTTTATAGATGCAATGTCCACAATAGCCAAATTATGGAAAGTACCAAGATGTCCATCAATAGATGAATGGATAAAGAAGAATTGGTATATATATATATATATATATATATATATATATATATATATGAATACTAAGCAGCCATCAAAAGAAATGAAATCTTCCTCTTTGCGATGACATGGAGGAATTAGAGGGTATTATGCTTAGCAAAATAAAACAATTGGAGAGAGGATGGGACAAGATGGCGGGACGTAGGAGGAGGCGCCTTTTCAACCTGTACCCCAAAGTGAGCTGATTACCTACCAAAGAACTCAGATCACCCATGAAATCAGCCTGAGATCAGAATTATACATGTCTGTATCTCTACAGGGGCAAAAGACACCAGTGAGCAGGTAAAGCAGAGTGGGAACGGCAGACTGATATCGGAAGATAAACAAAAGGGGAAGGGAGTGACCAGAGGCGACCGGTTGGAAAGTAATACCCCAATAGGAGTGAGAGTGCCCTGCGTCTGGGGACCAGCATTAACTTGGAGAATGGTTGAAAGCACTCCAAAAGAGCAAAGGATCATGGGGGGGGGGGGTATTGTGGGAATCGGGGCAGCTAGGGACAGGGGCTTAGGTCCCCAGTCCCAGGACAGCCTCCTCTGGTGCTGAGCCAGAGAGAGTGCAGTGGAGAAACCAGCTCTTGGTCCCCAAGCCACCAGTGGGCCAGAGAACATGTGGGGTCCCTTTCCTGTGAGGGGATGGGAGCCACACCAGATGGCAGGATGCAAGAGCTTTGCAATAGATAAATACTCCCGCCCTACATCCTCCCCTGAGAGAGGTACAAAGGCCCAGCCAGGGCCTTTTGATACATGCCATTGTTTCAGAGCCAAAGATGCGTGCACCAAACTCTCCCCCCAGAGAGGTGTGTGGAGGCCCAGCCTGGTGCTTCGGACCTGCACCCCATTCTCAGAGCCTGAGACCCGCACACGACCCACAGCCTCCCCTGAAATTGGTGCGTGCAAGCTGGGCACTCTTAGACCCAGAAAAACTGGGCAACTCCCAGCCCAGGCCGGCGGGAAAATCTCAGTGTACGATGCTGCTTGGGAACCTCTCTGGCAGTCTTGAGCTTCCCAGACAGCCGCCACTGCCTTCACTTTGGGTACAAGCTAAAGATCCTGAGTCCCCAGGGCCCAGGACTTGGAACCTGCTCTGCCGGTGGCAAAGGGGGAACTTATTTAGGCTCTGCAGCCAGACTGAGGATTCCCTCTGACAAGGAGGTCAGAGTGCGGTTTGTTTTCCACTAAAACTAAAAAAACCATCAAAAGCCATCAAAGTGAGAGAAAAATAAAATAGTGAACAAACATAAAAACCGCCAGAGAATAAAAGCCTGAAAAAAAACAGTTTCCTTAGAGCCCACCCCCTTGAGGGGGGCGGGAGGACTTAACTCAGGGAACATCATTGACTGAAAACCCACGTGGCAGGCCCCTCCCCCAGAAAACAAACCAAGAAAAAAAAAGAGAGAGAGAGAAAAAAGGGACTACAAGAGAACAACCACTACTTCATAGGAAAACTTTTATTTTTCACACGTTCCCACTATTCTGGTTCATTTTTTTTATATATATAAGTAATTTTTTTAACCTATTTACCATCACAGCGAGCTGTCCAATACATCAAATTCCATAATAACCTTCTAACCTGAACTTTTTGATACATACACCTATGATATTCTTTTGCATTTCTATTTTTTGAATTCCTTTTTTAAAATTTGAGTTTATTTAAGTCTACTTTATTCCTTTTTAAAATTTTTACCGTCTATATTCATATAGAGATAAACTTCAAAGTAATCCCCTTTCCCCAATCAATACTACCCCTATAGGTAAACCAATTTTTAATCCCCCTTTATCTTAGGAAAGTCGAGTCCTTTAACAAAGATATCAAGATACATCCATGAAGAATCAAAACAAACTTCCTCGCACACACTGAGAATTTATAAACACTCTCCCATCTTTTTCTTCCACCAGTGTTTCTGTGTTTTTGTGTTTGTCCTGATAGCATATAAATCTTACACTTGGGGTTCTTGCATGGAGCACTTTGTGTGGTGAAAAAATAATGAATACTGTTATGTTGAAAATAAATTAATTAATTAAAAAAATAAACAATTGGAGAAAGACAGCTATCATATGATCTTCCTAGTATGAGAAAGTGGAGATGCAATGTGGGGGGTTTGGGAGTAAGAAATGAATAAATGAAACAAGATGGGATCAAGGGGGAGACAGACCATAAGAGACTCTTAATCTCGCAAAAGAAACTGAGGGTTGCTGTGGGGAAGGTGATAGGGAAAGGGTGGTAGGGTTATTGTCATTCAAGAGGGTATGTGCTATCATGAGTGTTGTGAAGTGTGTAAACCTGGTGACTTACAGACCTGTACCCCTGGGGCTAATAATACAATATATGTTAATAAAAATTTTTTTTTAAATTTAAGAAAGGAAAAAAAAAAAAACAGAGGGGCAAAAAAATTTATTGAGTACCTAGTTAGTACCAGGACCTGGGCTACACACGTTGTTCTTATAACACTTCATTCTCACACATGCAACAGAAATGAAGGAAGAAATGAGCCCTGCCATCTGATAAGCCTTCATCCAGAAACTTTCTAGAAGAAGGAGTGCTGGAGCTGCACTATCACCGCCTCCCCATACACACCCCAGTACTCAGACCCAGCTCCACACAACTTGGGATGAAAGAGGAGAAGGAAGGGGACCTTGGATTCAACAATGGCCCAGCATGATTGGGCCAGAAAGCTTATCTCCCTTGAATGCTGGCCCTTGGATCCCATGTTGGAAGAGGAGGGGAAGGAATGAAAAAGCACAGGGAACAGTTTCCTAAAGGACACTGGAAAGACACCTGGACACATTGTAGGAAAGACACCAAACAGCAAACTTTACTCCCCCCACCCACACACTGCCAGTTCATCAGACTCATGGTCCAGCTATTTGTTAACAAACATTATTCACTGGCCATTAATGATTTTTATTGCTCAAAATAAATTATCTAGTGGGGTGTTAAGATTCCATTTTCTACTTGAATGCCATATAATAGCTGTTAGCATATAATATAATAGCATATAATAGCTTCAAGTGCTTTTGAAACACTTCCAGACACCTAGGCTTTAAAACAATGGGTAGGTGGGGCACCTGGGTGGCTCGGTGGGTTAAGTCGCTGCCTTCGGCTCGGGTCATGATCTCAAGGTCCTGGGATCGAGTCCCACATCGGGCTCTCTGCTCAGCAGGGAGCCTGCTTCCTCCTCTCTCTGCCTGCCTCTCTGCCTACTTGTGATCTCTCTCTGTCAAATAAATAAATAAAATCTTTAAAAAAAATAAAAATAAAATAAAATAAAACAATGGGTAGGTAAAAATAATTATGAATTTCTAATGTGCCAGTTTGTGGAAAGTATTAAACCCACTTTAAAAAAAAAACTGTAATAAGGCAAAGCTTGATTTATTTTAATTTTCTATGACTCATTTTTATCTGAGTGTAATTGAGAGACAATGTTATTTTTCAGTTGGCAACATGCTGATTCAACAATTTAAATATTATTCTATGCTCTCCACAGGTGTACCTATCATCTAACTGAGAGCCTATCTCTCATTCTCTTCACCCTCTTTGGCCCACACTGCATTCCATCTCCCCTCTAGCAAGCATGGGTTTGTGTTCTGTGTTCATGGGTGTGAGTCTGCCTTTTGTTTGTTTGGTTTGTTTGTGTTCCACATATGAGTAAAATCACGCAGTATTTGTCATTCCCCGTCTGACTTCTTTCACTTGTTTTCACAAATAGCACAATCTCATCCTTTCTTCTGGCTGTATACAATTCTATTGTGTTATACATACTAACCCCCCTTGTCTATCAGTCAATGGACTAGTAGATGGCTTCCATATCTTAGCTATTATAAATAATTTTACAATAAATATGGGGGTGTTTATGCCTTATCAAATTCATTTTTTTATTATCTTTGGATAAACACTTGATGAGAGAAAACAGAACAAAGCCTAAAATTTGCTGTGACTCATAGATTACAGGCTTACAGATTACAACACTTCTGCAGCTCCCTCAAGGACTTCCTTTCATGTTTGACCACTATAGCTTTGTTCTTTTTAGTTTTACTTCCCTGTGATAACCATAAACAGCCCCACCCAAAATATGATTGCAATTACCTTATGAACATTGGTCCACTGATATACATCTGAAGGGTCTCAGGATTAATGTTTTCCTAGAACATAGTAAATAGCTTTATCTTAACAGTAGCTGCCTCCTCAAAATCCTGGAAGCCTTGCTTCCAAATTCCCTTATCTCTTATCCCCTTATCCTTTATCCCTATCCCTTATCCCCACTAACTAAAAAGTATAAGATCAGTCACAGCTCACAATCTCTGTGCAGCTCTTTCTGCCCACGGGTCCTGTCCCTGTGCTCTAATAAAAAAAAACCTTTTGTATGGAAAACTCTCAAAATTTTATCTTGACCATTTGCTCACCAGCCTCACATCATATTGGTGCCCAACATGGGGCCTTTCTTCTTATCTGGACTTCAACCTTAGTGCAAAGTTCTCTTCCTGTGCTTCCATTTCAGGGGCTATTCCAGGAGTAAGGTCTCTTATCAGAACACTTTCATGTTGATTGCTCAAGATGAAACCCTCTATCCCATTGCTAATCTCAGGGGAAGGAAAAAAGCCTGCATTTTGACTGGAAGGTAGTACCCTAGCTGAAATGGTAATAAGACCCAGAAACTTGATGCCTTCTCTTTATTCCAATCTTAATAAAAATCTGTCTTCATTGGGCACATGACAGCCACCTAAGTCACTAGGATGCCTGTCAAACTTAAGACTCTCCTCTGAGGTTTCTTCCTCATTGGTCCAATGTGGTTTCTCCCACATTACTTATCTAGCCACTTCTGGCCAAAAGAGAGCCAGTCAAAACTGAATTAAAACCCAGCAAAGGGCTGTTTCCCAGGGAAGCTGGCTGTAAATACTACATGTGTTATGATGTTTCTTAGACCATGATGGATTTCTCTTTACAATTTTTCATCAGTGTCCTCTAATCACAACTTGAATCACACTATTAAATAATTTTTCCCCGTAAACTTTTCTGGTGTTTTCCATAGGTTAAAAATGGCAGGGTCTTCATGGCAAGTCATGGTATTTCAGCCTATTTCCAGCACCAATTTGTAGTCTAGAATGCTATGGGGAGATGGGGGCCAATGGCATCCCTCCTACATCCCTCCTACAAGGCTGGAAGTGTTCACAGCAGTTTTGTTCTAGGCACACCTCCAGTCACTTTGACACTGAGATCCTCTGACATATCCTCTGACATATCCTGCATATCCTGCATACTCACAGGGGAGTATGGGGGATTTTCTTGCCAATGGACCTGCTCTGCTTCTCTAGGAACATGGGATCTTCTTTAGTCCCCAAGGGCTCTCCTTTGGGGTGTCTTTTAACCCACTAGCATCAATTCAGATTGCAAGATTTAAGAAGGTCAAGACTGGTTTTCTCTGTAACCGTTCATGGCCTCAGTACTCTTTATTAAATGAGGAAAAATGGTCATTCATGAGATGCTGAGTTTCAATGATCTATCTTTTAGATCTCTTCTGCAGGAAAAAGGGCAAATGTACTGAGGTATGCTGTGTCCAGGCCTTCAGGACCCTAAATCAGGATCCTGACCTTGACAGAATATGTCTGGCCACTCACTAGGCTAATAGTAACCCTTCTGATGTGTTGGATGATGATAAGCCTAAATAAGCCTACTCCTAATAAACACAGCTTGCCAGAGGAAGCTAATGAAGGGGACACTGACTCTTTCACTGTTCTTCCTCTTAATAGACCCAGGTTATTCTTCTTGTATGTGGGTTCTTCTTCCTCATTCATTTATTGGGTAATGGTTATGATACTTGAAGCCAATTATTGGTTACTCCACCTCACAACAGGGCCCTGAGGGAATATTCCCATGCAGGTGCCAAAACTCCTTTGGTTTCAAGAACATCCCCTATCTTCTCTGACCTGGAATGGACTCCCTAGTTTCACTTTGTGTTGATGGTGAAAGACCCCCCCTCGTCATTAAGTAATTAACTGCTCTTTTGTTGTGTAAAAGTACCCCTCCTCCCCTTGCAATGAAAAGACCCTTCCCCCAGGGTTGAATTCAATGTAACTGCTCTTTTGCCTTTCTGTAACCACTTGGCTTTTAGGGCATGACACTTGACTCCTGTTTGAACAAGATACCCTCTCCTAATAGCCGGGGCATAGTCACGTAGGCAAGGGGGCTGCATAGTCACGTAGACAGGATGTCTTTCTGCTGAAGTAATAAGATTAAAACTTCCCCTCTTTGTTTCCCCTTCCCGCCTTTCTCTTCACGCGAGGGGGTCTTCCAGGGCCAATCCACCACACCAAGTATGCCTTTTTTCAAATGTTCAAATTGTCAGCCAATCGGCCCCGTCCCATCCGGGACTTGTTTGTACCTGTCTATAAAAATCCTGCACCACCCCAGCCTGGTGTGCTCAGCTAGCAGGAGCTGCTGACCACCCGCAGGCGCCTGCGTAACAATAAAGAACCTCTTGCTGATTGCATCCTGTGGCAGTGTTGGATTCTTGGGTAAGGGGATCCGCGGGTCTTTCATTTGGAGGTCCCACCGAGATCATCGGACTCCTGCCCACGGATCCAACTGACTCCCACCGGGAGGTAAGCTGGCCAGCATTTAACTTTTAATAACTGTGTCTTTGTCTCCTTTCTCACGTCCTTGTTTGTCTCTCGTCTTGTGAGGCCTCTGTCCTGCCTGTTCTGCGGGTAGCAGAATAGGACTGTACAACAGCGTGCGTTGTTGGTCTGTATTCTGTAGGCAGCTTGAGAAGGAGCTGACGAGCTCGGACTTCTCCCCTGCCAGCCCTGGGGGACGCTCCAGGGTGTCGAGGGGCCCGATTTTTCGGTGCCCCTCATCTGTCCGAGGGTTATATCCGTCTGTCCGTTCCAGAGGTGCCTCGGCTCTGGACGGAGTCTGTCCACCGCAGGGAGACCTCGAGGCTCCCTGGGCCGGTGGAAATTTTGCTTTCGGTGATATACCGAAACCGCGCAGCGACCTTTTTGTTAATTGTCTTGTGTGTCTTGTGTGCTTTTCTCGTCGCCCTTTGTGTTTCCCTTGATTAAGGTTAACTGGAGCCAACTGGGGTTGGTCTAACTCGAGACAGAGACCATAGGGAATATTCCCAAGCAGCTGCCAAAACTCTCTTTGTTTCGGGGAAGTTTCCCTGTGTCCTCTGGCCTGACTTGGACTGCTTAACCCCTCCCCCCTTGCTGGTGGGAAAGCATGGCGTCTGCTCCTCTGTTGGGGCTTAGGAGCTCCAAAACTGGGAATCCTTTCTCTGCCTCCTGGCGGCGCTTTGTTTCTTCTGTTTCCCCCTTACGTGTTTCTGTACCAACGTGTGTGCAGCCTGCATGACTGGCCTCTAGATCATGCACACAGCTCCTTCTCTCTTCACTGTCAAGGAGCAAGAACAACACCCCCTGGACCAAACACCTCCCCACTCCAGATCTTCCCACGCATGTCTCAGGTAAACATTCAAAGTGGAGTGGGTCCAGGTGGAATGTAAATCAGTGTTGGAACTAAGTTAAGTTTGTTGGTTTAATTAAGATAAGACGTGTCTTTGAAGTTACAGCAGTAGATGTGAAACTTCAAAGTTTACTGAAGGTCAAATAAGCTTGTGTTACTTATTAAAATTTGTTAGCAGAGAAATAACTAAACTGATGGTTAATTGTCTGTCTCAAAGTTCTAATGGGTAATTGCTGAAGTAGCTTTCAAAGTCTTTGGTAACCTGAAAGTTTTAAAGTCTCACTTGGATGACAAATGGAATTAAATTGTGGACATCTAGGTCTTAACCAAACAGGATAAAATGCTAAGTCGTTAATTATTGGATGTAGGTTTGTGCTTTTGACTTCTTACTGCAAAGAAACTAAGAGTATTTAAATCTGTTGGTAAACTTGTTTGCCACTTAACTGATTGATAAATTGCCACATGAAGAATTCTGTTGTAACAGTTCACAATTGGTTAATAACTAAAGGTGTTTCTAAGAATACAAAGTTCTGCTTAGTGTAACTAAGACTGATGGAAATAAGGGAAACTGTAGGAAAGTAGATGATAAGTAAGAAAGATTTAAGGAATGGGAATACATTTTGTTGAAGGTAAGAGAAGGTAATTTTGTCCTAAATGAGATGGTTGTTTGGAAGGAAATGGCTTGGGACAAAACCTGAATGCAAAGGAAAATTATAAAAGGTTTGTGAACGGAAATCTTCACAAAAGAAATTTTAGATATGGTCAGGACAGACTAAAAAAGAAAGAAAAACAGCCTCCAAGGTAATTTAGCACTCTCCTGACCTGCCTCCACACAGATTATACTTCCAAGTATAAGGGCCATTTGGCCTTGAGAGGTTAAGGAAACAGCCCAACCTTGAGGGACTGTGAAAACACCCTGTTACCATCCTCCATTGCCTGTAATCATAGAAACTCACTCTAATCTGTAAAGAGTGAAAGGGGAGGCTGATTACCTCCCATTAGCCAGAGATGCCCAGAAGGGGAGGGTATCCAACCTGTTTGAATCTGAAGAGTGCCTGACTGTGTGAATGTGTCTGTATGGCTCCACCACTTCTGCTACGGAGTCTGAGTGGGCTGCATCTTGAGTCTCGCGGGGCGTCATATGGCATAACAGTCATCTACTCCCCGGAGTAGCCTGGTCCGGGGTTTATACAGACAGGCCTTAGCTAAGACGCTCCTAAATTCCCATGAGGGATGGGAACAGGACAGAAGGGGAAAGATCCCCCTCCTTTGTCTGCGACATCATTCATGATAGGAGGGAAACCCAGAAAACTCCTATCTTAAGACTGCACACTTAGAAGTAAAATAAAAAAAGGGAAAGACACTGGTATAAAAAGCTGGTTTTCTTTCTGTTTAAAAGGGGCAAAGTTTTCTTAGCTAATTGATCTGTTAAAAAGTGTAAATGGTTTTCTCTTTGCCTGCCTGAAAAATTCAGTTCCTATGTTTTGTTTTATCAGGTGTTCAACATCCCTAATTATATTTGGGCATGTGCTTCAACACTTTCTAAGATTTTAGGAAATGTTGACAAGATTTAAATCGTAAATCTCTTTAACTCAGGCTTTTCCTTGGTATGTGAAGTTGCTCATGAAGTACTACGGAACCAATGATAAACCTTGGGTTACATTTGGGAAAATGCTATAACTATTCTAGAGATTCTACGCACTTCCTAAAGTTTTAACGTTTTGAGAAATCACCACTTGATACTGTAATTATGGAAATGTTATGTATCTCAGAAATAACCTGATTTCCTTGCAGCTAAATTGTAAACTCCTGTGTCTCTTTAGCTCTAACCATATCCATTCTGAGTTTTTGTCATTTATAATTGTTTTAATTCTCTGGTAAAATGAGTTTTATCTTCAAGGAGATTCCTATAAAGGACTTTCAGGACAAATACAGATATTTGATATACTTGAAAATCCTAAAACTGAAATGGGTAAGAATTTCCAAAACTGACTAAAGCCGCATTCACCAGAATTAGTAATATGGGACTAAATGAACTAAAAGATTATAGTGTTATGTCTCTTAATGTTTTGTCTTACTTTAAACATTGCTGGTTCTCTCTAATGTTTGCTCTTCCAGACTAGGGATACTTTTTCCTTAAGTTATCTGTAACTTATAGAGATGTAAAAGTGCTCATTTGTAAAAGTGCTCAAAGCATTCAAGCTTTTCTCTCTATATGAAACCTCTGAAACCAAAAGGTCTCAGTAAGTATTCATTCTTCCATGGCAATCAGTCATTTGCATAAGTTCAATAAGAATCTGTTTTCCGGGGCGCCTGGGTGGCTCAGTGGTTTGGGCTGCTGCCTTTGGCTCGGGTCATGATCTCAGGGTCCTGGGATCGAGCCCCGCATCGGGCTCCCTGCTCCGCAGGAAGCCTGCTTCCCTCTCTCTCTCTCTCTGCGTGCCTCTCTGCCTACTTGTGATCTCCGTCTTTCAAATAAATAAATAAAATTTAAAAAAAAAAAAAAAAAGAATCTGTTTTCCTTGTAACAGGACACCATTGGAAACTGGTTATTTTACCAAGGCTTTGACTGGGATGTCATATTTGAAAAGACTCAGATATGACCAGACAGCCTTAAGGAACTAAGGTTGACTTTATGAAACCTGGAGCCATAAAGCCCCTTGGGACTGTTGGCCTGATACCTTGCTTACAGAGTTCCCAGCAGCCTCACCAGGTGAGTAAAGAATGTCACTCTTTGGTAGGTGCGGAGACTCAGAAGAGGCATTCGCCCAAATTAACAGGTAATGCAGGCATGCCTGATGGCAAGTACAGGGCTTGGCTTCTGGCCCGGAGAGGCCACTAAAAGTTCAACCTAGAGATTCCTTATAAGAAGTTCCACCAAAGCAGATGCTAAAAGATCTATATGGTCACACTCAACTGTTCTTGCTGAGCTTATGTAAATAATGGGCCAAGTTTCACAAGTGAATTAGTTCTGATTTGGCTATCTCTGTAAATGAGGGTTATTTTAGAGAGAAAAATTGTTTTAGTAACACACCTTTATGGATGTTAAATTCTAGATTTGATTGTCTTTAAATGTTTACCTAAGCTAAACAATTAGAGGTAAACTTCAGAGAAGTTACGCAATAGCTCATTTAGATGATCTTCTTGCTTTTTATTTTGGGGGGATATTAGCAGACCCCACAGCACATGATTAAACAACTGGAATAATGAAATTGCCTAAAAGCCACCATACCACACTCCATAGGATTAACTATGGACTTATGGAGATAATGGATGACCCCACTTTCTTTATGAGTGGATTGGATGATGCATGGGGTCTCCCCTTATCTTTTGACAAGTTTTCTCACTTGCCAGTGATCCTCTGTAATCAGGAT
Organism: Mustela nivalis; assembly: GCF_964662115.1. Lineage (NCBI taxonomy): Eukaryota > Metazoa > Chordata > Mammalia > Carnivora > Mustelidae > Mustela > Mustela nivalis. Next base: position 119,794,115 of record NC_139024.1, read on the forward strand.
ACTGTTAAGGCTGGACCACTCAAAGGTCTTCTTATTGGTTTCACCCCTTTTTCATATTTATCCTAGAGGCCACCTCTGTTGAGGTGCAATTGCAAATAGATGCTTTAGCAAAACCTAGAACAGCCTCCCTCATAAAAGAGCCTCAAATTTCACTATGGGACAGTCCCTGACTGTAATGATGTCACATCAGGTCCAGATTTGCCTTAGAAGCCAAAGGCCACCAATGGGTGATGGAGGCCGACTTATTAAATACTGGGCTACACTAACAAATATGCCAGAAATAATACTTAAAACTTGTCAAACTTTAAACCTAGTTACCTGTATGCCCGAACCTAACCACTGTACTTCTTTCTCTATAGAGCAAAAATGTTCAAAGGTTATTGATCTTGCTTACTCTATTTGTCCAGATTTAAGATGCCACTGTTAAAAATACGAAGGACCATTGGTTTTTTGATGTCAGTAGTTTTCATAGAAAGAATAAGAAAAGCTAGGTGTGCCATAGTGCTCACTAGCACTTTGCAATTGCCAAAGCCTAAGAATTAACATTTATACTGACTCCAAATATGCTTTCCTGGTACTACATGCCCATGGAGCTATTTGGAAGGAAAGGGGATTACTGTCAAGCCATAACTCCCCAATCAAATATGGGCCTAAGTTACAAAACCCTCCTTATCGCTATACTAAGGATGGCATATATCAAATCTGGGATACATATCTGTGGCTTACGCCCACGATTGGACAGCTCAGTCAGAAGGCAGTTTTATGCTGGGAACAAAGGAATCATACGAGTGGTACTTCGGCAAATAACACATGATGTCTAGGATGGCTCACTAGAAATGCGTTCCCAAGTAATAGTACTCCAGGCTACTGACTGGTTTGCTACTGATTGGGCAAGGTGACCTGGCATCAGATGGCCAGCTCCAAACAGAACCCACTGGATATGTGGAACTAACCTGTGGGCCTGGCTTCCTCCAGGATGGATAGGTCGCTGTACTTTAGGATTTGCCTGGATTCATGGGCGCATTACTAAAACCATTACAACTCTAGCTAATCTCTCCAACTTGAAACAAAGATGGACACGATCTGTTTTTAAATGGTATGATTACTTAGTATCCATCTTTGTTCCATCTGCGGGACTAGAGGATGTCATGTGGCATGTAGAAGCCCTTAATAAATATACTACAAAGGCACTCAATGATTCACTAAATGGCATCTCCCGGCTTAATACCGAAGTGTCACAGATATGCAAGACAGTCCTACAAAATAGGATGGCCTTAGATGTCCTGACAGCAGCCCAGGGTGGCACATGTGCAATTATCAAGACAGAATGTTGTGTGTACATCCCAGACTATCACAAAAATGTCACAGAAATAATAAAGGATATGAACACCCAGATTAAGGCCCTACAAGATCCTTCTCAGTAAATGGTTAAGTTCCTAATTTGAAGGAGGACTATGGCCGAATCTCTTTCTCGGGCTTCTCATTTTTATCACCTCATTAACCTTAATATGTTGCTTTGTTCAATGTTTCTCTACTTGGTGCCGAGACTCCATTGCTGCAATGACTTCACCATGACAGACGATCCTTGTCGCGTGAGAGGATGCCTCTTCGCTGTCAGCGCTGGATTCGGCTGCCTCTGCCTTTCGTAACTCCCCTATACATTCATACCCTGATCAATATTGACCCCAGTAGGTAGGGACAGCTCTGCGCCCCTATTCAGCACGAAGAAGTTACAGAAGATGAGACCTTCCACCTTCAACCCCCTTAAAGATTTCAGGGTCAAGATTGTTCAGGGGGAAATGAAGGAGCAGGAGGCTGGCTGAGGAGAAAGCAAAAGCTGGCGCCTTGCACCCTACTTAGTGCAAGAAAAAGACGAATGGATATAAGATTCTATCCATGATAAAGAAAAAGGGGGGAATGAAAGACCCCCCCTCGTCATTAAGTAATTAACTGCTCTTTTGTTGTGTAAAAGTACCCCTCCTCCCCTTGCAATGAAAAGACCCTTCCCCCAGGGTTGAATTCAATGTAACTGCTCTTTTGCCTTTCTGTAACCACTTGGCTTTTAGGGCATGACACTTGACTCCTGTTTGAACAAGATACCCTCTCCTAATAGCCGGGGCATAGTCACGTAGGCAAGGGGGCTGCATAGTCACGTAGACAGGATGTCTTTCTGCTGAAGTAATAAGATTAAAACTTCCCCTCTTTGTTTCCCCTTCCCGCCTTTCTCTTCACGCGAGGGGGTCTTCCAGGGCCAATCCACCACACCAAGTATGCCTTTTTTCAAATGTTCAAATTGTCAGCCAATCGGCCCCGTCCCATCCGGGACTTGTTTGTACCTGTCTATAAAAATCCTGCACCACCCCAGCCTGGTGTGCTCAGCTAGCAGGAGCTGCTGACCACCCGCAGGCGCCTGCGTAACAATAAAGAACCTCTTGCTGATTGCATCCTGTGGCAGTGTTGGATTCTTGGGTAAGGGGATCCGCGGGTCTTTCAATGGCAAGGGAAAAATACATCCGTTCCTCTGTCTGAGCTGATGAGCTTTAAGAATGGGAGTCCTCTTTATTTTGTCTTTTTTTTTTTTCCTCGTGTTAGCAGCTCTACCATAGAGTGTGATCAAAAGTCAATTATGGAGGAGACAAGATGGCAGAGAACTAGGAGGAGGCGCCGTTTCAACCTGTACCCCAAAGTGAGTTGATTACCTACCAAAGAACTCTGATCACCCATGAAATCACCCTGAGATTAGAATTATACATGTCTGGATCTCTACGGGGGCAGGTAAAGTGGGCAGGTAAAGTGGAGTGGGAATGCTGGACTGATATTGGAAGATAAACAAAAGGGGGAGGAGCCACCAGAAGTGACCCATTGGAAAGTAATACCCCAATATGAGAGTGCCCAGTGACTGGGAACCAGCATTAACTTGGAGTCTGGTTGAAAGCACTGAAAAAAGAGCAAAGGATTGTGGGGGGAAATTGTGGGAATCGGGGTGGTTAGGGACAGGGGCTTAAGTCTCCAGACCCAGGACAGCCACCCCTGGTGCTGAGTTAGAGAGAGTGCAGTGAAGAAACCAGGTCTTGGTCTCTGAGACAGGAGTACACCTGAGAGCCCATGGGGTGCAGCTCCTGGGAGCCTTGCCAGCCAGCAGAAACACAGCCTTTTTGCACTCCCCATGCACATGCCACACCCCTGAGAGAGGTGCGTGCAGGCGCCTGCCTGGCACTCTTGGTCCCGGAAAGTCTGAGTACTCCCAGCCCTGGCCTGTGGGAAAATCTCAGTGTGCCATCAAGGCTTGAGACCTCTCTGGCAGTCTGGAGCTGTTCAGACAGCCACCGCTGTTGTGGTTTTTGGTAAAAGCAGGAGTTCCTGTGTCCCCAGGGACCACGACTCAGAACCTGCTCTACCAGAGGCCAAGGGGGATTTTATGTGCTCTGGAGCACCCAGAGCTTCTCTCTGAGAGGGAGGTCTGGGTGCAGTTTGCTTTCCTCTAAACCTCTAAAAACCATCAAAATCATGAAGCCAAGAGAAAACAAATGAACAAACAAATAAAAAACGTCCAAGGAACAAAAGCCTGAAAAACCAGTTTCCTCAGAGTCCACCCCCTTGAGGGAGGCTGGAGGACTTAACTCAGGAAACACTGCCTGAAAAGCCACATGGCAGGCCACTCCCCCAGAAAGCCAACCAGAAAAAAAAAAAAAAAAAGACAAGAGAACAACCACCACTACTTCATAGATTCAACTTTTATTTTTAATTTGTTCCCACTATTCTGGTTCATTTTTTTAAATAGATAATTTTTAGACTTATTTACTATCACAGTGAGATGTCCAGTGCCTCAAATTCCATAATAACCTTTTAACCTGAACTTTTTGATACATATACCTGCGTTTTTTTTATTGCTTCTCTATTTTTTAAATTTCATTTTAGTTTAGTTTATTCTTTTTTTAATTTTTATTTTTTAATATTCATATAGAGTTAAACTTCAAGGTAATACCCTTCCCTAATCAATGCTACCGCTATAGGTAAACCAAATTTTAATCCTCCTTTATCTTAGGAAAGTTGAGTCCTTTAAGAAAGATATCAAGATACATCCAGGAAGAATCAAAATAAACTTCCTCCCCCACACTGAGAATTTATAACCACTCTCCCACCTTTTTCTTCCACCAGTGTTTCTGTGTATTTCTGTTTGTCCTGGTAGTATATAAATCTAATACTTGGGGTTTTTTTTGACGAGGCTTTTTTTTTTTGTCTTGCATATATATATATATATATATATATATATATATATATATATATACAAAATGCGCGTGTGTGTGTATAATGTACGTATGTGTATATATATGTGTGTATAAATATATATGTGTATATAAAAATACATTAAAAAATTATGTGTTTATGTGTGTTTATATATACACATATATGTATACATATATGTGTATACATAATTAATACATACATAATTTTTTTCTCTTGTTATCTACTTTTGTCAGTCTTTTTGTTTGCCTGTTTTTGTTTGTATACCTCATAAATCTTACCTTGGGGCCCATTTGGCCTGGACCTTCTCTATTATCATTCTTTTTTTTTCCAGTCTCTCTCTCCCTCTCTCTCTTTCTGTTTTCTTTCTTCTCTCTTTCTTTTTTCTTTCATTGGGTAGGGAATCCTGATTGCTCAGAAGTGTTCCAGGGTGTACCTTGACTGCACCACGGTTGATACATCCAGCTACATCTGTTCAGTCATCTCCCACCAAAATGACTAGGAGGAGAAATGCCCAACAGAAGAAAAATACAGAGGATGGGCCTTCTGCAATAGAGCTAATGGCTATTGACATAGACAATATGACAGAAAGGGAATTCAGGCTAACAATTATCCAGGCAATAGCTAGGTTGGAGTAAGCTATGGATGAAAAAATGGAATTGATTAGGACAGAACTGAAAGCCATCAGGGATGATGTTCACAATGTTAGGGCAGAACTGAAAACCACCAGGGATGATGTTCACCATGTTCTCAATGAGTTCCAATCTAATCTAAATTCTCTCAAAGCTACGGTAACTGAGACAGAAGATAGAATTAGTGATCTGGAGGACAAACAGATAGAGAGAAAGGATCAGGAGGAAGCCTGGAACAAACAGCTTAAAAGCCACGAAAAAAGAATCAGGGAACTAAATGATGCCATGAAATGTTCCAATGTCAGAATTATTGGAATCCCTGAAGGGGAGGAAAAAGAAAGAAGTCTAGAAGATATAGTGGAGCAAATTCTCCATGAAAATTTTCCCAATCTCACAAATCAAACCAGTGTTCATGTACTAGAGGCAGAACAGTCTCTCCCCAAGATTATAGATTCTAAAAAAAAATCAAAGCACCTGATAGTAAAATTGAAAAATCATAATTGTAGATACAATCTCTTGAAAGCCACTAGGACAAAGAGTCTCTTAACATACAGAGGAAAGCCCATCAGAATAATGTCAGACCTGTCCACAGAAACCTGGCAAGGCAGCAAGGGCTGGCAAAATATATTCAGGGCACTAAATAAGAAGAAAATGCAGCCAAGATACTTTATCCAGCAAGACTGACATTCAAAATGGAGAGATTGGAAGGGGAGGTGAACCATGAAAGACTATGGACTCTGAAAAACAATCTGAGGGTTTTGAAGGGTCGGGGGGGTGGGAGGTCGGGGTACCAGGTGGTGGGTATTATAGAGGGCACGGATTGCATGGAGCACTGGCTGTGGTGCAAAAATAATGAATATTGTTATGCTGAAAATAAAAAATAAGTTTTAAAAAATGGATGGAGAGATAAAGAGTTTCCAAGACTGGCAAGATTTAAAAGAGTATGTGATCACCAAGCTAACACTGCAGGAAAAATTAAGGGGTATTCTATAAAAGAGGAAAAGTCCTAAGAATATCATTGAACACAAATATGGAGACAATCTATAGAAAGAAATACTTCAAAGGTAACACAATGTCAATAAAAACATATCTATCAATAATAACTCTCAATGTGAATGGCCTAAATGCACCCATAAAATGACACAGGGTTGCAGATTGGATAAAATGAGAGGCCCCATCCATATGTTGTCTACAAGAGACCCATTTATAACCTAAGGATACACCACTGAAACTGAAGGGATGGAGAATACCTTTCATGTCAATGGGCTTCAAAAGAAGACTGGGGTAGCGATTCTCATAACAGATAAATTAGATTTTAAACTAAAGACTGTAGTCAGAGATACAGAAGGACACTACATCATTCTTAAAGGGACTATCCACCAAGATGATTTAACAATTGTAAATATCTATGCCCCCAATATGGGAGCAGCCAATTACATAAGAAAACTATTAATCAAGATAAAGAGTCATATTGATATGAATAAGTTAATAGTAGGAGATCTTAACATGCCTCTCTCAGTAACAGACAGATCATCCAAGACAAAAATCAATAAAGAAATAAGAGCATACAGATATATGAAAAAATGTTCATCATCACTAGCCATCAGGGAGATTCAAATTAAAACTGCATTGAAATACCACCTTACACCAGTTAGAATAGCCAAAATTATCAAGACAGGAAACAATGTGTGTTGGAGAGGATGTGGAGAAAGGGGAACCCTCTTAGACTGTTGGTGGGAATGCAAGTTGGTGCAGCCACTTTGGAAAACAGTGTGGAGACTTCTCAAGAAATTAAAAATAGAGCTTCCCTATGACCCTGCCATTGCACTATGGGTATTTACCCCAAAGATACAGATGTAGTGAAAATAAGGGCCATCTGTACCCCAATGTTTATAGCAGCAATGGCCATGGTCGCTAAACTGTGGAAAGAACCAAGATGCCCTTCAATGGATGAATGGATAAGGAAGATGTGGTCCATATACAATATGGAGTATTATGCCTCCATCAGAAAGGATGAATACCAGGAGCCTGGGTGGCTCAGTGGGTTAAGCCGCTGCCTTCGGCTCAGGTCATGATCTCAGGGTCCTGGGATCGAGTCCCGCATCAGGCTCTCTGCTCAGCAGGGAGCCTGCTTCCTCCTCTCTCTCTCTCTCTGCCTGTGTCTCTGCCTACTTGTGATCTCTCTCTGTCAAATAAATAAATAAAATTTAAAAAAAAAAAAAAAGAAAGGATGAATACCCAACTTTTGTAGCAACATGGTAGGGACTGGAAGAGATTATGCTGAGTGAAATAAGTCAAGCAGAGAGAGTCAATTATCATATGGTTTCACTTATTTGGTGCATAACAAATAACACGGAGGACAAGGGGAGATGGAGAGGAGAAGGCACCTGAGGGAAATTGGAAGGGAAGATGAACCATGAGAGACTATGGACTCTGAAAAACAACCTGAGTGGTTTGAAGGGGCAGGGTTTGGGAGATTGGGGGAGCTAGGTGGTGGGTATTAAGGAGGGCATGTATTGCATGGAACACTGGGTGTGCTGCATAAACAATGAATTCTGTTACACTGAAAAAAAAAAATAATTCAAATATGAGAGCTCAAAAAGTCATTAAAAAAACCACACTTTTCAATTTTATTACAAGCTTTAAAATCTGGGAGTAATTTGCAAAAATCTGTTTGCTAGTTTCAGCCCAAGTTGAATATTTTACAAACAAACTAAGAATCATTACAGGCAAACATCAATGCAACAACAAGTACAATTTACAAACCCAGGTCATACACTTACTAACAAACTTACTAATCATGGTAAGGGACAGTGCCAAAGTCCAGCGGATGTCCCAGTTAAATCACAAAGTAACCTTTAATATTCATTTTTTAATCCATTCATTAGTCAATTATTATTTTTAAAACTTTTCTTAACTTTTTATTGAAATATAACACACATATATACAAGTGTACAAGTCACAAGTTTTACAGCTCACTGAATTATCCCAAAATAAACACACTTTGGTGACCACCATCTAGACCAAGCACCTTAGAAGTACACTACTTCTCCCCAAATCATCACTGTCCTGATTTGTATATCTTGATTTTTAAGTTTCATACAAATTGAATTATGTAATGTGCTGTGTCATGCTTGCTTTATGGTAGTCCATTGTTGGAATACACCACATTTCTTTGTCCTACTGTTTTTGGGATTTGGAGTGTGTCCAGTTTGAGACAATTATGAATAATGTTATTGCAGGCATTCTGGTATGTGTTCTCTGGTGCACATGCGAATACATTTTCTGGGGGCACAGCTAGTTCTGGAATCCCTGGGTATTCCAGTGTTTATCTGTGCAGCAAATGCAGACAATGGTCTTCCATTCACACCCCATCAAGGCTTCAGAAAGCTGCTTCACATCCTGGTCAGCTTTGCTGTTTTGACCACTCTGGTGGTGCTCAGGGCCATCTCCTCATGCTTTCAGTATGTTTCCCTAAAAAAGAGGTGGAGCATCTGTTTACCTCTCGGAAGACCTTTCTGCTGCCCTCATTAGTACTTTCTACCCTCTTGGCCATTTTTTTTTTTTTTTAAGTTTGGGTTGCCAATCTTTATTTCTCACTGATTAGGATCTTTCTTTATATATCTGGATGTGAGTCCTTTGCCAGTTATATGTATTATAACCATCATCCCCACTCTGGGCCTGGCTTTTTCATCATCTTAATGTGCTTTTTTATGAACAGAAGTTTTTAATTTCAATGTGATCTTTTTTTATGGTTGATACTTTTTGTGTTCTGTTTAAGAAATCTGCTCCTATCCTAAAATTTTCTTTTCTTTTAAAGATCTTTTTAAAGATTTTATTTGACAGACAGAAATCACAAGAAGGCAGAGAGGCAGGTAGAGAGAGGAGGAAACAGGCTCCCTGTGGAGCAGAGAGCCAGATGCCTGGCTTGATCCCAGGACCCTGGGATCATGACCTGAGCTGAAGGCAGAGGCTTTAACACACTGAAACACCCAGGCATGCCCCCCTTCCTAAAATTTTAATCCCCTTCTCCTATTTTGCCCATTCCTCCCACCTTCTCCCTTCTGACAACCACCAAATTTTTCTCTGTGCCTATGAAGTCTGTTTATCTTTCAAGCAACAGATATTCTTGAGTGGTGATTATAAGCCAGACACTGATCTAGTGCTGGGAATATAATGATGAATGAGAAATACATAAACAATGCCCACATCTAGTATGGAGGAGATAAAATAAATAATTGAATGTCTACTTTGTTATTTTTTAAAAAAAGGAAAGGAAAGAAAAGATAAGGTAAGAAAAGAAAATTTTGCCTTTCATCAAGGCAGAAAAACATGCAAACAATTCTGCTTTAAGAAATTTGCATAGAAGTAGAAAATGCTAGAGCCTTTACCCCAAGTCAAATTGAAAATGCTCAGCATAGTACATTCAATCCAAGGAGTGCCAAATATTAAATTGAAGTAAAGGGAGGACTCAAACAATTAATTTCCAGGTATGCAACTAAAAGAGTCCAAGGATTTCAGGTGTGGAAATTAGGTGTAAGCAAACTCTTTAAAAACATTAGTTTATACTCTTTAATTTTTATAAAGGCAGGTATTTCTACAATGTTTAGATTTTACAAAGACATCATAAGGTCTCAGGGTCTCTTTTCAAAGTCACTCTCAAATGCTCTTGATTTTTGATTGGCAGCAATGGCATCTTTACAAGTTAATACCTTTTCAGATACACAGGCGATAAAATCCCACTTTCTGTCTGGTCCAACTTAATGTCGGTTTGTAGATATTAAATCAATCCATGGCCTAACTGGCACAGAAGATACAATTTCCTGGACATGTCCACATTTTGTTCCCATCTCCTCAGCATGAACTGTCTCTCAATCATTTCTCCTTCATTTTCCATCCCCCATCAAAATCTCCAGTGGATCCCGGGATGTTGCACAGATGTCCACGCTGGAAGCTCTACTATTTCTTATCTTCAGCTGCCCCTGCTGGGAGCCAAAGCAACAGTTTGTTGTGAAGAATTGTGCAAACAGTAATTATTTATAAATTCATTTTTGGGCAGTTTCACATATTTTAAAACCTGGTGTAGAGGGTGCTTTCAGGCAGCGGGCTTAAGCCCTGGAACTCTGAGTAAGGAAGAAGGGCCCACAGTGACTGCCAGGCTGAGGGCAAACAGGCACATCAGGAAACCCATCTCCAAACAGCCAGAAGCCCTAGCTTCTGACCAATGGGATACTTATGGCTGGGCACAGGTACTAAAAAAGAAAAATTCCATACAGTTCCATACCTCCTTACTCCCCCACTTCCCTGTAGCCCCAGCACCACTGCCGCCTGGCCAACAGTATCTCCTTTGCTCTCCTGCCCCCTGCTCCCTTGCAGTGTATTCCATAAACTTTTATTTCCTGTGTCCTGCCTTGGCCGAATTCATTCACCACTGGAGCTGCCGGTCCCATACCAGGACTTCCACAACAACTGCTCTCCAGAGTCTTTTCTGGAGGGTAGTAGAATATACAGCAGCACAAAACAACACTATATTTCCATGGGAAGAAAAAGGTTTAGCATAGATAATAATTGTGTGCATTGAGTAAATTGTAATAAAAAAAATCGAAATGCCTCAGAACCTTGAATTTTTATCAACCCTGCATTTTCCTGCTAGAAGAGAACCTCAAAGAAGTCACGGTTGTAGGAGGGAGGTGGGTTGGGCAGATGGGCCAAAAAGGTGAAGAGAGGGAGATAGGCTCCCAGTTAGATAGTAGTTACACTCATGGTGAGCATGGCGTAATGTTTAACTTGTGAATCACTATGTTGTACGCCTGAAATGAATGTATCATAGTCAAGTATACTCTAATTAAAAATTAATAAAAATTTAGAATAAATTAAACCTTATTTCATGTTTTTAATACGTGGGTATAATTCTTTCCACCAACTAGCACATTATAAAATCGTAATTCATTATATTTTAGCCCTAGTTTTCTGGCTTAGGTATTTCTCTGCTTCAAAGGCACTTGAAGCAACTAAATGTCAGAGGGGGGGAAACCATAAGAGACTCTTAACTATAGGAAACAAATTAAAGGTTGCTGGAGGGGAGGGAAGTGTGTGGGGGGAAGAGGTAACTGAGTGCTGGGCATTAAGAGTAACACATGATGTAATGAGGTCTGGGTGTTATATGCAATTGATGAATTACTAAATGCTACCTTTGAGATTAATAATATACTATATGTTAATAACTGAATTAAAACAAATATTGGAGTGAGAGAAGAACCATGAGAGACAGTGGACTCTGAGAAACAAAGTGAGGGTTTTGGAGGGGATGTGGGTACGGGTTTGGGTGAGCCTGGTTGTGGGTATTGCAGAGGGCACATATTACATGGACCACTGGGGTGGTGCCTAAACAATGAATTCTGGAACAAGAAAAGAAATTAAAAAGTAAATTTAAAAAAAAAACAATTGTTATATGACTGTTAAAGTAGATAGTATAATATTAACTCAATTAACATCAGAAGGATCTATATTTAGAGCAAGAAAAGTCATTCATGGTCAGTAAACAGTGTTTATAGATAAAACAGCCAGAACTTAAGCCTGATGAGCTGGAGGAGGCAGGGAGTTTGCTGTTTTGTTTCCTTTCGAATGTGTCTTCAGATATCCTTCCACTATCCTTCAAGAAAATCTTCCCTGTGCTTGTGGTTCCTTCCTCTCCCCTTTCAACATGGGATCCAAGGAAGGGCATGCAGGGGGATAAACTTTCAGGCCTATCATCTGCATCATTGCTGGGTCCAAGGTGCCCTTCCTCCTCCTCTTTCACCCTGCATTGTATGGAGTTGGGGGCTGGGCTGGGCAGGGCTTGAGGACTGGGGTGTGTGGGGATGTAGGGGGCAGTGTTACTGCTGCTCCAGCCCTCCCTCCTCTGGAAAGTTCCTGCATGAAAGATTACTAGATGGCAGAACTGATGTCTTCATTTCTGTTCACATGTGTGAAAATCTTGTTTTGTGAATACAACTTGTGTAGCTCTGTTCCTGGCACTTAGGAGGTACTCAATAAAATAAGACTTTCTTCCCTGTGTCTATTTTTTTTTTAAATTTATTTTTTATTTATTTTCAGGATAACAGTATTCATTATTTTTGCACCACACCCAGTGCTCCATGTAATCTGTGCCCTGTGTCTTTTTTTTGATAGGATAATTTTAAAAAAAAGTTTATTTATTTAATTGACAGAAAGAGAGAGCACAAGTAGGTAGAGAGGCTCAGTGGGGAGCCCAATGCTGGGCTGGATCCCAGTGCCCTGGGAACATGACCTGAGACAAAAGAAGACACTTAACTGACTGAGCCACCCAGGTGCCCATTCCCTGTGTCTTTTAATAATATTCCCCTAATGTCTCTCAGGCCTTGAGGAGTCTCCCTGTGGGGCAGGGTGTGGTGGGGACACTGGGGATGAACCTGGAAGTAAATATTGGCTCTGGTTCATCCCATATTTTTTTAAATTAGGATATCCCCAATATTTCTGAGTCTAAGTGTATATTGTCAGAATGGATGTTTGAGGATGACAACATGGGATGCTTTCAGATATATCCAGAAGTCCTGGTTCTGCCCAGAATATCTCAGTCCAGATATCCTGGCAGAAAACTATCACTCCTCTGCATCATGGGTCTGTCAGTTCTTGCTTCCTGAAAATAAATACAGTGGATCATTCAGAACAATTGAGAGTGAAAAGGCTGGGAGAGGTTTTGCTGGGTGTGTGGTTGTGAAACTGAGAGATTCGGTTTCCTCATCTGTAGAATGAAGACAGTAGTGATAGGAAGCTAGCAGAAGTGTGGACATGGAGTGCTGACCCAAACTAGTGTCTTAATACCAGTCACACATGAACACCTGAGCAAAACAGCTACACTGGTGGATCTACGATACACCCACAGACATGGTGTTATCTTAGTAGTGAACAGTTAGGTGACCAGGAGAGTAGTTGTTGTTCAATAAATGGTTGCTAAGTCTGTGTCTCTGTGTCCTCCTGCAGAGTGGGTCAGTGTACCCGTACTTGTCCTGCTTCTGTGGCTCTGATCATGCTGTTTCCTTTCTGGTAATGAGGGTGCACTATCCAGAGGGCAGGGCAGAGTCTGCTGGGATTGTGTTTTGCAAGCCTTCACTTTAAATGGAAAGAGTCAGTACAGGGCAGATTCTTCTATCTGGAAGTGCTTAGTGCCCCAGGTACCTGTTTCAGGAGAGACCCCTGCAACTTGTGCCAGGCTCTCCTTCTCCACTCATCTGGGAACCACTGCCTCTCCAACAAGAGAATCCAGCATCACTCATATTGGACCTGGAAGCAGGGTGTGGGGCTCAGGGTAGCAAACTGCTGAGGCAATCTGAGAGCAGATTTGGGGCCAGCTGAGATCTTGCACTGTTGAGTTAGAGATGCTTATGAAGTCCCTGGTTTTCAAGCAGGTGAATGGATTCAGAAGATACTTGTTTGGCAACAAGGGACTCATAGGATTCACATACCTAAATTGAGAAGATTCTGTTTATACCTTAGGGTATACCTTATACTCTTACTATCCCCATTTTGCAGATGAGGCAGAGTGGATCAAGAAACTTGTTGAAGAAAGTCACACAGAAAGTGGCTGAGAGTGGAGGAGATGTCAGCAGTCCAGAATCTGTCCTTTAAGACCACTGACTGCCTCCCATATGTAAGTGGTGTGAAGCCCTTCTTTCTGAGCAGGGCTCATTTTACCCTCTGGTGCTCCTGCTTTGCTGGGATCCTTTATCCTGAGGCATAAGCTCCTCAAGGATAGAGAGGATGAGGATTGTAAACCCATCATGGAAAATTAACAGGGCATTGAATATGTGAATGGCCATGTCTTTGGCTTGATCAGCAAATGACTGGGTGGGGGAATGGGACTGACCAAGCAAAGGACCCGAGGACAACATGACTGGTGGGAGCCACAGTGTCCTTGAGAAGGATGCAGCCTGACTCTCATGCTTCTCAGTCATTCCCTTCTCCCATGGAGAAGGACCTGAGTATATGCCCTGTGTCTCTGGGCATCTGTGGTGGCCTGTGACTCATGAAGACATGGAGGAGACCCCTGTGCTGAGGCAATAAGGGTCTGGTCCTGAGGGCAAAGCAGGCTGAGAAAGTTTCCAAAGACCTGGACAGGCTTTCCTCACATCAGGGTTGTGAGGCCCCCACCCCCTCAGCATACTGAGCTGAAGGAAAGGCTGTGCTCCTGCTGGGGACTGTTACCAGGCCTGAGACCTACTGTCTGCTCTGAGGCCCAGACCTGTGGGCTGGCCCTGCTTCCCCTGTGGAGGTGTTCACCTTTCTCCTGCCCTGTGTCTCCCCAGCTCTGAGGAAGTGGAGGATTGCTGCAGGGGCTCTTTTCTCTCCCATCTTCCCTCCCTGCTCCTCCTCTTCTAGCTGCCTGCTATGCAGTCTGCAGGTGAGTGTGTCCCCTGCTCCTTCCTGTGTCTCCCTGGGGTGGGTGAGACACCCTAGGATCTCTGGTAGTGTCTCCATCAGGACACATGGCTATTGGTGGATGTTGTACCCACGTTTTTGCATCTGAGAAACCACCAAGGAGCCAAGCACCGATGCAATCACATGAGGGTTTATTTGACAAGTTTAAGCTTGGGCCCAAATATACCTGACACAGGGGAGTAGGGACTTGGACCCCAAGCCAGATTATAGTCAGAGTTTTTAAAAGCCAAGTAGGGGTAGACTCGGTGGTGGGTGAAGACAAAGGGGGTGTTCAGAAGGGCTATCAGGGTAAAGAAGACTGTCAGGATATTGAAGGCCTGGTTACTATCAAGCCAAGGCCGTTTTCCCCTTTAATGAGGCACTAGCATGAAGACAATTGAGAGTTTCCTGGTGGAATGTCACATTCTTGTTATCAAGAGTCCTTGTTAGTGAGATCTGGGTTTAGAAGAAATGTAACTTTATTTAGGGCTTGAGGAACTGAGCTATTTGCCTCTGGAAATTGTGCTACTGTTAGATAGCTTCTTTGTTTGTAGATCTCTAGGACACTTGTAAACCAAGGGAGACTCCTGTTTTGCAGGATTGTGATCTTTGCAAGTTAACTATTTGTTTTTCTTTTAGGGCAGTTAGAGGTGGCTGAGGAATGTCATACATACTGCTGAGGGGAGGGGAGTGGGTGAACAGGAGGTGCAAGGTGCCAGCTTTTGCTTTGCCAAGATGACTTTACTTATGTCAGGGCTATAGACTAGAGGTGGGTACAGCCCTGTTTTTCTTGGCCTCCACAGTGGAGGCCCTGGCTCTAAAAAGATTCTGGAGTTCATTAAACTGCTAATTGTAATTAAACATATAAGAAGAGTTCCTAAGCCATAAAAGAAAGACATAGGATCATGACAGTTGTCTAATGAGGAGTTTATGTCTTATAAAGTAAAAAATGTGAATTTCACTGAGAAGTATGAAAAGTAATTTTCCCTCATTTCTTGTTCCCTGGCTCTATTGGTATCTAACCACTTATTTTGTTATTAATTCATTACACCCACGAATACTGACATGGTGTCCAGTGTGTGTTAGGTGCTACTCTATGTACAAAATGACAGAGCATCTGTCTTCACAGATCCCGTTCTGGCAGGTGGCAGGGAGTACTAAATACCACAACCCCATACAATGTATGACTGTTGGAGGAGTGGAAAGCATGGGACAAGGAAGTAGAGGAGGGTGTGGAAGGGAGAGATGCAGGAGGGCTGTGGGCAGGCTGTAATGCTCCATGAGGTGGTCAATGTAGGTAGTGAGATGGGAATGAAGTGTGGTGGAGGCAATGAGTCATCCTATGAGGCACCCCCAGGATGGAGGGTTTCTATCATGTGGAGCAGCCAGAGCAAAGCTGGAAGTGTGCTTGTGTGTTCAGGGAGCCGAGGAAGTAAGTGTTGGCCTAGCAGAGTGAAAGAGAGGGAGAGAAGCAAGGGTTGGGGGATCAGAGAGCAGTAGCAGGTCATCCCTATAGGGCCTATGGGCCATATGAGGAACTGTGAAGCCATTGCAGGGCTTTGAACAGAGGAGAGACATGGTTTTGCTTGTGGATTGAAAGAGTCACGCACATAGCTTTGGGACAGAATAGTCACAGGGAGTGTAGTCACTCTCATCCCACAGGTGAGACATACAGTGACTCAGCCAAAGTTTAGTATCACAAGAGGTGAGAAGTCACTCTTCTGAAGTCCATCATGGGTGTTTCTTAGAGAAGTGTCCTGTTGTGAATTGTCCATAACTTCTCAGACCAGTGACTGTGAGGGGGTAGCAGTATTGAAATGAACATTTTGTTGTAAGAAGTAGTGATTTGCATCCTCTGGGTGATGGAGTGGGGGCAGGCTTTAACAGAAATAGCTTTGGTTTAGTGCAAATGTAATTCATGAGAGTACTAAGATATGGGGACAAATATCTAACTTAGGAATAGGTGTGGGTAAGTTCCTGAGTGGCTGAATGAGTAGCGTTCCCACCTAGGCCACAGGTGTTTTGTGGTCAGTTTTTAGTCCTGTTCTAAGAGGAGACAGGTTAGAGCTATGGATCTGAGTGTGGTCCCTGGAACATTAGTAAGAGAGTCCCCACCATTCCCTTAGAAATACACATTCTTAGACTCACTCCAAAACTACTGAACCAGGAGCTCTGGGGGTGCAACCCAACAGTCTGTGTTTTACAGGACTTTCTGGTGATTCTGATGCCTGTGGAAAGTTAGAACCACTGAGTTAGAGAGTCCTTCATGGAAGGACCTGGAGTCAGGAGCACAGGCTGCTGAAAGAGTCTCTTTGACATCATTTCTGGGTCTCAATTATGTGGTAAGAGGATCTTGCACAGGTACAAAGTGGTAAAAGCTGAGTCCTTCAGGTCAAAACCTCCTAACTGACTCTTACCCCCACTTGTCTGGGCCTCCCACCTGACAGTGTGTTCCCTTCCCTGCCCTGCATCTCTCTTGCTTTCTCACCCTTATGTCTGTGTCCACAGAGGAGTTGTGGTGATTGGCTCCCCAGAACCCATTGTGGCAGTGCTGGGTGGAGACATCATGCTGCCATGTCGTGTCCATGAATGTGGAGAACATGGAGCTGCGGTGATTCTGCTCCAAGTTCTCAGAAGCAGTGTTTATCTATCAAAACCAGTGGGAGCAGAGAGAGGCGCAGCTGGGCCCAGTACCCACGGTGGACTTCACTGGTGAAGGAATTCCTCACCTGAGGAGAGACCATCCTGCACATCCATAAGGTTCAGGCTTTTCACAATGGGCTATATACCTCCTTCTTCAGAAAGGGAAGCTTCTATGAATCTGCCACTTTGGAACTGAAAATGGCAGATGGGTCATTGATCTATATTTAGGGTGCTGTAGTATTGGAGCTGGGCACAAACTTGGGATCAAGTAAATCAGCCCTTCATTTTACAGCTGAAGGAAAGGAGGTGTCTTCACTTACTCATTAATTCAGTGTGCATATAGAATCCCCATGAAGTCTCAGCTCCCCTTCTGGGTACCTGGAGACATTACTGAACCAAACCACAATCCTTGCTCTGTAGAGTTTATTTTCTAAAAGCAATAAAAGTGTAAGCAGTTGGGTTATAGAGGATGTTTGGTAGTGGTGAGTAGGCTTTTGGAGAATTGGCTATCTGGGGGTGAGCGTTCCAAGCAGAAGAACTTCTCTGTGAAATTACCAAGTTAGGCATGTGGCAGGTACGCTGGACACACAGGGAAGCCCCATGGTTAGTGAAAAAATTGAATAGTGGGGTGGGGGGAAGTGAGAATCCTGGCATAAACAGGTGTTTCTGGACCAGGTGCACAGAAAAGAAATTGATCAGGAACTTTTGTGAGTAGCACATACATGAGAAGGTACTTGGGATCACTACTCTCTTCCAAAGGGCCTTTCTGGTTTGTGGTCTTGACTATGAGGGGCACAGAGAGCATGGTGAATGTCGTTATGAATAGTTAACTGTATAGTCCTGGGGCTGGAGTGCTTTTTCCCAGGGGAATGCAGGAGAAATCCTTCAAATCATTTTTAGGATTGTTTGTTCCAGCTCTTTGAAAAATGCTGGTGGAATTTTTATTGGGATGGCATTGAAAATATAGGTTGCTCTAGGCAGTGTGGCCATTTTAACAATGTTTATTCTTTCAATCCATGATCATGGAATGCTTTTCCAGCTTTTGTGTCTTTTTCAATTTCTTTTATGAACATTCTGTAGTTCCTCAGGTACAGATAGTACATCATTAGTTTTTGATGTAATGTTCAGTGATTTATTACTTGTATATATCACCCAGTGCTTATCACAACATGTCCCCTCTTTAATACCCATCACTGGGCTAAACCATCCTCCCACCCTCTCCCCCTGAAATTCTCATATTGTTTTCCAGAGTCCATAGGCTCTCATGGTTCATCTCCACCTCAAATTTCCCCCCTTCAGATTTCCCTTCCTTCCCCTAATGTCTTCCATGCTATTCCTTTATGTTGCACATCTGAGTGAAACCATATAATTGTCTTTCTCCACTTAACTTATTTCACTTAGCATAATCCCCTCCAGTTTCACCCATGTCAGTGCTAATGGTGAGTATTCTTCCTTTCTGATGGCTGAATAATATTCCACTTATACATGAATCACTTCTTCATCCATTCATCTGTTGAAGGTATCTCGGCTCCTTCCACAGTTTGGCTGTTGTTGACATTGCTGCTATGAATATTGGCTTCTTTCGCTACATCTGTATCTTTGGGGTACATACCCAGTAGTGTAATTTTGGGGGTCACAGGGTAGCTCTGTTTTTAATTTTTTGAGGAATTAGAACACTATTTTCCCAAGTGGCTGCTCCAACTTGAATCCCCCCCAACAGTGTCAGAGGGTTCCCCTTTCTCCACATGCTCTCCAAGATTTTTTGTTTCCTGCCTTGTTAATCTTTGCCATTCTAACCAATGTAAGGTAGTATCTCAATGTGTGTGTGTGTGTGTGTCTTTAAAGATTTCATTTATTTATTGGACAGAGAGAAAGAGAGATCACAAGTAGGCAGAGAAGCGGGCAGCAAGAGAGGGGGAAGCAGGCTCCCCGCTGAGCGGAAAGCCTGATGCAAGGCTCAATGCCAGTACCCTGATATCATAACCTGAGCTGAACGTAGAGGCTTAACCCAGTGAGCCACCCAGGCACCCCTCAATGTCATTTTGATATTTATTTCCTTGATGGCTATTGATGTTGAACATTTTTTCATGTGTCTGTTAGCCCTTTGTAGCAGTATTTGGCTACTCTTAACTGTATTTGCTCATACATCTTTGGTCATGTTGGGGAAATATAATTAAAAATAAATCTCTGAGAAATCTGTTTCAGACAGATAGTAGGAAGGAAAACCCTCTTATTATAGAATTAGATTTACCAAAAGGCGAAGTGTATCATAGGCAACCTTTGAAGAGATACAAAGACAAAGAAAATAACTCTTCCATAGCCATGCAGACACAGCTCATTACACATATGTTCTCAGGATAGATGGTTACTAGCTCTCAAGTAAGTGGACATGACAGCACCATCTGTCACAAACAGTTCACCCTATATTTACATAGTAATAGGGTGACCATCTATGTTAGCTAGTTGGCCTCATCCAGAAGAAAACAAATTTTCCCATTTTTATAACAGGAAGCGGTTTTTCAGGAGGATCCTGGTGCCACTGAGGTTAGGCCCATACCCTGGTACAGAAAGGAGAAGAGAGGGGTGTTGTCTTCCTTGAGTGAGCCACTCAAAGTTAAGTTTCCCAGATCTTTGAGAAAGACATCCCTGGATCACAAAGCTGGCAAAAGCCTATCTTTGTTCTTCAATTGACTTACTTACATTTCACAGAGGTGAGAAAGCACCCAACAGTCACAAGTTTTCTCAATAAATGATGAAAAACAAAAAAGGTCGGGACTCTCTTCCATTATTTCAACAGGGACAATCAGCCTCTTTGCCTTAATTTTTATTTGTCCTGACAGTGGACCTTGGCTGGGTTTTCTCAATGGGAGTTGTTTAGCTGACTCTTGGCTGGTCTAGGACAACCTTAGCTAGGAAAGCAGTGCTAGCCTGAGCATGTCCTTTTCATGAGAGAGGCAAGGCAAATGGCAAAAGTAGTTTCCAACCACAGCTGGAGTCATATTCCCTGAACTTTCAGGGACTGAGTCAAGTCACATGATGAAGCCTAGAAGCAGTGTGTGAAGGCACTAACAGTATGTGGCTGTGGGTGAGCTGGATGTAAAGAAGACTGAGGGATTGGAATATTTTCATCATCAGGCTATCAAAGATGGGACCAAGTATGAACCTGTTCAGGATTTGAGTTTGAAGCATCTGTGAGGAATTCAGGCAGAAGAAACCCTCAGGGATGTGGATATTAGGGAGGATGCTCAGAAGGTAGCTAGATTTATTGAAGGTGAAGTGATGTACCAAGTGGCAGTGGGTGTGCAGATGACCTGGAGAGTATGTGAGGTGAGAAGAGCAGAGAAGGGTGGAATATGAGAGCACATTCCATGAGCTGTCTCCAATCTAGCCCACTGTTTCTACCCATTTCTTAGGAACCTGGGGGTGATAGTGGTACCTGGAGTCTGTTGTGCATCTTGGGGTTATTCCAATGCTGACCTGCATCCCATATTGCTAGCTCTTTAGCATTCAGTGCAACTAGTTCTGTCAACAGTTGGAATTCAAAAGCCAGCTGCTCTGAGATTTCTAGAAAAGAAGTACATAAATTAATGGGGTCACTAAGGATAGGAGTGTGACCTTAGCTCCATAATACCAACCGGGGAGACTGTGTTTTCTCCAGTTCCTGGAGGTTGTGATCACAAAGTGATGGGTAGAGGACTGGACAGACTATGTGTGAGAATTTGGTGAAATGAGCTGTCAATGCCCCCAGATAGTGACTGTGTTATCTGAGAAGGATTGGCCACTGTTACCCTAGAGTTCATCTCACATCCCTGCCTAGAATTATCTTTCCTTTTGGTTTATTTCTCAAATATCTCTGTGTTCAAAATCACCAGGTATAGTAATAATGTTTTTATAATTATGGAATTTTATATATTTTATCCCTGTAATTTTTTATACAGTGTATGTCAGCACCTGGCAGGAGGTCATTTCTTTTCCAACCTCTCCCCACTCTGCAGTTAGTGTTACCCGTAGCCCAGAGGGGAGGCAAGGGTCAGTAGATGAATGCTGAGAAGGCTTGTTCTGACTGAGGTCTCACCAGGGTGTGTTCCCTTTCAGTCTGGAGGTAGGCACATCTATATACAGGTAAGCTACTCAATTTCCTGTTACCTTATCTCCCCAGGCTAAACTCAGCCACCTTCTATGTCACAGACCCTACACCAGGATGGGGTTGGTGTCCATGCTCCCCTTGTCACTTATGTCTTCTTTCTCTTAAGAATGCAAGGACTTCCCTTGGGAACATAGTTCTGCTTTAATTCTGACCCATTCTCTACTGCAGGTCGCTGTTAGGGTTACCAACACCCTCTGAACCCACTGCTCAATTCATACATTTAATTGGTGCATTGACAACAGACAGGTAATTTATAAGGAGAGTCTGGAACAGGATAGTGACTTTATAAATCAGAAACTGTTGTATGTAGAGGATTTCAGAAATCAAGCTTGCCTGCTTAGTACTCAGGTCTTCCTAGGTGGATTCTTGGTTCTAAATCCAGTTTCCCCTGAAATTCTTACTTTTTTTGTCTCTGGTTTTGATTTTCCTGTTTCTTGCTAGACCTCTGGCATGTTGGTCTTTATTTTTCTTCCTCATGCTCCGACTCCCTGTCGGAACTGGGTTTCTTCCTTTAAGCCTCCTTAGGTGTTGAGGAATTAAATACTTTAGAACAGGTGAACTGAATCTCAGATGCAGAGCCACCAGGATATTTATGGATTCCTGGGGGTGGGGTCTGTGAACCACCTGCAGTTATATACAACATCTTTTGTATATTGTTGTGTAAAAAGAACAATAACTTATATATACTATATTATTAAATATATGTTATATATTAAATATTTAACATTATGATATGTGATATGTATGTGTTTTTAAAAACAGCTACTGATAATTGTTCACAACCATTATTTTCCTTTTAGGAGAATATTGCTCTTACCTGTTGGGCTTAACTTGGTTAGGTTTATTGGAAGCAAAGTGTGAAGATGCAAAAGGAGAAAATTAGGAGAATTAAAATTCTTTACTAGGGAAAAGTGGAGTTCAAATCAGGAAAGAAAAAATATGTTAGGAAAAGAGGAGGAGCTGAGAAGGAAAGTAGAGAGCCTGAGATTCTTTTGGAGAGATTATGGGCAGATAAGAGTGGTAGAAGTGAGACCCAAAATCACAGCTGTGCTGGTTGTATGGGCAGTATAAAAGAGAGTGTACAAGTTGCATGTATGAAAAGTAATAAACTCCTTATGCCTATTTGAGAGATTTCTGAGAGGCCTTATACCTGTTTTAAGTTGTTTGAAAGTAATCATGTAACCAGATTTGCCTCTGATAATGTAATCACCTTGATTTTCCAGTGGTGTACGGACAGGAGAGTGGTCTGGGGTCTTAAAGCAATGAAAAGTTATCCAGAGGTTCCTTTAGTACTGGCATAGGTGTAGAATCTGGGCCCTTTGAACCTGTGAAATATGTGCTTTTTCTTTTTGGCTGTTTATATTTATGATCAGGGATATAAACTGTGAGAGCAGAGAAAGAGAAGCCAGAGGTGAAAGAAACCAGGGGTCCAGATGTGAGGGTACTTAGAAAGCCTTGCTGATTCTTGAGATGTATGTGAAAAATGATGATCAAATAATCATATTTAGCATTTCCCCTTCTCTGCTGAATTGATGTGCATGATTCATTTATTTATTTATTTTAACATATTTTTTCCATGAAGCATACTGATAAAATATTTTTTTATTATGTTATGTTAGTCATCATAAAGTACATTATGAGTTTAGTGTTCCATGTTTCATTATTTGCATTTAACACCCAGTGCTCATCACAGCACATCCCCTCCTTAATACCTATCACCAGGCTACCCCATCCTCCCACCCCCACCCTTCTGAAATCCTCAGATGGTTTCTTGGTGTCCATAGTCTCTCATAGTTTGTCTCCCTCTCTTATTCCCCCAACTCTTCAGATTTCCCTTTCTTCCCCTAATGTCTTCCATGCTATTCCTTATTTTACACATATGAGTGAAACCATATGATCTGTGTCTGCTTGACTTATTTCACTTAGCAAAATCCCCTCCAGTCCCATCCAGGTCAATGCAAATGGTGGGTATTCATCCTTTCTCAGGCTGAATAATATTCCATTGTATATATGAACTTCATCTTCTTTATATATTCATCTATTGAAGGATATCTTGGCTCCTGCCATAGTTTGCTATTTTATTTTTGAATTAAAAAAAGATTATAGTGGCCCCTGGGTGGTTCAGTTTTTTAAACAGCTGCCTTTGGCTCAGGTCATGACTCTAGGGTTCTGGGCTTAAGCCCCATTTTGGGCTCCCTGATCAGGGGGCACAGTGCTTCTCCCTCTCCTCCATGCTCTTGCTTTCTCTCACTGTCTCTGTCTCTTTCTCAAATAAATAAAATCTTTTAAAAAAAGATTTTATTAATTAATTAATTTATTTAGAGCTATTGGAGTGGGTGGAGGGTTGAATGGTTAAATGATGGTTTAAACCATCATTCTTGGGAGGAGTGAGGTCAGCATAATGGCAGAATGAGTCTTCCCATTTGTCTCCCCCTTTCTGTCTACAAATAGTTGGATTCTAAAACACAACAAAGGTTCCTCTGCACATCACACTAGAAACCAAAGAAATATATCCCTCTGAAAGGGTGCGGATTGGTCTTCAGGGAGACCAGAGCCCAGGCAGCTGGGTTGGGCCTGTTACCCTGGCTTCTACAGTGGTGGTAACGCTCACCTGTGACTCCTGTGGCAAAGAAGGTGAGGGTGGAAAGGGGTGAATGAAAGACTAGTTGGTCCTGTGGGCTGTGGCTGGCAGAGCACATAGCTATGAAGCCACAGAGCAGGGTCCCCTGAGGTAGGACATCTGTGACCAGGAGGGACAGTGAAGGAAAGGAAAAAGCAAGGGAAGGAGGCAGAGAAGAAGAAATACTTTATGCAGTGTCTGCCCCTAGATTTCAGCAAGAGAACTCTGAGTTCCATGGGACTCCCCAACTTGAGGATCCTCCTCCTACAATGTGAGGTATGTCCCAAGCCTAGGGGCTTAGTATATGCTGCCCCTAGTCTGTTGCCAGTCCCCTACTTATTTTTGATAAGGAGCCTGGTTGAAACCATCATGGCTGCTCTGGGAAGAGAAACCAAACACTTGTGCTCTTCTGCCACCTGCTCTAATACTAAAGAAGGGCCTCTAACTGCCCGTCTGTGAACTGTTAGAATTCAAGTTAATAAATCTTGACCTAATGTATCATTCAATGCTCTTGTTTCTTTATTGGTTTTCAGCTTTGATGATCTATTTCTGAAGGAGGTGTGTTAAGATCTCCTACTATTAGTGAATGCATATCAATATGACTCTTTATCTTGATTAACAGTTTTCTTATGTAATTGGATTCTCACATATTGGAGGCATAGATATTTACAATTGTTAGATCATCTTGGTGGATGGTCCCTTTAAGAATGATTTAGTCCTAGCAACAGCAATAAGACAACAAAGAGAAATAAAAGGTATCCAAATTGGTAATGAAGAAGTCAAACTCTCTCTCTTTGCAGATGACATGATTCTTTATATGGAAAACCCAAAAGACTCCACCCACAAACCACTAGAACTCATACAGCAATTCAGCAACGTGGCAGGATACAAAGTCATTGTACAGAAATCAGTGGCTTTCTTCTACACTAATAATGAAAATACAGAAAGGGAAATTAGGGGCGCCTGGTGGGCTCAGTGGGTTAAGCTGCTGCCTTCGGCTCAGGTCATGATCTCAGGGTCCTGGGATCGAGTCCCGCATCAGGCTCTCTGCTCAGCGGGGAGCCTGCTTCCTCCTTTCTCTCTCTCTGCCTGCCTCTCTGCCTGCTTGTGATCTCTCTCTGTCAAATAAATAAATAAAATCTTTAAAAAAAAGAAAAGAAAAGAAAGGGAAATTAGAGAATCGATTCCATTTACTATAGCGCCAAGAACCATAAGATACCTGGGAATAAGCCTAACCAAAGAGGTAAAGGATGTGTACTCGAGGAACTACAGAACACTCATGAAAGAAATTGAAAAAGACACAAAAAGATGGAAGACCATTCCATGTTCTTGGATCGGAAGAATAAACATTGTTAAAATGTCTATATGTTAAAATGTGAAAAGAAGGGTCATCTGTACCCCAATGTTTATAGCAGCAATGGCCACGGTCACCAAACTGTGGAAAGAACCAAGATGCCCTTCAACGGACAAATGGATAAGGAAGATGTGGTCCATATACACTATGGAGTATTATGCCTCCATCAGAAGCATAATTTAATTTTTAATTAAATTCTTTTCACTACATCTGTGTCTTTGGGGTAAATACCCAGGAGTGCAATTGCAGGGTCATAGGGAAGTTCTATTTTTAATTTCTTGAGGAATCTCCACACTGTTCTCCAAAGAGGCTCTCCAACTTGCATTCCCACCAACAGTGTCAGAGGGTTCCCCTTTCTCCACATCCTCTCCAACACATGTTGTTTCCTGTCTTGTTAATTTTGGCCATTCTAACTGGTGTAAGGTGATATCTCAATGTGGTTTTAATTTGAATCTCCCTGAGGGTTAGTGATGATGAACATTTTTTCATGTGTCTGATAGCCATTTGTATGTCTTCATTGGAGAAGTCTCTGTTCATATCTTCTTTTAAGGTCCATTGGCATGAAAGATGCTTTTCCACCCCTAAACTTTCAGTCTGGGTGTATCTTTAAGTTCAAAATGGGTCTCTTGTAGACAACATATGGATGGGTCCTGTCATTTTATCCAATCTGCAACCCTGTGCTGTTTTATGGGCGCATTTAGGCCATTCACATTGAGAGTGATTATTGATAGAAACGTTTTTATTGTTATCGTGTTACCTTTAAAGTCTTTCTTTCTGTAGATTGTCTCTACATTTCTGTTCAATGCTATTCTTAGGATTTTTTCCTCTTTTATAGAATCCCCCTTAATATTTTGTGCAGTGTCGGCTTGGTGGTTGCATAGTCTTTTAAGCCTTGCCAGTCTTGGAAACTCTTTATTTCTCCATCCATTTTGAATGTCAGTCTTGCTGGATAAAGTATCTTGGCTGCATGCTCTTCTCATTTAATGCCCTGAATATATCTTGCCAGCCTTTTCTGGCTTGCCAGGTCTCTGTGGATGTGTATGACGTTATTTTGATGGGATTTCCTCTCTAAGTAAGGAGCCTCTTAGTACTAGCGGCTTTCAAGAGATTATACCTACAATTATGATTTCTCAATTTGACTATCAGGTGTTGAGATGTTTTTTGGAATGTATATTCTTGGGTGGGGACCATTCAACCTCTAGTACATGAATGCTGGTTCCATTCACAAGATTGGGAAAATTTTCATGAAGAACTTGTTCCACTATATCTTCTAGACTTCTTTCTTTCTCCTGTCCTTCAGGGATTCCAATATTTCTGATGTTGGAATGTTTCATGGCATCATTTATTTCCCTGATTCTGTTTTCATGGTTTCAAGGTGTTTGTTGCAGGCTTCTTACTAATCCTTTCTTTCTATCTGTTTGTCCTCCAGATCACTAATTCTATCTTCTGTCTCAGTTCCCCTAGCTTTGAGAGAATTTAGATTAGATTGGAACTCATTGTAAACCTCCTCCCTGGTAGCTTTAAGCTCTGCCCTAATATTGTGAACATCAACTCTTATCACTTTCAGCTTGACCCTAATCAATTCCACTTGGTCATCCATGGCTTTCTCCAACCTAGCTATTGCCTGGATAATTTTTAGCCTGAATTCTCTTTCCAACATATTGTCTATGTTGATAGCCATTAGCTCTGTTGCAGAAGATCCATCCTTTGTATTTTTCTTCTGTTGGGCATTCCTCCTCCTAGTCATTTTGGTGGGAGATGACTGAACAGATGTAGTTGGGTGTATTGACCGTGGTGCAGTCAAGGTGCACCCTGGAACACTTCTGAGCAATCAGGATTCCCCACCCAAACGAGAGACAAAAGAAAAAAAAAAAGAAAGAAAAGAGTAATCGAGAATTAAAAATAATGGTCACTATGGAATTCAACAAGATATAAGAGAGTCAGGCAATTCAATGAACTCTGCAATAAAATGAATGGGTAGAAGGAGTACTTTACCCAAGAGACCAAATTTCTAAAAAAGCACTAAACCAAAATTCTGGAGCTGAACTCAGTAAATGAGATGAAAAATGCATTAGAAATATTAGAAATAGAGCAGATCAGGTGGAAGAGAGAATACATGATCTGAAAGGTGGAATCTGGAAATGATTCAGGTAGAAGTGAAGAGAACAAAGGTTTATTATTATTTTTTAAAGTGAAGAAACGCTGATCTGCCTGGTTGCTTCAAATAGTGGATCTGTTGATCTTTGGATTGTGATCCAGAGCCCTAGGTTGCATGTAGAGATTACTTTAAAAAAAAAACAAGCTTAGAAAATGAAGAAATCCTGCAAGAGCTACCAGTGTCCATTAGGAAAGCCAGTTAAGAATAGTGGGTGTATCAAAAGGAGAAGAGAAGGAGACGAGGGGCAGAGATGTTATTACAAAAGTGTTGTCACCGAACTTACCAATCCTGGGGAAAGAACTGGACATAGAAGTCTGTGAAGTTAATAGATAACCTTATTTTCTCAATATAAAAATACCATCTTGAAGACACTTTCCAATGACACTTTCAAATGTCAAAGATAAAGAAGGAATCTTGAGAGTATAAAAGAAAGTAACATAACACAGCCTCCATAGGAGAGATCATAAGCAGATTTCTCAGCAGAAACTCTGTAGGCCAGGAGAGAGTGGAATGACATACTCATAGCTTTAACAAATAAATATTGCCAAACAAGAAATCTGTATCCAGGATTTATCTTTCAGACATGAAGGATAAATAAAGACTTTCCCACACAAAGAACACTTGAGGGAATTCCCCACCACTAGTCCTGCTTCCAAGACATATTGTGTGGAACTTTAATACTGTAATGAAAAGATGAAGGTACAGAGACTCTGAGTAAGCTGGCAGACAGAGTCAGAAACTGTAACTTTATTTTAGAATAGGGCATTAAACACTAAATGATAACAGCAATGGTTAAAGTTATTAAAAATAACTAGAGCTACTACAGTTGGTAACAAACCCATACCAGGAAAAGAGTTTGTGACAACAAAAATGTAAAAGGGGAGGAGGAAAATGAGAACATCTATATAGGCAAATGAAGAAAAGTTGCCAACAGCAGGAAAAGCACCATTTAATCTATGAGACAGTTTATACAAACCTCAGGGTTGTTGGGCCCCAAGAGGCTAAGATGGCGCCGGGTGGCCTTCTCTTCCGGATCGGGAACCCACATGGCCGACCACAAAGGCGCCAAAGTGGCGGTTTCGGTTTCCCATCAGTTCTGTTTCCTGCAAGCCTCCACCCCCTGCAGGGTGTGTCTCTCCCAACTCCTGCTGACAGGGCACATCCCCATTGGCCCCCACTTTGCTGACCTCACTTCCCTTCCCTCACCCCATATAAGTCGCTGCCCTGCTCAATAAAGGGAGATCCTGCTTCGACAGACCTCCCGAGTCTGGTGTGGTTCGTTAATGCGCCTGGACTCGCGACACTCACCATCTCGCTCAGCCCCTAGTGGGGGTCTCCAGCCGGCCCGGCGACTCGCCCCACAACTGGTGCCCCGTGTGAGGAGTCTCTTCCACTGACGGGCCAATCGGTCTTTGGTTGAGTGTACCCCCATAAGTTATGGGGCAGTCCTCTTCTAAAAACGACCCCCCTGTTGAACCAAAGAGGTTCTACCCCTCGCTAGACCCCTTTGACGCGGCTCCTTGGCCCCCGGACCTCCAACCCGGATCTCTGGCTGAGGGCCCCCCTGCGCGCCCCCCTTGTACTAACCCCTTTATCCAACCGTCAGCGCCTACCCCTCCGCCTCCATACTGCCCTCCTCCTTTGGAACACCACATCCCCGAACCCCCGGGTTACGCCTCCCTGCCCGGAAGTGCGTGCGCCGGCGACATGGCGGCTGTGGCGGTCCCGTTGGGGGGCTGTGCCGCCTGTGCCCGGTGCTGCTGTTCCTCTCCCAGTTCTACATCTTGTCGGGTGGGGGATCCTTAAATTTAGAGCAGTCGCAGCTGCTGGCTCAGTCAATAAAGGATCCGGGCCCAGCACGTACTTTCACAGTAGTTCCCAGGGCAGCAGAAAGTACTGATATCCCACCTTACCCATGGGAACCTGGGGACCTCAAGGAACTTAAGAAGGCAGTTCTGGAGGATGGGCCTAATGCCCCCTGGACCGAAACCATCCTCCGCGGACTTGCATATTCTCCCTGTACGGCGGTAGACTGGCGCTCGCTGGCCAGGGCCGTACTTCCGGGCGCCCTGTATATAAAGTGGACTGCCCTATACAAGGAGGAATGTCAACAAATTGCAGAAAGGAATGCCCGTGCCAATCCTGCCATCCCAATCACCATGGGAATGCTTACTGGAACGGATGGTCAATATGCCTCCGGTATTCAGCAGGCTGCCATTCCTCCCCCGTACCAAGATCAGGTGCGAGCCACGGGGCTCGCCGCCTGGAATAAACTCGAAGAAGGGCCTTCTGAGTCGCCCATCGCGGGGCTACATCAAAAGACTAATGAGGACCTTCCCTCGTTTATCGACCGGGTGGAAAAATCCATCAAAAAGAAACTCCCCCCGGGGGACCTTAGGGACCATTTTCTAAAAATGGCAGTGTGGGAAGGTATGACCCGTGACCATAGAATGGCCTGTGCGGGCTTAAAAGAAAGGTCCATGGACCGCTGGGTTATTGCAACCAAAGACATTGGCTCTACATCACATCAAGCGAGAGCTATGGCCGCTGCCCTCAAGGAGCACCAGCAGGAGAGCCTTGAGACCCTCGTTTGCGCCATTCAGCAAACATCCCTGCAGTCCCGCCCCACGGACTCACCTCGTTTATGCTTTGGTTGTGGACAAGAGGGGCATTTCAAGAGAAACTGCCCACAGGGCCGTAAGCCCGTCCAGCCTCAATCTTCTGTCCTGCCATGGACCCCATGCCCTAAATGTAAAAAGGGGTTCCACTGGGCAAAGGACTGCAAGTCCAGATTCGATATCCAGGGCAAGCCTTTAAACTCCAGTCAGGGCAATCCCCAGCCCCATTAAATAAGGGGAAGACACCTGTTCGAGCACATTGGACCGTCCTGCTGGTCCCGGGCCTCCGCCCCAAGATGCGCCTCACAATCGGAGACAAATCTTTTAAGTGCCTCATTGACGCCGTAGCTGAACGTACCGTCCTCCGACAGGAGGAGGTCCCCCCTTCATGGAAACTTGTTCCTGGCCCCCCCTTAGTGGGGGTTGGAGGCCAAGCTGGCTCCCATGAGACTGCCAACTTAATGTGCTGGGTCGATCCAGACAGCAACAGAGGACAAATTCGTCCCTTGGTAGCCTCTGGGCTCACCGCCAACCTCCTTGGTCAAGACATTCTAGGAGCCACAGAGGCCTTCATTACTACTGATCATAAGGCCTTTTTTGATGATATACTGGATGAGGAGGAATACCAGCAATAATTCCGGGAGGGAAGGAGTGCCCACTCCAACTACCGAGATGACCCCTACCTGGAGAGTATAAGGCAAAGACACCAGTCCCCCCAATCCTAAAGACCACTGCCCTGCCTCAGGTCCCCAAAATTAATTGAAAAGAGGGTCCTCCCATTTGGGTAGAGCAGTGGCCTCTCCCTTCTCACAAATTGCAGCAACTCCACCTTCTGGTACAACAACAGCTTGACCTTGGGCATATCCGCCCATCTCTTAGCCCCTGGAATTCCCCCATTTTTGTCATCAAAAAGTCTAACAACTCATGGAGGTTGTTACAGGACTTACGACTAGTGAACAACAGGATGATCCCCTTCGGGACCCCTCAAAGGGGGCTCCCATGGATCCCTGCTATTCCATCTAACCATTTAATTACCACCATTGATATTAAGGATTGTTTCTTCTCCATTCCCCTTCATCCCGACGACACAGAAAAATTCGCCTTTTCCCTGCCCGCTCCTAACTTCTCCGGGCCCGACCAGAGATTTGAATGGACCGTTCTCCCCCAAGGAATGGCTAATAGCCCCTCAATCTGCCAAAAATTATTGGCTCTAGTCTTTGCATCATTTCTTAGGGACCCAGACATCCTTTTCTATATCTACATGGATGATATTATCCTGGGGGCCCCTAACCCATCTCAACTTGATCTCCTCACTTCTAAATGTCTCTCCATCTTGGCCCGCCATGGTTTTAAGGTTGCCCCTGAAAAGATTCAAAGGGTCCCCCCTTTTAAAATCCTTGGGTTCCTGCTCTCCCTGGACACAGTATCCCCCATTAGACCTCAATTACAGATCCAGTCCTCATATACCCTGCCTCAATTACAAAAACTCCTGGGCAAAATAAACTGGATGAGGCCATGGATCTCAATCTCTACCGAGAGACTCACCCCCCTATTTGACCTGCTCAAGGGCTCCTCCCTCTCGTCCGCCATCATTCTGAACGCTGATCACCTCCAAGCGCTTACTGAGGTTCAACAGGCCATTGACAAGTCCACCTTAAAGCGGTTCACCCCCTCTGTGCCTCTGGTTTTGTACATCTTCCCGGGGGAATCCCTGATGACTGCGTTGCTTGCCCAACAGGGGGAACCCATCCAATGGATCCACCTCTCGGTGGGGGGCACCCCACGGGTATATGCAACAACGGACCAACTCGCTGACTGCATCACAAAGGGGAGGACCAACTCACTTCGTCTTTTTGGACAGGACCCAAGTGCTATTATTACTCCCTATAGAATTCAGGACTTTGCCTGGCTCCAGCGCAGTAATGCAAGGGTAGCCATAGCTTTAGAAGGGTTCACTGGCGACATAGACTGTCATTATGGGCCCTATAAATGGATGAACTCCTTCGGTAAATTACCATGGAAGTTCCCCACATTGTTTGTCCCCCGGGCAGACCCTTCCTATCACACGGCCTTCACAGATGGAGGCAAGATAGGAGCCTCAGCAGTAATTTTAGACTCACCCACGCCAATTGGAGGGGACTCCACCACCGTTTCCCCCTGGTCCCCGTCAAAGATCTTAAAAAGATCATTCGAACCTGCAAATCCTGCCAGCCTTTTTTGCAGGTCCCCCCACTCCAGGGACCCGGGTGCAACCCCAGAGGGCTACGCCCTAATCACCTCTGGCAAACAGACGTAACTCATTACCCCTCCTTTGGTAAACTTAAGTATGTTTTTATGTCTGCTGATACCCACTCACATGCGTGTTGGGCAACGGCCCACGCCAGTGAAAAGACTAAACATGCCATTAGCCACTTCCTACAATGTTTTGCCACACTAGGACTCCCAGAACAGATCAAGACTGATAATGGCCCCTGCTTCACTAGTCAGGCCCTCAAGGATTTCCTTACTACCTGGAATATCTCCCACTCCACGGGAATCCCCTATAATCCCAGGGGCCAAGCAATCATAGAAAGACAAAACTGCACCCTTAAGGACCATTTACAAAAACAAAAGGGGGAATCACTCCCCCCACACGACCAGCTTAAGAAGGCATTATTTACCCTAAGAATGGGCCCCTACTGGCCCAGGCTTTCCTCGCCAATGTCTCCCTGCTCCTTCCCACCACAAACTGCCCTCTTTGGCCTCCCAGAGACTATGTGTACATATCCCCCCTCTCTTCTAATGTCACCTGTCTTTGGGTGCCCCCGTTGGCGGACAATTGCTCTAATATTGACCTCGGGGCTATTGACCCCAGCTACTGTGACCAAAATACCACAGTAAACAATACTCAACTCTGCCCCCCCAATGCCACTGTATTCGTCTGTGGGGACCAGGCATTCAGCTTCCTCCCCACTAATTGGACTGGCCTTTGTGCCTTAGCTTGGCTTCTGCCAGATCTCAACATTATTCCCAACAATCAGAGCCTTCCAATTCCTGCCTTCGATCGTCTCGGAGGGCGATCCAAAAGAGCCATCCAGGCCATCCCCATCATGCTGGGATTAGGGATCACTGCGGGAGTTGCAACCGGCTCTGCCGGGATAGGTACCTCTCTCCACTACTATAACACATTATCCCGACAGATGATTAATGACTTGGGTGCAGTCTCAGAGACCATCCTTGACCTCCAAACATAGATGGACTCGCTGGCTGCGGTAGTCCTCCAAAACCGGCGAGGCTCAGATCTATTAACAGCCGAAAAGGGAGGCATATGTTTGTTTGTTTTTTTTTTTTCATATGTTTGTTTTTACAGGAGGAATGTTGTTTCTTTTCCAACCGGTCGGGTATTGTATGAGACAAAATCAAGAAGCTACAGGAGGACCTAGAGAAGTGCCGCCACGCCCTGATGACCTCCCCCTTCTGGACAAGCTTTAATGGCTTACTTCCCTTTCTCCTCCCCCTCCTGGGGCCCATCCTAACCCTACTTCTCCTGCTGACCTTTGGCCCCTGTATTATCAATAAGATTGCCCAATTCGTCCAAAAAAGAGTGGAGGCCATTCAACTCATGAACGTCCATGTTCAATACCAGAGACTGGCCACCCGTGACGACGAGTCCTACGAGGGGCCCCATCAATAGTCTCACGACCTATGGTGGATGGGATTCCTTGCAGGAACAACACACGCCAGGTCAGGGACCAAACCCCCATATAGGCATGATATTCAATGACGGGTAAGACTGGCGGGGGACGCAGAGCAACCTAAGACAGGGGGTACACCAAAGCAGTGTGATTCCCCAATGACGGGTAAGCCTGAAGGCCCGCCGCCGGCGACCTAAGACAGAAGTCATGCATACAAAAACAAAGGAGATGTTGGGCCCCAAGAGGCTAAGATGGCGCCGGGTGGCCTTCTCTTCCGGATCGGGAACCCACATGGCCGACCACAAAGGCGCCAAAGTGGTGGTTTCGGTTTCCCATCAGTTCTGTTTCCCGCGAGCCTCCACCCCCTGCAGGGCGTGTCTCTCCCAACTCCTGCCAACACGGCACATCCCCATTGGCCCCCACTTTGCTGACCTCACTTCCCTTCCCTCACCCCATATAAGTCGCTGCCCTGCTCAATAAAGCGAGATCCTGCTTCGACAGACCTCCCGAGTCTGGTGTGGTTCATTAATGCACCTGGACTCGCGACACTCGCCATCCCGCTCAGCCCCTAGTGGGGGTCTCCGGCCGGCCCGGCGACGCGCCCCACACAGGGTAAGACAAAACAATATCTAGAGCAGAGAGAACCTCAAAAAGGGGCAAACTGAGGGAATCATCATGGAAAACCAGCAAGTGATAAAAGTAGACAGAAACACAAAGAAGAAGTAATATAGATACAAAACAATCTGAAAAGAAAAGATAAAATGACAATAGTTAAGTCCTTATATATCAATAATCACTTAAATGATAGTGGGTTGACTTTACAATCAAATGACAGAGAGTGCCTTGATAAATTAAAAACATAGACACAAGTATGTGATGCTTTCAGAAGGGTCATTTTAGCTGTAAGGACAAATGTAAGTTTACAGTGAAGGAATAGATGTGGATAACCCAAGTGAATTGTACCAAAAAGAAAGAAGCTCTAGCCATGTGTATGTCAGACAAGATAGACTTCAAGCCAAAAAGAAGATATAACAGTTGTAAATACATGTGCCCTCAATACCTGAGTGTTGAAATACATTAAACAAATACAGATATATTTTTTAAGATTTTATTTATTTATTTGACAGAGAGAAATCACAAGTAGATGGAGAGGCAGACAGAGAGAGAGAGGGAAGCAGGCTCCCTGCTGAGCAGAGAGCCTGATGCGGGACTCAATCCCAGGATCCTGAGATCATGACCTGAGCCAAAGGCAGCGGCTTAACCCACTGAGCCACCCTGGCGCCCCAACAAATACAGATCTTAAGGGAGAGATAGACAATAGTCCAATAACATCAGGGGACCTTAATACCCGACAGTCCACAATGGATTTATCATTCTGATGCAGAATCAGCAAGGGATTCACTTCAGAAAAAAATGACAAACATTTACAGAACATTCTGTCCAGCTGCACAGGAATGCATATTCTTCTCATGTGTACCTTGAACGTTCTCCAGGATAGATACCCTAATGGAACACAGAAATCTTAACAAAATTAAGAT
The DNA here is from genome assembly GCF_964662115.1 of Mustela nivalis. Classification (NCBI taxonomy): domain Eukaryota; kingdom Metazoa; phylum Chordata; class Mammalia; order Carnivora; family Mustelidae; genus Mustela; species Mustela nivalis. Next base: position 119,829,179 of record NC_139024.1, read on the forward strand.
TGAAACCGTATCAGCCAACTTCTCTGACCACGTTGGTATGAAAGTAAAAAGGAACAAGAGGAAACTGAGTAGAACTAAAAATATAGGGGAAAGAGATGACAAGGTTTTTAACAACAGAAGCCAGACACCTGGTTTTTGGACTAGTCTTGAAAGCATATGCAGAACTATATTGTATTAGCTGCATTATTACCTTAGCTGCACATCGTGTTTTATTCCCTACTGAGGACGTTTTCACATCACTTAACCTCATGCATGATCAATCATTTACTTTGCTTTTTACCCCTACTCCCTGTTTACCCACGGATTATAGGAATCTAATGGGGAGTGGAAAGAAACATTTGTCTCAAAATTATCTGACATACCTCATCATTCCAGGTCCTGAAAGGGGTGCCTTGTCGCGGCTGGTGTGACAAACCAACCAGGAACGTGAGGGTAAGAGGATGGTGAAAAGAAATTAAGAGACAAAGAGATGGGGGCAGGAGGAGCACCAAGGAGGATGTCCCATAGTGCCAAAGTTTATTTTGCAGAGTTCTGATTTATACCACACAGTAAGGGAATCACCTCTTGTACATCTGGAGCTAGTTTCTATTTTGGCCTGAGAGTAGCTGAGCATGCAGAGATATCAGACAGCCTTGACCTTCATGGTTTGGACACTTAGGCCATAACAATATTCACAAAACATAGGAGCCTTATTAACTTAGTCTTGAGATAGCAGCTGCAATGGCAATAAGCCAAACCTTACAATGTTCTCATAACAATCACCAGGGGAAAACGGTGGCACTCTAGCTTGCCACCCGTGAAAGTCCTCGGTTGAAGAGGTTCCCAAGAACTGTTGCTCTATTGGGTTAACCCCTTCTAGCCACGGGGCTCCCAACACTTCCCCCTTTTTGTTTTAAATGTGGAAAATAGATTTGTGCCTGTGTCACAGCACCTTACCTGTTCCACCTATCACACATACAACACCATATGATTGCAATTAGTACAATTAAAATGAGCAATACACCGAATAGCCAAAAGGAATGTTGCAAAATGTTCCCAGGGTTAAAACCCCTGAGAGTTTTCAGGAATTGTTCAGCAATATTAGAAGGGTCTATAATGTCCAAGTGTGATTGACTGATGGTGTTAATCTGCAATTATAGCTCAGCCAGGTCCAGGCTCAAATGATGTCAGATGCCACGCAAATGTTTCTGAACATTTTCCCAAATATTCTACTGCTTCTTCAATGCCATCTAGTCTACTCAATATCTTTCTATCGATGGTCTCCTGAGTGGATAAAGCAAAAGATATATTTCAAGACAGAGTATTAACATGTTCTGCAGTGTGAAGGCTCTGAGATAATTCCAAAGAAGAGGCAGTGGCTGTGGCTATTAGGGAAAATAAAGCTGCAATACCTGTTATAACTAACCCAACAAATTGATGTGTTTGCTTTAACTGTTTTTCTAATTCCAAAGCGAACCGATATCCATAGTTAGCATACCAAGGTCCTGTATCTTCTACAGGCAATAAAATATATGGAAGTTGCATAGTTATAAACACTATCATGGAACCTGTGTCTGATGAAGGCAGGGACACAGGTAGGCAATTTGTTAACACACAATAGTCACAATGGATATTATACAATAAATGTTCTTGTAGAAAAGAGGTGAGAATTCTTTTTCATGTATTTATTTTCAGCATAACAGTATCATTATTTTTTCACCACATCCAATGCTCTAGGAAATCCGTGCCCTCAATAATACGCACCACCTGGTACCTCGATCTCCCACCCCTCCCCCTACCACTTCAAAGCTCTCAGATTGTTTTTCAGAGTCCATAGTCTCTCATGATTCACCTCCCCTTCCAATTTACCCCAACCCCCTTCTCACTAACTCCACATGTCCTCCATGCTTTTTGTTATGCTCCACAAACAAGTGAAACCATATGATAAATGACTCTCTCTGCTTGACTTATTTCACTCAGCATAATCTCTTCCAGTCCCGATCATGTTGCTACAAAAGTTGGGTATTCGTTTTTTCTGATGGAGGCATAAAACTCCATAGTGTATATGGACCACATCTTCCTTATACATTCGTCCATTGAAGGTCTTGGTTCTTTCCACAGTTTGGCGACTGTGGCCATTGCTGCTATGAACATTGGGGTACAGATGGCCCTTCTTTTCAGGACATCTGTATCTTTGGGGTAAATACCCAGGATTGCAATGGCAGGGTCATAGGGAAGTTCTATTTTTAATTTATTGAGGAATCTCCACACTGTTCTCCAAAGAGGCTGCACCAACTTGCATTCCCACCAACAGTGGAAGAGGGTTCCCCTTTCTCCACATCCCCTCCAACACATGTTGTTTCCTGTTTTATTAATTTTGGCCTTTCTAACTGGTGTACGGTGATATCTCAATGTAGTTTTTATGTGAATCTCCCTGAGGGCTAGTGGTGATGAACATTTTTTCATGTGTCTGATAGCCATTTGTATGAACTTATTGGAGAAGTGTCTGTCCATATCTTCTGCCCATTTTTTGATATGATTGTCTGTTTTGTGTGTGTTGAGTTTAAGGAGTTCATTATAGATCCTGGATATCAACCTTTTCTCTGTACTGTCATTTGCAAATATCTTCTCCCATTCCATGGGTTACCTCTTTGTTTTCTTGACTGTTTCCTTGGCTGTGCAGAAGCTTTTGATTTTGATGAATTCCCAAAAGTTCATCTTCGCTTTTGTTTCCTTTTCCTTTGGAGACATATCTTGAAAGAAGTTCTATGGCTGATATCGAAGAGATTACTGCCTATGTTCTCTTCTAGGATTCTGATGGATTCCTGTCTCACGTTGAGATCTTTTATCCATTTTGAGTTTATCTTTGTGTACGTGTAAGAGAATGGTCGAGTTTCATTCTTCTATTATATAGCTGCCCAGTTTTCCCAGCACCATTTATTGAAGAGACTGTCTTTTTTCCACTGTATATTTTTTCCTGTTTTGTCAAAGATTATTTGCCCATAGAGTTGAGGGTCCATATCTGGGCTCTCTACTCTGTTCCACCGGTCTATGTGTCTGTTTTTATGCCAGTACCATGCTGTCTTGGTGATCACAGCTTTGTAGTAAAGCTTGAAATCATGTAACGTGATGCCCCCAGTTTATTTTATTTATTTATTTTTGTTTTTCAACATTTCCTTAGCGATTCAGGGTCTCTTCTGATTCCATAATAATTTTAGGATTATTTGCTCCAGCTCTTCGAAGAATAACGGTGGAATTTTGATCGGAATGGCATTAAAAGTATAGATTGCTCTAGGATGTATAGACATTTTAACAATGTTTATTCTTCCAATTCAAAAGCATGGAATGGTCTTCCATCTTTTTGTGTCTTCTTCAATTTCTTTCATGAGTGTTCTGTACTTCCTCGAATATAGAACCTTTACCTCTTTGGTTAAGTTTATTCCCAGGTATCTTATGGTTCTTGGTGCTATAGTAAATGGAATCAATTCTCTAATTTCCCTTTCTGCATTTTCATTGTTAGTGTACAAGAAAGCCACTGATTTCTGTACATTGACTTTGGATCCTGCAGGGTTGCTGAATTGCTTTATGAGTTCTAGTACTTTGTGGGTGGAGTCTTTTGGGTTTTCCATATAAAGAATCATGTCATCTGTGAAGAGAGAGAGTTTGACTTCTTCATTACCAATTTGGATACATTTTATTTCTTTGTCTGATTGCTGTTGCTAGGACTTCTAATACTATGTTGAGCAAGAGTAGTGAGAGTGGGCATCCTTGTCGTGTTCCTGATCTCAACAGGAAGGTTGCAAGCTTTTTCCCATTGAGGATGATATTTGCTGTGGGTCTTTCATAGATAGATTTGATGGGGTTCAGGAATGTTCCCTCTATACCTATACTTTGAAGCATTTTAATCAGGAGTGGATGCTGGATTTTGTCAAATGCTTTTTCTGCATCAATTGAGAGAACCATGTGGTTCTTCTTTCTTCTCATATTAATTTGTTCTATCACATTGATTGATTTTCAAATGTGGAATCATCCTTGTAGCCCAGGGATGAATCCCACCTGGTCCTGGTGGATAACCTTTTTAATGTGCTGTTGGATCCTGTTGGCTAGGATCTAGTTGAGAATCTTAGCATCCATATTCATGAGTGATATTGGTCTGAAATTCTCCTTTTTGGTAGGGTCTTTGCCTGGTTTGGGGATCAGGGTAACAATGTTTATTTTTCCGATTCACAAGCATGGAATGGTCTTCCATCTTTTTGTGTTTCTTTCTTCAAAGAAAGAGTCTGGAAGTTTTCCTTCTGCTTCAATTTTTGAAACAGCTTCAGGAGAATAGGTGTTATTTCTTCTTTGAATGTTTGGTAGAATTCCCCAGGGAATCTATCAGGTCCTGAGCTCTTGCTTTTTGGGAGGTTTTTGATCACCACTTCAATCTCGTTACTAGATATTGGTGTATTCAGGTTGTCAATTTTTTCCTGGTTTAATTTTGGGAGACTATAGTTTTCCATGAATGCATCCATTTCTTCTAGGTTGCTTAGCTTAATGGCATTTAACTCTTGATAATAACTTCTGATGATTGTTTCTACTTCCTTGGTGTTCATTGTGATCTCTCCCTTTTCATTCATAATTTTATGTATTTGAGCTTTCTTTCTTTTCTTTTGGATTAGTGTGGCCAATGGTTTATCAATCTTATTGATTCTTTCAAAAACCAGCTTCTAGTTTCATTGATACGTTCTACTGTATCTCTGGTTTCTACCTCATTGATCTCAGCTCTAATCTTGATGATTTCCCTCCTTATGTGTGGAGTTGGTTTGATTTGTTCTTGATTTTCCAGTTCTTTAAGGTGTAGAGACAGCTGCTGTGTTCTGGATTTTTCAAATTTTTTGAGGGAGGCTTGGGTGGCTATGTATTTCCCTCTTAGGACTCTCTTTGCTGTATCTCATAGATTTTGGATCTAAGTGTCTTAATTGTCATTGGCTTCCATGAATTGTTTCAGTTCTTCTTTGATCTCCTGGTTGATCCAAGCATTCTTAAGCAAGGTCGTCTAAGCTTCCAGGTTTTTGAGTTCCTTCGGAACTTTTCTTTGTGATTGAGCTCCAGTTTCAAAGCATTATGATCTGAGAATGTGCAGGGAATAATCTCAGTCTTTTAGTATCGGCTGAGTCCTGATTTGTGACCCAGTATGTGGTCTATTCTGGAGTAGGTTCCATGTGCACTTGAGAAGAATGAGTATTCTGTTGCTTTAGGGTGGATGTTGTGTATGTATCTATGAGGTCCATCTGGTCCAATGTGTCATTCAATGATCTTGTTTCTTTATTGATTTTCTGCTTCGATGATCTGTCTACTTCTGAGAGAGGCATGTTAAGATCTCCTACGATTAGTATATTCATATCAATATGACCCTTTATCTTGATTAACAGTTTTCTTATGTAATTGGCTGCTCCCATATTGGGAGCATAGATATTTACAGTTGTTAGATCATCTTGGTGGATAGTCCCTTTAAGAATGATGTAGTGTCCTTCTGTATCTCTGACTACAGTCTTTAGTTTAAAATCAAATTTGTCTGATATGAGAATAGCTACACCAGCCTTCTTTTGAGGCCCATTGGCATGAAAGATGCTTCTCCATCCCTTCATTTTCAGTCTGAGTGTATCTTTAGGTTCAAAATGGGTCTCATGTAGACAACATATGGATGGGTCCTGTCGTTTCATCCAGTCTGCAACCCTGTGCCATTTTATGGGTGCATTTAGACTATTCACATTGAGAGTGATTTTTGATAGATATGTTTTTACTGACATCGTGTTACCTTTGAAGTCTTTTTTCTGTGGATTGTCTCTATATTTCTGTTCAATGCTATTCTTGGGCTTTTTCTCCTTTAAAGAAGCCCCCTTAATATTTCCTGCAGTATCGGCTTGGTGGTTGCATAGTCTTTGAAGCCTTGCTGGTCTTGGAAACTCTTTATCTCTCCATCCATTTTGAATGTCAGTCTTGCTGGATAAAGTATTCTTGGCTGCATATTCTTCTCATTCAGTGCCCTGAATTTATCTTGCCTGCCCTTTCTGGCTTTCCAGGTCTCTGTGGACAGGTCTGACATTATTCTGATGGGCTTTCCTCTGTATGTAAGGATTTTCTTTGTCCTAGCTGCTTTCAAGAGTTTCTGCCTACAATTATAATTCTTCATTCTTACTATTAGGTGTCTCGAGGACTTTCGAGAATCTGTAATCTTGGGGGGACACCTTTCGACCTCTAGTACATGAACACTGGTTCCATTTACGAGATTTGGAAAATTTTCATGAAGAACTTGTTCCACTATATCTTCTAGACTTCTTTCTTTCTCCTGCCCTTCAGGGATTCCAATATTTCTGACGTTGAAACGTTTCATGGCACCATTTATTTACCTGATTCTGTTTTCGTAGCTTCTAAGCTGTTTGTTCCAAGCTTTCTCCTGATCCTTTCTCTCTATCTGTTTGTCCTCCAGTCACTAATTCTATCTTCTGTCTCAGTTACTCTAGCGTTGAGAGAATTTAGATTATATTGGAACTCATTGAGAGCAGTGTGAAGCTTATCCCTGGTAGCTTTCAGCTCTTCCCTAATATTGAAAACATGATCTCTGGTCATTTTCAGTTTGGCCATAATCAATTCCGTTTGGTCACCAATGGCTTTCTCCAACCTAGCTATTGCCTTGATAATTGTTAGCCTGAATTTTCTTTCCGACATATTGTCTATGTTGATAGCCATTAACTCTGTTGCAGAAGGTCCATCCTCTGTATTTTTCTTCTGTTGGGCACTCCTCCTCCTGGTCATTTTGGTGAGAGATGGCTGAACGTGTGTAGCTGGATGTATCGACTGTGGTGCAGTCAATGTGCACCCTGGAATGCTTCTGAGAAATCAGCGTTCCCCACCCAAATGAGAGGAAAAAGAAAAGGAAAAGGGAAAAAGAGAGAGGGAGAGAGACAGGAACGAAAGGTGAGATAAAAGAGAAGGTTCAACCCAAATGGGCCCCAAGGTAAGATTTATGAAGTGTACAAACAGACACAGACTAACAAAAGGACTGATAAAAGTATATGATAAGAGAAAAAAATAATATATTTATATTTGCATGTATATATATGCAAATAAAGGAAGAACCTCGTCAGAAAGAACCCCTAGTGTAAGATTTATATATTATCAGGACAAACACAAAAACGCAGAAACACCGGTGGAAGAAAAACATACGAGAGTGGTGGAAAATTTTCATTTTGGGTGAGGAAGGTTGTTCTGATTCTTCCTGGATGTATCTTGATAGCTTTGGTAAAGGACTCAACTTTCCTAAGATAAAGGGGTATTAGGAATTGGTTTACCTATAGGGATGGCATTGATTGGGGAAAGGGGATTACCTTGAAGTTTAACTCTATATGAATATTAGAAAATAAAAATTAAAAAAAGGAATAAACTAGACTAAACTAAACTGAAATTTTAAATAAAAGAAATTTAAAAAATAGAAATGCAAAAGGAAAACACAGGTGTAGGTATCAAAAAGTTCAGGTTAGAAGGTTATTATGGGATTTGATGTACTGGACATCTCACTGTGACGATAAATAGGTTAAAAATTTATCTATATAATAATAAAAAATTGACTATATAAAAATATAAGCCAGAATAGTGGGATTGAATTAATAATAAAAATTGTCCTATGAAGTAGTGGTGGTTGTTCTCTTGTCGTCTTTTTTTTTTTTTTTTTTCCTGGTTGGTTTTCTAGGGTAGGGGCCTGCCACGTGGGTTTTCAGTCAATGATGTTCTCTCAGTTAAGTCCTCCCGCCCCCCTCAAGGGGGTGGGCTCTGAGGAAACTGGTTATTTTAAGGCTTTTGTTCTCTGGAGGATTTTATATTTGTTCACTTTTGTTTTTCACTCTCGCCTTGACCGCTTTTGATGGTTTTTGTAGGTTTAGAGGAAAGCAAACTGCACCCTGACTTCGCTCTCAGAGAGAAGCCTCAGTCTGGCTGCAGAGCCCAAATAAATCCCCCCTTGGCTGTTGGCAAAGCAGGTTCCCAGTCACGGTCCCTGGGGACTCAGGATTTTTTGCTTGTACCCAAAACCACAGCAGTGCCAGCTGTCTGAGCAGCTCCAGACTGCCAGAGAAGCAGCAATCGCACACTGAGATTTTCCCGCTGGCCCAGGCTGGGAGTATCTGGTCTTTCCGGGTCTGAGAGCACCTGGATGGTGCCTGTGCTCACTTCTCTCAAGGGAGGGTGTGGGGCACGACTCGGACTCTGATGGCACAGCAGGGCACTCGCATGGGGACTGCAAAAAGGCTGTGCTTCTGTTGGCTGGCGAGGCTCCCAGCCCCTCAAGAGAGCTGGGCACCAAGCACTCTCAGGTGCGCTGGTGGTTCAGGGACCAAGACCTGGTTTCTCTGATGCACTCTCTCTGGCTCTGTGCTGGAAGTGGCTGTCCTGGGTCTGGGGACTGAAGCCCCTGATCCTAACACCCCGATTCCCGCAATTTCCCCCTGGAGATCCTTTGCTCTATTTGAGTGCTTTCTACCAGACTCCCAAGTATTGGGATATTACTTTCCAACGGGTTGCCTCTGGTGTCTCCCTCCCCCTTTTGTTTATCTTCCGATATCAGTCCAACTTTCCCACTCCGCTTTACCTGCCCACTGGCGTCTTCTGCTCCAGTAGAGATCCAGACGTGTATAATTCTGATCTCAGGCTGATTTCATGGGTTATCGGAGTTCTTTGAAGGTAATCAGCTCACTTTAGGGTACAGGTTGAAAGGGTGCCTCCTCCTTCTTCCCTACCATCTTTTATATCAAGAATGTCTTTTTCCTTGTGTGTGAGTTCTTTGCCTTTATATAGCTCAGGGTTTGGTGGAAATGATGCTTCCTCACTTTCCTTGGATCTCAGATATAAGAAGTGCAGCGGATTGCCTACTCAGACGGTGTTGAAACAGGTGCCCACTGTCACATGCACTGTGCAGCTGACCTCAGGGTGGACACCAGCATGTTCCAACCATTGGGGGTTCCTTAAGGTATTCTCAGGGCACCTTTCTTTTGACATTTTGGTTACGGGATGACAATCTCTTGAGAGGGGCTGTGCTCACCAGAGGGGAAGATTTGTGGGCTCAGAGGATGGTGAAATTCCCACTGTACCCTTTGATGTCTCATAGCAGGCTGCCAGGGTAAAACTCAGCCCACCAGCTATAGTAATGTTGATAAGATGAGGAAGGAAAACTTTGAAAAGCCAAAAGAATATTATGACCGTGTGTATATGGGTGTGTTTGTGTGTGTGTGTGTGCTGTCATATTCCAATCCTTCCAGCAAACAAGCAAACAAGCAAAAAACTTTACCCTGCAGTAGAAGATAACCCAGTGAACCCTTCATCTTAACAGTGTCAAAATAAATGAAAATAAATAAATGAAGCTCTCTGCAAGCCAGAATGAGTGGCACAATATATGCAAAGTGCTGAAAGGAAAACGAAGTACAACCAAGAAGAATGTACTTGACAAGACTATCGTTCAAATTTGAAATAGAGATCAACATTCTTTTAGAGAAATGGAAGCTAAAGGAGTTTATCACCACCAAAACAGTCCTATAATAAATGTGAAACTGACCTTTAAAAAATGGAAAATGAGGGGCGCCTAGGTGGATCAGTGGGTTAAAGCCTCTGCCTTTGGCTCAGGTGATGGTCCTGGGATCCTGGGATCGAGCCTTACATCAGGCTCTCTGCTCCGCAGGGAGCCTGATTTCTCCTCTCTCTCTCTGCCTGCCTCTCTTCCTACTTCCTACTTGTGATCTCTGTCTGTCAAATAAGTAGATAAATAAATAAATAAATAAATAAATGGAAAATGAGTGGCCAGAAATTGATAAAGTAAGTTACGAGTAAAAAGATGTAAAATACAAAAAATTATGTAAATATGATAGCATATACATAAGATACAGAAGAAATAAGGAAAAAGGAAGAGAAGTTTTTTTAAAAAAACGCATTTATTTTTAGAAGTTTTTATTTATTTATTTGACAGAAGAGAAAGAGAGAGAGCACAAGAAGGGGGAGCAGCAGGCAGAGGGAGAGAAGAAGCAGACCGCTGAGCAGGGAGCTGGATGTAGGGCTTGATCCCAGGGATCAGGTCTGGGATCAGACCTGAGCAGAAGACGGACGCTTAACTAACTAAGCCACCCAGGGATGTGTAAAGAATGTGTTTAGACTCAACTAACTGTCCAATTCATATACACTGCTATAACTCAGGATATTATATAAGAACTTCAGGGTAACAGCAAACCTAAAACCTGTAGTGGATACACAAAATTTTAAAAAGAGAAAGTCAAACAACACTACAGGAACTCGTCAATCACAAAGGAAAAGAGGAAGATAAGGAGACAGGAACAGAAAATTACAACCAGACCACAAATAACAAAATTTGCATAAGGACATACGTCTCAATAATTATAGTAAATGTAAAGGGCCTAAATGTTCCAATCAAATGAAAAAGTAGAGAATGGATAAATAATAAAGACCTATATATACGGTGCCCAGAAGAGATCATCTCATATGTACAGATACATGCAGAGTAAAAGCTAAGGTATGGAAAAAGTAGATATATGCATTTGGAAGCAAAAAAATAACCGAATAAACAAAATCAAAACAAAATGAAAACAATCCAGAAAAGACAAGCTTATATCAGAAAAAATGGAATTTAAAACAAAGTCTGTAAGTTTTCCTTCTGCTTCAATTTTTTGAAACAGCTTCAGGAGAATAGGTGTTATTTCTTTGAAAGTTTGGTAGAATTCCCTAGGGAATCCGTCAGGTCCTAGGCTCTTGTTTTTTGGGAGGTTTTTGATCACTGCTTCGATCTCATTACTAGATATCAGTCTATTCAGGTTGTCGATTTCTTCCTGGTTCCATTTTGGGAGTTTATAGTTTTTCAGGAATGCATCCATTTCATCTAGGTTGCTAAGCTTATTGGCATATAACTGTTGATAATAACTTCTGATGATTGTTTCTACTTCCTTGGTGTTCGTTGTGATCTCTCCCTTTTCATTCATAATTTTATGAATCTGGGCTTTCTCTCTTTCCTTTTGGATTAGTGTGGCCAACGGTTTATTGATCTTATTGATTCTTTCAAAAAACCAGCTTCTAGTTTCATTGATATGTTCTACCATATCTCTGGTTTCTACCTCATTGATCTCAGCTCTAATCTTGATGATTTCCCTTCTTATGTGTGGAGTTGGTTTGATTTGTTGTTGATTCTCCAGTTCTTTAAGGTGTAGAGACAGCTGCTGTGTTCTGGATTTTTCAATTTTTTTGAGAGAGGCTTGGATGGCTATGTATTTCCCCCTTAGGGCCGCTTTTGCAGTATTCCATAGGGTTTGGACCGAAGTGTCTTCATTGTCATTGGTTTCCATGAATTGTTTCAATTCTTCCTTGATCTCCTGGTTGATCCAAGCATTCTTAAGCAAGGTGGTCTTTAGCTTCCAGGTGTTTGAGTTCCTTCGGAACTTTTCCTTGTGATTGAGCTCCAGTTTCAAAGCATTGTGATCTGAGAATATGCAGGGAATAATGTCAGTCTTTTGGTATCGGTTGAGTCCTGATTTGTGACCCAGTATGTGCTGTATTCTGGAGAAGGTTCCATGTGCACTGAAGAAATGAAGAAATTCAAGCAAAAGGAAATTGAGAGCAGAAATTGAAGAAAGAAGAAATTGAAGCAGAAGTAAAACTTCCAGACTCTTTCTATGAAGCCAGCATAAACCTGATCCCCAAACCAGGCAAAGAACCTACCAAAAAGGAGAATTTTAGACCAATATCACTGATGAATATGGATGCTAAGATTCTCAACAAGATCCTAGCCAACAGGATCCAACAGCCCATTAAAAAGGTTATCCACCATGACCAGGTGGGATTCATCCCTGGGCTACAAGGATGGTTCAACATTCGCAAATCAATCAATGTGATAGAACAAGTTAATATGAGAAGAAAGAAGAGCCACATGGTCCTCTCAATTGCTGCAGAAAAAGCATTTGACAAAATCCAGCATCTGTTCCTGATTAAAACGCTTCAAAGTATAGGGATAGAGGGAACATTCCTGAACCTCATCAAATCTATCTATGAAAGACCCACAGCAAATATCATCCTCAATGGGAGAAAGCTTGCAGCCTTCTTGTTGAGATCAGGAACAAGACAAGGATGCCCACTGTCACCATCTTGTTCAACATAGTATTAGAAGTCCTAGCAACAGCAATCAGACAACAAAGAGAAATAAAAATGTATCCAAATTGGTAATGAAGAAGTCAAACACTCTCTCTTTGCAGATGACTTGATAACTTGACATGGAAACCCCAAAAGACTCTACCCCAAAACTACTAGAACTCATACAGATATTCATGAATGTAGCAGGATACAAAGTCAGTGCACAGAAATCAGTTGCTTTCTTATATACTAACAATGAAAATATAGAAATGGAAATTAGAGAATTAATTCCATTTACTACAGCACCAAGAACCATAAGATACCTTGGAATAAACCTAATAAAATAGGCAAAAGATCTGTACTTGAGGAACGATAGAATAGTCATGAAGGAAATTGAAGAAAACACAAAAAGATGGAAAAACATTTCATGATCATCGATTGGAAAAATAGACATTGTTAAGATGTCTATACTTCCCAGAGCAATCTATACTTTAAATGCCATCCCAATCGAAATTCCAATGCCATTTTTCAAAGTGCTGGAACAAAAAATCCGAAAGTTTGTATGGAACCAGAAAAGAACTCGGATTGCTAAGGAAATGTTGCAAAAGAAAAACAAAGCTTGGAGCATCATGTCATGGGATTTCAAGCTTTACTACAAAGCTGTGATCACCAAGACAGCATGGTACTGGCACAAAAACAGACACACAGACTAGTGTAACAGAGTAGAGAGCCCAGATATGGATCCGCAACTCTATGGTCAACTAATTCTCGACAAAGCAGGAAGAAATATCCAGTAGAAGAAAGACAGTCTCTTCAATAAATGGTGCTGAGAAAATTGGACAGTTTTGTATAGAGGAATGAAACTCGACCATTCTCTTACACCATACACAAAGATAAACATGAAATGGTTAAAAGACCTCAATGTGAAGCAGGAATCTATCAAAACTGTAGAGGAGATCATAGGCAATAACCTCTTTGACACCGGCCACAACAACCTCTTTCAAGACATGTCTCCAAAGGCAAAGGAAACAGAAATGAAAATGAACTTTTGGGTCTCCATCAAGATGAAAAGCTTCTGCAGAGCAAAGGAAACAGTCAACAAAACAAAGAGGCAACTCACAGAGTGGGAGAAGATATTCGCAAATGACACTCCAGACCAAGGGCCGATATCCAGGATCTATAAAGAACTCCTCAAACTCAACCCCTAGAAAAAAGATAGGCATGTCAAAAAATGGGCAGAAGACATGAACAGACACTTCTCCAAAGAAGATATAGAGGGCTAACAGGCACATGAAAAAAATTTCATCACTAGCCATTGGGGAGATTCAAACCAAAACCACATTCAGATATCACCTTACTTACACCAGTTAGACTGGCCAAAATTAGCAAGATAGGAAACAACAAGTATTGGAGAGGATGTGGACGAAGGGGAACCCTCTTACACTGTTGGTGGGAATGCAAGTTGGTGCAGCCAGGTTGGTAAACAGTGTGGAGATTCTTCAAAAAATTAAAAGTAGAGCTTCCCTATGACTGTACAATTGCACTACTGGGTATTTACCCCAAAGATACAGATGTAATAAAAAGAAAGGCCATATGTACCTCAATATTAATAGCAGCCATGGCCACAGTCACCAAACTGGAAAGAGAAAAAATACCCTTCAATAGATGAATGGTTTAAGAAGACATGGCCCAAATATACAATGGAATATTATGCCTCCATCAGAAAGGACGAATACCCATCCTTTGTATCAGCATAGATGGGACTGGAGGAGATTATGCTGAGTGAAATAAGTCAAGCAGGAAAGTCAATTATCATATGGTTCCACTTACTTGTGCAGCATAAGGAATAATATTGAGGACACTAGGAGAAAGAAAGAAAAAATGAGTTGGAATAAATCAGAGGGGGAGATGAAGCATGAGAGACTGTGGACTCTGAGAATTAAAATGAGGGTTTTGGAGGGGAGGGGATTGGAGAGGTGGGTGGGTCTGGTGGTGGGTGTTAAGGAGGGCACATATTGCTTGGAACACTGGGTGTGGTGCATAAACAATGAATCTTCTTGGGAGACTAAAAAAAAAAAAAAAATGACATTTTCTCCAAATTTACAATTTGCAAACTTTACTATCACATGCCTAGAGGTCTTTCTACTCTCATTGATCTGGGGGGTATCCTCTCTGCCTCTAGGACATGAACACTTGTTCCATTCTCCAAATAGGGAAATTCTCAGCTAGGATTTTCTCAACCATTTCTTCTAGTCCTCTGTCCACCTGCTCAGGTATCCCACCAATTCTGACATTGGAATATTTCATGGCATTATTTATTTCCCTAATTCTGTTTTCATGGCTTCTAAGGTGTTTGTTCCAGGCCTCCTGATCCCTCTTTCCTAACACTTTGTCTTCTAGGTCACTAATTTGATCTTCTGCCTCATATACCCTAGCTGTTAGAGTATTTAGATTAGGTTGGATCCCGTTGATAGCATTTTTCTGTTCTGTCAGATTAGCTTTCACTTCTGCCCTTAGAGATTCTATGTTGCCACTAATGGTTTTCTTCACCTTTGCCATTGTCTGGATAACTGTTGCCCTGAATTCTATTTCCACCACCTTGCTTATGTCCATATCCAATAGTTCTGTGGCATAGGTCACAGTCTCTGAATTTTTCCTCTGTTGGGGCTTCATCTTCTTAGTCATTTTGGTGAGAGGTGGTTGAGAGGATGCATAGCTGAAGATATCAAGCATGAACCAGGCCAGGTACACCGTGGAAAGTTTCAGAATAGTCAGAAATCACCACCAAAAAGAAAAAAAAAGAATGAAAAAAAGAGAAAAGAGAAAAAAGAAACCCAGACAAATGAGCCCCAAGAATAAGATTTATAACATACAAAAACCAAAAGGAACAAAAGACTGACAAAAGAAAAAGAAAAAGAAAAGAAAAACCCTGCAAAATAAACTCCAAGAATAAGATTGATGAAGTACAAAAACAAACACACTGAAACATCAACAAACGTAGAAGACAGGAAGGTGGTTACAAGCTGTTGATGTGGGGGAGGAAGGGTATTTCAGTTCTTCCTGGGTATATTTTGTTATCTTTGTTAGAGGTCACAACTTTCCAGAGATATAGGGAAATTAAAACTGGTATATAGATAGATAGAGAGATAGATAGATAGTATTGAATAGGAAAAAAGGATTACCTTGAAGCTTGTATGTATGAGAAAAAGGAAACAAAATATATGTATGAAAAATGTTCACCAGTGGTTGCCTGAGTCCCCTGCTTGTCTCTGTACCCCTGTGCCACTAAAATTGTGAGTGATACTGGTCTGGAAAAGCCTGGGCCTGGCAGCTGTGGTTCCTGGACTGCTGATTGGAACTCACCGTGGATGTGCTCAGCCCCAGTGGCAGTGGAGGAAACAGATGTGGCTGTGGTGGCCACAGACCCAGGTACTGCCAACTCAAGCCCGTGCTATGGCCTTCCTGGATCGTATGCTTAGGTCTGCACCTGTGGCTCTCTTGTAGGAGCAATTGACCCTTAAATCCCTTTGTTCTGTTTGAGTGCTGTTATCAGTCTCTTCTTGTCTCACAGCCACTGCTCTCTAAGCTATTTCTGGTTCCCAAACACAGGACATTTTATTGGGGTACTAATTTCCAATGGCTCACTTCTGGCGGCTCCTCCCCCTAATGTTTATCCTCTGATACCAGTCCTTGTGTTCCCAACTGCTCTGTGCCTCCCCACTGATGATCCTCTGTCCCTGTAGAGATCCAGAAGTGTATAATCTTACATCTCCGGCTGATGTCATGGGTGCTCAGAGTGTTCTGGTAATACCTAGCTCACTTCAGGAGAATTGTTGAATGAGGTTTCCTACTCCTCTTCCATTTTGCCTCTCCTCCCAGTTTTAGTTTCTATTGACTTCAAGCTGAGAGAATGAATAAGGATTGGAAACTTTAGTTTGGAGAGCCATAGCCAGATATATCAGAAAGCATTCAGTATCTAGTCTAGTTTATAATAAATAGTATTAAAATTCAATAACTACAAAAATGTGTTATTAAAAAATACTTTTCTTTATAATCACCCTCTTTTTACCAAAGATAGCCAAATCAAAATTAATTATTTTGTAAAGCAATTCCAGTTTTAACAAACTTAGTCTATTTATTTATATAATAAACTCAACAAGCATAGTGATTGAACATATAGATCCTTTTAAAATTTGCATTGTTGGAGATTTTTTTTTTATTTATTTTCAGCATAACAGTATTCATTATTTTTTCACCACACCCAGTGCTCCATGCAATCCATGCCCTCTAAAATACCCACAACCTGGTACCCCAACCTCCCACACGCCCGCCACTTCAAACCCCTCAGACTGTTTTTCAGAGTCCATAGTCTCTCATGATTCACCTCCCCTTCCAATTTCCCCCAACTCCCTTCTCCTCTCTAACACCCCATGTCCTCCATGATATTTGTTATGCTCCACAAATAAGTGAAACCATATGATAATTGACTTACTCTGCTTGACTTATTTCACTCAGCATAATCTCTTCCAGTCCCATCCATGTTGCTACAAAAGTTGGGTATTCATCCTTTCTGATGGAGGCATAATACTCCATAGTGTATATGGACCACATTTTCCTTATACATTCGTCCGTTGAAGGGCATCTTAGTTCTTTCCAGTTTGGCGACCATGGCCATTGCTGCTATGAACATTGGGGTAGAGATGGCCCTCCTTTTCACGACATCTGTATCTTTGGGGTAAATACCCAGTAGTACAATGGCAGGGTCATAGGGAAGCCCTGTTTTTAATTTCTTGAGGAATCTCCACACTGTTCTCCAAAGAGGCTGCACCAATTTGCATTCCCACCAACAGTGGAAGAGGGTTCCCCTTTCTCCACATCCTCTCCAACACATGTTGTTTCCTGTCTTGCTAATTTTGGCCATTCTAACTGGTGTAAGGTGATATCTCAATGTGGTTTTAATTTGAATCTCCCTGAGGGCTAGTGATGATGAACATTTTTTCATGTGTGTGAGAGCCATTTGTATGTCTTCTTTGGAGAAGTCTCTGTTCATATCTTCTGCCCATTTTTTGATATGATTATCTGTTTTGTGTGTGTTGAGTTTGAGGAGTTCTTTATAGATCCTGAATATCAACCTTTTGTCTGTACTGTCATTTGCAAATATCTTCTCCCATTCTGTGGGTTGCCTTTTTGGTTTTTTTGACTCTTTCCTTTGCTGTGCAGATGCTTTTGATTTTGATGAAGTCCCAAAAGTTTATTTTCGTTTTTGTTTCCTTTTCCTTTGGAGACATATCTTGAAAGAAGTTGCTGTGGCTGATATTGAAGAGATAACTGCCTATGTTCTCCGCTAGGATTCTGATGGAGTCCTATCTCACGTTGAGGTCTTTTATCCATTTTGAGTTTATCTTTGTGTACGGTGTAAGAGAATCGTCGAGTTTCATTCATCTACATATAGCTATCCAGTTTTCCCAGCACCATCTATTAAAGAGACTGTCTTTTTTCCACTGTATATTTTTTCCTGTTTTGTTGAAGATTAATTGGCCATAGAGTTGAGGGTCCATATCTGGGCTCTCTACTCTGTTCCACTGGTTTATGTGTCTGTTTTGAAGAACAACATTGTCCTCTCAATTGATGCTGAAGAAGCATTTGACAAAATCCAGCATCCGTTCCCGATTAAAATGCTTCAAAGTATAGGGATAGAGGGAACATTCCTGAACTTCATCAATTCTATCTATGAAAGACCCACAGCAAATATCATCCTCAATGGGAAAAAGCTTGCAGCCTTCCGGTTGAGATCCGGAACACGACAAGGATGCCCACTTTCACCACTCTTGTTCAACATAGTATTAGAAGTCCTAGCAACAGCAATCAGACAACAAAGAGAAATAAAATGTATCCAAATTGGCAATGAAGAAGTCAAACTCTCTCCCTTCACAGATGACATGATTCTTTATATGGAAAACCCAAAAGACTCCACCCACAAACTACTAGAACTCATACAGATATTCATGAATGTAGCAGGATACAAAGTCAATGTACAGAAACCAATTGATTTCTTCTACACTAACAATGAAAATACAGAAAGGGAAATTAGAGAATCAATTCCATTTATGATAGCACCAAGAACCATAAGATACCTGGGAATAAACCTAACCAAAGAGGTAAAGGATCTGTACTTGAGGAACTACAGAACACTCATGAAAGAAATTGAAGAAGACACAAAAGGATGGAAGACCATTCCATGTTCTTGGATCAGAAGAATAAAACATTGTTAAAATGTCTATACTGCCTAGAGCAATCTATACTTTTAATGCCATTCCGATCAAAATTCCACTGGTATTCTTCAAAGAGCTGGAGCAAATAATCCAAAAATTTGTATGGAATCAGAAGATACCCTGAATTGCTAAGGAAATGTTGAAAAACAAAAATAAAACTGGGGGCATCATGTTACTTGATTTCAAGCTTTATTACAAAGCTGTAATCACCAAGACAGCATGGTACTGTTGGAGATTTTTATAAGGAATCTCTAGATTGAACAATTTTTGAAAGTTTTTTAAAAAGATTTTATTTATTTATTTATCAGAGAGAGAGAGAACACAGCACAGGGAGCAGCAGGCAGAGAAGGCAGAGGGAGAAGCGAAGCAGGCTTCCCACTGAGCAAGGAGCCCGATATAGGACTTGATCCCAGAACCATGGGATCATGACCTGAGCCAAATACAGCCGCTTAACTGACTGAGCCACCCAGTCATCCCTACATTGAACAACTTTAATAGCTTCTTGAGGCCAGAAACCATGTTACATACTTAGCCTCAAACATGCCTGCAATACCTGTAGATTTGAGCAAATTCCACTTCTTGAGGCCCCCCAAATATCCTGAGGTTCCTGCATCTGCCAGGAAGGAACATTCTTTACTCACCTAGTGAGGCTGCTGGGAACTCTGTGAGTGGGGTGCCAGAATGCATTTCCAAGGGGATTTATTGGCTCCATAAAGTCAACCTTCGTTCTTAAAGCTGTCTGGTCATATCTGAGACTATGCATGTCTCTCTCAAATAAGACATTCCAGTCAAAGCCTTGGCAAAATAACCAGTGTTTCCAATGGTGACTTGGTACAAGGAGAACAGATTCTTATGGAACTTATGGCAAAAATTATGATTTGCATTGGAAGAAAGGATACTCTATAGAGTTTTTGAATTTCAGAGGGTTCAGGTAGGGAGAAAAATAAAAGTGCTTCAAGTTGTTCCCAAGAGAACAAAAGAACATTTCATCATTTTTCTGTATATCATGGATCTCTTATGAGGAAGTTTCCTTAATCTGGAAGAGCTAACATTAGAGAACCAGCAATGTTTCAACTAAGACTCATAAAAAATATGGCCATTTTTCTCCTTTTATTAAGTCCCATATTACTAATTCTTAATCTCTTTGAATGCAGCTTCTTTCCCCATTAGCTCTGGAAATTTTCATTTGTTTTAGTTTTATGATCTTAAAGATATCAGATACCTGTATTTGCCAAAAGTCCATTTCATGGGTCTTCTTGAAGACAAAACACATTTTGTAAGAGCATCAGGATAATAACTATAACTGACAAAAGACTCAAAAATGGACATGGTTAAAGATCTGATGAGAGTTGGTGATAACAGGAGAGTTCAGTATAATGTAGCTGATAAGAAAACCCAGTTCTTTCTGCTACACAACATTTTCATAATCAGAACATCCAATGATTGCTTTATACCAGGACATAAGAAAACTTTCGGGATTTCATACAGTTTCTAAAACAGTCATAGCATTTACCCCTACAATATAACCTAAGACTTGTCATCAGTTGTTTGACAGTGCTTTCCATGTAATTTAAGATAGCAAATAAACAAGCCTAATTAGTAAAATAAAAGACTTTATTTACAATTCATGTGGGAAGTTTGAAAAAACCCACAGAAAGTTTTAAAGCACACAGCCTAAATAAGATTATGCATCATTATAAAACTTATACCTGAATTATGTATTTCCCTAAGGTGATAATAACTGATTCCAAAGACAATGAGGTCGGTTTACATAGTTGTTCTAAAAATTTAGCTCTTTTAATATTGATAAGTTTTAACTCTCTTAGGTAACCCAAGACCCCATAAGGACAAAACAAAATTTTATTTTCTGGGAAAGGAAAATAAAACAACTTTGTTTACAATTTCTTATCAAGTGCAAACTGACAATCCAAAAAAACGATGTCTTTTTCTCACAGAGTAAAGCAGAATTTTAATCATTTGCCAGTGTACCTCTAAAATCTGTTTATTTCAACATTTGTCCTGACCACACATAAAATTCTTTCCAACGATTTGCTCCCCAATCCTTCTGTAGCTTTTTTTGTATTGTCTCATTCAGATTTGGCCTAAGCCTTTCTCTCTAGACTACCAGTCTTATTTTAGGACAAAATTACCTCCCCACCCCAACAAAATGAATTCCCATGCTTTATATCTTTCTCATCAAAAACATTTCCCCCCTGCAAAGTTGCTTTCATTATCTCCATCAGTCTTAACTACATTTAGCAGAATTTTAACACTTAGAAATCTTAGTGTCTAATGAAAACTAAATACTAACCAGTTGCAAACTGTGTGTTACACTGGAATTCTTTAGATATGAAATTTAGGGATACATTTACTATTTTTTAAAAATATGTTTTTCTGTGGTACAATCTTTTGATAAAGCATCAAGTTTGTTTATCGATAGACCCAAGTATCCTCAGTGTTGGGTCCCCCAGTAATGGGTCCGTGATTAAAGGAGCGAGACTGATACAAAGTGAAGGTCAAGCAAAGCTTTATTTCATGCCAAGCATCAAGAATCAAACAGAATGTTTGGGGCCATGCCTCTTACAGAGAGGGCCACCTCTCTCTGCTTCACAGACTAGCTTTTAAGGGCAAAGGCCATGTGGTTGGGCCTGGCCACACACAGGTGGCCAATAAAATTGTAACACACAGAGAAAGCTGCCACAGTCATGTTAGGTAACACATAAATGACCAATTGAATTACAATTTATCCTAGTAGATATTTGATCCTGCCTTTCACGTTGGTCAGAATTGGCCATCAAAAGGAGCCCAAAGGGCAGGGCCCATACTCCTTAGTAACTATGGAGACAGTATGCATTTCCTCCACTGATCAGATGTCTCCACCTGGCCTGCCCCACCCTTGTATTTGTGCTGTTACCTGGGGCTTGTTTCCGGACTTGTTTTTAAGTAAGTCCCCTAGGGGAAGGGGAGCAGGGACATTTTAAGGATTAAACAACAAGGTTATTGTTTAAAGGATGGGAGCGCTCTGGCTAAATAGATCCTTAAGCTCAGCTTCTCTGCAATAGTGATGAAGTTCTAGAATATAGATAAGGTTCAGTGGGGTGAGGTCTGAAGCCCATGACCAAGAAAGAACCCTTGAGACATCTTTGGTGCAAAATGGTGGTTTATTAATTAAAGCACAGGGACTCAACCCATGGACAATAAGAGTTGCTGCCCCAGGGTTGTGAGGAGTGGCAGGTTCTGTACCATGAGGGTGGGGAAGGAAAAGGGAGATTTCAATAGAACTTTCATATGCTAAAGAACTTTCATATGCTGTAAGAGAGGTTTCAATAGAACTTTCATAAGCTTGATGCCTTGCCATTGTCAAGGTCATTTTTCCCTCTAACAAGGTATTAATAGTAAGATGTTGGGAGATTCCTAAAGAATGTCATAATATTTCCCACCCAGGAGCGGGGGTGGGAGAAGGTCGCTGGGTGTCAGCTTTTGCTTTGTCCTCAGCCAGCCATCTGTTCCCTCATCAATAGGAAGTCAAAAGCAAGTAAACCTTATTTTAGGAATTAATGATTCAGTATTTTGTCTTATTTGGAAAAGACTTAGATATCCAATGAATTCAATCTGAGTTGTCATCCAAGTAAAACAGTAAACTTTCAGGTTACCAAAGACTGTGAAAGCTATTTTAGCAATTACCCATAAAAACTTTGAGACAGACAAATTTAACCATCTTTTGTTGAAAAATCACAAGAGATAACATGAGCCTATTTGATCCTCAGCAAACCTTTGTAGAATAAAAGTGTTATATTTAATGTTGGGAACTAATTGAGATAGACATGTCTATCTTAATTAAACCAACAAACTCAAATTAACTTTAATACAGAATATGTTGCACCTATGTCCACTTAAAAGTCAATCAATTTGTTCCCCATTGTCATTTCTTTTCAACCTGGGGTACCTATAGGGAAATCTGAAGTGGGTAGTTTAAGTCCAAGAGGGTGCTATTTGTTCCCTAATAGTGAGGGCAGGAGAAGCAGCAGTCGATGGGTGGTGGAGGCACCCAGTATGGTATAGGAGGAGCTGGTTGTACAAGCTACACCCAGGGTGGTGCAGATACAGGAGGAGGGAGTAGGAGAGGCAGGAGAGAAGAGGGGCTGCCAGCAAGGCTGGAGGTGGGTAAAAGCTCAGACAGAAGGTAACTTCCTTTCTGCCTCTGCTGCTGCCATTGTATCCTTATAAAAGTTTGTGGTGAAGGGGGAGAAGGGGAAAGAAGCAAGTTCTGAAGTTTACCCTTGAGTGCACCCACCCAATAGAAGATGGAATCCAGGATGCTGCCAATTGTAAGCATTTTCTTCAAGAGACAATCAGTGAGTGGAAATGCTGGGAGTCTTGGTGGAAGGTTTGTAACCATTGAAAGGAGCAAGAGCAGATCACTGTAGCTCCTGAGGTGTCTTTTTCCAAAAAGGTATTTGAAATATCTCACCAAGAAGTATTTGAAAAATAATCATCTATGTGATTCTGTGCACATAGTTGCTAACAGACAAGAGAGTTGCTAATTGTGTTACTTTACAGTAACCAGGGTGAGGAAGTAGAGGAAGGGGAGGATTAAAACTCATTTATCTGGAATATTCCATAAGAGTTCTTGTGTGAAACTTGGGAACCAAAATGGTGCTTTTCCTTGTGTCTCTGCAGTGAGGGTTGGCCAGACAATTGGACATTATAGCAACAGAACTTTACTCAGGAAAAAAAAAAAAAGAAAAAGAAAGAAAGAAAAGAGAGAGAGAGAACTTTTACTCAGGCAGCCATTCTCTTATTTGTGATTACACGTTGTTTTTTTTTTTTTTCCTTCTTGAAAATTGTAGTTATTGTGGTAATAATACGAAATATTAGTAGAGTCCTTCTAGCCAGAATTGCTAGTGATTTAACCTTGAGCACATGGATAAGGGTGTGGAGCTGTGTGCACTGTAGTTAATCACCATTTTTTAAAAGATTTTATTTATTTATTTGACAGAGAGAGATCACAAGTAGGCAGAAAGGCAGACAGAGAAAGAGGGGGAAGCAGGCTCCCCTCTGAACAGAGAGCCCGATGCGGGGCTTGATCCCAGGACCCCAGGATCATAACCTGAGCTGAAGACACTGAGCCTTCTAGGCGCCCCGATCATTTTACTTTTAAAAGTATGAGTTTCATCTGGTGCTTTTCTCAGAGAATCAGTTATACAACCATGGAGACTCCTAACTGACTGAAAGCAAAACGTGTGGGCATGTTCTCTGTGTTTATAGATCCGATTCTGCTTTTGTTTGTTGTTTATTCATTTGTTTGGTGTTTTAGATTTCAGATATGAATAAAATCATATGATATTTGTCTTCCCCAGTCTTGCTTCTTTCACTTAGCTTAATACCTTTATCCCTGTTGTCAGAAATAGCAAGATTTTATCATTTTTCTTGGCTGCATACATAATATTTCATTGGTTATAGACCTCCTCCTCTTTATCCATTTATCTGTCAGTGAACTCCTAAGTTGCTTCCGTATCTTGGCTATGATAAATAATGCTGCAGAACACATAGGGATGCATACATCTTTTCCAAATTAGTGTTTTCATTTCCTTTGGGTAAATACCTGATGAGAGAAAACAGAACAAAGGCTCGACTTTGCTGCAGCTTGTAGTCTCCAGGCTTATAGATGATAACACTCCTGCAGCTTCCTCAAGGACTTCCTTTCATGCTTTACCGCTATAGCTTTGTTCTTCTTAGTGTTGCTTCCCTGTGACAGTAGTAAATAATTTTATCTTAATAGTAGAAAGCCCCTCAAGGTCCTGGAGGTCTTGCTTCCAAATTCCTTAGAGACTTAACACTATTCCTAACCACCACTAAATAAAAAAATATATATATATAATCAGTTGCATCTCACAATACCCATGCAGCTCTTTCTGCCCATGGGTTCTGTCCCTGTGCTAAGCATCTTTTTGCACCAAAATCATTTCAAGAATTATTTCTTGACTGCTCACTGGCCCCACATCAATAACCATAGTAATATTATTGGATTACATGGTCTTTCTATTGTTAATTTTTTGAGAAACCTCCATATTGTTTTTCACACTGGCTGTACCATCTTACAATCCCACCATCAGTGTACAATGGTTCCTTTTTCTCCTCATCCTCACCAATACTTATTTCTTGTATTGGTTTTTGCCATTCTGACAGGTGTGAGGTGATCATCTCCTGTGGTTTTGATTTGTATTTCCCTGATGATGAGTGATGTTGAGCATCTTTTCATGTAACTACTGGTGATCTGTATGTCTTCTTTGGTAAATATCTGTTTAGGTCCTCTGTGCATTGGTTAATCAGATTGACTGGGGGTTTGGGGGGGTTGACTTGTATGGGTTCTTTATCTATTATGGATATTATGGATATTAACATCTTATGGGATAGATCATTTCCAAATATCTTCTTCCAAAGAAGGTTACCTTTTGTTTTGTTGATGGTTTCGTTCACTATGCAAAAGCATTTTATTTTCATGTATTCCCAATACTTTGTATTTCTTACCCTATCCCTTGTCTGAGGAGACATATCTAGAAAAAATATTTCTATGGTTGATGTCAGAGAAATTATTCTCTATGTTTTCTTTTTCATTTATATACTTGAGGGAATGAGAAAGCAGAGACCGAGCACAAGTGGAGGAGGAGAGGCTGAAGGAGAGGGAGAAGAATACTCATTTCTGAGCAAAGAGCCCAAAGCAGGGCTTGATCCCAGGACCATGAGATCATGACCTGAGCCAAAGGCAGACTCTCAACTGAGTGAACTATGCAGGCACCCTTCTGTATTTCCTTCTAGGAGTTTTATTGTTTCAGGTCTCACAGAAATCAGTCTTTAATCCACTTTGACTTTATTTTTGTATACTGTGCCACAAAGTGATCCAGTGTCATTCACTGATATGCAGCTGCCCACTTTTCCAAGCATCTTTTGGGGGAAAGTTTTCTGCAGTTCACTGAGGGTTTAAAATTCTCTTCTTCATATACATCTTAATTCTTGCAGCAGTTCTGTTCTTTCCAGCTTGTGTTGGCACACCAGGGAATTCAGATCCACATCCTTCATTACCTGCAGTAACTAGCACAAGTTTCACAAGTAACAGACAGGTAGAATTTTAGACTGTTCTCTTCCTAAAGACCCATGAACCATCCAGAAATTTTTGGATGACTAATGCCTCTGGTCAGAGTGCCCATTTCCCAAAATAGAGCTGCTTGACCACCCCCCCCCATAACCTCTGGGTCCTCTGCACACCTCAAGCTGTGTTTATTTGCAGAGTCATTCAGCCAAGCAGTATAAAGCCTCATATCCAAGCAGTATAAAGCCTCCATGAAAACACACACACACACACACCAAAAAAGGAAAAAAAGAGACAAACACAAAAGACATAACTATAGAGAACAAACTGGTGGTTGGTGGGTAACAGATGGGTGAAATATGTGAGGGGGATTATGGAATACACTTACCATGATGAGAACTGAGACATGTATAGAATTGTTGAATCACTATATGGTACACTTGAAAATAATCTAACCCTGTACATTAACTCTACTGGAATTTAGAAAACATTTTTTTAAATTTATAAATAATTAAGTAATAAACTCTAGGACACTTTATAAATTCAATTTTTGCTGAATTCACATAGGGACACTGATAATATAAATAAAATATAAATGATGATTAAAAATTTTTTTAAAGAAATAATTTTCATTACCAAAAAAAACGTGACCTCTGGCAGTAAAATTCAGCCTACCCCAAATCAGCTTAAACAAGCTGATCATGAGGTATAAACTAACTATTCTCATAACCACACCAGGAGTCTGTATCCAGAGCAGGAAGGCAGGACACCAGCTCACCCAGGACCACCCTCAATCCTTTTGCTTCAGGGAGTCTGCAGCTCTAATAAGAACCACCATGAGGGTCTGCGACTATGTTGGGGCCCTAAGGGAGATATAACTTTGTGCTACAAGAGAGTAATGGAGATTTTGCCCCTTGGGAAGCACCATCAACACCAGAGCCTGGGCTGAACCCATGCCCTGAAAGATTCACAGTCTCTTCCAAAGAAGGAGAAAGCACAGGGTCCTCCCCAGGCCCACCCACTACAGAGAAGATGGTCATGGACACATCTGACCTACTCAGCCAGTGGAGGAAGCTAAAGGGAAGGATAAAATGTGGAAGCCAGCAAGCATGTTATAAAAGAAGACAACACCTTTGTTGAGGTCCAGG
Organism: Mustela nivalis; assembly: GCF_964662115.1. NCBI lineage: Eukaryota > Metazoa > Chordata > Mammalia > Carnivora > Mustelidae > Mustela > Mustela nivalis. The sequence continues at coordinate 119,855,824 of NC_139024.1, forward strand.
AAAACCCCACCCTGTGGAGAGCTTGCACAAGGATTAGTTGAATCACAATGATAGTACAGGCATAATATATATTGGCAAATTGCCCACAGTCCAGAACCCCTTTTCTGGGAACTCTTGTGCCAGACCTACTTCTTCACATCTTCCCTATAGACCCCCAGAGCCCCCTCATTTCTGTTTCCATACTTGATCTTCACCTCCATCACTGTGATGTTTTGAGCTCACAGTCCAGGATGCTGTGTCTCTCCTGTATCCTCAAATGTGTCCATCCAGATCATATTAGTCTTTTTATCAGCAACATCTAGGTCAGGATGTGCAGACTCTGGATCCAGACACTGCAGAGAGAGTTGCCAATCGTGCAAGGCCTTCCCCTGCCTTATAAGAAGGCACACCACCACCACCACCACCACCACCCAAGACACCTAGCTGCAAGGAGGGCTAAGCCTTCTGATATTAGAGCCTTGCGACTCAAGCTTATAGCCCTCCAAACAAAAGAAGTGACCATGAGAGTGATTGGGGGGTTAGATATGTCATAGGACACTTGAGGATCAGATGATACTCTGTGGACTGAAGGATACCTCTTTAGCATCCAATATCACTAACACCCACCAATCCCAGCTACATGAGTTTCACTGCCCCATCTGAGCCCACCACCATTGATGGTGCTAGCATCTGTATCATCACAGCAAGCTGAAGGACATGTCAGCAGCCATCGGGCAGCAGTAGAAACAACCAGAAATAAATCAAAGTAACTCACAGGTCTGGAACTTCTCCTTCTGCCAATCCACAAGGGAAATGCTTTTCCCAAAAGTGAACAAAAACTAGAGATTTGAGGAGACTGTACATATCAATGTCAATATCCAGTGAAATACAGTGATGCAAGGGTTATAGGGAAATATACTTTAGAAACATTCAACCAATGCATTTATTTCTTTTACACAAACACATACATACACACACACACACACACACACACACACACGGAGCCATCCTGCTACATCCTTCCCAGGAAAGCCAGGCCATAAAACCACTGAGAGGTTGGGTATAAATATGAAAATAAGATTCTATTCCCAGATTTCACTATCAAATTATGCGTTCTTAAATCCTAGCTACACATCCCCCCTGAAAGCTAAGTTTTCTTGAGGAATAATTGGAGAGATCAAAATTCAGTTAAGCACCTGACTCTTGATTTCTGCTCAGGTCGTGATCTCAAAGAGTCATGGGTCAAGCTCTGTGTTGGGCTCTACACTTGGTGGAGAGTCTGTGTCAGCATTCTCTCTCTCTCTGTCTCCTTCTGCCCCTCCTCCCACTCATTTTGTCTGTCTCTCTAAAATAAATAAATAAATCTCTTTAAAAATTCTTGAGGCCTCCATTTATTTAACTGATTGAACTGATCTTGTCTGTTGACTGAAAGCCATAGTAGAGACAATGCTGCTTGGTGGAGCTGCACTTGGAGGATGACTATCAACCATGGGTGAGGAGAACTCAGGATACTCCATTAGAGAAATCTTGCCCAGTCAGGAGGCAACAGAGAGATTTCAAGGAAGGTAGAGAAAGAAGTTTAAAGTTCACACTCACCTGCAGAGCCCCGAGCAGGCAGCTGGAAGAGGAGAAGCAGGGATGGGAGATGGGAGAGCAAAGAGCCACTGCAGCAATCCTCCATTTCCTCAGAGCTGGGGAGACAACAGGCAGGAAGTAGGTGAACACCTCCAGAGAGGAGGTAGGGCCAGGCCACAGCTCTGGGCCTCAGAGTAGACAGCAGGGCTCAGGGCTGGCAACGGTCTCTAGCAGGAGCACAGCCTTTCCTACTGCTCAGTATGCTGAAGGGTGGGGGGCCCACAACCCTAATGCCAAGAAAGCCCTCCCAACCCTTTGGAAACATTCCCAGCATGTTTGGCCCACAGGACAAGACCCTTTCCACCTCATCATAGGGGCTTCCTCCATGTCTGCATGAGCCACCACAGAGGCCCAGTGACAGACAGAGGGCCCAGACTCAGGCTCCTCCCCATGAATGACATGCCAGCTTCTGCATGCTTTTCTTCTCCTGATCCCTCAGTATGACCAGGGAATCACTGAGAAGCATAAGAGTCTGATTACATTATCCTAAAAGACACTGTGGATCCCACCACACACACCCTGTCCTGCGGCTCTCCAGCGTTTTCCTGCCTGGGAGCAATGAAACAGCCTTGCTCCCAGTAAAGTCTCTCTCAGCTTGTGTTCACTCTTGATTGTTCTGAATGATCTGCTACATTTGTTTTAATGAAACAAAGACTGACCCATCAATGCCTGTGAGTTTCTGCCCAGATATCTGGTCGGACATACTAAGACTCTGGGTAAACGCATGACTTCTAGATATACCTGAACACATCCCATGCTGTTATCCCCAAATGTGCATTTCTGCCAATATCCACTTTGAGGCAGGAGTAATAAAAAAAAATAATGAATGCACAAGGACCAATATTAGCCTTCAGGCCCATCCCCCACTGCCACCAACTTTCCCTGCCCAACTGGGAGACTCCTCAAGGCCTGAGAAACATTAGGGAAATTTTATACAAGAACAGAGGGAAAAAAAACATTTATTTAGTACCTAGTAAGTGCCAGGACCTGGGCTACACAAGTTGTTCTTATGATACTTCATTCTCACACATGCAACAGAGAGGAAGGAAGACATGAGCCCTGCCATCTAAAAATCTTTCATCCAGGAACTTTCTAGAAGTAGGAGGGCTGGAGCTGCACCAACACTGCCCCACACACATACACCCCAGTCCTCAAGCCCAGCCCAGCCTCCAGCTCCACACAATTCAGGATGAGAGAGGAGAAGGAAGGGGACCTTGGATTCAACAATGGCCCAGCATGATTGGGCCAGAAAGCTTTTCTCCCTTCAATGCTGTCCCTTGGATCCCATGTTGGAAGAGGAGGGGAAGGAATAACAAAGCACAGGGAAGATTTTCCTGAAGGACATGGAAAGACACCTGGAGACATTGCAGGAAAGACACCAAACAGCAAACTACACTCCCCCACCCACACACACTGCCAGTTCATCAGGCTCACGGTCTAACTATTTGTTAATAAACATTATTCACTGGCCATGAACGATTTTTCTTGCTCAAACTATAAATTATCTACTGGGGTGTTAAGATTGCACTTTGTACTTGAGCAGCCATATAAAAGCTGTTAGCATATAATATAATAGCACATAATATCTTCAAGTGCTTTCAAAACACTTCCAAACAACTAGGCTTTAAAACAATGGCTAAGGTAAAAATAATTACGAATTTCTCATGTGCCAGTTGGTAGAAAGTATTAAACCCACTTTTTAAAAACCTCTAGTAAGATAAAGGTTAATTTATTTTAATTTTTTATGACTCATTTTTATCTGAGTGTAATCAACAATGTTGTTATTTTTCAGATGGCAACATTCAACAAGTTAAACATTATTCCACGCTCTCCATAGGTGTACCTATCATCTAATTGAGAGCCTATCTCCCATTCTCTTTATCCACTTTGGCCCACACTGCACTCCATCTCCCCTCCAGCAAGCATGGTTTGTGCTCTGTGTTCACAGGTCTGATTCTGCCTTTCATTTATTTGCTTATTCATTTGGTTTGTTTGTATTCCACATATGAGTAAAATCATGCAGTATTTGTCTTTCCCAGTCTGACTTCTTTCACTTAGTGTACAACCTAGATCCAACCATCTTATCACAAATAGCACAATCTCATCCTTTCTTCTGGCTGCATACAATTCTACTGTGTTTATACATACTACCTCCCCCGTCCATCTGTCAATGGACTGGTAGATGGCATCCATATCTTCACTATTACAAATAATGTTACAATAAATATGGGGGTGTTTATGCCTTATCAAATTCATATTTTCATTATCTTTGGGTAAATACTTGATGAGAGAAAACAGAAAAAAGCCTAGAATTTGCTGTGGCTCATAGGTTATAGGCTTACAGATTACAACACTTCTGCAGCTCCCTCAAGGGCTTCCTTTCATGTTTGACCACTATAGCTTTGTTCTTTTTAGTTTTACTTCCTGTGAGAACCATAAATAGCCCCACCCAAAATATGACTGCAATTACCTTATGAACATTGGCCTACTGATATACATCCGAAGGGTCTCAGGATTAATGTTTTACTTGAAAGTAGTAAATAACTTTATCTTAAGAGCAGCTGCCCTCTCAAAGTCCTAGAAGCCTTGCTTCCAATTCCTTTGAGACTTGCACTATCCCTTATCCCCACTAACTAAAAAGTATAAGATCAGTCACAACTCACAATCTCTGTGCAGCTCTTTCTGCGCATGGGTCCTGTCCCTGTGCTATAATAAAACCACCTTTTGCATGGAAAACTCTCAAAAACTATATCTTGACCATTTGCTCACCAGCCTCACATCATTTTGATTCCCAACATGGGGCCTTTCTTCTTATCTGAACTTCAACCTCAGTGCAAAGTTCTCTTCCTGTACTTCCCTTTCAGGGGCTATTCCAAGAATAAGGTCTTATCGGAACACATTCATATGGATTGCTCAAGCTGCAACCCTCTAGTCCATGACTTCTCTCAGGAGAGGAAAAAAAGCCTGCATTTTGAGTGGAAGCTAGTACACTAGCCAAATGGTAATAAGACCCAGAAACTTGATGCCTTCTCTTTGTTGCAATCTTAATACAAAACTGTCTTTTGGGGCACAGGACAGCCACCAAAGTCACTGGGATGCCTGCCAACCTTAAGACTCTCCTCTGAGGTTTCCTCCTCATTGGTTCAATGTGTTCTCTTCCACAACACTTATCTAGCCACTCCTGACCAAAAGACCTCCTCTGAGGTCCAGCGAATACTGAATTAAAACTCAGCAAAAGGCTGTTTCCTAGGGAAGTTGGTTGTAAAGACTACATGCATTGGGATGTTACTTAGACCGTGATGGATTTCTATCTTTACAACTTTTCATCAGTGTCCTCTAATCACAGCTTGAATCACAATGTTGGGTAATTTCTCCTTGTAAAACTTTTCTAGTGTTTCCCATAGGTTAAAAATGGCAGGTTCTTCCTGCCATGTCACGGGATTTCAGCAAATTCACCAACGCCAGTTTGTAGTCTAGAATGCAATGGGAAGGTAGGAAGCAACAGCATCGCTCCTACATCCCTCCTACAAAGCTGGAAGTGTAAAAAAAAAAAAAAAAAAAAAAAAAACTGGAAGTGTTCACAGCAGTTCTGTTCTAGGTACATGTCCAGTCACTTTGATACTGGGAACCTCTGACATATCCTGCATAGGATGTCACAAGGGAGTATGGGGGATTTTCTTGCTAATGGACCTGCTGTGCTTCTCTAGGAACATGGGATCTTCTTTAGTTCCCTTTTAGTTTAGGGCTCTCCCTCGGGGTGTATTTTAACCCACTAGCATCAGATCAGATAACAAGATTTAAGAAACACAAGACTGATTTTCTCTGTAACCGTTCATGGCAGCAGTACTCCCTATTAGATGAGGGAAAATGGCCAAATAATGAGATGCTGAGTATCAATACGATCTACCATTTAGATCTGTTCTGCAGGAAAAAGGGCAAATGGACTGAGGTACCCTATGTCCAGGCCTTCATGACCCTAAATCAGGATCCTCACCTTGACAGAATACATTTGGCCACTCCCCAGGCTAATAGTCCACTTTCTGACATGTTGGTTGATGATACTTAAATAAGCCTACTCCTCCTTATAAACACAGCTTGCTAGAGGAAACTAATGAAGGGAACATTGACTCTTTCATTCTTCCTCTTAATAGACCCAGGTTATTCTTCTTGTATGTGGGAACTTCTCCCTCATTTATTTACTAGGTTAATGGTTATGATCGTTGGAGCCAATTATCAGTTAGTCTACCTCAGAACAGGGCCCTGAAGGAATATTCCCACGCAGGTACCAAAACTCCTTTTGTTTCAAGGACATTCCCTGTCTTCTCTAGCCTGAAATGGACTCCCTTATACATCTGCTCCTCTGACTGAGCTGATGAGCTTTAAGAATGGGAGTCCCCGGAGAAAAGTCAAGATGGCGGAGAAGTAGCAGGCTGAGACTACTTCAGCTAGCAGGATCAGCTAGATAGCTTATCTAAAGATTGCAAACACCTGCAAATCCATCGGCAGATTGAAGAGAAGAAGAACAACAATTCTAGAAACAGAAAAACAACCACTTTCTGAAAGGTAGGACTGGTGGAGAACTGAATCCACACCGACGGGAAGATAGACCCTGGGGGGAGGGGCTGGCTCCCGGCAAGCAGCGGAGCAACAGAGCACAAAATCAGGACTTTTAAAAGTCTGTTCTGCTGAGGGACTCGCTCCAGAGGCTAAACTGGGGTGAAGCCCACGTGGGGTCAGCGTGGCCTCAGGTCCCGCAGGGTCACAGAAGGATCGGGGGTGTCTGAATGTCGCAGAGCTTGTGGGTATTGGAACGGGAAAGCCGGCTACAGAGAAAGAGCTGACAGTAAGATTGCAGCTTGGGGTTACCCTGAACTGGTCGCAGGCTCGGTGAGCTCGGAGCACGGCCGGAGGTCAGGCAGACGGGAGTTACTGGGTGCTGTTCTCTGAGGGTGCACTGAGGAGTGGGGCCCCGGGCTCTCCGCTCCTCTGGGCCAGAGATCAGGAGGCCGCCATTTGTCTTCCCATCCTCCAGAACTCTACAGAAAGCGCTCAGGGAACAAAAGCTCCTGAAAGCAAACCCGAGCTGATTACTCAGCCTGACCCCTGGTAAGTGCGGTACAATTCCGCCTGGGGCAAAGACACTTGAGAATCACTACAACAGGCCGCTCCCCCGGAAGATCAACAAAAAATCGATCCAAGACCAAGTTCACCTACAAAGGAGTGCAGTTTCAATACAAAGGAGACCAGCAGAATTCCAGAGAGGGGGAAAGCAACACACGAAACTCATGGCTTTCTCCCTGTGATTTTTTAGTCTTGCAGTTAATTTAATTTTTTCCTTTTTCATTTTTTTTCTCTTCTTCTGCTAAAAATTTTTTAACTTTTACCCTTTTCTTTTTTAAAGTTTTTTAAATAGTTTATCTAATATATATATATTTTTTCTTTTTTATACTTTTCTTTATTCATTTTCTTTTTTTAATTCTTTTCTTTTTTTTTTTTTTGTCTTTTTCTTTCTTTCTTTTTGAACTTCTTTTATCCCCTTTCTTCCCCCTCATGATTTGGGATCTCCTCTGAATTAGTTAAAGACTATTTTCCTGGGGTTGTTGCCACCCTTTTAGTATTTTACTTGCTCCTTCATATACTCTTATCTGGACAAAATGACAAGGCGGAAAAATTCACCACAAAAAAAAAAGAACAAGGAGCAGTACAGAAGACGAGGGATGGGACCTAATCAATACAGACATTGGTAATATGTCAGATCTAGAGTTCAGAATGACAATTCTCAAGATTCTAGCCAGGATCGAAAAAGGCATGGAAGATATTAGAGAAACCCTCTCGGGAGATATAAAAGCCCTTTCTGGAGAAATAAAAGAACTAAAATCTAACCAAGTTGAAATCAAAAAAGCTATTAATGAGGTGCAATCAAAAATGGAGGCTCTCACTGCTAGGATAAATGAGGCAGAAGAAAGAATTAGTGATATAGAAGACCAAATGACAGAGAATAAAGAAGCTGAGCAAAAGAGGGACAAACAGCTACTGGACCACGAGGGGAGAATTTGAGAGATAAGTGACATCATAAGACGAAACAGCATTAGAATAATTGGGATTCCAGAAGAAGAAAAAAGAGAGAGGGGTGCAGAAGGTACACTGGAGAGAATTATTGGAGAGAATTTCCCCAATATGGCAAAGGGAACGAGCATCAAAATTCAGGAGGTTCAGAGAACGCCCCTCAAAATCAATAAGAATAAGCCCACACACTGTCACCTAATAGTAAAATTTTCAAGTCCTAGTGACAAATTAGAGAAAATCCTGAAAAAAGCCTGGGAAAAGAAGTCTGTAACATACAATGCTAAGAATATTACATTGGCAGCTGACTTATCCACAGAGACCCGGCAGGCCAGAACGAGCTGGCATGATATTTTCAAAGCACTAAACGAGAAAAACATGCAGCCAAGAATACTATATCCAGCTAGGCTATCATTGAAAATAGAAGGAGAGATTAAAAGCTTCCAGGACAAACAAAAACTGAAATAATTTGCAAACACCAAACCAGCTCTACAGGAAATATTGAAAGGGGTCCTCTAAGCAAAGAGAGAGCCTACAAGAGGTAGATCAGAAAGGAACAGAGAATATACAGTAACAGTCACCTTGCAGGCAATACAATGGCACTAAATTCATATCTCTCACTAGTTACCCTGAATGTTAATGGGCTAAATGCCCCAATCAAAAAACACAGGGTATCAGAATGGATAAAAAAACAAAACCCATCTATATGTTGCCTCCAAGAAACTCATTTTAAGCCCGAAGACACCTCCAGATTTAAAGTGAGGGGGTGGAAAAGAATTTACCATGCTAATGGACATCAGAAGAAAGCAGGAGTGGCAATCCTTATATCAGATCAATTAGATTTTAAGCCAAACAATATAATAAGAGATGAGGAAGGACACTATATCATACTCAAAGGGTCTGTCCAACAAGATCTAACAATTTTAAATCTATGCCCCCAACGTGGGAGCAGCCAACTATATAAACCAATTAATAACAAAATCAAAGAAACACATCAACAATAATACAATAATAGTAGGGGACTGTAACACTCCCCTCACTGAAATGGACAGATCATCCAAGCAAAAGATCAGCAAGGAAATAAAGGTCTTAAACGACACACTGGACCAGATAGACATAACAGATATATTCAGAACATTGATCCCAAAGCAACAGAATACACATTCTTCTCTAGTGTACATGGAACTTTCTCCAGAATAGATCACATCCTCGGTCCTAAATCAAGACTCAACCGGTATCAAAAGATTGGGATCATACCCTGCATAGTTTTAGACCACAATGCTCTGAAGCTAGAACTCAACCACAAAAGGAAGTTTGGAAAGAACCCAAATACATGGAGACTAAATAGCATCCTTCTAAAGAATGAATGGGTCAACCAGGAAATTAAAGAAGAATTGAAAAAAAATCATGGAAACAAATGATAATCAAAATACACCAGTTGAAAATCTGTGGGACACAACAAAGGCAGTCCTGAGAGGAAAATATAAAGCGGTACAAGCCTTTCGTCAAGAAACAAGAAAGGTCTCAGGTACACAACCTAACCCTACACATAAAGGAGCTGGAGAAAGAACAAGAAAGAAAGCCTAAGCCCCGCAGGAGAAGAGAAATCATAAAGATCAGAGGAGAAATCAATGAAATAGAAACCAAAAAAACAATAGAACAAATCAATGAAACTAGGAGCTGATTCTTTGAAAGAATTAATAAAATTGATAAACCCCTGGCCAGACTTATCAAAAAGAAAAGAGAAAGGACCCAAATAAATAAAATCATGAATGAAAGAGGAGAGGTCACAACTAACACCAAAGAAATACAAACAATTATAAGAACAAGCAACTCTACGCCAACAAATCTCACAATCTGGAAGAAATGGATGCATTCCTAGAAACATATAAACTACCACAACTGAACCAGGAAGAAATAGAAAGCCTGAACAGACCCATAACCAGTAAGGAGATTGAAACAGTCATTAAAAATCTCCAAACAAACAAAAGCCCAGGGCCAGATGGCTTCCTGGGGGAATTCTACCAAACATTTAAAGAAGAACTAATTCCTATTCTCCTGAAACTGTTCCAAAAAATAGAAATAGAAGGAAAACTTCCAAACTCATTTGATGAGGCCAGCATCACCTTGATCCCAAAACCAGACAAGGATCCCATCAAAAAGGAGAGCTATAGACCAATATCCTTGATGAACACAGATGCAAAAACTCTCACCAAAATACTAGCCAATAGGATTCAACAGTACATTAAAAGGATTATCCACCACGACCCAGTGAGATTTATTTCAGGGCTGCCAGGGTGGTTCAACATCCGCAAATCAATCAATGTGATACAACACATTAATAAAAGAAAGAACAAGAACCATATGATACTCTCCATAGATGCTGAAAAAGCATTTGACAAAGTACAGCATCCCTTCCTGATCAAAACTCTTCAAAGTGTAGTGATAGAGGGCACATACCTCAATATCATCAAAGCCATTTATGAAAAACCCACCGCAAATATCATTCTCAATAGAGAAAAAGTGAAAGCTTTTCTGCTAAGGTGAGGAACATGGCAGAGATGTCCATTGTCACCACTGCTATTCAACATAGTACTAGAAGTCCTAGCCTCAGCAATCAGACAACAAAAGGAAATTAAAGGCATCCAAATCGGCAAAGAAGAAGTCAAACTATCACTCTTTGCAGACGATATGATACTATATGTGGAAAACCCAAAAGACTCCACTCCAAAACTGCTAGAACTTGTACAGGAATTCAGTAAAGTGTCAGGATATAAAATCAATGCACAGAAATCAGTTGCATTTCTCTACACCAACAACAAGACAGAAGAAAGAGAAATGAAGGAGTCAATCCCATTTACAATTGCACCCAAAACCATAAGATACCTAGGAATAAACCTAACCAAAGAGACACAGAATCTATACTCAGAAACCTATAAAGTACTCATGAAAAAAATTGAGGAAGACACAAAGAAATGGAAAAATATTCCATGCTCCTGGATTGAAATAATAAATATTGTGAAAATGTCTATGCTACCTAAAGCAATCTACACATTTAATGCAATTCCTATCAAAGTACCATCCATCTTTTTCAACAAAATGGAACCAGAAAAGACCTCGAATAGCCAAAGGGATCTTGAAAAAGAAAGCCAAAATTGGTGGCATCACAGTTCCGGACTTCAAGCTGTATTCCAAAGCTCTCTTCATCAAGACAGCATGGTATTGGCACAAAAACAGACACATAGATCAATGGAACAGAATAGAGAGCCCAGAAATAGACCCTCAACTCTATGGTCAACTAATCTTCGACAAAGCAGGAAAGAATGTCCAATGGAAAAAAGACAGCCTCTTTAATAAATGGCGTTGGGAAAATTGGACATACACATGCAGAAAAATGAAATTGGACCATTCCTTTACACCACACACAAAAATAGATTCAAAATGGATGAAGGATCTCAATGTGAGAAAGGAATCCATCAAAATCCTTGAGGAGAACACAGGCAGCAACCTCTTCGACCTCAGCAGCAGCAACATCTTCCTAGGAACATCGCCAAATGCAAGGGAAGCAAGGGCAAAACTGAACTATTTGGATTTCATCAAGATCAAAAGCTTTTGCATAGCAAAGGATACAGTTAACAAAACCAAAAGACAACTGACAGAATGGGAGGAGATATTTGCAAACGACATATCAGATAAAGGACTAGTGTCCAGAATCTATAAAGAACTTAGCAAACTCAACACCCAAAGAACAAATAATCCAATCAAGAAATGGGCAGAGGACATGGACAGACATTTCTGCAAAGAAGACATCCAGATGGCCAACAGACACATGAAAAATTGTTCCATATCACTCGGCGTCAGGGAAATACAAATCAAAACCACAATGAGATATCACCTCACACCAGTCAGAATGGCTAAAATCAACAAGTCAGGAAATGACAGATGCTGGCAAGGATGCGGAGAAAGGGGAACCCTCCTACATCTTGGTGGGAATGCAAGCCGGTGCAACCAATCTGGAAAACAGCATGGAGGTTCCTCAAAATGTTGAAAATAGAACTGCCCTATGACCCAGCAATTGCACTACTGGGTATTTACCCTAAAGATACAAACGTAGTGATCCGACGGGGCACGTGCACCCGAATGTTTATAGCAGCAATAGCCAAACTATGGAAAGGACCTAGATGTCCATCAACAGATGAATGGATCAAGAAGATGTGGTATATATACACAATGGAATACTATGCAGCCATCAAAAGAAATGAAATCTTGCCATTTGTGACAAAATGGATGGAACTAGAGCATATCATGCTTAGCAAAGTAAGTCAAGCGGAGAAAGACAATTATCATATGATCTCCCTGATATGAGGAAGTGGTGATGCAACATGGGGGCTTAAGGGGGGAGGAGAAGAAGAAATGAAACAAGATGGGATTGGGAGGGAGAGAAACCATAAGTGACAAAACAAACTGAGGGTTGCTGGGAAGAGGGGGGTTGGGAGAAGGGGGTTGTGGTTATGGACATTGGGGAGGGTATGTGCTTTGGTGAGTGCTGTGAAGTGTGTAAACCTGGCGATTCACAGACCTGTAACCCTGGGGATAAAAATATATGTTTAAATATAATACACAATGGATTAAAAATTAAAAAAAAAAAAAAAGAAATGGAGTCCTCTTCCTTTTGTTTTTGTTTTTGGGTTTTTCTGTTTTTTGGGTTTTTTTTTTAACTATGTGTTAGCTTCTCTACTATAAAATGTGATCAAAACTCAATTATGAAAGCTCAAAAAGACATTAAAAAACATACATTTCAATTTCATTATAAGCTTTAAAATCTCAGAGTAGTTTGCAATAAATATATCTGCTAATTTAAGCCCAAGGTTAATATTTTACAAACAAACGAAGAATCACTACAGGCAAACATCAATGCAACAAACAAGTACAATTTACAAAGCCAGGTCACGCACTTACTAACAAACATTAATCATGGTAAGGGATAGTGCCAAAGTCCAGCTGATGCCCAGGTAAATCAGAAAGAAACCTTTCTTAATAGTCATTTGTTAATCCATTCATTAATCAATTAGTATTTAAAACTTTTCTAAACTTTTTTTTTGAAATATAACACACATATATAAATGTATACAAGTCACAGATTTTAAAGCTCACTGAATTATCATGAAATAAACACACCTTGGTGACCATCATCTAGACCAAGTATCTTTGAAGTACACTATTTCTCCTCAAAGTCATCACTGTCCTGATTAGTATTTCTTGATTTTTAAGTTTAATACAAATGGAATTACAAAATACGTAATATTTTCTGTCATGCTTGCTTTATGGTAGTCCCTTTTTTCAATACACTAAAGTTCTTTGTCCTACTGTTTTGGGGATTTGGAGTGTGTCCAGATTGAGACAATTATGAACAACGTTATTGCAGGCATTCTTGTATATGTCTTCTGGTGCACATGTGAATGCATTTTCTGGGGGCACGCCTATTTCTGGAATCGCTGGGTATGCCAGTGTTTAGCTGTGCAGCAAATGCGAACAGTGCTCAGAAATGGTCTTCCACTATTCCATGCTCTTCGATCGGAAGAATAAACATTGTTAAAATGTCTATACTTCCTAGAGCAATCTATACTTTTAATACCATTCCAATCAAAATTCCACCAGTATTCTTCAAAGAGCTGGAGCAAATAAAGCAAGAATTTGTATGGAATCAGAAGAGACCCCGAATCGCTAAGGAAATGTTGAAAAAGAAAAACAAAATTGGGGCATCACGTTACCTGATTTCAAGCTTTGTGATCACCAAGCTTTGTGATCACCAAGAAAGCATGGTCCTGTCATAAAAACAGACACATAGACCAGTGGAACACAGTAGAGAGCCCAGAAATGGACCCTCAACTATATGGACAAATAATCTTCGACAAAACAGGAAAAAATATACAGTGGAAAAAAGAGAGTCCTTCAATAAATGGTGCTGGGAAAACTGGATAGCTATATGGAGAAGAATGAAACTCGACCATTCTCTTATACCGTAGACAAAGATAAACTCGAAATGGATAAAAGACCTCAACGTGAGACAGGAATCCATCAGAATTCTAGAGGAGAACATAGGCAGTAATCTCTTCGATATCAGCCACAGCAACTTCTTTCAAGATATGTCTCCAAAGGCAAAGGAAACAAAAGCGAAAATAAACTTTTGGGACTTCAACAAAATCATAAGTTTCTGTACAGCAAGAGAAATAGTCAACAAAACAAAGAAGCAACCCATGGAATGGGAGAAGATATTTGCAAATGAAAGTACAGACAAAAGGTTGATATCCAGGATCTATAATGAACTCCTAAAACTCAACACACATGAAACAGATAATCATATCAAAAAATGGGCAGAAGATATGAACAGACACTTATCCAATGAAGACATACAAATGGCTATCAAACATATGAAAAAATGTTCATATTCACTAGCCATCAAGGAGATTCAAATTAAAACCACATTGAGATATCACCTTACACCAGTTAGAATGGCCAAAATTAGCAAGACAGGAAACAACATGTGCTGGAGGGGATGTGGAGAAAGGGGAACCCTCTTAAGCTGTTGGTGGGAATGCAAGTTGGTGCAGCCTCTTTGGAAAACAGTGTGGAGATTCCTCAAGAAGTTAAAAATAGAACTTCCCTATGACCCTGCAATTGCACTACTGGGTATTTACCCCAAAGATACAGATGTTGTAGAAAGAACGGCCATCTATAACCCAATGTTTATAGCAGCAATGATCTTGGTCGCCAAACTGTGGAAAGAACCAAAATGCCCTTCAACAGATGAATGGATAAGGAAGATGTGGGCCTTAGACACTATGGAGTATTATGCCTCCATCAGAAAGGACGAATACCCAACTTTTTTAGCAACATGGATGGGACTGGAAGAGATTATGCTGATTGAAATAAGTCAAGCAGAGAGAGTCAATTATCATATGGTTTCACTTATTTGTGGAGCATAACAAATAGCATGGAGAACATGGGGAGTTAGGAGAAGGGAGTTGAGGGAAATTGGAAGGGGATGTGAAAGATGAGAGACTGTGGAAAAACAATTTGAGGGGCTTGAAGTGGTAGTGGGGTGGAAGGATCGGGGAACCAGGTGGTGGGTATTAGAAAGGGCATGGATTGCATGGAGCACTGGGTGTGGTACAAAAATAATGAATACTGTTATGCTGAAAATAAATTTTTAAAAAATTAAAAAAATAAAAAGGAAATGGTCTTCCATTCACAACCCATCAAGGCTTCAGAAAGCTGCTTTACATCCTGTTCAGCTTTGATGAAGTTCTAGAACCTAAGTGTGGTTCGGTGGGCTGCGGTCCGGAGCCAATGACCAAGAAAGAATTCTTGAGACACCTTTGGTGCAAAATGGTGGTTTATTAAAGCATAGGGACAGGACCTGTGGGCAGGAAGAGCTGCTGCCCTGGGTTGTGAGGGATGGCAGGCTATGCACCCTGTGGTTGGGGGAAGGTGAGGGAAAGGGAGATTTCAATGGTGTTTTAATATGCTAAAGAGGGCCTACAAGGTGCCTGAAGACCAAGGTTGTCTTTTAGCAAGCCATTAACATCAAGATAGTTGGGAGATTCCTGTCTTGTGTTTCTAGTTTATAGAGGTCAGGGGTGCCTGAGGAATGTTACACATATTACTGAGGGGAAGGGGATGGACAGGGGGTGCAAGGTGTCAGCTTTTGCTTTGTCTTCAGCCAGCCTCCTGCTCCCTCATCATTCCCCCCTGAACTATTTTGACCCTTAAATCTTTAAGGTGGTTAAAGGTGGAATGTCTCATCTTCTGGAATTTCTACCTGCTGAAGAGGGGCATAGAGCTGTCCCTACCTACTGGGGTTAACATTGATTAATGGAGGAACGTATAGGGAGGCAGCTGAATCCAGCACTGACAGTGAAGAAGTGTCTCTGTGTGTGGTCAGAATCATCTGTCTTAGTGAAGTCATTGCAGCAATGGAGTCTTGGCACCAAGTAGAGAAACACTGAACAAAGTAACATATTAAGATTAATAAGGCAGTAAGAATGAGAAGCCAGAAAAGGAGATTTTTAATTGTTGGCCATAGTCCTCCTTTAAACCAGGAACTTAACCTTCACTGAGAGAGAGAGAAGGATCTTGTAGAGCCTTAATCTGGGTATTCATATCTTTTATTAATCCTGTGACATTTTTGTGATAGTCTGGGATGTACACACAACATTCTGTTTTGATAATTCTGCATGTGCCACCCTGTGCTGCTGTCAGGACATCTAAGGCCATCCTATTTTGTAGGACTGTCTTGCACATCTGTGAGACTTCAGTATTACATAGGGAGATGCTATTTAGTGAATCATTGATTGCCTTTGTAGTATATTTATTAAGGGCTTCTACATGCCACATGATATCCTCTAGTCCCGCAGATGGAACAAAAATGGATGTTGGGGCACCTGGGTGGCTCAGTGGGTTAAAGCCTCTGCCTTCAGCTCAGGTCATGATCCCAGGGTCCTGTGATCGAGCCCCGCATCGGGCTCTCTGCTCAGCGGGGAGCCTGCTTCCCCCTTTCTCTCTGCCTGCCTCTCTGCCTACTTGGGATCTCTCTCTGTGTGTCAAATAAGTAAATAAAATCTTTTTTTAAAAAATGGATGTTAAGTGATCTTACCACTTAAAAACAGATTGTGTCCATCTTTGCTTCAAATTGGGGAGATTAGCTGGAGTGGTGATGGATTTAGTAATGCGCCCATGAATCCAGGCAAATCCTAAAGTACAGCGACCTATCCACCCTGGAGGAAGGCAGGGACACTGGTTAGTTCCACATATCCAGTGGGTTCCATTTGGAGCTGACCATCTAATGCCAGGTTGCCTTACCCAGTCAGTACAATCCAGTCAGTAGCCTGGAGTACTATTACTTGGGAACACATTTGTAGTGATAGCCATCCTAGATATCGTGTGTTATTTGCCCAAGTATCATACGTATGATATCATTGTTCCCAGCAGAAAACTCCCTTTTGACTGAACTGTCCAACTGTGGGTGTGAGCCACAAATATGTATCCCACATTTGATATATGCCATTCTCAGTATAGCAATAAGGAGGGTTTTGTAACTTAGGCCCATATTTGATTTGAGAGTTATGGCTTGAAAGCAATCCCCTTCCTTCCAAAGAGCTCCATGGGCATGTAGTACCAGAAAGGCATATTTGGAGTAGGTGTTAATGTTTATTTTTAGCAATTGCAAACTGCTAGTGAGCATTACAGCATACCTAGCTTTTCTTATTTATTTTTTTTAATAAAAACTACTGTCATCAGTAAACCAACTGTCATTCATACTTTTAACAGGAGCATCTTAAATCTGGCCAACTAGAGTAAGCAAGATCAATAACCTCTGAACATTTTTGTTCTACATAAAAAGAAGCACAATAGTCAGGTTCAGGCATACAGGTAACTAGGTTTAAATTTTGACAAGTTTTAAGTATTATTTCTGGTATATCTGCCCAGTATTTAATAAGTCAGCCTCCATCATCCATTGGTGGCCTTTGGCTTCTAAGACAAATCTGGACCTGATGTGAATTCATTACAGTCAGGGACTGTACCATAGTGAGCTTTGAGGTTCTTTTTATGAGGAATTGTACCTCAACAGAGATGGCTTCTAGGATAAATATGACTAAGGGATGAAACCATTAAGTGGCCCTTTTGAGTGGTCCAGGCTTAACAATATCCTGAATACAGAGGATCACTGGCAAGTGGGAGAGAACTTGTCAAGAGGTAAGGGGAGTCCCCCATGCATCATCCAATCCAATCATAAAGAAAGTGGGATCATCGATTATCTCCACAAGTCCATAGTTCATATCCTATGGAGTGTGGTATGCTGGCTTTTAGGCAATTTCATTATTCCAGCCACACACAAGGTGATAGTTAAGTTGTACAATTGTAGGGGAATTAATCCCATTTTCTAGTTGTTTAATCATGTGCCATGGAGTTCTGCTAATATTCCCAACAAAATAATAAGATTGACTAAAGAAGCTATTGTGCAACTTTTCTGAAGTTTACCTCAGATTGTTTAGCTTAGGTAAACAAACATTTAAAAATAACAATCAAATCTAGAATTTAACATCCATAAAGGTGTATTACTAAAACATAATTTTTCTCTCTAAAATAACCCTCATTTCCAGAGATAGCCAAATCAGGACTAATTTACTTGAGAAACAAGTCCAGTTTTAATAAACTTGGCCTATTATTTACATAAGCTCAGCAAGAACAGTGAGTGTAATCATATAGATCTTTTAGAATCTGCTTTCCTGGAACTTCTTATAAGGAATATCTAGGTTGAAATTTTAGTACCCTCTCCGGGACAGAAGCTAAGCCACATACTTGCCATCAGGCATGCCTGGAATACCTGTCGATTTGGGCAAATGCCTCTTCCTGAGGTTCCCAAAGTATCCTGCCAGGAAGTGACATTCTTTATTCACCTGGTGAGGTTGCTGGGAACTCTGTAAGCAAGGCATCAGGCCAACAGTTCCAAAGGTCTTTATGGCTCCAGGTTTCATAAAGTCAACCTTAGTTCCTTAAAGCTGTCTGGTCATAACTGAGTCTATGCATGTCTTTCTCAAATATGACATTCCAGTCAAAGCCTTGGTAAAATAACCAGTTTCCAATGCTGTCCTGTTACAAGGAGAACAGATTCTTATTGAACTTATGCAAATGACTGATTGCCATGGAAGAAAGCATAGTTACTGAGACCTTTTGGTTTCAGAAGGTTCAGATAGAGAGAAAAGTTGAATGCCTTGATTTGTTTACAAATAAATAATTTTACATCTCTGTAAGTTACAGATAACTTAAGAAAAAGTATCCCTAGTCTGGAAGAGCAAACATTAGAGAACCAGCAATGTTTAAAAAGACAAAACTATTAAGAGACATAATACTATAATCTTTTAGTTCATTTAGTCCCATGTTACTAAATCTGGTGAATGCAGCTTTAAGTTAGTTTTGGAAATTCTTACCCATTTCAGTTTTAGGATTTTCAAGTATATCAAATATCTGTATTTGTCCTGAAAGTTCTTTATATGAATCTCCTTTAAGATAAAGCTCATTTTACAAAGAGAATTAAAACAATTATAAATGACAAAAACTCAGAATGGATATGGTTAGAGCTGACCAGGAGAGTTTACAATTTAGCTGGCAAGGAAATCAGGTTATTTCTGTGACATGTAACATTTCCATAATTACAGTATCAAGTGATGATCTCTCAAAACATTAAAACTTTAGGAAGTGCAGGGGCGCCTGGGTGGCTCAGTGGGTTAAAGCCTCTGCCTCTGGCTCAGGTCATGATCTCAGGGTCCTGGGATCGAGCCCCACATCGGACTCTCTACTAGGTGGGGAGCCTGCTTCCTCCTCCCTCTCTCTCTGCCTGCCTCTCTGCCTACTTGTGATCTCTGTCAAATAAATAAATAAAATCTTAAAAAAAAAAAAAAACTTTAGAAAGTGCATAGAATCTCTAGAATAGTTATAGCATTTTCCCAAATGTAACCGAAGGTTTATCATTGGTTCAGCAGTACTTCATGAGCAACTTCGCATACCAAGGAAAAGCCTGACTTAAAGAGATTTACAACTTAAATCTTGTCAACATTTGCTAAAATCTTATAAAGTTTTAAAGCACATGCCTAAATATAATTAGGGATGTTAAACACCTGATAAAACAAAACATAGAAACTGGGTTTTCTGGGCAGGCAAAGAGAAAACCATTTACGTTTTCGTAACAGCAGATCAATTAATCTAAGAAAACTTTGTCCTTTTGAACAGAGACAATTTCAGTCTTATACCAATGTACCTTTAAAACCCATTAATTTCAATCTTAGTCCATCTTGACCATAGCTAAAATTCCTTTTCTTAAGATTTCCCTTCACAAACCTTCTACAACTTTCCTTTGCATTCAGGTTTTGTCCCAAGTCATTTATTTCTAAACAACCATCTCATTTAGGACAAAATTACCTTTTCTTACCCTCAAGAAAATGTACCTCCATTTCTTAAATCTTTCTTACATATCATCTACTTTCTTAGTTACACTAAGCAGAATTTGATACTCTTAGAAACACCTTAATCTCTAGTGAAGACTAAGTATTAACCAATTGTGAACTGTTACAACAGAATTCTTCAGATGGCAAATTTATGAATCAGCTAAGTGCAAAACATGTTTACCAACAGATTTAAATACTCTTAGTTTCTTTGTAGTAAGAAGTCAAAAGCACAAACCTACATCCAGTAATTAATGACTTAGCATTTTATCCTGTTAAGACCTATATGTCCATAATTTAATTCCATTTGTCATCCAACCAAAACTTTAAGCTTTCAGGTTACCAAAGACTTTGAAAGTTACTTAAGCAATTACCCATTAAAACTTTGAGACAGACAATTAACCATCAGTTTAGTAATTTCTTTGCTAACAAATTTTAACAAATAACACGAGCTTATTTGACCTTCAGTAAACTTTGATAGAATAAAACCTTCACATTTACTACTGATAACTTAAGACACGTCTTATCTTAATTAAACCAACAAACTTAACTTAGTTCCAATACTGATTTACGTTCCACCTGGACCCACTCCACTTTGAATGTTTACCTGAAACTTAAGTGGGAAGATCTGGAGTGGGGGGTGTTAGGTCCAGGGGCTGCTCTTCTTGCTCCTTGACAGTGAAGAGAGAAGGAGCTAGAGGTTCCTCATGCAGGCTGCACACACGTTGGTGCAGAAACAGGAGAAGGGGGAAACAGAAGAAACAAAGTGCTGCCAGGAGGCAGAGAAAGGATTCCCAGTTTTAGAGCTCATAAGCCCCAAAAGAGGAGCAGACGCCATGCTTTCCCACCAGCAAGGGGGGAGTGCAGTCCAAGTTGGGCCAGAGAAGACAGGGAAACTTACCTGAAACAAAGAGAGTTTCGGCAGCTGCTTGGGAATATTCCTTACGGTCTCTCTCTTGAGTTAGACTAACCCCAGTTGGCTCCAGTTATAGCCATTAACATGGGAATTGAGTGAGAAGTGAGTGAGAAGCCCCCACATCTATTAGGAGAAACAGAGAAATAAAGTCAGAGTCCCCTCTGCTAGGGGTTTACTAACTGACTCATTTGGGCAAACACATTCTGCAAAAGCCCCTTAGTTCGGGGTCCTGGTGCAGAGAAATGAAGGCCTAGGTATGAGCAATGAAGGTATCCTAGGTCCATTTGCCCTGTTTCCTGCAGAGGAGCTCTAACTGATAGATCCCACTGAGGCTATGCAGTGTTAGGGAGCTCAGTCCTTTCCTAAGTTTTGCAATCCAAATTATTTCCAGTGGGTTCAAAGGCACCCCAAGGTAGAGTCCTTGGGAACTGAAGAAGCCTACTGAGGCTATGCTCCCAGAAATGTAAAGAAGATCCATTACGAAATCCCCTCTGACTCATGGGTGGCATCCCACAGAGGATATGTCAGAGGTTCCCGTGTGTCAAAAGAGACCAGAGGCGTCCCTCAAGATATCGCTATTGATCACCATCCTGCCTTCCCTGGGAAGGCATTTCTGCCATAAAAGGCCCGGGAGGGATTGCTGGTGTCCCTCCTCTTCCCCATCACATCCTAGGCTGCTAATGGGTGCCTGGTGAATGGACCAAACTACTGTGCCATACCATGCTATCATATGTCTTTAAGACTGCATACTGTTTTGCCATTTTAACCTATGGAAATATTAGAAAAGTTTGGCAAGGGGAAATTACCAATTTCACAGCTTTAAGTAGTCTGTAGAAGACACTAACAAGAAATAGTAAAGACTGAAATCCATCATGGTCTATGCGACATTCCAACACATTTGGTCCTTACAGCCAACTTCCCTAGGAAACGGTCCCCGGTTGTGTTTTAAGTCCCCGGTTGTGTTTTAATTCAATCGGGTACTGGTTTCGGCCGGCTCCCAGTGGAGGTCCCACAGCCAGAAGTGACTAGGCCAGGGATGTAGAGGGGATCACATTAGATCAATCAGGAGGAAATCTCACACGGGGGTCTTAAGATTGGCAGCCATCCTGGTGACTTAGGTGGTTGTCCTGTGCCCAAGAGAGACAACTTTATATAAGAACAGGAATAAAGAGAGGGTATCAAGTTTCTGGGTCTTATTGCCATTCCAGCCAGGGTACTAACTTACAGCCAACAGACAGACGCTCTCCTACCCATAAAGCAATAAGGGGCTAGAGGATTACAGCCTGAGCAATTGACATGCAAGTGTTCCAATAAGACCATACTCCTTGAAAACCCCTGAAATGAGAGTAAAGGAAAAGGAGAGAAAGTACTCACCAATTTTGCACTGAAGCTCAGAGTCCAAATATAAAGACTCACAGCCTCATGTTTGGGAACCATATGATGAAGTTCTAGAACCTAAGTGTGGTTCGGTGGGCTGAGGTCTGGAGCCAATGACCAAGAAAGAATTCTTGAGACACCTTTGGTGCAAAATGGTGGTTTATTAAAGCATGGGGACATGACCTGTGGGCAGGAAGAGCTGTTGCCCTGGGTTGTGAGGGATGGCAGGTTATGTAGCCTGTGGTTGGGGGAAGGTGAGGGCAAGGGAGATTTCAATGGTGTTTTCATATGCTAAAGAGGGCCTACAAGGTGCCTGAAGACCAAGGTTGTCTTTTAGTAAGCCATTAACATCAAAGATAGTTGGGAGTTTCCTGTCTTGCAGGATTGTGATCTCTGCAAGTTATCTATTTGTTTCTAGTTTATGGAGGTCAAGGGTGCCTGAGGAATGTTACACATATTACTGAGGGGAAGGGGATGGACAGGGGGTGCAAGGTGCCAGCTTTTGCTTTGTCCTCAGTCAGCCTCCTGCTCCCTCATCAGCTTTGCACTTTTGACCACTCTGGTGGTGCTCAGGGCCATCTCCTCATGCTTCCAGTATGTTTCCCTAAAAAGAAGGTAGAGAATCTGTCCATCTGTTGGTAGGCCTTTTTGCTGCCCTCATTAGTACTTTCTAGACTCTTGGTCATTTTTTAAAGTTTAGGTTGCCAGTCTTTATTTCTCACTGATTTGGATAATTCTTTATATATCTGGATGCAAGTCCTTTGCCAGTTATATGTATTAAAATAATCATCTCACACTCTGGGCCTGGCCTTTTCATTGTCTTAATGTGTTTTTTTATGAAGAGAAGTTTTTAATTTCAATGTTGTCCACCTCAGCAATCTTTTTTTTATGGTTGATGCTTTTTGTGTCCTGTTTAAAGAATCTCCTCCCATCCTAAAATTTTAATCCCCTTATCCTATTTTGCCCATTCCTCCCACCTTCTTCCTTCTGACAACAACAAAATTTTTCTCTGTGCTTATGCAATCTGTTTATCTTTCAATCAACAGATATTCTTGAGTGGTGACTATAAGCCAGACACTGATCTACTGCTGGGAATATAGCAGTGAATGAGAAATATATAAACATGGGCTCACATCTAGTGTGGAGAACATGAAATAAATAAATAAGTGTCTATTTTGTTATTTAAAAAAAAAAAAGGAAAGGAAAGAAAAGAAAAGAAACTTTGCCTTCTGTGAAGGCAGAAAAACATGCAAACAATTCTGCTTTAGGAAATTTGCATAGAAGTAGAAAATGCTAAAGCCTCTACCACAAATCAAGTTGAAAACATTCAACATATTAAATCAATCCAAGGAGCGCCAAATATTAAATTGAAGCAAAGGGATGACTCAAACATTTAATTTCCAAGTATGCTACTAACAGAGTCCAAGATTTCATGTGTGGAAATTAGCTGTAGGCAAACTCTTTAAAAACATTAGTTTATACTCTTTAATTTTAATACAAGGCAGGCATTTCTGCAATGGTTAGATTTTACAAGGGAATCTTAAGTCTCAGGGTCATTCTCAAAGTCATTCTCAAATACTCTTGATTTTTGTTTGGCAGCAATGACATCTTTACAAGTTAATACCTTTTCAGATACACAGGCGATAAAATCCCACTTTCTGTATGGTCCAACTTAATGTCTGTTTGTAGAATGACTCGACATTAAATCAATCCATGGCTTAAGTGGCACAGAAGGTACTATTTCCTGGGCATGTCCACATCTTGTTCCCATCTCCTCAGCATGAACTCTCTCTCAATCATTTCTCCTTCACTTTCTATACTTGTCTAAGTCTCCAGTGGATCCCGGAAAGTTGCACAGATGTCCATGCTGGGAGCTCTACTACTGTTTATCTCCAGGTCCCCCTGCTGGGATCCAAAGCAACAGTTTGTTGTGAAGAATTGTACATATAGTAATTGCTTATAAATTCATTTTGGGGTACTTTCACGTATTTTAAAACCTGGTGTAGAGGGTGCTTTCAGGCAGCAGGCATGAGCCCTGGAACTCTGAGTAAGGAAGAAGGGCCCGCCATGACTGCCAGGCTGAGGGCAAACAGGCATCTCAGGAAACCCATCTTGAAAGAGGAGAAGTCCTAGCTTCTGACCAATGGGCTACTTATGGCTGGGCACAAGTACCAAAAAAGGAAAAATCCATATGTTTCCATACCTCCTCACTTCCCCACATCCCTGTAGCCACATCACCACTGCCCTCTGGTCCATGGTATCTCCTTTCTGTCTGTCCCCTGCTCCCTTGCAGCGTATTCCATAAACTTGTATGTTCTGTGTCCTGCGTTGGCCAAATTCATTCTCCACCTGAGCTGGAGGTCCCACACCAGGGACCTCTACAACTGCTCTCCAGAGTCTTTTCTGGAGGGTAGTAGAATATACAGCAGCACGAAACAACACTTACCCTCCACAGAAAGAAAAATGTTTAGCATTCATAATAATTGTGTGCATTGAATAAATTGTTATAAAAATTGAAATGCCCCAGAGCCCTGAACTTTTATCAACCCTGCATTTTCCTGCAAGAAGAGAACCTCAAAGAAGTCACTGGATTTGCTTTCAGTCAATTAGAAGTCGCCATGGTTGTATAACTGATTCTCTGAGAAAAGCATCAGATGAAACTCAAACGTTTTAAAGTAAAATAGTGACTAACTACAGAGCACACAGATCCACACCCTTATCCATCTGCTCAAGGTCAAATAGCCAGCAATTCTCTAGAAGGACTCTACTAATATTTTGGTTTTATTACCACAATAACTAAAACAAGCAGGGAAAAAACATGTAATCAAATAAGAGAATGGCAGCTGAGTAAAGTTCTCTCTCTCTTTCTCTCTTTTTTTTTCTTTCTTTCTTCCCTTTATTTTTTTTTCCCCCTGAGTAAATTTTGGTTACTACAACGTCCAATTTTCTGTCAACCCAAATGCAGAGACACAAGGAACACCACCGTTTGGGCTCCCATGTTTCACACAAGAACTCTTATGAAATATTTCAGATAAATAAGTTTTAATCCTCCCCTTCCTCCACTTCCTCACCCTGGTTAATCTGTAAAGTAACACGATTATCAACTCTCTTTGCTGTTAGCAACTATATGCACACAATCACATAGATGATTATTCTTCAAATACTTTTTGGTGAGATATTTCAAATACCTTCTTGGAAAAAGGCACCTCAGAAGTCACAGTGATCTCGCTCTTGCTCCTTTCAATGGTTGCAACCCCTCCACCAAGATTCCCAGCTTTTCCATTCACTGATTGTCTCTTGAATAAAATGCTTACAGTTGGCAACATCCAGGATTCATTTTCTATTGGGTGGGTGCACTCAAGGGTAAACTACAGAATTCCCTTCTTTCCCCCTCTTCCCCTTCACCACAAGCTTTTCCAAGGATACAGTGGCAGCAGCAGAGGCAAAAATAAATTTCCCTTCTGTATGAGCTTTTACACACATCCAGCCTTGCTGGCAACTGCTCTCCTCTCCTTCCTCTCCCACTCCCTCCTCCTGTATCTGCACCACCATGGGTGTAGCTTGTACAACCAACTTCTATACCATCCTGGGTGCCTCCACCATCCATCAGCTGCTGTTTCTCCTGCCCTCACTATCAAGGAACAAATAGAACCCTCTTAAACTTAAACCACCCACTTTAGATTTCCCTATTGGTGCCCAGTTGAAAAGAAATGACAATGGGTAACAAATTGATTGACTTTTAAGTGGACATAGGTGAACATATTCTGTATTAAAGTTAATTTGAGTTTGTTGGTTTAATTAAGATAGGCATGTCTATCTCAATTAGCTCCCAACATTAAATATAACACTTTTATTCTACAAAGGTTTTCTGAAGATCAAATAGGCTCATGTTATCTCTTGCAATTTTTCAACAAAAGATGGTTTCAAATGATGGTTAAATTTGTCTTTCACTCTTAATGTCATAAAACAAACTGAATGTGGCTGGGGGTGGGTAGGAAGAGGGTGATGGGTTTATATGGACATTGGGCAGGGTATGTGCTATGGTGAGTGCTGTGAAGTGTGTAAACCTGGCGATTCACAGACCTGTACTCCTGGGGCTAATAATACATTATATGTTTATAAAAAAATAAAAAGTATGTATAAAAAAACCCTCTGTCTCAAAGTTTTTATGGGTAATTGCTAAAATAACTATCACAGTCTTTGGCAACCTCAAACTTTACAGTTTTACTTGGATGAGAACTCAGATTGAATTCATTGGCTATCTAAGTCTTTTCCAAATAGACAAAATACTGAATCTTTAATTACCAAACATAAAGTTTACTTGCTTTTGGTTTCCTATTGGTGAGGGAACAGAAGGCTGGCTGAGGACCAAGCAAAAGCTGACAACTGACAACCTTCTCCTACTCCCACTCCTGGGTGGGACATATTATGACATTCTTTGGGAATCTCCCAACTATCTTAATGTTAATACCTTGTTAGAGGGGAAAATTGCCTTGACAATGGCAAGGCCTCAAGGCCTTGTAGGTCCTCAGTAGCATATGAAAGTTCTATTGAAAACTCCCTTTTCCTTCTCCACCCTCATGGTACATAACCTGCCACGCCTCACAACCCTGGGGCAGCAACCCTTTCTGCCCACAGGTCCTGTCCCCGTGCTTTATTTAATAAACCACCATTTTGCACCAAAATGTCTCAAGAATTCTTTCTTGGTCATTGGCTCTGGACATCACCCCACTGAACCTTACCTATATTCTAGAACTTCATCACTATTGTATAGAAGCTGAGGATACTTGGGTCTATTGGTAAACATACTTGATGCTTTATCAAAAGATTGTACCACAGAAAAACATATTTTTACAAAATAGAAAATGTATCCATAAACTTCAGATCTTAAGAACTCCAGTGTAACACACAGCTCACAACTGGTTGCTACTTAGTTTTCATTAGACACTAAGGTTTCTAAGTGTTAAAATTCTGCTAAATATAATTAAGAATGATGGAGATAATGATAGTAACTCTGCAGGGGGAAGATGTGATTTTGATGAGAAAAATATAATGAATGGGAATTCATTTTGTTGGGGAGGGAGGTAATTTTTTTCCTAAAATAAGACTGGTAGTTTAGAGAGAAAGGCTTAGGCCAAATACGAATGAGAAAAAAAGAAAAAAAAAAGCTATAGAAGAATTGTGAAGAAAAATCATTGGGAAATAATTTTATGTGTGGTCAGGACTAATGTTGAAATAAATAGATTATAAAGGTACACTGGCACATGATTAAAATTCTGCTTACTCTGTGAGAAAAAGACACTGTTTTCTTGGATCATTGTTTTGGACTTTAAAAGAAATTGTAAACGAAGTTGTTTTATTTTCCCCACCCAGAAAACAAAATTTTGTTTTATCTTTATGGGGTCTCCAGTTACCTAAAAGAGTTAAAACTTCTCAATATTAAAAGATCTAAATTTTAAGAACAACTATGTAACCCTACCTAATTGTCTTTGGAATCACTTATTATCACCTTGGGGAGATAAATAATTCAGTTTTAAGGTTTTATTTGTTTTTGGTTTTTTGTGGGTTTTTTTGCTTTTTGTTTTGTTTTGTTTTGTTTTACAAAGAAGTTACTTTATTTCTAACAAACATAAAGATATAAAAAATTAGAGTACAAGAGTCACTTACCCAAGTTTCAAAGAGACCTACTTACAACTTTCCAAATATACCAAGCCTTTCAATGCCCCATCTATGCTGTTTCCTCTTCTTATATACCATGTACACCTGGTTAATGCCTACTTGGTTTTTTTGTTTTGTTTTGTTTATTTCTTTTCAGTGTAATGGTATTCAATTTTATAAATTAATTAATTTATATTTTGAAACATCATTGATCCCAAGAAAAGTCCCACATTGTCAGAGTACTACTATTTTTTTTCTTTTATTTATTTTCAACATAACAGTATTCATTTTTTTTTGCACCACACCCAGTGCTCCATGCAATCCGTGCCCTCTATAATACTCACCACCTGGTTCCTCAAACCTCCCACACCCCGCCCCTTCAAAATCCTCAGATTGTTTTTCAGAGTCCATAGTCTCTCAGCATTCACCTCCCCTTCCAATTTCCCTCAACTCCATTCTCTTCTCCATCTCCCCTTATCCTCCATGCTATTTGTTATACTACACAGATAAGTGAAAACATATGATAATTGACTTTCTCTGCTTGACTTATTTCACTCAGCAAGTGAAAACATATGATAATTGACTTTCTCTGCTTGACTTATTTCACTCAGCATAATCTCTTCCAGTCCCTTCCATGTTGCTACAAAAGTTGGGTATTCGTCCTTTCTGATGGAGGCATAATACTCCATAGTGTATATGGACCACATTTTCCTTATCCATTCATCCGTTGAAGGGCATTTTGGTTCTTTCCACAGTTTGGCGACCGTGGCCATAGCTGCTATAAAAATTGGAGTACAGATAGCCCTTCTTTTCACTACATCTGTATCTTTAGGGTAAATACCCAGGAGTGCAATTGCAGGGTCATAGGGAAGCTCTATTTTTAATTTCTTGAGGAATCTCCACACTGTTCTCCAAAGTGGCTGCACCAAGTTGCATTCTCACCAACAGTGTCAGAGGGTTCCCCTTTCTCCACATCCTCTCCAACACATGTTGCTCCTGTCTTGCTAATTTGGGCCATTCTAACTGTTGTAAGGTGGTATCTCAATGTGCTTTTAATTTGAGACCATGGATCGCTAAAGAAATGTTGAAAAACAAAAATAAAACTGGGGGCATCACGTTACCTGATTTCAAGCTTTATTACAAAACTCTGATCACCAAGACAGCATGGTACTGGCATAAAAACAGACACATAGACCGGTGGAACAGAGTAGAGAGTCCAGATATGGACCCTCAACTCTGTGGGCAATTAATCTTCAACAAAACAGGAAATATATCTTGTGGAAAAAAGACAGTTTCTTCAATAAATGGTGCTGGGGAAACTGGGCAGCTATAGGTAGAAGAATGAAACTCGACCATTCTCTTACACCATACACAAAGATAAACTCGAAATGGATAAAAGACCACAACGTGAGACAGGAATCCATCAGAACCCTAGAGGGGAATATAGGCAGTAACCTCTTTGATATCAGCCACAGCAATTTCTTTCAAGATATGTCTCCAAAGGCAAAGGAAACTAAAGCGAAAATAAACTTGTGGGACTTCATCAAAATCAAAACCTTCTGCACAGCAAAGGAAACAGTCAAGAAAACAAAGAGGCAACCCACGGAATGGGAGAAGATATTTGCAAATGACAGTACAAACAAAAGGTTGATATCCAGGATCTATAAAGAACTCCTCAAGCTCAACACACACAAAACAGACAATCATATCAAAAAAATGGGGAGAAGATATGAACAGACACTTCTCCAATGAAGACATACAAATGGCTATCAGACACATGAAAAAATGTTCATCATCACTAGCCATCAGGGAGATTCAAATTAAAACCAGTTTTAAGTTTTATAATGATGCATAATCCTATTTAGGCATGTGCTTTAAAACTTTCTGAGGGTTTTAACAAAGTCCCCCAAAGAATTGTAAATGAAGACTTTTATTTTACTAATTAGGCTTGTTTATTTGCTATGTTAAATTACATGGGAAGCATTGTCAAACAACTGATGATAAGCCTTAGGTTATATTGTAGGGGTAAATGCTTTGACTGTTTGAGAAGCTGTATGAAATCCCAAAAGTTTTCATATGTCCTGGTGTAAAGTCATAACTGGATATTCTGATTATGAAAATGCTATGTAGCAGAAAGAACTGGGTTTCCTTGTCAACTGCCTTATAATGAACTCTCCTGTTATCATGAACTCCCATCAGATCTTTAAACATGTCCATTTTTGAGTCTTTTGTCATTTATAGTTATTATCTTGATGCTCTTACAAAATGTGTTTTGTCTTCAAGAAGACTCATGAAATAAACTTTTGGCAAATACAGGTATCTGGTATCTTTAAGGTCATAAAACTAAAGAAAACGAAAGTTTCCAGAGCTAATGGGGAAAGAAACTGCATTCAACGAGATTAAGAATTAATAATATGGGACTAAATAAACTGAGGAAAATGGCCACATTTTTTATGAGTCTTATTTGAAATATTGCTGGTTCTCTAATGTTAGCTCTTCCAGATTAAGGAAACTTTTTCATAAGAGATCCATGATATACAGAAATATGATAAAATGTTCTTTTGAGAACAACTTGAAGCATTTTTTCTATTCTCCCTACCTGAACCCTCTGAAATTCAGAAACTCTATTGAGTATCCTTTCTTTCAATGCAAATTATAATTTTTGCCATAAGTTCCATAAGACTCTGTTCTACTTGTCTCAGGTCACCATTGGAAACACTGGTTATTTTACTAAGGCTTTGACTGGAATGTCATATTTGAGAGAGACATGCATAGACTCAGATATGACCAGACAGCTTTAAGAACGAAGGTTGACTTTATAGAGCCAAAAAATCCCCTTGGAAATGCAATCTGGCACCCTACTCACAGAGTTCCCAGCAGCCTCACTAGGTGAGTAAAGAATGTTCCTTCCTGGCAGGTATAGGAACCTCAGGATATTTGGGGGAACCTCAAGAAGTGGAATTTGCCCAAATATACAGGTCTTGTATGTATGTCTGATGGCAAGTATTTAGCTTGGTTTATGGCCATTAAGAGTGGGTTTGTATAAGAATAGCCATCTTGAAGGCTGGGAAGCCATTTTTACTGAGCATCCCTAACCAGCCCACAGGGCATACGTGACTTCAGACATGAAAAAGTAGCTAAACCCTAAGAAAACAACTTAATCATATACCACCAGGGTGGTTAGGTGGTGGTCCCACAGGGACCAAACTTTACCAAAAAAAAAAAAAAAATAGTTAAATTGCAGAGATCACAACCCTGGAGACAGGAATCTCCCTTGGTTTGCAAATGTCCTGGTGATTTACAACAAAAAGTCCATCTCTTCAATGGCCCAATTTCCAGAGACAAATGGCTCAGTGCCAAAGGTTGCCCTCCCCACCACGAAACTGTGGGAGGCTGAGGCAGAAGGAAATGTAGTTAAGGTGAAAGTTCTTCTAAACCTAAATCTCACTTAACAGCCAGGGTGATGCAGGAGTGGCAAAAGGCTAAACAAAGTTAACCTGTCAAAGTGGGGCACAAGATATGTATGTAGCTATGAAGAAGTGCCTTGAAAATGCTATATAAACCCTTGGCTTTGAGGGCTCGGGGTCCTTGTTGAAACCCGCTGCGCCGGGTTGATACTTGGACCCCAGCTAGCTGGAAATAAACCTCACTGTGTAACTTGCATTATTGAGAGTGTTTTCTGTCTAATTGAGGGGTGGTCGGCTCCATACCCTAACAGCCTCAAGAGGCATTAAAATTGTTCAATCTAGGGATGCCTAGGTGGCTCAGTCAGTTAAGTGGCTGCATTTGTCTCAGATATTGATCCCAGGGTTCTGGGATCAAGTCCTATATCGGGCTCCTTGCTCAGCGGGAAGACTGCTTCGCTTCTTTCTCTGCCTTCTCTGCCTGCTGCTCCCCCTGCTGTGCTCTCTCTCTCTCTCTCTGACAAATAAATAAATAAAATCTTTTTAAAAAAACTTTCAAAAATTGTTCAATCTAGATATTCCTTATAAAAAGCTCCAACAATGCAAATTTTAAAAAGATCTATATGGTCAATCACTATTCTTGTGGAGCTTATTATATAAAGAAATAGACCAAGTTTGTTAAAACTGGACTTGCTTTACAAACAAATTAATCTTGATTTGGCTATCTTTGGTAAAATGAGACTGATTATAGAGAAAAATATGTTTTAATAACACATTTTTGTAGATATTAGATTTTAAATACCATTTATTATAAACTAGTCTAGATACTAAATGCTTCCTGAAATATCTGGTTATGACTCTCCAAACTAAGGTTTCCAATCTTTTGTCATTCTTTCAGCTTGAAGTCAATCAAAACCAAAACTGGGAGGAGGTGCAAGATGGAGGAGAAGTAGGAGACCTAATTCAACAGGTCTCCTGAAGACCCATGAAATGAGCTAGTTATCTACCAGAACACTGAACACCCATGACTGTTGGGTTGGAGGTTCCAGGAATGCAGGAGGAACAATAGAAATGACCACTGGGGCCGCAATATTCCAGTCCCCTCCCCCCCTTCCTTAACCCTAGACTCTCCCACCAAAAGGTCATGTCTCCATAGGTAACCCGATACCTATTCAGGAAACAGGAGTATCAGGAGCCCTCACCCCATACCTTCCAATCACCAAATATGGATGTGAGCCCATGCCCTACCTTGGCCTGATAAAAGATCCCATCAACTCCCTCCCAGTGCGAATTCCCCCAGCCCCTTTCCGGAGTCGAGGAACCTAACCCGAGGGTGCCCATCTCCTCCCGGCATGCATGACTTTCCTGGCTCCCCTTCTCCTGAGCCCTGAAACTTCGCAAGAGAATGCCTTTAATAAATCTTGCCTTGCGCCCACCTTGCCTGGTGACGTGTTTATCTTGCCTATGAAACTTTACAATGACGTCAGCCTGAAATGTAAGATTATACACTTCTGGATCTCTACAGGGGCAGAGAATCATCAGTGGAGAGGTACAGAGGAGTTGGGAACACAAGGACTGATATCAGAGGATAAACAGAAGGGGGAGGGAGCCACCAGAAGTGAGCCATTGGAAAGTAATACCCCAATATGAAAGTGTCCTGTGGTTGGGGACCAGCAAGAGCTTAGAGAACAGTGGCTGTGAGACAAGAAGGGACTGATAACAGCACTCAAACAGAACCAAGGGACTTAAGGGACAAGTGCTCATACAAGATAGCCATAGGTGCAGACATAAGCCTAAGGTCCAGGAAGGCCATAGCATGGGCTCCAGTTGGCAGTGCCTGGGTCTGTAGCCACCACAGCCCCCTATGCTGCCTCCACTGCCACTGGGGCTAAGCGCATCCAGGGTGGGCTCCAGTCCGCAGTCCCAGGAACCACAGCTGCCAGGACCAGGCTTGCCCAGACTAGTATCACTCACAGTTTTGGTGGCACATGGGTACAAAGACAAGCAGGGGCTTCAGGCAACCACTGATATGGTGGCTGGTGGTGCGCACAGCCCATGGAAGGTTGTGGTGTTCAAGAGAGTTTGAGAGGGGTAGTCTGTGTTCTGAACAATTCAGATGGGAGCCGACTGAGTCTTCTCTCTGAGGCAGAGGTCTTGGTGCAGACAGTTTGCTTTGACCCTCTGAAAGGTGCAAAGAGCCACCAAAGAACAAAAATCGCCAGAGAACAAAAACCTGAAAAACCAGTTTCCACAGACCCCAGCCCCTTGATAAATGGCAGGGCAACTCAGCCCAAGTCTGACTGACTGAAAATCAATGCAGCAGACACCTCCCCCAGAAGACAAGAAAAGAACAAGAGAACAACAACAACCACAGGGCCACCATGAAACTATAAAATCCCAACATAATGGGAAAACAATATAGTAAGCTCATCATTCTTGTTTTTATTTATTTATTTATTTTTACCTACTTGCTGTTGGGCTGGCAGGAAGGGCTACTAAAGATGGTCAAAGTTCCCGCCATAAGACCTGAGCTCAGACAGGAGAACAAAGGCCCAAGCAGGAATCTGAGACCCCCGCCCCAGGCTCCTGTGGACCAATGGGATCCCGATGAGCAGGCGGGATATCCAAATAAGGGAAACTTATTGGATAAACAAATAAGGGAAAGACCCCTGAGCTTTCCCCAAGACCCCTTAAAAGCCCCCTCCTCCCTGCCTTGGGCGCGACTTCCGCCACTCTGCTTTCCAGAGTCGCAGAACCTCGCCCGAGGGTGCCCACCTCCTCCCGGCACAACTTTCCTGGCTCGCCTTCTCCTGAACCCTGAAACTACACCGGAGAGTGTTTTTAATAAATCTTGCCTTGCACCCACTTTGCCTGGTGTTGTGTTTATCTCGCCGGAAAAAACTTTACACTTGCCATTTCAACTAGATATTTAATAGACCATATTCCATAGTAACTTTTTGAACTTTTTTTTATACATATACTTTTGTTTCTTTCTTTCTTTTTTCTTTTTATACATTCAAGCTTCAAGGTAATCCTTTTTCCCTACTCAATACTACCCGTATATATATACACCAATTTTACTTTCCCTGTGTCTCTGGAAAGACAGACCTCTAACAAAGATAACAAGATATATCCAGGAAGAACTGAAATACCCCTCCTCTCCCACATGAAGGGTTATACTTTTGTCTTAAACTTTTGTTGCTGTTTCTATGTGGGTTTTTTTGTACTTTACACATCTTATTCTTGGAGCTCATTTTGTTGAGTTTTTCTTTCTTTCTTTCTTTTTTTTTTTTTCCTTTTGTCAATCTTTTGTATGTTATAAATCTTACTCATTTGGCTCATTTTGTCTGGGTTTCTTTTTTTTCTCTTTCCTCTTTTTTTCTTTTTGGTGGTGACTTCCGAGTATTCTGAAACTTTCCAGGGTGTACCTGGCCTGGATCATGGTTGATATTTTCAGCTATGCATTCCCTCAACCACCTCTCACCAAAAATGACTAGGAGGAGGAAGCCCTAACAGAGGAAAAAATCAGAGACTGTGACCTCTGCCACAGGACATAAGCAAGATGGTGGAAATAGAATTCAGGGCAACAGTTATCCAGACAACAGCTAGGCTGGAGAAAACCATTAGTGGCAACATAGAATCCCTAAGGGCAGAAGTGAGAGCTAAATTGACAGAACTTTAAAATGCTATCAATGGGATCCAATCTAATCTGAATACTCTAACAGCTAGGGTACATGAGGCAGAAGATCAAATTAGTGACCTAGAAGACAAAGTGTTAGGAAAGAGGGATCAGGAGGCCTGGAACAAACACACCTTAGAAGCCATGAAAACAGAATTAGGGAAATAAATAATGCCATGAAATGTTCCAATGTCAGAATTGTTGGGATCCCTGAGCAAGTGGACAGAGAGAGGACTAGAAGATGTTTGAGTAAATCCTAGCTGATAATTTCTTTATTTGGGGAATGGAACAAGAGTTCATGTCCTGGATGCAGAGAGGATACCCCCCAGATCAATGAGAGTAGAAAGACCTCCATGAGATAGTAAAATTTGCAAATTGTAAATTTGGAGAAAATGTCTTTTTTTTTTTTTTTCAGTCTCCCAGGAAGATTCATTGTTTATGCACCACACCCAGTGCTCCATGCAATATGTTCCCTCCTTAATACCCACCATCAGACTCTCCCACCTCCCCAGCCCGTTCCCTTTCAAAACCCTCAGTTTAATTCTCAGAGTCCACAGTCTCTCATGGTTCATCTCCCTCTCTGATTTGTCCCAATTCACTTTTCCTTTCCTTCTCCTAATGTCCTCCATGTTATTCCTTATACTCCACAAATAAGTGAAACCATATGATAATTGACTTTCTCTACTTGAATTATTTCACTCAGCATAATCTCTTCCAGTCCCGTCCATGTTGATACAAGGATAGGTATTCATCCTTTCTGATGAAGGCATGTTACACCATTGTATATATGGACCATATCTTCTTAAACCATTCATCTATTGAAGGGAATCTTGTCTCTTTCCAGAGTTGGGTGACTGTGGCTATGACTGTTATGGACATTGAGGTACAGATCGCCCTTCTTTTCACTACATCAGTATCTTTGAGGTAAATACCCAGTAGTGCAATTGCAGGGTCATAGGGAAGCTCTATTTTTAATTTCTTTAAGAATCTCCACACTGTTATCCAAAGTGGTTGCACCAACTTGCATTCCCACCAACAGTGGCAGAGGGTTCCCCTTCCTCCCCATCCTCTCCAACACATGTTACTGTCTTCTTAATTTTGGCCATTCTAACTGATATAAGGTGGTATCTCAATGTAGTTTTGCTTTGAATCTCCCTGATGGCTAGTGATGAACATTTTTTCATGTATCTGTTAGCCATTTGTATATCTTCTTTGGAGAAATGTCTGTTCATTTCTTCTGCCCATTTTTTGACATGACTATCTGTTTTGTGGGTGTTGAGTTTGTGGATCTTTATAGATCTTGGATATCTTTGTCTGGAGTGTCATTTGCAAATATCTTTTCCCATTCTGTGGGTTGCCTCTTTGTTTAGTTGACTGTATCCTTTGCTCTGCAGAAGCTTTTAATCTTGAGGGAGACCCAAAAATTCATTTTCAATTTTGTTTCTTTTGCCTTTGGAGACATGACTTGAAAGAAGTTGCTGTGGCCAGCATCAAAGAGGGTATTGCCTATGATTTCCTCTACAGTTTTAATAGATTCCTACTTCATGTTGAGATCTTTTATCCATTCCAAGTTTATCTTTGTGTATGGTGTAAGACAATGGTCGAGTTTCATTCTTCTATACTTATTTGTCCAATTTTCTCAGCACCAAGTATTAAAGAGACTATCTTTTTCCACTGGATATTTTTCCTGCTTTGTCAAGAATTAGTTAACCATAGAGTTGCAAATCCATATCTGGGCTCTCTACTCTGTGCCACTAGTCTATGTGTCTGTTTTTGAGCCAGTACTATGCTGTCTTGGTAATCATACTTTGTAGTAAAACTTGAAATACCATGATGTGATGGTCTCAGCTTTGTTTTTCTTTTTCAACATTTCCCTACAATCCAGGGCCTTTTCTGGTTCTATACAAATTTTCAGATTGTTTGTTCCAGCACTTTGAAAAATGCCAATAGAATTTTGATTGGAATAGCATTGAAAGTATAGATTGCTCTGGGCAGTATAACATTTTAACAATGTTTATTCTTCCAATCCATGAGCATGAAATGTTTTTGCATCTTTTTGTGGCTTCTTCAGTTTCTTTCATGAGTATTCTATAGTTCTTCAAGTACAGATCCTTTACCTCTTTGTTTAGGTTTATTCCATGTAAAGTTATCATGTCTTCTGCAAAGAAAGGGAGTTTGACTTCTTCTTTGCCAATTTGAATACCTTTTATTTCTTTTTTGTTGTCTGATTGCTGTTGCTAGAGCTTCTAGTACTGTATTGAACAATAGTGGCTAGAATGGGCATCCTTGTCGTGTCCCTGATCTCAATGGGAAGGCTGTCAGTTTTTCCCCACTGAGAATGATATTTGCTGTGGGTTTTCCATAGACAGATTTTATGAAGTTGAGGAGTGTTCTCTCTATCCCCATAATCTGAAGAGTTTTAATCAGGAAGAGATGCTGTATTTTGTCAAATGCTTTTTCTGCATCATTTGAAAGGACAATGGGATTCATCTCTTCTCTTGTTGATTTGTTCTATAAAATTGATTGATCTTCATGTTGAACCACATGAAGATCCCCTACAATTAATGTATTTTTATCAATATGTCTCTTTATTTTTATTAACAGTTGGCTTATGTAGTTGGCTGATCCCATATGGGGGGCATAGATATTTACTATTGTTAGATCTTCTATCTAACAAACTATCCATCCCACCTTCCCTATATAGACCCAGCTGAGGGTTCACAGCAGAAGGTAAGTGGCTCCTAGGTGCACAAATTGTGCCATGGCCATTCATTCCCTTCCTCCACCACTGCACCTTGGATGAAATTTCTGCATCAGCCCTTGGAGAGAAAAACGCCATGTCAGGAAAACAAAGCAAAACAGCTACTCCAAAGAGACCAGTGCTTAGGAAATTTTATGGTCATCAGTGAAATACTTCTAGAGTTCTGATTAGCCTTTGTCTTGATTATGCCTTGAGGTAGTGTCTTACTTTACTAAATTGTGAAATTAGAAAGTATACACTGAAAAAAAAACATGTATTTAGGAAGTAAATATACATATAATTATTTATATATATTTAGTTCCAATATTAGTTGACTCCTGACTTAATACTGTGGTGGTGAGCAAAATAATGCCCCCTCCCTAGCAGGCCCCTATTCTAATCCCTGGAGCAAAAGGAACTTTGCCAATGTGCTTACGTTAAGGACGTGGAGATGGGGGCATTATCCTGGATTGTCCAGATGACCCCATGGAATTACATGGGGGCCTTAATTTTGGAAGAGGGAGAAAAGGCGGTTAGAATGATGCTATGTCAAAGAACTCTACCTGCTCTTTCTAGTGCTGAAGACGGAGGGAAGTGTCCAATGGCCAAGGAATATGGGGAACCTATAAAATGCAGAAAAGTCAAAGAAACAGATATCCCCCAGTGCCTCTAGAAGGAAGGCAGCCCCGTTGACACTTTTTTTTTGTCCAGGGAGATCCTGGTTGGACTCCTACCCGAAAGAACTGTGAGATAATAAAGTGTGTCCTTTGAAGCCACTGTGTTTGTGGTGACCTGTCAAGGCAGCAGTAGAAACCTAAACATCTATCTCTCTCACTCACTTCAACAGTGTTAAGATCTGTGGGAGACAATAAGCCCTGAATAAACTCTGTAGTTTGTCTGTCTTAGGTAGTCAGGTCAAGAGCTTGCTTTACATGTTTCAGTGCTACATTAGGTCTCTGCCATCCTGTTCCTTCTCATTCTTTTCTGTAGGATGTGTACCCCATCCTCTGCACAGAGCTCAATATAGTCCTTATGTGAATTATGCAAATTGGAAGACATTGGTGGTCACACAGATGGATTTTTTTAAGCAATGGCTCTGTTTCTCTACCATAGAGGGAAAGAACATAACTTACAAAAAATTAAATATTGGCAAATTCTTTTCTCAAAGGTACATTTTTTTTTCAAAGAGTTTTGTTAAGGCACAGAGCTATTTTCAATGGTTCATAAAGAGCAGATCTCAGATTTATGATATTACATGTTGTTACATTCATAAATGTTAGGTGTTTATTAGAAGCAATATCTGAGCTTCCATTGATTACTGATTATCTTCTCAATATACCAGTCCCAGGAGCATGAAGACAAAGAAAGAATCACAGGGAGGCTAGAACAAGCACATGGTAAGAGAGTCTCACATTTTGCTACTTTCTTAATGTTACTAGTTTGGGGACTTCTCATGCATTGTGCCAAGTCTGCCAGTGAGCTTCTCTGTATTGACAGCCAAAGGCACTCATAGAAATACTTAAACAAGTGTGAAAGCAAACACTGAGGCCACTCCATCTACTAGGAAAGAGGGGTATGTCTTCACTTCAGACATGAGTTTGTTGATGGATTCTTTTTGCTGGTGGTGGTGATGGTGGTGACAGTGTGGGTTTTTTCTTCTTGTTATTTGCTTTAATTTTTAAACTGTTTCTGGGAAATAATTTGGAATAGTATTTATTAAATATTTTATTTATTTATAATATATTATATATATTATAATATAGTTATTTATAATGATTAATATTATTATATTGATATTTATTTAATTCTGGAAAACAAAGGAACATAACTGAGGACACTTCCTAAGGAATATTTTAAGATCTCTACGTCAACATTTATGAAATGACTTATACACTTTCCTGTTAAAGTTTTCAAATATAACAACTTTATTTACACGTTTATCTCAAAGTTATAAGCATATATTAGAAACTGTAGTCCGTAGCCCACCTACATTAGAATCACTTGGGGTGTTTCTTTAAAAAGTGCAGAGTCCAGGGCCCCTCGTCAACTAAATTTCTTGTGAGTGGGGTCCAGGAAGCAGCTTCTATGATCCCCGCTGCTGATCCTAAGGTACCCACATCTAAGAGCCTCTTTTTATTCACATTTGCTTCAGTAGCCAACACCAAGATGCTTCACTTCCTCTCACTGACCGTGTCCACCAGTCATGCTGGCTTCAATACATTACTATAGCAACACAATGAATATATATCATGCACTTATATACACACACTTTTTACAGTGCCATGAGACACAGGCTAAGCCTCTCAGGTGCCACTTGAAAGTGATCACTGGTTTGGTTTCACAAGACTTTCAATGTTCTGGGTCTGGCCACTGGTGCCAGTTCCCCAGAGAAAAGTGAGAATGATAAAAATCAATATCATATTTACAGTGAGGTCACCACACTTTGGAGATCATAAATGCGTCAAAATGGGAGGTGGTAGGTTAAGCATGAGATGGTATCTGGGAAGCCATGTGACTTCAGAGCACTCAGATGCTGCAGTGTAGACTGACACCCAGCATGATGGAGGCACAGCTGAGCTGGCCCAGGGTAGGTAGGGATCTGGCAATAGGGTTGGCTGAGACCCCACTGTCCCTCAGAGCACCGCTGTCCATCATCTTGTGCTTTAGAACTGCCAAAGAACTCCCATAATGGGACCATGTGCCGTATTTGTAGGAAGCAGTGTGCTTTTTCAACCTGGGTTGACCAGCTGAGGATAGATGCTGAGGCAAGAAAAGGCTGGTGTTAGTTCCCAGGCCATTGGCTATGTCGAAGCAGTGTCAGGAAGTCCTCTACAAACCATATATGTTTTGCTCAGTGCCAGGCAAAGCTGTCCTTGGCTGACGATGTCTCTTAAGTGTAGGACAGACTTTCTGATTTTAACACCAGGGCAATGTCTCTGGTGTCCCTTGACCCTCTAGCAAGTGTGGAGGAATGGGCTCACATCTCTGCAACAGATTGGGAGCTGCACAAATGGGGGAAAGCCCATTCTTCCTGCTGCCTCAAGCAGCTCTGGTGACTCCAATTTTCCTGTGGGTCTTGGTAACCAAGGATCACAAACCTAGGGTGCACAGCAGAGCCCTTACTGACTTCACCAGGAGACAAAACTACAAGGTGAGAGTCCATTATCTGACCTTGCTGGGGGCTCCATGAGCTGCAGTGAGCACTGGGCTGTGGCAGAACCAAGGGTGCAGGGAAAGCCTGTCAGGAGGATGAGCTGAGGGGAGGTGCTACTGTCCTGAGGAGCCACTGGTGCACCAAGTTAGAGGCAAATGTTCCACACCAACAGAGCTGGTGATAGCCCTGCTCAGAGCTGTTGCACGTGAGGTGGCCAGATCCCTCTCTGTTCAGGGACCAGTGCACTCCCCAGTTCACTCTGGAGCAAAATGATGACTTCTGTGCCCTCCCAGGAACAGAAAACTTAATATGAAACATGCACATGTAGAAACAGCTTGTTGTAGGAAGGAGGGAACATCACACAGGACATTCCCCTGTTCAGCCATGTCCCATTTACTTAGTGAGGGGAGGGAGGGGCCACATCATCATGGAGCTTGGAGATGGCCTAAGTCTAGTACCACCTCTTACATATGAGGGGCAGGGCTTTGCAGACACTGGGATCCAGCCAGAGTCATATGGCTGGTTAGTGGCAAGCCTAGGATTAGAACTGAGATCTCCGGCCCTCTCCCATGGCCTAGGAGAAGGTGAAGGTACCCATGGACATCACAGGAATTGAGAGATCACTTTTATTTTATTGGGACAGGGCTCATGTTTCCTATGTGAGTGAGGCACAAATATGGGCCTGTGTGAACTCATAAAACACTTTTCTAACCTGGACGGTCAGGATCTCCCACCTCAGCTGTGACTAGCCAGCTCAGGACTGGGTGACTAGCTGCTATGCCTATTTGCAAGCATCAAGTCTTAACATAATAAGAGTTTGTCCATTCCCCCAGCAGTCAAATCTGGAGGATAGTGTATTTCCTAGTCAACAAGGGGCAGGATGACTGGCCAGTGACTCCTCCACTAAGAGAGACCTAGAGGCCCTGGATCCAAAATAGGCAATAGCCTCAAATGAGAACTGACTCACCAGTTGGCAACTGCTGCTTCAGAATGATTTATGGGGACTGGCCTTCCACTATCTTCCAGGCTCAACCATCATTTGGGGACAGGCACTAACTCCGCAGGCATGGAGGGCCCTAACACCCATGGTCTGCTGAAGGTATGTGTGCTGGTCATGTGCTGCTGTGCAGATTGGTGCTGTCAGGGATACAGAAATACAAGGTGCTCTCTGCAGAGCCCAGGTCACAGGATTCAACTCTTGCAGGACCCAGTGTGTGCCTAACTGCAAGCTCTACTCTACACAAATGTGCATAGTCCCCCTAGGCAGAGATGGAGGAAATTGTCCTGCCTTCCCAACATCAGCCCAGCTGACTGGCTAGAGTATCCTTCACAAGAAACTTGATTACTGGTGAGCCCAGGACACCATCAGGCAGTCAGCCAGCCCCAATGAGGACTGATGGTCCTCAGTTGAAAATTGCCACCTCAGGAAGATTTGGGGGGAGTAGGCTCTGTCTACCCTGGAAGCTGTGCTGTTTTGGGGTCCAGCCTGAGCCCAAGAGGCCTGGGAGGCCCCAAGAGCCAAAGGCCAACTGACAGAGTACAGACCACAATCCATGGGTGACACAGTTCAGAAGAGTCTGGAATCTGAACCAGGGCATCTGTAGGGAGAGGCTGGGTTCCAGTAGTGGTCTATTGGGTGTTCCTGGCCACTGCCTCATTCCAAGAGCTAATCTACACAAATGTGGATATTCTTGCTCCTGAAGACACTCCTGGAGGGCTCTAGGCTGCCTTGTCAGAGCAGGGCAGTACAGGATGGTTTGAGATATTCTCTAGTAGGAGACACCCACGAATCTTGATTATAGAATGCCCAGAACTTCATCAAGGAGCCAGTCCAAGTGGGGATTAACTGCGCTGGCTTAAAGCTGACACCCCAGAAAGATTTTCTGGGAGTCAGCCTTGTCCACACTGGTGGCTCTGCAAGTTTGGGAAACCCGCCTGAGCCCAGCTGGCATGGAGGTCCTAACAGCCCAATGTTGCTGGCTGATACAGTA
Organism: Mustela nivalis; assembly: GCF_964662115.1. Classification (NCBI taxonomy): domain Eukaryota; kingdom Metazoa; phylum Chordata; class Mammalia; order Carnivora; family Mustelidae; genus Mustela; species Mustela nivalis. The sequence goes on from NC_139024.1 coordinate 119,898,422, forward strand.
CAGACCCTCTTAGAACACACTACTTATCTCTTCTGCTTTATCATCTAAAGGACAGACTGAACTCCCATTTCCTCTCCTAGTGTGTTATGATAGTCACCATACAGGGCACCATTAGTTTTTGATGTAGTGTTCAAAGATTCATTGTTTGCATGCTACACTCAGTGCTCCATGCAATCCTTGCCCTCCTTAACACCCATCACCAGGATCACCTATTCCCCCTTTCCCCCCACCCCCCTCCCCTCTAAAATCCTCAGTGTGTTTCCCAGAATCCATAGTCTCTCATGGTTCGTCTCGCACTCCAATTTCTCCCCTTTCATTTTTCCCTTCTCCTAATGTCCTCCATGTTATTTCTTTTATGTTTTACAAATAAGTGAAACCATATGATAATTAACTTTCTCTGTTTGACTTATTTCACTTAGCATAATCCTCTCCTATCTTAATCAGATGGACTTAAATGACCATCTTCTACATGTCTCCATATTTATTCTCTGTATCATATCATGTGTACGGCTTTGATTTAGGGACTCTCTGGGTCTTCCTTCTAACTTCCTGCTTTTCCTTCCTCCTTGCCTGCTCAGTTGGTTCTGTCCACTCATCATCTACTCTTCTTCCATCATCCCATCCACACACATCTATTCCATGCCTGTATGTGCAGTCAGCATGACAGGCACTGAGCATACTGACCTCTAGGCATATTTGTTATACTTTTTTAAAAAATATTTTTATTTATTTATTTATTTATTTGACAGAGAGAGATCACAAGCAGGCAGAGAGGCAGGCAGAGAGAGAGTGAAGGAAGCAGGCTCCCGGCTGAGCCGAGAGCCCGATGCTGGGCTCGATCCCAGGACCCTGTGATCATGACCTGAGCCGAAGGCAGCAGCTCAACCCACTGAGCCAACCAGGTGCCCCATTGTTATACTTTTTTAACAGCCAAGTTGGGTATCTAGGCTTTCTACCAGTAACTAAAGCTAATTGAATTTAAGCTAGAAAATTACTAACATTTTCAGTTAGGTCTAATTAGTTAATTTAATTAAAATGTGACTGAATCAGTTGTGAAGCTAGACTGATCTTTTTATAGAACTTGTGTTGATAGAACATCAATTCCTATTTTTGTCCAGATGATTTCAAAATAGCAATGATAAGCTCAGTAACCCTGAGCTTCTAAATACACATTTTACTGAAAGAGGCACAGGAAATAGAAAAATTTAACTACTCTGTTCATTCCTGGTTCTGCATTATAAATAATAACGGGATGTTAATAAAATTTATCATTAAGGGACCTCGGGAAAGAAACAAATAAGTGCAGCTAATGACTTGATAGCTGTAGGATATCATTTAGGTAGCTGAAAGTGTCCTAGGTCTTTCTTTATATTAAAATAAAAGTATGCTGAAAATATGACTTCTAATCTTTTGAAATGGGTGAGAGGTGAAAAAAAATGGAGTCACTTATGTTAAGAGGTTTGAAAATGGAGCCAAAGGCCATTAAGTATGTGGGTCTTACACATGTCCTCACTGAGTGGAAAAATGAACTTTTGAATAAAACCAAACCAGGATATTCCAGGGGCTCTGCAGGAATATCTGCAACGTGCAGCAGTGATGAACTTTTGCTCCATGATGTCTCTAGCCATGAGAGAACCAATTCTGTTTAGCTGAGATTAGTTTTCTACCACCAACACCAATCAAAAGTATTTTTAACAATGCATATAAGCATTCCCTGTTGTTGTAAAAACCATCAATTTTTTTGTTCCCTAGTGGGACACAATTTGGGTTACTACCTGAATCAATGTTCCTGATTTGCTTTTGTTTTATTTCAATTTTCTTCTTTTTTCAAGTGATAAGATGTAGTTAGTAAAGCAAGGTATTATTGCATCCAAGTTTTGACAGCAAATAATGAGTTATTGGATGCTATAAGAGGATGCTAACCATCCTGGATAATTGTTACCTTTGACACCTGCTCTACTGTGGATGAGAGACAAAGGAAATGTAAATGTTCTTCCTTTCCAAGCATGTATGTGGAGGTGTTGAATGGATAGGAAAAAGGCTGCCACTCTTCTGTGATCTGGTGTCCACATACCCTGGGCCCACTGCAAGATGTATTATCTGTGATGCCAGAACTGCAAGGGGCTGAAAATAGTCCTTATATTTTCAGGGGGACAGAATACTTTGTTGAGATGAGTAAGCCTTTATGGTGTTTTCAAATTATGCCTCAAAATGCTTACACACTACTCCGTTGGGTCTTTGAGCAGTGAGGGGGTGGACATGTATGGAAAATAATGTTGTGGCTTTACACAGAATTACATACAGAGAGTCGAAAGAATGATGTTTATCAGTAAGTCTATAGCAAGGTTATGGCAATAATGCAGGCTTACAGTCCTTTGACTTGCCTTCCTTTTAAGATATCCCCCTCATCTCTTCTCGGTACCCTGGTTTCCCAGGTGCAAAAGTGAATCCAGTCTCACTAGGAAGCTGCTCCCTCCACATCTCATCCGTCTGTGACTCCACAGAAGTGTCAGTTACAGCAACTACCTCTTCTCCTAATAGTGATGCTCTGTATCTTTAGAGCTTTTCCTTATTGTTAGGGCTGAAGAAAATCCCCTTGCTGGATGATCCATTCAAACAGTGGTGTGAAGGTACTTTGGGTGTTCATAATAGTTACTGCTGAGAACAGTATTGTTTTTTTTAGTTTGTTTTGGTTTGGTGTTTTGAGAGAGAGGAAACATGGAGGCAGTGAGACAGAGGGAGAGAGAGAATCCTAAGCTGGCTCCATACCCACCATGGAGCCAACACAGGCCTCCATCTCACAACCTGGAACATCATGACCTGGGTTGAAATCAAGAGTCAGATGCTTAACCAAATGAGCCATCCAGGTGCCCTAAGATCTTGATAGCTCTGATCAGCCATTAATTGTTGCTGAAGGAGTTTGAATTGGTTGGACTGCCAATACCTGATGTGAAATTCGAAACTTGTGTTTATGAACACTAAGACAGTGATTGTGTGCGGTGGATGGTGACTTCATTTATGGAAATATAGGGAAGGGAAAGCTGTGTTAGACAATGTGTGACCCAAGGCTTTAGATTGTTGACACCAAACATATTGAGGAAGATCTGTTAAATTCATTATGTATGACATAAGTCACCTCCTCTTCCTGCATGGGTTATAGAATTTGCATTTGAGGAGGGAGGCAAGATGTCAGAAGAGTAGGAGACCTCGTTTTATCTGGGCCCCTGAATTTAGGTAGATAACTATCAAATCATTCTGAACACCAATGAATTCAAACTGAGATGTAAGGAAAGAATTTCTGGAATTCTACAAACCAAAAAGTGATCACCTTTTGCAAAGTAGGAGGTCTGGAGAATCTGAAGGGATATCTCAGAAGATAATCAGTGGAGGGAGGGAACCTCTGTGAACTGGCTACTAGAAAGCGATATAGCCCCAGAGCCCAATATTAGAACCTTTGTAAATCTGCTCCAATGAGAGACATCCATGCCTAAAAAGTGCTCAGGTTGGAAGCAGGGCAGAATCCTAGGTGTGACAGTGTGGTCTTAGAATCTCCAGGGTGCATGAGCAAATAGAGTTTCTAAGCACTGGAATGAAGAAAGCAGTGAGGGTCAGCAAACCCGGGACAGGACCCTCAACTTGGTTCGCCATAAACCATGAACTGCAGCATGATCCAGTGACAACTCTTGCAGGAGTCCTGCAAAGGAGAGAAAAGTGGCAGCCCTGTGACATCCTCCAGCATGGATAGCACGGGAGTGTGCACAACTGGGAAACCCTTCAGAGTGTAAGGGTACTGCAAAGGACAGAAAACTTGTAGCCATATGCCTTCCCCATGAAGGACAGCATGGAGGAATGCCTGACTGGGTGACCACTCTCTGTGCGGGGACCCTACAAAGGACAGATATGCAGGGAGCTTTTACATTCTCCTGGGAGGATGCATGCAAGCACACCACAGTAGTCTTTAGACTTTGGCACACACAAAAGTGAAGACCACTCATCCCTGAGGGTTTAGTAAAGAGAGGGGACTGCCATCTCTTGGCACCAGGACTCAATATTGGGCAAGTCCTTATTTGTATTCATCCTCTAGAGAGACGCAGAACACCTCTGGGGAACAAAAGCCACATAAGGCAATCAGTAGCAGCTCAGCCCAAGTCCAGGTCCCTGGCAAGGGACTGTGCAACTCCGCCCAGGCAAAGGCACCTGAGATTCAGTGCAGCAGGCCCCTTCTCCAGAAGACCAGATGAAACAACAGGAAACACCAAGTTGACAGAGCACACAGGACTGCAAAACTCTAGGACTAGGGGAAAATAATATAGAGAATGTGAGGGTTTTTTCCTCATGATCTCATTATCTTTCATTTAAAAACCTTCCTTTTCTTTTTTCTTTTATTTCCTTTTTCAATTAGTTTCTTACTTTATTGACTCTTTGTTTTTGTCTTTTTTTTTTTTTTTTTAAATCAGACTGCCACGGGCAGAGCCACATTTGGGTGTGTCTGGGGTCTTGGAAGCTTGACTACCCTACATTCTCTTACAAATGGACCTTGAAATATTGCTTAGAGGTTCTATCAGGGGAGCACAGCTATTCATATACCCTTGACCAAAGAATGGTTCTCTCCTCTATCGGGGAAGGTCATCCTCTTCGACCGAGTGTGCAGCTTTGGGAGGGATGTAGATAGAATAGTGAGAGAGGAACGGGACACCTGCCTAGCCAGCCAGATTAGCCAAATCAACCCTGGCAAACAATGGGGTGACAGATGCCTCAGTCAGATTGCCCTCACATCCTTTAAGTCTTTTTTTTATGAACATATAATGTATTATTTGTTTCAAGGGTACAAGCCTGTGATTCATCAGTCTTACACAATTCACATCACTCACCATAGCACATACCCTCCTCAATGTCCATCACCCAGTCATCTTATCCCTCTCATCCCCCACCACTCCAGTACCCTCAGTTTTTTCCTGATATTAAAAGTCTCTTATGGTTTGTCTACCTCTCTGGCTTCATCCCACTTCGTTTTTTCCTCTCATCCCCCATCATCCTCTGCCTTGTCTCTTAAATTCTACACTTCAGCGAGATAATATTATAATTGTCTTTCTTTAATTGACTTATATCTTTTAGCATAATACACCCTAATTCCAGCCATGTCATTGCAAATGGCAAGATTTCTTTTTTTAATGGCTGCATAATATTCTAGTGTGTGTGTAGACATATATAGAGATAGATAGAGATATAGATGATATAGATATAGATAGATGATATAGATTTATCAATCACATCTTCTTTATCCATTCATTTGTTGATGGACATCTAAGTCCATAGTTTGGTATTGTGAATATTGCTGCTATAAACAGCGGAGTGCACGTGCCTCTTTGGATAACTACATTTGTATCTTTGGGGTAAATACCCAGTAGTGTGATTGATGGATCATATTTTCAACTTTTTGAGGAACCTCCATACTGTTTTCAAGAGTGGCTGCACCAGCTTGCATTCTCCAACAGTGTAGGGGGGTTCCCCTTTCTCTACATCCTAGCCAACATCTGTCAATTCCTGAAGTGTTTATTTTAGCCATTTTGACTGGTATGAAGTGGTATCTCATTGTGGTTTTAATTTCTATTTCCCTGGTGCCCAGGGATGTTGAGCATTTCTTCATGTGTTTGTTGGCCATTTGGATGTCTTCTTTGTAGTTCCTTCACCACCTTGGTTAGGTTTATTGCAAGGTATCTTATGTTTTTTGGTGCCACTGTAAATGGAATTGATTCCTGAAATTCTCTTTCAACAGTTACATTGTTAGTGTATAGGAAAGCAACTGATTTCTCTGCATTGATTTTGTATCCTGTCATATTACTGAATTGCTGTATCAGTTCTAGTAATTTGGGAGTAGAGTCTTTTGAGTTTTCCATATAAGTATCATGTCATCTGTAAAGAGAGAAAGTTTGACTTCTTCTTTGCCCATTTCAATACTTTTTTTTTTTCTTTTTGTTGTCTGATTGCTGAGGCTATGACTTTTAGGATTATGTTGAACAACAGTGGGGATAGTGGGCATCCTTCTTGTGTTCCTGACCTTAAGGGAAAGGCTCTCAGATTTTCTCCATTGAGAATGATATTCTTTGTGGGCTATTCATAAATGGTTTTTATAAAATTGAAGAATGTTCCCTCTATCCCTACACTCTGAAGAGTTTCAATCAGGAAAGGATGTAATATTTTGTCAAATGCCTTTTCTCCACTAATTGAGAGAACCATATGGTTCTTCCCTCTCCTCTAATTAATGTGTTCTATCACATTGATTTGCCAATTTTGAATCACTCTTGCATCCCAGGGATAAATCCCACCTGGTCCTGGTGGATAATCCTCTTAAAGTACTATTTGTAATGTACTCCTTTTAGGCTCTGTTGGATCCTGTTAGGTAGGATTTTTTTGAGAATCTTGACATCCATATCCATCAGGGATGTGGTCTGAAATTCTCCTTTTTATTTTTTAAGATTTTATTTATTTATTTTGACAAACAGAGATCAAAAGCAGGCAGAGAGGCAGGCAGAGAGAGAGGGTGAAGCAGGCTCCCTGCTGAACAGAGAGCCCGATGCAGGACTCAATCCCAGGACCCCGGGATCATGACCTGAGCCAAAGGCAGAGACTTAACCCACTGAGACATCCAGGTGCCCCTGAAATTCTCCTTTTTGATGGGGTCTTTGCCTGGCTCAAGGATCAAGGTGATGCTGGGCCTACAGAATGAGTCTGGAAATTTTCCTTCTGTTTCTATTTTTTGAAACAGCTTCAGGAGAATTGGTATTATTTCTTCTTTCAATGTTTGGTAGAATTCCCCAGGGAATACATCATGTCCTGGACTCTTGTTTTGGGGGAGGTTTTTGATCACTGCTTCAATCTTATTACTGGTTGTGGGTCTATTCAGGTTGTCAATTTCTTCCTTTTTCTGTCTTGGTAGTTCATAGGTTTCCAATCTCTCCCCTGTCCTTCATAATTTTATTTATTTGGGTCTTTTCTCTTTTCTTTTGGATAAGTCTGGCCAGTGGTTTATTGATATTATTAATACCTTCAAAGAACCAGCTTCTAGTTTGTTGATCTGCTCTTGGCATTTCTGGTTTCTAATTCATTGATCCCTCCTCTAACCTTAATTAGTTCTCTTCTCATGTGTGGCGTAGGCTTCATTTGTTGTTTTACTTTAGTTCCTTAAGATGTAAAGTTAGTTGGTGAATTTGGGATTTTTCTATTTTTCTGAGCTGGGTTGGCTATGTATTTCCCCCTTAAGACTTCCTTTACAATATCCCATAGTTTTTTTGTTTTGTTTTGTTTTTTTAAGATTTTATTTATTAAATAAATAAATAGGAGAGGCAGGCAGAGAGGCAGGCAGAGAGAGGGAGAAGCAGGCTCCCCGCGAGAAGCAGAGAGCCTGATGTGGGGCTCGATTCCAGGACCCCAGGATCATGACCTGAGCCGAACGAAGAGGCTTTAACCCACTGAGTCACCCAGGTGCCCTTCCCATAGGTTTTATAATGATGTGTTTTCATTCTCATTGGTTTCCATGAATTGTTTAAGTTCTTTGATTTCCTGGTTGACCCAAACATTCTTAAGCAGAATGTCTTTAGCTTCCAAGTGTTTGATTTTTTTTTTTTAAGATTTTATTTTTATTTATTTGTCAGAGAGAAAGCGAGCGAGATCGAGCACAGGAAGACAGAGTGGAAGGCAGAGTCAGAGGGAGAAGCAGGCTCCCTGCGGAGCAAGGAGCCCGATGTGGGACTCAATCCCAGGACGCTGGGATCATGACCTGAGCCGAAGGCAGCTGCTTAACCAACTGAGCCACCCAGGCGTCCCCAAGTGTTTGATTTTTTTCCAAACTTTTTCTTGTGGCTGACTTCTAGTTTCAAATAAAGCATTGTGGTCCAAGAATATGAAGAAAACCATCTCAGTCTTTTGGTGTGGGTTGAGATCTGATTTGTGACCCAGTATATGGTCTATTCTGGAGAAAGTTCTATGTGTGCTTGAGAAGAATAAGTATTCTGTTGTTTCAGGGGAATGTTCTGTATATATCCATGAGGTCCATCTGTATATATCCTGGAGGTTCACACTAAATGCAGTGTGTCATTCAAGGCTCTTGTTTCATCTTTGATTTTCTGCTTAGATGATCTGTTTATTGCTGAGAGTCAAGTGTTGAGGTCTCCTACTATTAAGGTGTTATTATCAATATGGGGTTTTTGTTTGTTTGGTCGGTTTTTTGAGGGGGAGTAACAGTTGGCTTATGTAGGTGGCTGTTCCCATGTTGGGGGCATAAATATCTACAACTGTTAGATACTCTTGTTGGATGGACACTTTAAGAATGATATACTGTCCTTCTGTATCTCTAACTACAGTCTATCTTAAAATCTAATTTGTCTGATATGAGAATTGCTACCTCAGCTTTCTTTTGAGGTCTCATGGCATGAAAAATGGTTATCAATCCCTTCACTTTTGATCTAGATGTATCTTTAAGTTCAACACAGGTCTCTTATAGAAAGCATATGGATGGGTCCTTTTTATCCAATCTGCAACCCTGTGCCATTTTATGGGAGCATTTAGGACATTCATGTTGAAAGTGATTATTGAAAGATGAGATTTTATTGTCATCATGCTGCCTGTCCTTGTTTCTGTAGATTGTCTCTGCATATTTCTGTTCTATATCACTCTTGGGGACTTTCTCCTTTTATCAAATTGCCCTTAATATTTCTTGCAGGGATGGTTTGGTGGTCACATATTCTTTCAGTTTCTGCCTGTCCCAGAAGCTCTTTGTCTCCCCATCTGTTCTAAATCACAGCCTTGCTGGATAAAGTATTCTTGGCTGCAAGTTTGTGTCACCAAGACCTTGAGTGATCCCAGTCTGGGTGGGTGAGTGTGGCAGCTGCGGAAACTGCCCTGATGATAGACATATTAACAATATTTGTACTTCCACACCATGAGCATGGAATGTCTTTTCATTTTTTGTGTGTCTTCCTCAATTTTTAAGTCATTTTCGAACTATCATTTTTCACACTAACATTTATCAATGTATTCTGCATTTTTGGCTTCCTTTCACTGTATTCATTTTATTTTTGTGTCTCTATAAGTTTTGCTTTCTTTACAATTTTGGGATTTAATGTCTTCTAAAAAACAGACTAAATACACCCAAGACAAGTGGATCACCCTGTTTTGTCCATCTGGGAAATTATATTGTCTCTTCTACCTCTCTCTCTTTTTTAAATTTTCTTTCTTTCTTTTTCTCTTCTTTTTGGTTGACCTCTGTGGATTTGTCTGGTGTGTATTTCACATGGGTCATGGTTGATTTGTTTTATTTATTTCATTTGTTCATCCATTTTTCTCTGAACAAAATGACTAGAAGGAGGAATTCACAACAAAAGAAAGAACCAGAGTTAATCCTCTCTGTCATGGATCCAATCAATATGGATATAAGTAAAGTGTTAGAGATGGAATTCAGGAAAATAATTATAAAGTTACTAGCTGGGCTTGAAAAAAAAAGAATAAAAGACACTGGCCAGTCTCTTAGTGCCGAAATGATATCTAATCAGGCCTAAGTTTAAAATGCTTTAACTAAGATGCAGTCTAAACTGGATGTTTGAACAGCTAAGGTAAACGAGGAAGAAGAGAGTGTAAGTTACATAGAAGTCAAGTTGATGGAAAGGAAAGAAGTTGAGGAAAAGAGAGAACAACTAATGGACCATTAGGGGAGACTTTGAGAAATCAAAAATGCCATCAAATGAAACCATATTAGAATTTTGAGGGTCCCTGAAAGAGAAGAAAGAGAAAGATAGGGGCAGAAGGTATGGTTAAACAAATCATAGCTGAGAACTTCTCTAACCTGGAGAAGGAAATGGGTATTCAAGTCCAAGAAGTAAAGAGGACCCCCCAAAATCAATAAAAATAGATCCATACCTCAACATGTATTAGTGAAGCTTGCAAATTTCAGAGATGAAAGTAAAATCCTGAAAGCAGCTCAAGACAAAAGGTTCTTAACCTACAAAGTAGAAACATTAGGCTGGCAACAAACCTATCTTAATGCAAAGGAATACACGTTCTTCTCAAGTGCACATGGAACATTCTCCAAAGAGATCACATCCTGAGTCACAAATCAAGTCTTAAGCAATACCAAAAGACTAAGATAATTCCCTGCATATTTTCAGACAACAATGTTTGATCTTGGGTTCAATCACAAGAGGAAATTTGGAAGGAAATCAAACACTTAGAGGTTAAAGAGCACCCTACTAAAGAATGAAGGGTCAACCAGGAAATTAAAGAACTTTAAAAATTCATGAAAACTAATGAGAATGAAAACACAACTGTTCAAAACTTTGGGATACAGCAAAAGCAGTCTTAAAAGGGAGCTATATTTCAATACAAGCCTCTCTCAAAAATTAGAAAAATCTTAAATACACAAGCTAACCTTACTCCTAAAAGAACTGGGGAAAGAACAGAAAATATAGCTTAAAGGAAGCTATATTTGCAGGGAAGAGAAACAATAAAGACTAGAGCAGAAATCAATGAAATAGAAACAAGAAGAATAGTAGAACAGATCAGTGAAACTAGAAGCTGGTTCACTGAAAGAATTAATAAGATTGATAAACTCCCACCAGACTTAAAAAGAAAAGAAAAGAAAAGAAAAGAAAGAAAGAAAGAAAAGAAAAGAAAAGAAAAGAAAAGAGAAGAAAAGAAAAGAAAAGAAAAGAAAAAGGACCCGTGGGCACCTGGGTAGCTTAGTCAGTTAAGCACCTGCCTTCAGCTCAGGTCATAATCCCAGTGTCATCGGATTGAGTCCCGCATCAGGCTCCCTGCATTGCAGGGAGTCTGCTGCTTCTTCTCCCCCTTTCCCACTTGTTCTCTCTCTCACTCACTCACGCTCTCTCTTTCTCTCAGAAATGAATAAATAAAAGCAAAAAATTTGTTGAAAAGAAAAGAGAAAAGGACTCAAATTAAGAAAACCATGAGTGAAAAAGGAGAGATCAATACCAACACCGAGGAAATAGAAACAATTTTAAGAACATATTATACCAAGTATATGCCAACCAACAAGGAAATTGAAACAGAAATCAAAAAAGCCAATAAGGGGGGGGAGACAAGATGGCGGGGAAGTAAGAGGAGGCGCCCTTTCAACCTGTACCCTAAAGTGAGCTGATTACCTTCCAAAGAACTCCGATCACCCATGAAATCAACCTGAGATCAGAATTATAAACGTCTGGATCTCTACTGGAGCAGAAGACGCCAGTGGGCAGGTAAAGTGGAGTGGGAAAGTTGGACTGATATCGGAAGATAAACAAAAGGGGGAGGGAGAGACACCAGAGGCAATCCGTTGGAAAGTAATATCCCAATACGAGAGTGCCCTGCGTCTGGGGAATAGCATTAACTTGGGAGTCTATTAGAAAGCACTCAAAAAGAGCAAAGGATCACCAGGGGGAAATTGCGGGAATCGGGGTGTTAGGGTCAGGGGCTTAAGTCCCCAGACCCAGGACAGCCACCCCCAGCACAGAGCCAGAGAGAGTGCGGCAGAGAAACCAGGTCTTGGTCCCTGAACCACCAGCGTGCCTGAGAGTGCTTGGCACCCCGCTCCCTTGAGGGGCTGGGAGCCTCGCCAGCCAACAGAAGCACAGCCTTTTTGCAGTCCCCATGTGAGTGCCCTGCTGTGCCATCAGAGTCCGAGTCGTGCCCCACACCCTCCCTTGAGAGAAGTGAGCACAGGCACCAGCTGGGTGCTCTCGGACCCGGAAAGACCAGGTACTCCCAGCCTGGGCCAGTGGGAAAATCTCAGTGTGCGATTGCTGCTTGGAACTTCTCTGGCAGTCTGGAGCTGCCCAGACAGCTGGCACTGCTGTGGTTTTGGGTACAAGCAAAAAAACCTGAGTCCCCAGGGACCGTGACTGGGAACCTGCTTTGCCAACAGCCAAGGGGGGATTTATTTGGGCTCTGCAGCCAGACTGAGGCTTCACTCTGAGAGTGAAGTCAGGGTGCAGTTTGCTTTCCTCTAAACCTACAAAAACCATCAAAAGCGGTCAAGGCGAGAGAGAAAAACAAAAGTGAACAAATATAAAATCCTCCAGAGAACAAAAGCCTGAAAAAACCAGTTTCCTCAGAGCCCACCCCCTTGAGGGGGGCGGGAGGACTTAACTGAGAGAACATCATTGACTGAAAACCCACGTGGCAGGCCCCTCCCCCAGAAAACCAACCAGGAAAGGAAAAAAAAAAAAAAAAAGACGACAAGAGAACAACCACCACTACTTCATAGGACAATTTTTATTATTAATTCAATCCCACTATTCTGGCTTATATTTTTATATAGTTAATTTTTTATTATTATATAGATAAATTTTTAACCTATTTATCGTCACAGTGAGATGTCCAGTACATCAAATCCCATATTAACCTTATAACCTGAACTTTTTGATACCTACACCTGTGTTTTCCTTTTGTATTTCTATTTTTTAAATTTCTTTTTTTTTTTTATTTTAGTTTAGTTTAGTCTAGTTTATTCCTTTTTTTAATTTTTATTTTCTAATATTCATATAGAGTTAAACTTCAAGGTAATCCCCTTTCCCCAATCAATGCCATCCCTATAGGTAGACCAATTCCTAATACCCCTTTATCTTAGGAAATATGAGTCCTTTAACAAAGCTATCAAGATACATCCAGGAAGAATCAAAACAACCTTCCTCACCCACACTGAGAATTTACAACCACTCTCCCATCTTTTTCTTCCACCAGTATTTCTGTGTTTTTGTGTTTGTCCTGATAGTATATAAATCTTACACTCAGGGTTCTTTTTGATGAGAGTCTTCCTTTATTTGCATATATGTGTATATATATATAAATATATATATTATTTTTTTCTCTTGTCATATACATTTATCAGTCTTTTTGTTTGTCTGTTTTTGGTTGTATACTTCATAAATCTTACCTTGGGGCCCATTTGGGTTGAACCTTCTCTTTTATCTCACCTTTTCTTCCTGTCTCTCTCCCTCTCTCCGTTTTTCTTTTCCTTTTCTTTATCCTCTCGTTTGGGTGGGGAACCCTGATTGCTCAGAAGTGTTCCAGGGTGCACCTTGACTGCACCACACTCAACACATCCAGCTACACACGTTCAGCCATCTCTCACCAAAATGACTAGAAGGAGTAATGCCCAACAGAAGAATAATACAGAGCATGGACCTTCTGCAACAGAGCTAATGGCTATCAACATAGACAATATGTCAGAAAGAGAATTCAGGCTCACAATTATCCAGGCAATAGCTAAGTTGGAGAAAGCCATGGGTGACCAAACGGAATTGATTAGGGCCGAACTGAAAATGACCAGAGATCATGTTTTCAATATTACGGAAGAGCTGAAAGCTACCATGGTAGTGCACTACTAGGGATTTACCCCAAAGATACAAATATAGTGAAATGAAGGGCCATCTGTACCCCAGTGTTCACAGCAGCAATGACCACGGTCGCCAAACTGTGGAAAGAACCAAGATGCCCTTCAACGGATGAATGGATAAGGAAGATGTGGTCCATATACAGTATGGAGTATTATGCCTCCATCAGAAAAGATGAATACCCAACTTTTGTAGCAACATGGACGGGACTGGAAGATATTATGCTGAAAGAGTCAAGCAGAGAGATCCAATTATCATATGGTTTCACTAATTTGTGGAGCATAACAAATAACACGGAGGACATGGGGAAATAGAGAGAAGGGAGTTGAGGGAAAATGGAGGGGGAGAGGAACCATGAGAGACTATAGACTCTGAAAAACAATCTGAGGGTTTTGAAGGGACAGGGGTTGGGGAGTTGGGTGAGCCTGGTGGTGGGTATTATGGATGGCATGTATTGCATGGAGTGCTGGGTACAATGCATAAACAATTAATTCTGGTGCACTGAAAAGAAATTTAAAAAATAAAATATCTTTTGGCCAAAAAAAAAAAAAAAAAATACAGGGCCAGATGACTCCAGGAAAATTATACCAAACATCTAAAGAAGAACCAATACCTATTATTCTGAAACTGTTTAAAAAAAAAAAATAGAAATGGAAAGAAATTCCCAATCATTCTATGAGGCCAGTTTTACCTTGATCCCAGAACCAAATAAAGATACCACCAAAAAGGAGAATTACTGACAAATATTCCTCATAAACATGGATACCAAAATTCTCACCAAGGTACTACCCAATAGGATGCAACAGTACATTAAAAGGATTATTCACCACAATGAAGTAGAATTTATTCCTGTGATGCAAGGGTGGTTCAACATTCACAAATCAATCAATGTGGTAGGTCACATAAATAAAAGAAAAGACAAGAACCATATGATGCTTTCAATTGATGCAGAAAAAGCATTTGATAAAACACAGCATTTTTTCCTTATTAAAACTCTTTAAAGTGCAGGGATGGAGGGAACATACATCAGTATCATAAAAGTCATCTATGAGAAGCCCACAGCAAATATCATTCTCAATGGGAGGAAACTGAGAGCTTTTTCCTTAAGATCAGGAACATGACAGAGATGCCCCCTCTCACTACTATTGTTCAACATAGTGCTAGAAGTCCTAACCTCAGCAATGAGACAATGGAAATAAATAAAAAGCATGGACATTGGCAAAGAAGTCAAACTTTCTCTCTTCCCAGATGGCATGGCACTTTATGTGAAAAACCAAAAAACTCCACCCCAAAATTGCTAGAACTCATACAGCAATTTGGCAACATGACAGAATACAAAATCAATGCACAGAAATCAGTTGCATTTCTATAGATTAATAATGTGACTGAAGAAAGAGAACCACACACCATACCCAAAGATAAACTCAAAATGGATGAAAGACCAAAATGTGAGACAGGAATCCATGAAAATCTCTGAGAACAAAGGCAGTAACCACTTCCACCTTGGCCAGAGCAAAGTCTTGCAAGACATGTCTCTAAAGGCAAAAGAAACAAAAGCAAAAATGAACTATTGGGACTTAAGGTAAAAAGTTTCTTCACAACAAAGGAAGCAGTCAACAAAACTAAAAGCCAACCCACAGAATGGGAAAAGATATTTGCAAATGGCATAACAGAGAAAGGGCTGGTATCCACGATCTATAAAGAACTTCTCAAACTCAACACCAAAGAAACAATTAATCCAGTCAAGAAATGGGAAGAAGACATAAATAGACACTTCTCCAAGGAAGACATACAAATGGCCAGCATACACATGAAAGAATGCTCTGCATCACTTGACATCAGGGAAATACAAATCAAAACCACAATGAAATACCACCTTACACCAATTAGAATGGCAAAAAGCAGCAAGACAGGAAACAACAAATGTTGGACAGGATGTGGAAAAAGGATAACCCTCTTACACTGTTGATGGGAATGCAAACTGGTACAGCCACTCTGGAAAACACTATGGAGCTTCCTCAAGAATTTGAAAATAGAGCTACCCTATAACCCAGCAATTGTGCTACTGGGTATTTACCTCCATGATACTTATATAGTGAAAAGAAGGAGAGCATGAACCCCAATGTTCATAGAAGCCATATCCACAATAGCTAAACTCTGGATGGAGCTGAGAAGTCCATCAACAGATGAATGGATAAAGAAGATGTGGTTTATATAAACGATGGAGTATTACTCAGCCATCATAAAGGATGAATACCTACCATCACATCAATAAGTCTGTCAGAGAAAGACAATTATCATATGGATTCACTCTAAGAGAGGGAAAACTTTATGGGAGGAAATCAGAGAGGGACACAAACCATGAGAGACTGGACTCTGGGACACAAACTGAGGGTTGTGGAAGGGGAGACTGGTAGGGATATGGGGTAACTGGGTAATGGGCATTAAGGAGGACAAACAATGTGATGAGCACTGCGTGTATATGCAGCTGATGAATCATTGAACACTGCATCTGAAATTAATGATGTGCCATACATTGGCTAATTGATTTTAAATTTTAACAAAATGTTTTCCCTGTGTTCAGAGTTTTTTTTTTTTTTTTACCATTGTTTCATCATTTTGATTTTTTCATGTTTTTTATTATATGGAGAGGAATATTTTTGGTTTTTTATGTTTCCACTTTTTATAGATATTTATATCTTTATATATATTTTCCACTTTATCATTCCCTTAGACTGCTTTGTTGAATCACTAGTTGTTTAGTATCATGTTGTTTAGACTCTATGTGTTTGTGTGTTTTCCAGTTTTTTTCTTGTGGTTGATTTCTAGTTACATACCACTGGGGTCAAAAAAAGTTGCATGGCATGCTTTCAAATTTCAAAAAGTTGTGTGGCGTGCTTTTTAAATTTATTGAGGCTTGCTTTATGCCCTAACATGTGATATAATCTAGATATTCCACGTAAACTTGAAGAGAATGTGTATTCTGTTGTTTGGGGATGGAAAGGTCTATATACATCTGTGTTGTCCACATGGTCTCATTTTACATTCAAAGACATGATTTCATTGTGGATTTTCTGCCTTAATGATCTATCCATTGATGTACTTTGGGGCTAAAGCCCCCTACTCCTGTTGTGCCATATCATCTTGTCTCCTTTTGTCCATTAATATTTGCTTTATGTATTTAGGTGCTTTAGATACTTGGGTGCATAGATACTTAGAATTGTTGTATCACCTTGTTGGATTTACCCCTTTTCATTATGTAATATCTTTCCCTATCTCTTGTTACAGTCTTTGTTTTAAAATCCATTTTCTCTGTTATAAGCATTTCTTCTCTGGGTTGTTTTCTTGGATTTTGCTTCTTTTGTTATTTTTTGCTTCCAAACACATGCATCTACATTTTCCATACCTTAGCTTTTACTCTGCATGTATCTCTACATCTGAGACGATCTCTTCTGGGCACCATATAGATAGGTCTTGCTCATTTTATCTATTCTCTACCTTGTCATTTGATTGGAACATTTAGGCCCTTTACATAATGTAATTATTGATACATATGTCCTTACTGATATTTTGTTATTTGTTTTCTGGGTGTTTGTAGGTCTCTGTTCTTGTCTCCTTATCTTCCTCTCTTTCTTTGTGATTGATGAGCTTCTGTAGTGTTTTTTGGCTCTCTCTTTTTTTAATTTTGTGTATCCACTACAAGTTTTAGGTTTGCAGTTACCCTGAAGTTCTTCTATAATAACTTGAGTTATAACAGTGTATATTAATTGGATAGTCACTTGAGTGTAAACACATTCTTTACACGTCCCTGGGTGGCTCAGTTGGTTAAGCATCTGTCTTCAACTCAGGTCTGATCCCAAGGTCCCGGGATAAAGCCCCACATCCAGCTCCCCGCTCAGTGGCCTGCTTCTCTCTCTCCCTTTGCCTGCTGCTGCCACTTCTTGTGCTCTGTCTCCTTCTCTCTCCCTGTCAAATAAATAAATAAATATATATTTTTAAAAAACTAACACATTCTTTGTTTTTCTTAGATTGTAAGTATTTATTAATTGTACTCTTTTGTGCTCTTCTGCTTACTTCTGAAGAGAAGAAAATTTTCCGAACAGCAGAGGAAAGACACATTCCTTCCTTCAGTCTCCAAATGCGAATTAAGGCAAACAAGGCGAGCTGTGCTTCAGCTTCCAGCAGCTGAGAATGGAGTGAATCCTGGACAAGCTGCCAGCTAGAAAGTCTACTTTCTCTTCTACTCTTCTACTTACTGGTACTCTTCTACTTACTTCCCAAAAAATAATTGATGTAGACAAAAGCCTACACAGAAAATTTCACAAGTTCAAGTAAAATAAGCAGAGGTATACTGCTGTGCCATATTTATTTATTTTTGTTTGTTTGTTTTGAAAAAAATAACACATTCTTAAAGTAAAAAAAAAACTTCTCTTCCTTTTTGCTTATCTCTTCCAAATTTTATGTACATGCTATCATATTTATATATTTTTTGTATTTTACATCTCTTTACTCATAATTTACTCATGCAATTTCTGACCACTCATTTTCCATTTAGAAAAGTCAGTTTCACATTGATTGTAAGGATGGTTTGGTGGTGATAAACTCCTTTAGCTTTGGTTTCTCTAGGAAGATGTTGATCTCTCTTTCAAATGTGAACAATAGTCTTGTCAAGTACATTCTTCTTGGTTGTATTTCTTTTTCCTTGCAGCACTTTGCATATACCATGCCACTCATATTGGCATGCATAGAGCTTCATTTATTTTGACACTCTTAAGATGAAGGGTTCACTGGATTATCTTCTACTGCAGGGTCAAGTTTTTGCTTGTTTGCTACCTGAAAAGATGTGGCATATGACAGCACACACACACACACACACACACACACACACACACACAGAGTGAAAGTATTCCTTTGGCCTTTCAAAATTTTCCTTCCTCCTCTAACCAGCATTACTCTAGCTGGTGGACTGAGTTTTGCCTTGGCAGCCTGCTATGACATGTCAAAGGGTACAGCGCGAATGTTCACCATCCTCGGAGCCCACACATCGGCTACTCTGGTGAGCACAGCCCCTCCCAATAGACTGTCATCCCATAACCGAAGTATCAAAACAAAGTATCAAAATCTGAGAATTTCTTAAGGAACTCGCAAAGTTTGGAGCATGCTGATGTCCACCCAGAGGTCAGCTGCACAGTGCATGTGACAGTGGGCACCTGTCCCAGCACCCTCTGAGTAGGCGATCCACTCTAGTTCTAATATCTGAGATCCAAGGAAAGTGAGGAAGCATCACTCCCACTAAAGCCCTGAGCTATATAAAGGCAAAGGACTCACACACAAGGAAAAAGACATTCTTATAGATACTTGGAGAAATTTTATTATACTCATTAATTAACAATGAGTAAATAAGAAATTAAAAGAAAAGCAAGCGCAGAGTAGGCTCCCCCATAATTGCCGCTGTGTATGCAGCTTCAGGGGCGATTCTCCAGGCAGAATCCCGCGCTGTTACCCTAGAAAGACGGGAAATCTGGCCAGATGCGCCATACAACCTGCACAGTTCTACCTTTTTCCTAGCGAGCTGTGAGCCTGTCTGAGGGCCCTCTGGCACAACACCATGGAAGTAGTTGAGGCCACCGCGGCTCAGCGGGAAACTCTGAAGTTTAATGGCACCGGTTTGGGGGATGGCCAAGGCCAGGCAGTGCAGTCTCGGGAGTGTATACCTGTTCCAGGGTCCGGGCCACACTGCAGTCAGATGAGGTGTCCCCGGACAGCAGACAGGCCGCGAAGGTTCAGCCTGCCAAGGAGCAGCCAACTGAATTCACGCCACAGTCAAGGCCAGGACCTCCACCCAGAGGGAACTGCATCACTGCCCTGGGCACAGCAGAGCTGGCGGGGACCCCTGATTCTCTAGGGACTTCAGACTCAGATTCGGACTTGAACAGTGCAACAGATTCAGATAGTTCAAGCACCTCCTCATTCTCATCATATTCCTATTGTATATCACTTCCTCTGCTGCTGTCAGTTGGAGAAGATGATTGACAAACTGAGAAGGAAAATAAAAATTTTCTTCTTAAAACAAAGGATGAGTTACTCCTTAATGAGCTACCTTCTGTTGAAGAACTCACTATTATTCTGCCTGAAGATACTGTTTTAAAGATGTTTTCAAGTATTATTGAGCAATTAGTAATAATTCCATGTATGATTAAACTACCTCCAGTTAATGGAACTGTAATTTTTTTTTGAGACTGTAATTTTTAAAAGCAATCAACAGACAGCAGGAAAGATATTTGAGATATTTGAACCTGTTGCACATCCATTTATGTGTCACGGCTTAATTCTTCAGAGCATATTGAGAGTAAGGTATGAAAATAAAGGACACTGTGCATTTTGGTCCGTCATTGAAAGACTTCACTCAGTTCATATTTACAGAAATGCCCAGAGTGTCTCAATCACATTCCTCAGTCCCTGCGATGTCAGTGAATCATTTGCAGAGATTACATGTGACCTGGAAGAATGTACTCTCTCTCAGTCCCATGTAGGTCAGGTCCATCCAAGGTCAAGGCTGAAATGGGCAAATCCTGTGGGGAGTGATATGAGTACCAAGTTGTGGGAAAAGGCCTGGAGAACTGGCACTTTGGCCTTCACCTTGAAAACATCAAGGGAGAGAGGCCTGGGGCAGAAAAAGCAAGGGAGACCCTGACCAACCCTGAGAGGCTGATTGGAATCAACATGTGTCAGAGTCTCTGTCAGAGAAACAGGATCCTGCTCTCTGCTGACCTTCACCAAATAATCAGGCCCACCAGTCACCAGGTGCCATTTCACTCTGAACATTATGTACTTTATTTCAATAAATAATTTACTCTAATCCTCAGAGGACAGTCTTTCCTCATTTTAAATTTGAGAGACAGAAGCTCAACAATAGGAGAGCACGTGTCAAGGGTCATTTGGTTGTGTGGCCAAATCCTAGAGGAGTCAGATCCACCTGGCACAGATGAGCTCTAAACAGAGGGCATCAGATTGGGAGCACCAGCAATAGGAGTGCTCCAGAGATCAGACAGGCAGGAGGGGAGACAGAAATCATATTAGAACTTCTACTATAAAAAAAGGGAACTTCTATTAGAAAGCTTTGAACTTAACTCTCTTAACATATTGCTTGAATTTCTTTTTATAATCTGCATAATGTCTGTGAATATTTATTAGCTGCACATTGAAAATATGTTCTGAAAGGAGTAGATTATCTAAAGAGTTCATTGTTCTGCTTGTGTTTCTCCAGTGTTCCCAGCACCATTTCTTGAAGGGACTATCCTTTTCACTGGGTGTTCTTGGCTTCCTTACCTATTATTAGTTGACCACATGTTTTGGGATTTAATTCTGGGCTCTCTAGTCTGTTTTATTCGTGCATATGTTTCTTTTTGTGCCATTACCACGTTGGATTCTGTTACTATGGCTTTGAGGTATGGTTTGAAATGAGGAAATGTGCCACCTCCAGCGTTGCTCTCTTTTTGCAGGATTGCTTTGGCTATTTGGAGCTTCTTATGTTTCCACACAAATTCCAGAATTATTTCTTCTATTTCTATAAGAAACGTCTTTGGTATTTTGACTGAGATCAGATTGACTCTGTAATGGCTTTGTGTAATATGGTCATTTCAACAGTATTAATTCTTCAAATCATAAACATGCATGTGTTTCCATTTGTTTGTGTCTTCAACTTCTTTCAGGAAAGTCTTGTAGTTTTCATTGTACAGGTTCTTCACTTCCCTGGTTACTTATATTCCTATTTTATTGCTTATGATGCTATTTTCCTTTTCTGATGCTTCACTGTTAGTGTAAAAGATGCCACTGATTTTTGTAAGACAATTTATAATACGTCACTTTATAGAATCATTGATTACTTTCAACAGATTTTTTTATTGACTCTTCAGATTTTTCTTTATGTAAGACGATATTTACAATGAGTGACATTTTCACATCTTCCTTCCTGATGTGGAAGGCTTTTTTTTCTTTCTCTTGCCTAATTGCTCTAGCTAGGACTTCTGCTACTATATTGAATAGAGGTGGGGAGAGTGTCCTTCCTTGTTATATTCCTGTTCTTAGAGAAAATGCTTTCAGTTTTTCTTCATTGAATAGAATATTTGCTGTGGGATTCCTGTAGGTAGCCTTTATTATGTAGAGGTATGCTCCTTCTATTCCCAATCTGTTAAGAGTTTTTATCATAAAAGAATGGTATATTTAGTCTAATTTTTTTGGGCAACTTTTGAGATGATCATGTGATTTTTATCTTTCATTTTCTTGGTGTACTGAATTACATTTATTGATCTTTGTAGGTTCAACTACCCTTGAATCCCACAGGTAAATCCCATTTAGCCATGGTGTCTACTTTATTTAATGTATGAACTCAGTTTGATAACATTTTACTGAGAATTTTTCTATCTGTATTCAAGTATACTGGTTTATTGCTTTTTTGATCTGGTGTTATCCTTATCTGGTTTGCTATCCAAATAATACTGCCTTTGTAGAATGAATTTGAAATTGTTTCCTCTTCCTTAACATTCTGGAAGAGTTTGAGGAGTATTGGTATTAATTTTCCACTGTGTGTTCATTAGAATTCACTATTGAAGACATTTGATCACGAGGTTTTCTTTTGGGAGTTTTTGGGTTTTTTTGTTTTGTTTTGTTATCAACTTTTTACATTTTTTAATAAACATATATTATTAGCCCCAGTGGTATCTGTCTGTGAATCGCCAGGTTTACACACTTCACAGCACTCCCCAATGTCCATAACCCCACCACTTTCTCCCTGCCCCCTTCCCCCTGGCAACCCTCAGTTTGTTTTATGAGATTAAGAGTCTCTTATGGAAAAAAAAAAAGTTTCTTATGGTTTGTCTCCCTCCTGATCCCATCTTGTTTCATTTATTCTTTTCCTAACCCCCAAACCCTTCACATTGCATCTCCACTTCCTCATATCAGGAAGATCATCTGATAGTTGTCTTTCTCTGATTGACTTATTTCGCTAAGCATAATACCCTCTTGTTCCATCACATCATCACAAATGGCAAGATTTCATTTCTTTTGATGGCTGCATAGTATTCCATTGTATATATATACCACACCTTCTTTATCCATTCATCTGTTGATGGACATCTAGGTTCTTTCCATAGTTTGGCTACCGGGGACATTGTTGCTATAAACATTTGGGTGCATGTGAGCCTTTGGATCACTATGTTTTTAACCCTTAGGGTAAATGCCCAGTCATGCAATTGCTGGGTCATAAGGTAGCTCTATTTTCAACTTTTTAAGGAATCTCCATGCTGTTTTCCAGAGTGGTTGCACCAGCTTGCATTCCCACCAACATTGTAGGAGGGTTCCCCTTTCTCCACATCCTCGCCAGCATCTGCAGTCACTCCAGCCTGGGCTGCCACAATTTCCTTACAATAACCTGGGAGGACTCTCCTGGGAGGATGATGTTGGGCCCTGAGCCATGGCAGGAACAGAGAGTCAAGTTCTGGTGGTTGAGGGCATGGGAGTCCTGTAGGCCACTAATTGGCCCCTTGTCCCCTAAAAATAAAGGCCCCTCAGAAAAGCTAGGGGGTCCAACACCAGGATGGTTGATGGGCTTCCATGCTAAACTGTTCCTGCTGCTGAGACAGAGTGTGTGCACACCAGGGGACAAACAAGTCAGAGCAGCAGTCATCAAAGAACATGCTGTGAGGAAACAGATTTCCCAAGCTGAAGTCCCTCAATGGCTGATGGTAAAATGCTTGCTCATGCCCATTGAGCTAGGTGGGTATAGTATCCCACAGTATGGTGGGCTGCCCCAAGGTTGCCCACTTGAAGGTTGCTTTGAGCAGGCCTGAGAGGACATCGTTGGATGCTGTAGAGGCTTTGGGGTAGGTGGCTGGGTGAGCAGAACCAAACTTGAGGGGCTGTATGGGTATGGAGAGAGCCTCTGGTCACTGGACAGTTTGCTGGTATCCAGGGGGACATCCTGAGTGATGCAGGACAAAGCAAAGACATTGTTGTCACAAACTTTTTGGGGAGCTGCTCTTGGGTGTCAGCTGGGCCCTTGGACAAACTCAGGAGGCTGAGGGGCACATGGTGGTGGCAGGAAGGGATTCCAGTGGAAGCAGCTGGGTAAGGGGGGTACACAGCATAGGAGAGGAAGCAGAGGTGGAGGAATTGGAGGATGAGAGAGCCAGAGCACTGAGTGACAGGTGGCCCAGGGAGGAGGCTGACAGTGAGGGTTGGCTATCAGAGCCTTGAACATGGAGGTGGGGACTGCTTCAGGAAGCCTAGGGGTTGGGATTGCCCAGGGAAGACCACAGGATGGGTAGCTGAGCAGGAAGTAATGTCCAAGCTTGGTCCAGGCACTGGCTGTAGTGGTGGCTAAGGTGGATCATGCTGCGTCTTCATTTGGAGGTACTGATGCCCTCACTCAGGCTGGGGTAGGCTGTCTCCTCAGGGCCCGGGGGATGAGAAGTGCCAGGGGAAAGTGCAGCTTGGTAAGATCAGGTGGGGCTGGTGGAAGGACAGGCACATTGGCAGGCTGGTCAGGGAGCACATGGTGCTCTGATTAACATCAAAAAGGTGTTCATTGCAGGGAGTTCAGAGGACTAAGATCAGGAAGAACATAAGGACAGCTTCCAAGCATGGCGTGGTTTCAACAAATCTTGGTCAACTAACAAGTTCGCTTCAATAACAGGGACTTTGGAGTGCACTTTGCCATTCAGAAAACCTCCATGGTGGCTGTGCAGGATGCTAGGAGGGGCGGGGCCTGGTTAAGTGTCCTGAGGGCTGGGGTTCCTCACACTGGTGTGAAGGCAGAGTCAGTACTTGTCCTATTCAGTCAGATGGTCGTAGAAAGACCTGCCCCTTCTCTGCAGGGACATTGTTCCAGGCACATCCTCCACTAGCTGGGCTCTGGGGGAAGAGACAAATAGGCAGGACCCCAGGGAGAGCTGTCTTCATGACAGGGATAGCAGTGGAGTGGGGACACAATTTTTCTGGAATCTCTCTGTAACTGTTCCAAAGCTCCTGGTGCCCAGGGCTCCACAATGAATACAGAAGCAAGTTGAGGGGTCTCTTGGAACTCAGCCAGGTCAGGGATCATCTGGTTATCAGTGGGCAGAGAACGGCCATAAGGAGAGCTCCTTGTGTATGCCAGTTGCATTTTGGGGGCCTGTAGCCCCCATGTGTTCCTCAACCCCAGGCTCTCTGGTGTCTGTGCCTCCCCTACAAGCCTGTCTTCCTGCGCTTCAGCCTCCACCTGTGCCTTTCAGATGACTAGACTGCTCTGTGCAGGTTGTCTACATCTTCCTAAGTCAGTCTTGGTCAGTTATGTGTTTCTAGGAATGGACCTATTTCCTTTAGATATATAATTGGTTGGTATGCAATTATTCATAGTCTTTCATGACTCTACATATTCCTGTCCTACCCGTTGTAATAACCCTCTTTTATTTCTTCCTCTTTTTATTATATTAGCCACTGTAGAGTACTATGTCACTTTTCTTCTTAGACTAACTAACTTTTTGCCAGTTTGTGTTCATCATCTTCTAGAACCAGCTTTTAGTTTCATTGATCCTTTCGGTTGTTTCTCTGGCCTCTAGTTCCTTCACTTCTGCTCTGATTTTTATTATTTCTTTCCTTTTGTTAACTTTGGGATTAATTTGTTCCTCTTTTTCTAGTCATTGAAGGGTAAAGATAGATTGTTTATTTGAGATAGCTCCCGTTTTCTGTTGCTCTCAACTTCCTCTCAGAACTGCTTTTACAGCAACCCACAAAATTTGATATATTTTCATTTTCACTTGTTTGAGACCATTATTTATTTCCCTTTTGATTTCCTCTTTGACCTATTGATTGTGTTACAAACTCAGACAAGCTGAGCACCTAATGCCCAGTAAGCTAATGTCTGAGACATGGGTTTTGAGGCAAAGAAATCTTCATTATCACAAGGAAAGCCTAGTGAGAAGGCTGGCTATCATTCCCAAGGCTGCATTGCTCTCTGCTGGAACAGGGACAGCCACTACTTGTTTGGGGAAGGAGGTGAATGTATGAGAGGAGAATGAGGTGTTTCTGGAAACCTTGAGAGGGTGGGCCTTGAAACAATCTGGATCTCTATATTCTTCCAGAAAATAAGGCACCCCATTCAGGACCTGGAATAATCAGGTATGTCAGATCATTTTGAGACAAATGTTTCTTTCCACTTCCCATTAGGTTTCTATAATCAGTGGGTAAACAGGGAGTAGGGGTGAAAAGCAAAGTAAATGATTGATCATGCATGAGGTTAAGAGATGCAAAACGCCCTTAGTAGGTAATTAAACATGACATGTAGCTAAGGTAATAATGCAACTAATACAATATAGTTCTGCATAAGCTTTCAAGAATAGCCCAAGAACCAGGTGTCTCAACTCAGTTTAAAATTTTGTCATCTCTTTCCCACATATTTTTAGGTCTACTCAGTTTCCTCTTGTTCATTTTTACTTTAGCTTTTTTTTTTTAGCTTTAGCTATTTTTAATAACTTTAGCCATTGCTGTTATCATTAAGTGTTTAATGCCCTATTCTAAAATAAGTTTGCAGTTTCTGACTCTGTCTGCCAGCTTACTCAGAGTCTCTGTACCTTCATCTTTTCATTCCAGTATTAAAGTTCCACTCAATATGTCTTGGAGGCAAGACTAGTGGTGGGGAATTCCCTCTAGTTGTTTTTGTGTGGGAAAGTCTTTATTTCTCCTTTATGTATGAAAGATAAATCCTGGATACAGATTTCTTGTCTGGCAATATTTATGTGTCAATGCCATGAGTATGTTATTCCACTCTCCTGGCCCACAGAGTTTCTGAATGTCATCGGAAAGTGTCTTGGAGATGATATTTTTGTATTGAGATAATAAGGTTATATATTAACTTCAAAGACTTCTATGTCCGCTTCTTTTTCCAGGATTGGGAAGCTCTCAGTCAACACTTTCGTATTAACAACTCTGCCCCTCTTCTCCATCTCTTCTCCTTTTGGTATACCCACTGTTCTTAACTGGCTCTCCTAATGGAGACTGGTAGCTCTTGCAAGACTTCTTCATTTTCTAAGCTTGTTTTCCTTTTAAGTAATCTCTACATGCAGTGTAGGGCTCTAGGTCACAACCCAAAGATCAAGAGTCAGATGCTCCACTAACTGAAGCAGCCAGGCACCCCAGGGTTTCTTCACTTTAAAATAAATAAATAAATAAACCTTACTTCTCTTCACTTCCACCTGAATAATTTCTAGATTCCACCTTTCAGATCATGTATTCTCTCTTCCACCTCATCTGCTCTATTTCCAATGTTTTTAATGCAATCTTCATCTCATTTACTGAGTTCAGCTCCAGAATTTTCTGTTTGGTTCTTTTTAAGAAATTCAGTCTCTCGTGTACAGTACTTCTCCTATCCATTTATTTTATTACTGAGTTCATTGAATTGCCTGATTGTCTTGTATCCTGTTGAATTCTGTTCTGACAGCTATTTTGAATTCTCTATTACTTAGATCACAATCTTCTGTAAATGTAGGCTTGGTGGCTGGAGAACTGTCATTTTCTTTTAGCAAAACCATATTACCATGATTTTTCATGCTCTTTAATGAGAGTTTCCTCTGCCAAGTAGTTTGAAGTAGCTAACACATTTTGTATGTAATTTACTAACTTTGATTCTACCAGTTCATGGTGGGAGGTTAGAGGCCCTTCCTTAGTATTACAGCAGGTGGCAGAAGAGAACAAGTTTTTGGGTTTTCTTTCCGGAGTAACCCTACTGGCTGTATAGACAATGCTCAAAGAAAAAAAAAAAAAAAAAAGGAGGAGGCTGGCAACTCTGGAGGGCCCAATTTGTACTAAGCCTCTTTGGTTTGGGGCATGCCCCACACTCCAGGAGGAGGATCTTCAAGTTTGGGAGGCCCACGGAGATGGGAGTTCTCTTGCTGAACTCTCAGGGGAGACAGTACACAAAGTGTTTCATCTCTGCCTCCCTCCCTTGCCTTTTCCTTCCCACCACTGTCCCCTCCTTGTCACAGATGTCCTACCTCAGAGGACCCTGCTCTGTGGCTTCATAGCTGTGGGGTCCTCCAGCCACAGCCCACAAGGCCAAGTAACCTTTCACTCACTCCTTTTCAGCCCCACCTTCTTGGCCATAGGAGTCACAAGTGAGTGTTACCACTACTGTAAAAATCAGGTAACAGGCCCTACCATGCTGCCTGGGCTCTCGTCTCCATGACGCACAATCCACACTGCTTCAGATGTAAACATGGATGGATCTCTTTGGCATCTGGTGTGCTGTGCAGAGGAACCTTTGTTGGGTTTTGGAATTTAACTAGTTGTAAACAGAAAGAGGGAGACAAATGGAAGGACTCATTCTGCGATGATGCTGACCTCACTCCTCCCAGGAATGATGGTTTTAGCCATTCTTTCTGGAATTACATGGGCAGCTGGTCCACTAGTTTCAAAATATTTCTCTTTTTTATACAGATAATTCATATCACATCCATATCTTCCTTTACTCTCCATTTCAAAGGAAATATACCCATAACCCATCTAAAAGTAATCCAGTGTCATAAAGCCACAAAGTATACTGTAGGAGGAGATGAAGTCAGATAATTTATTACCACATAGAGTATTTAAAATATATACAAAGATCCCAGAGAGTATATTTATGACTTTATTGTTGGGGCAAATATTTTGATAAATTTAAAAATTCCTCCACTACCCTTTCCCATGTACTATGAGTGGTGCAATGCCCTCCTCCAAGACAGAGTTTAGTTTAGATGTTTGTATCACTCCAGTCAGAAAGCAGAAACCACATCACTCATGTTAACAGGGAAAATCTGATATAAAGAATTATTAAGAAAGAGGCATTTAATTATGAAATAAATAAAAGAAAGCTCTATGGAGGGGCACCTGGGTGGCTCAGTGGGTTAAAGCCTCTGCCTTCGGCTCGGGTCATGATCTCAGGGTCCTGGGATTGAGTCCCACATTGGGCTCTCTGCTCTGCGGAGAGCCTGCTTCCTCCTCTCTCTCTGCCTGCTGCTCTGCCTACTTGTGATCTCTGTCTATCAAATAAATAAATAAATCTTTAAAAAAAAAAGAGAGAGAGAGACGGAGCGAGAGGCTGAGAGAGTCCAAGGTTTTCTATTATAAAATGAAAGGGGACTACCACAGGTATCTGGCTGAATTTGCCACGGGAAATGACAGGAAGGAGGCTGCAGAGAACAGCCTAGTGGCTTATAAAGCTGCTAGTGATATTGCAATGACAGAACTTCCACCAACGCATCCAATTCGCTTAGGTCTTGCTCTCAACTTTTCCGTATTCTACTATGAAATTCTTAATTCCCCCGACCGTGCCTGCAGGTTGGCAAAAGCAGCTTTTGATGATGCAATTGCAGAACTGGATACGCTGAGTGAAGAAAGCTATAAGGACTCTACACTTATCATGCAGTTGTTACGTGATAATCTGACACTATGGACTTCAGACATGCAGGGTGATGGTGAAGAGCAGAATAAAGAAGCGCTGCAGGGTGTGGAAGATGAAAATCAGTGAGACATAAAAGCCAACAAGAGAAACCATCTCTGACTACCCCATTCATTCCCATCCCACTCCCATTGGAAATTCTCCCATTGTCACTGAGAACCACCAAATCTGACTTTTACATTTGGTCTCAGAATTTAGGTTCCTGCCCTTTTGGTTTTTTTTTTTTTTTTTAAATTTTAAAAAACAGTTTTCAAAAGCTCTTAAAGGCAAGAGTGAATTTCTGTGGATTTTACTGGTCCCAGCTTTTAGGTTCTTTAAGACACTAACAGGACTGCATAGAGGCTTTTTCAGCATTACTGTATTATCTCCTGCCAGATGTGGCAAGACCACCATTAGAAATGGAAATTACATTCAAAATCCATTAGACTTCTAGGTGATGCAAGCATCTAAGAGAGAGGTTAATTACACTATAGAGGCATTGTGGTATCATTTTTTCTTTTTCTAATTGTTTAAATTGAATTTTATACCAATGTTTAAAATTAATTGGGTGTTAGCTTGAAGTGGTTAAAGATTGTTTGGAGAGTCGTAATGGTTTTGCTGTAAAATGTTTTCAAACTCTGCTGAAATGTTGCTGAAAAGCATGGTGCTGGTAACAGTTCAACAATCCATGGCTGCTCATTCTTGCCTACTTATACTCTCCCTCTAAAGCAGGTTAGCATTGAAGGTGGTATGGAAAAGCCTGCATGCATGTTCAGTTCTTTGTTTCTTCTCCTTCCCTTTCCCTTTGGCCCCCGACCCCCCTTCGCTCACTCAACCTCTTTTGTTCAGTATGTGTAACTTGAAGCTAATTTGTACTACTGGATATCTGACTGGAGCCACAGATACAGAATCTGTATTGTTCTTACTGAAACACAGCATGGAATTAACATTAAACTTAAATAAAACAAACCTAAATTAAAAAAAAAAAAGAAAGAAAAAAGAAAGAAAGCTCTATGGTAACCAGAAGTAGAAGATATAGGAAGCAAACATTACATCTAGGGCTGAGGTACAGTATCCAAAAAATGAAATACCTTTGAAAGAAGAAGACTGACATTCTGTTTATTGGACAAGGTGGGACAATGCTGAAAGAAAGAAATTCACCAACAAGCTGCAGATGAAGCTGTTGGGCAGGAAAACTCTCACTAGAGAACTGACAAGACTCCCTAGGAGGCAGCCCTCTAGAACACAACCTGCTACAATGCTGTACTCATTCACCCAAAGGCAAGGGAAGCTAAGTCTTCTCCAGGTCACTGTCAGTAGCATCGTAAAATCAAGGGGTAAACAATACCAAAAGTGGGAAACATAGGTAACTCACTCAGTTAAATGTCTTCCTTCGGCTCAGGTCATGATCCCAGGGTCCTGGGATGGAGTCCTGCATTGAGTTCTCTGCTCAGCAGGGAGTATGCTTCTCTCTCTGCCTGCCACTCTCCCTGTGTGTGCTCACTCAATCTCTCTGTGACAAATACATAAATAAAATTAAAAAAAAAAAAAGGGGGTTTTACTCCTGCTACGTCTTGTTGTGTTCCCTCTGGTGCCCTGTAGGAATTCAGTGTCTACATAGACAAAATCTGACTTGTATACACCTCCCTGGATAAGACTAATTGAAAAACAAAGGAGGATTGCCCAGAACATTATGCCTCTATTGAAATTTCTTGGTAGAAAGCAGCCACATTCTTACTGTGGCTCAAGGCTCTCATCTAGGGAGTATATGTATAAATTTCAAGAAGAAACAGGCACATGTGGTGCTCATGTACTTCATAAACTCCTGGCCTCCTTGCCCTTCTCACACACTGCCCCATATATTATTGTGCTGACCATTAAGGCTACACTTTCCTCCTTGCTTTGTGCTTGTGCTTTGTGTATTGATATGACCCCAATAAAACTGGAGATAAAGCTTGGCTTGAGGTCTTTTGCCACTAAGGTGTCTGATCCCCAGGCCTCTCCTTTCTCCTATGAAGGTGTCTAGAGTAATGTTTTCATTCGCCATCTCAGAGTTTGCTGGCCAAACCCAACAGTGCACTAACTGACAAAGGCAGTGCCAAATGTGCCACATGGCAAAAAGGAAACATTTATGACCTCCAGTATCAAAAAGTAGGGCATATACAGGGTAGATCAGAATCAAAAGGCAATGAATTGATAAGGGGAAAATTTCACACTTTTAGTTCCTCAGCTTCCACATACACCATTTACTCACACTGGAACTTCAATATAATAACAGCTCCACATTTTCACCCATCTACAAGGCTACACTTAAAAGTGAAAAAGTTATCACTCTTTCCCCAAAATGGAACAAACAGGCAGTCTCAGGCATTGAATCAGTTATTTATTCCTTAAGTCCAGCCACACTCATTTGACTATTCTGTTACCTAGAGACTGTATTTGAAATATTACCATGGACAACTTGCATAAAATCACACTGGTAAGAAGGGAGAAGGAAAATAGATAATTAATACAAATGACACATCTATATGACAAGATAGAAAAATATGCAAAGAGACTCCAGTCCTTTTCCTATTTTTGGTCACAAGCAGGAACTGAGATCTGTGACCTCCTTCTTCCACTTCCAATTCTGTGTCTTCCTCATCTCTCCCAGAACCACAACAGATCGGTGTTCTCTACTTCAGGAGCCAACAAACCTTTATTCATTAAGGTCTGAGTCCTCAAAAGTCTGGCTTCCTTCTGTTTCCTGTGGGTTCCATCCACTGTTACAATTGGACTAGAAGTACTCAGAAGCTGTACATAGATCCTGGAACTGTGCTCATGGTCAAAGTTTTCTGCAATTCACCCAGGGTCTGAAAACACTCATGTTGATTTACCTCTTTATTCTGGTAGCAGTTCTGTTCTTTCCTACTGCTGTTGACTCACAAGGAAACCCAAACTGTCATTTTTTCCATTCCCTGAATTAATGCAGCACCAGTATTTCAGAAAAAAAATAAATATTTACTAATGTTCTTTAAGATAAGTATGTCTCATCCATTCCAGAATAGGAAGCATGTACAATAGAATATTATACTCCACTCTTCTTCAAGTCCATTAGCCATACATTTCTTTAGAAATGTTTAGATGGACAATGTTTTTTAGTCAGAGTGCACATTACCTAAAGAGAGCAGGTAACCCACCTGTAGTCTCTGGGTTCATCTACACAACTCAAACTATATAAAATAAAACCCATTTAATTCTTCAGAATAATTCAGACCTCATCTCATTACATATCAAAACAATACAAGAACTCCATGAAATAATGCTCATGATCAAAAGAAACATGACTTCCAATACCAAAATTCAGCCAAACCCATTACAGATGAAAAAGTCAACAGTTATCTTCTAATACCTGAAAATAAGGCATGAACCAACAATTCTCATAACCTTAGCCCAGCAGTCTATACCAGAAAAGAAGGGCAAGACACCAGGTCATTCAGGATTAACTTCAGAGGCTAGTACCCCTGGGAATCTTCAGCTCCAGGAGAACCCACCATGAGGAAGCTGGGACAGGGTTGGAGCATTATGGGGACATAGCTTCAGGACCACAGGGGAGTAATGGGGATTCAGCCCCTGGGACATCACCATCAACACCACAGCCTGAACTGAACCCCTGTCTTGAGAGGCTCGCAGGATCCTCTGAAGAACAAGGAGGGTTGTTAACAGGTACAGAGGTTTGCACAGGCCCACCCACCCCAGAGCAGATGGTCAGGGACACATCTCCTGACCTCAACCTGAAGTATGGAAACAGAGTCCCAGAGGAGGAAGAGAGAGGGAAGGAGAAAATATGGGAACCATCAGTCATGTTGTAGAAGGAGACATCCCCTTCCTTCAGGTCCAGGAAAACCCCTACCCTCTGGGGAATTGGCACAGCATGTTCTCCATTAGCAGGGAGGGAATAGAATCCCTTTTCATACATCCCCACAACCCAGAACCCCTTTTCTGGCCCTTCCTGGTACCAGCCTTTCCTCTCCACATCTCTCCTACAGACCCCCAGTGCCCACTCACTTTTTTCTGCATTCCTGATCTCCACCTCCCAGTAACAGCACCCTGATGTGATGCCTTCATGACCCAAGACACTATAGACTCCATCATCTGAGTACTTGGGTGAGTACTTGAAGGTCACACTAGTCTTGTCATCAGAGACAGCAAGGCTGGAATGGGCAGACTCTGGATCCAGACGGACAGTCACTGCAGAGACAGTTACCAATCATTCAAGGACTTGCCCTACCACATAACAAGGCACACAACCACCACCCCACCCACAGACACCTAGCTGCATGCAAGGAGGGCTAAACCTCCTGAGATGAGAGCCTTCTGGCTCAAGCACACAGCCTCCAACAGGAAGAAGTAAGCATAAGACTGATCTGGGGGTTAGACATGTCACAGGGCACTTGAGTCCAGACAGGACTCCAACACTAAAGAATACCCATATATATCCAGTATCAGTCAAACCCAGTAATCTCAGCTACATGATTTCACCACCCCATCCCACCCCACCACCACTGATGATGCCAGCATCTGTATCACCACAGCAAGCTGAAGGAGATGTCAGCAGCCATGGGATAGCAGTAGGAGCACCCAAATGACAGAAGTAACTCACAGGCCTGGAACTTCTCCTTCCGCCAATCTACAAGAAAACCAAATTGTACAAATGTGAACAACAAATCAGAGACTTGAGGAGACTGTACAGACCAGTGTTGGTACCTATCTCTGAAATCACTGAACCAAGAGTTATAGGGAAAAATATTTTGGAAGCATTCACCTGATGAATTTATTTTTCACTCACAGTCTGTCTTTCTCTCTCTTCTCTCTCTCTCTCCTCTCTCAGACACATACATGCTAACAACCACAGCCATCATGCTACAGTATTCCCATTAAACCCAAGCCATAAAGTTTAACACCATTGAGGGACTGGGTACTGTCCTAAAAAGAAGACTTTTTGCACAGATTTCATTATCAAAATATTCTTTCTCAATCCCTAGCCACATAACCATCCTGAAAACTAAGTTTTCTTGAGAAAGAACTGAGGAGATCAAAATTTCTGAGGCCTCCATTTACTTGTAACGAACTGACTGAACTGAACTTGCAGACTGATTCAAAACCATGGTAGAGCAATAAAACTGGGTGGAGCTGCACTTTGAGGATGACTCTCAGCTATGGGTGAGGAGAACTCAGGATATGGCACAAGATAAATCTTGCCCCATCAAGAGGTAATGGAGAAGATTCAAGGAAGGAAAGAGAAAAGTTCAAAGCAAGAAAGACATACATCTAGTGAAAGAATGTAATGAATTTACTTCCCTATATCATGGAGTATTGCAAGGAGAAACATCCCTGCTTCTCCCTATAATCACCTAGAGAGATCAAAAGCAGCAGGAGACACCACACATGATCAGCCCCAAAGTATGGCTGTGTCATATGCCCCAGAAACTGTGAATATGTTTTGTCAGAGAGGACTTTACAGATGTGAGTAAGATTAACAAACTGGAGATATGAATGGGGCAGGGGTAGAATAACAATTTCTTCAGAAACCTAATTGGAACCTCAAACCCAATTATCCTAAGGAAGATATCAAGCTACCCTCTATAAAGTGAGGACCTGAAATGAGCAAGAGAAGAATACAGGGACCTTGTCCCTCAGTGACACAAAGCATGAACTCCTCCAACCTTCATACTCCCTTTTGGGAAGAAGAAAATAAGTTAACTGATCACAGCAAATGTATATCTGTCATAAGACCCTGAAAAGTCTGCATGGTAAAGCTGTTACCTTCAATAGGACAGAAACTCCAGAACAAAATTAGAATGAATATAAAACAAGAACGGGACACCTTCTTGAATATTTGCTGACAACAAGGGACACCTATTCTCCCACAGGTTTATTCAGATAAAGTAGTATGTCCAGCTCTGTTGATTTGCTTATACCAACAGATCACATGAAGTGGGTGGACATGTCACATTTTGAGAAAAGGGAACTTTACTTGTTCTTTACTAAGATATTAGCTGACAGCAAACTCTACATTTCTGTATGACAACTGACACAGATTAGCAAACAGGAATCAGGAGGAGGAAAAGAAGGAAGAGGAGCAAGGGAGTTGGTGTTCCATTCTAAGTCTCTATAGTAAACCTAGAGCTATGCTTTGCCCTTCTGTGGTCCAAGCACATTCTTCACCTCATTTCCAGAGCAAGCTGATCATTAGAAATTATTCTTCCAATTTCATTAATAAGATCAGATTAGATATTTGTTCCCATCACATTATGAGCCCACCAATGTGAAAGTGTTGATTCTATTCTAAGTGTGTCTGTCCTTACAAAATAAAAAGAATGCATGTAAGGTATACTTTAAAACACGGGCATTTCAATCCAGTAGAGAATGGGGTGATGCTAAAAGAAGACTATTTAATCCACATTTTTAACAGGTAAGTCCCAAGATTCAGTGAGTCTCTCTAAAGAATGTTCCTCATACATCTTAGACTCTTAGACTCTTACACCCTTGGTTCCCCCTTTTCTGTTCTCACAGACTGTGTCCCTGATTATAAATACAAAGAGCCAGGACAGAAAAGGCACATGTTATGTATTCAAAAGGCCAAGATTCATAACCCACTCCAATGCTAGAGGGTGCTCTGGAAAACCTTTCATAGCATTAGCAACCCAAGGATCACACTCCTCCCCCAACTACAACTGGAACCGTGAGATGGCCTCATTATTGTGAAGCCAACCCAGTTAGAAAATTACTTCAAAACACCTGAAAATAAATATAAGTCTTTTCAGAAACCTCTCAAACATGGACCAAGGATTTTTTATATTTTTTCCACACCCAATAACTTGCATTCCTCTGTGTACTTCCCACTCTAACCACCATGGCTGTCATTTGTGGTCTGTCATCTACCCAAAGCCACCCAAAGTATCTCTTCTACTCTCAGACACCCAAAGTGTCTCTGAGAGGAATCACAGGCTCTCTACTTTCCTTCTCATCTCCTCCTCTCTTCTCCAACCACCTTTTCTTTCCCTGATTTACTCCCAAATTTTCTCTGGTTAACAATTTTCACTCCTCTGAGCTTCTCCTATTGCAATCCTCACACATTGCCCTTCATAAATCTGACCAGTACTGAGCCCATCAGGTAAACCCAGATTTCTCTTAAAAGGAGAGATAATGGTTGTGAACAATTATGTTACTGTTCTTTAAAAAATTAATTTCTTAACGCTGTAATACAAACACATACATAGGATTTTGTTTATAATGGCGAGTATCTCACAAACCTACTACCAGGACTCCCTAAATATCCTGGAGGCTCTGGACAAAAGAGAATCAGAACAGCTAAGCTAAAGATAACTACTTCCAAAACAACCATGGAGGTTTAGAGGAAGATACCTGGCTTGGACAAGGAGTAAGAGCATGCAGAAGCAAAATGAAGACCATCACTTCAGAAAAACAGAAAAAAAAAGCAAAAACAAACAAAAAAACAAACAAAAAACCAAAAAACAAAACAAACAAACAAAAACCCAAAAACCAAAACAAACAAACAAACAAAAACAACAACAACAACGGGAAAACCAAAGCAAGATCCAAAAAGAGGTAGGAATTTCATGGTAAAATGGATTCAGAAAAAAGGATCCCTTATGGAAGACCTGAGTCCTAAGCAAGCAAGGCTGATTTCTGAAATCTTCCAGAGATAGCAAATTCTGAAGTACATCCTCAATGCCATGGTCCAACTGCCCTTACAAATGACCACTCTGTTGTCACTGGACCAAAAAAACTCTCTGTTGAACAAGGTGTGTCCAGAGGATGTTGCTAATTCTAACAGCAACCTACAGTAGAGGATGGGTCAGAATAGAGGCAGATTTGTGTTCCCAAGGACAGTCCATGCAGTCTTCAGAAGGACACAACAAACATAACAAGGAGATCAGGGACATCAACCCCATCCTGGGGTGTGGTCCAATGAGAGAGAAGGTGGCACAGTGGAGGCTGTTGAGGTAAAGCCACAGGAAACTGAGTCACTTACCTGCATACAGTTTTGCTTTCTTCAAGGCTGAAAGGGAAAACACCCTGGTGAGACATGAGCCAGAACAAGTCTGCATAGTATTGATCTACTGGCACTTGACTCCTCTCTGTGCTACAGGTGATACTATCAACAGAATAAGGAAAGAGGCTAGAGAGGAGATACCCTTCTGACATGGGCAAATAGGATGTTTTGGGAAATTCCCTGGACCACAGGTCAGAGAGCTGGCATTGCAGGCTGAGTTCCATGCTTGCCTCTTGCTGCATGACCTTTGCCAAGTTATTGTCCTGAGTCTTAAAAACCACAACATTAAAAATAAATACACTGAGAAACTAACTGAGGGTTTTGGAGGGGAGAGGGGAAGGAGGTTGGGTGAGCCTGGTGGTGGGTATTATGGAGGGCACATATTGCATGGAACTGGGTGTGCTACATAAACAATGAATTTTGGAACACTGAAAAGAAATTAAAAAAAAAGAAAGAAAATGTAGTTGAATAGCAAAACCATCAAAATGACAGTTAAAATAAAAATCAAAAGAACTTTTGAGAGGAGTCAAGATGGCAGAGAAGTAGCAGGCTGAGACTACATCAGGTAGAAGGAGATCAGCTAGATAGCTTATCAAACCATTCTGAACACCTACAAATCCAATGGGAGATTGAAGAGAAGAACAGCAATTCTAGAAATAGAAAATCAACCACTTTCTGAAAGGTAGGACTGGCGGAGAAGTGATCCAAAGCAACAGGAAGATAGATCACGGAGGGAGGGGCAGGCTCCCAGCAAGGGGTGGAACACAGAGCACTAAATCAGGACTTTTAAAAGTCTGCTCCACTGAGGGACATCACTCCAGAGTCTAAACCATGGTGAAGCCCACGTGGGGTCAGTGTGGCCCCAGGTCCCGCAAGGTCACAGAAGGATAGGGGAATCTGATTGTCTCAGAGCTCACAGGTATTAGAATGGGGAAACCGGCTACAGAGACAGAGCCGAGGAGTGAGGCTCAGGTCGGGGTTAACTTGAACCGGTCGCAGGCTGGGTGAGCTCGGAGCGCAGCCAGAGACCAGGGAGATGGGAGTGATTAAGCGCTTTTCTCTGAGGGCACACTGAGGAGTGGGGCCCCGAGCTCTCAGCTCCTCCAGGCCAGAGATTGGGAGGTCGCAATTTTCATTCCCATCCTCCAGAACTCTATGGAAAGCATTCAGGGAACAAAAGCTCCCCAAAGCGAACCCAAGCGGATTACTTAGCCTGGCCCCTGATAAGGGGGGTACAATTCCGCCTGGGGCAAAGACACTTGAGAATCACTACAACAGGCCCCTGCCCCAAAAGATCAACAAGAAATCCAGCCAAGACCATGTTCACTTACCAAGGATAGCAGCGAAATTCCAGAGGAGGAGAAAGCAAAGCACGGAACTCATAGCTTTCTCCCCATGAGTCCTTAAGTTTGCAGTTAATTTTTTTCTCCTCTACTAATTTTTTTTAACTTTTAACCTTTTTTTTTTTACCATTTTTAACTAGTTTACCTTAACAATATCTTTCATAAAAAATAAAAATAATAATCTTTTTTGAACCTTCATTATTATACTCATATTTTATCCTTCATTGTATTTAGCTTTATTTTTTGTATACACATAGAGTTTTTTCTTCTAAGAAATTTGGGGTACAACTTCTTCTAATAGATCAAAATATACCCTAAATCTAGCTTCGGGCTTGTTCCAGTCTCCAGCCTGAGCAAATTCTCTCCACTTTTTTTTTCTTTATTCTCCCAAAGAACTTGCTTTATCAACTCCTTTTTCAGAAATTTAAAAAAAAAATTGTTTTCATTTTTATAGGCATATTCCATCCCTTCACTGTATTTACGCTTATATATGTTTTTCATTCTTTAAAATTTTAGGAGGTAGTTTCTTCTAAGAGACCAAAATACTCCCAAAATTAAGTGAGGGACACTGTTCTAGTCCCCAGTCAAATATATATATATATATATATATATATATATATATATATATATATATACGTATATATATATATATTTCTTTTTTGTATTTTTTTATTATTTGTTTTCTTTTTTTTTTTAATTTTTTTTCTGAACTTCTTTTTATCCCCTTTCTCCCCACCCCCCATGATGTATGGTCTCTTCTGATTTAGTTAAAGTGCATTTTCCTCGGGTCTTTGCCACCCTTCTAGTATTTTCTTTTCTCCTTTATATACTCTTATCTGGACAAAATGACAAGGTGGAAAAACTCACCACAAAAAAAAAAAAAAAAAAAGAACTA
Organism: Mustela nivalis; assembly: GCF_964662115.1. NCBI lineage: Eukaryota > Metazoa > Chordata > Mammalia > Carnivora > Mustelidae > Mustela > Mustela nivalis. The sequence goes on from NC_139024.1 coordinate 119,937,549, forward strand.
GGGACCAATCAATACAGATCGGTCCAGCTCCAGGAGCTGACATATCTATATGTCAGATATAGAGTTCAAAATGACAATTCTCAAGGTTCAAGCTGGGCTCAAAAAAGGCCTGGAAGATATTAGAGAAACCCTTGCTGGAGATATAAAAGCCCTTTCTGGAGAAATAAAATAACTAAAATCTAACCAAGTTGAAATCAAAAAAGCTATTAATGAGGTGCAATAAAAAATGGAGGCTCTTACTGCTAGGATAAATGAGGCAGAAGAAAGAATTAGTAATATAGAAGACCAAACAACAGAGAATAAAGAAGCTGAGCAAAAGAGGGACAAACAGCTACTGGATGGATCATGAGGGGAGAATTTGAGAGATAAATTACACCATAAGATGAAAAAACATTAGAATAATTGGGATTCCAGAAGAAGAAGAAGAAGAGAGAGGGGAGGAGAAGGTATATTGGAGAGAATTGTTAGAGAGAATTTCCCTAATATGACAAAGGGAACAAGCATCAAAATCCAGAAGGTTCAGAGAACCCCCCTCAAATCAACAAGAATAGGTCCACACCCCGTCACTTAATAGTAAAATTAACAAGTCTTAGTGACAAAGAGAAAATCCTGAAAGAAGCCTGGGAAAAGAAGTCTGTAATATACAATGGTAAAAATATTAGATTAGCAGAAGACTTATCCACAGAGACCTGGCAGGCCAGAAAGAACTGGCATGATATATTCAGAGCACTAAATGAGAAAAACATGCAGCCAAGAATACTATATCCAGCTAGGCTATCATTGAAAATAGAAGGAGAGATTAAAAGCTTCCAGGACAAACAAAAACTGAAAGAATTTGCAAACACCAAACCAGCTCTATAGGAAATATTGAAAGGGGTGCTCTAAGCAAAGATAGAGCCTAAAAGTAGTAGATCAGAAAGGAGCAGAGACAATATACAGTAACAGTCACCTTACAGGCAATACAATGGCACTAAATTCATATCTCTCAATAGTTACCCTGAAAGTTAATGGGCTAAATGCCCCAACCAAAAGACACAGGTTATCAGAATGGATAAAAAAACAAAACCCATCAATATGTCGCCTACAAGAAACTCATTTTAGACCAGAAGACACCTCCAGATTTAAAGTGAGGGGGTGGAAAACAATTTACCAAGCTAATGGACATCAGAAGAAAGCTGAGGTGGCAATCCTTATATCAGATAATTACATTTTAAACCAAAGACTCTAATAAGAGATGAGGAAGGACACTATATCATACTTAAATGGTCTGTCCAACAAGAAAATCTAACAATTTTACATATCTATGCCCCTAATGTGGGAGCAGCCAACTATATAAACCAATTAATAACAAAATCAAAGAAAAACATCAACAAAAATACAATAATAGTAGGGGACTTTAACACGACCCTCACTGAACAGGACAGATCATCCAAACAAAAGATCAACAAGGAAATATGACTCTTTATCTTGATTAACAGTTTTCTTATGTAATTGGCTGCTCGTATATTGGGGGCATAGATATTTACAATTGCTAGATCATCTTGGTGGATAGTCCCTTTAAGAATGATGTAGAGTCCTTCTGTATCTCTGACTAAAGTCCTTGGTTAAAATCTAATTTGTCTGATATAAGAATCGCTACCCCAGCCTTCTTTTGAGGCCCATTGACATGAAAGATGCTTCCCCATCCCTTCACGTTCAGTCTGGGTGTATCTTTAGGTTCAAAATAGGTCTCTTGTATCCAACATATGGATGGGTCCTGTCGTTTAATCCAGTCTGCAACCCTGTGCCATTTTATGAGAGCATTTAGGCCATTCACATTGAGGGTGATTATTAATAGATACGTTTTTATTGACATCGTGTTAACTTTGATGTCTTTCTTTCTGTAGATTGTCTCTATTTCTGTTCAATGCTATTCTTGGGCTTTTTACTCCTTTAAAGAAGCCCCCTTAATATTCCCTGCAGTATCGGCTTGGTGGTTGCATAGTCTTTGAAGCCTTTCCGGTCCTGGAAACTATTTATCTCTCCATCCATTTTGAATGTCAGTCTTGCTGGATAAAGTATTCTTGGCTGCATGTTCTTCTCATTTAGTGCCCTGAATATATCTTACCAGCCCTTTCTGGCTTGCCAGGTCTCTGTGGACAGGTCTGACATTATTCTGAAGGGCTTTCCTCTGTACGTAAGGATCTTCTTTGTCCTAGCTGCTTTCAAGAGGTTCTGCCTACAATTATAATTCTTCATTCTTACTATTAGGTGTCTCGAGGACTTTTGAGAATCTGTATTCTTGGGGGGAAACCTTTCGGCCTCTAGTACATGAACACTGGTTCCATTCACGAGATTTGGAAAATTTTCATGAAGAACTTGTTCCACTATATCTTCTAGACTTCTTTCTTTCTCCTCCCCTTCAGGGATTCCAGTAATTCTGACGTTGGAACGTTTCATGGCATCATTTATTTCCCTGATTCGGTTTTTGTGGCTTCTAAGCTGTTTGTTCCAGGCTTCCTCCTGATCCTTTCTCTCTATCTGTTTGTCCTACAGATTACTAATTCTATCTTCTGTCTCAGTTACTCTAGCGTTGAGAGAATTTAGATTAGATTGGACCTCATTGAGGGCAGTGTGAAGCTCATCCCTGTTAGCTTTCAGCTCTTCCCTATTATAAAAACATGATCTCTGGTCGTTTTCAGTTCCACCCTAATCAATTCCATTTGGTCACCCACAGCTTTCTCCAACCTAACTATTGCTTGGATAATTGTTAGCCTGAATTCTCTTTCCGACATATTGTCTATGTTGATAGCCGCTAGCTCTGTTGCAGAAGGTCCATCCTCTGTATTTTTCTTCTGTTGGGCATTCCTCCTCATATTCATTTTGGTGAGAGATGGCTGAGCGGGTGTAGCTGGGTGTGTTGACTGTGCACCTGAGTCAAGGTGCACCCTGGAATGCTTCTGAGCAATCAGGGTTCCCCACCCAAATGAGAGGGAAAAGAAAAGGAAAAGAAAAAAAGAGATAGGGAGAAGAACAGGAAAGAAAGGTGATATAAAAGAGAAGGTTTAGCCCAAGTGAGCCACAAGGTAACATTTATGAAGTATACAAACAAACACAGACAAACAAAAAGACTGATAAAAGTATATGACAAGAGAAAAAAAAGTATTTATATATATATGTACACACACACACACACACACACACACAAATAAAGGAAGAACCTCATCAAAAAGAACCCCGAGTGTAAGATTTATATACTATCAGGACAAACACAAAAACACAGAAATACTGGTGGAAGAAAAAGATGAGAGAGTGGTTGTAAATTCTCAGTGTGAGTGAGGAAGTTTGTTTTGATTGTTCCTGGATGTGTCTTGATAGCCTTGTTAAAGGACTCAACTTTCCTAAGATAAGGGAGGATTAGGAATTGGATAACCTATAGGGGTGGCATTGATTGGGGAAAGGGGATTACCTTGAAGTTTAACTCTATATGAATATTAGAAAATAAAAATTTAAAAAAGGAATAAACTAGACTAAACTAAACTAAAATTTAAAAAAAACAAATTTAAAATAGAAATGCAAAAGGAAAACACAGGTGTAGGTATCAAAAATTTCAGGTTCGAAGGTTATTATGGAATTTGATGTACTGGACATCTCACTGTGACAGTAAATAGGTTAAAAAATTATCTATATAATAATAAAAAATTAACTACATAAAAAAATGAGCCAGAATAGTGGGATCAAATTAATAATAAAAATTGTCCTATGAAGTAGTGGTGGTTGTTCTCTTGTCGTGGTTTTTTTTTTTTTTTTTTTCCTTTCCTGGTTGGTTTTCTAGGGGAGGGGCCTGCCACGTGGGTTTTCAGTCAATGATATTCTCTCAGTTAAGTCCTCCCGCCCCCCTCAAGGGGGTGGGCTCTGAGGAAACTGGTTTTTTCAGGCTTTTGTTCTCTGGAGGATTTTATATTTGTTCACTTTTGTTTTTCTCTCTCGCCTTGACCGCTTTTGATGGTTTTTGTAGATTTAGAGAAAAGCAAACTGCACCCTGACCTCCATCTCTGAGGGAAGCCTCAGCCGGGATGCAGAGCCCAAAGAAATCCCCCCTTGGCCGCTGGCAGAGCAGGTTCCCAGTCGCGGTCCCTGGGGATGCAGGATTTTTTGCTTGTACCCAAAACCACGGCAGCGGTGGCTGTCTGGGCAACTCCAGACTTCCAGAGAAGTTCCAAGCAGCAATCGCACACTGAGATTTTCCCGCTGGCCCCGGGCTGGGAGTGCCTGGTCTTTCCGGTCTGAGAGCACCTGGCTGGTGTTTGTGTGCACCTCTCTCAGGGGAGGAGGCAGAACATGACTCGGACTCTGATGGCACGGCAGGGCATTCACGTGGGGACTGCAAAAAGGCTGTGCTTCTGTTGGCTGGCGAAGTTCCCAGCCCCTCACGGGAGCCGGGCACCACACACTTTCAGGTGCGCTGGTGGTTCAGGGACCGAGACCTGGTTTCTCTGCCACCTTCTCTCTGGCTCTGCACCAGGGGTGGCTGTCCTGGGTCTGGGGACTTAAGCCCAGACCCTAACACCCCGATTCCCGCAATTTCCCCCCAGTGATCCTTTGCTCTTTTTGAGTGCTTTCGACCATACTCCCGAGTTAATGCTGGTCCCCAGGCACAGGGCACTCTCCTATTGGGATATTACTTTTCGACGGGTCACCTCTGGTGGCTCCTCTTTTGTTTATCTTTCGATATCAGTCCAACTTTCCCACTCCGCTTTACCTGCCCACTGGCGTCTTCTGCCCTTGTAGAGATCCAGACGTGTATAATTCTGATCTCAGGCTGATTTCGTGGGTGATCGGAGTTCTTTGGAAAGTAATCAGCTCACTTTAGGATACAGGTTGAAAGGGCGCCTCCTCCTACTTCCCCGCCATCTTGTCTCCAAGATCAACAAGGAAATAAAGGCCTTAAATAACACACTGGGCCAGATGGACATCACAGATATATTCAGAACATTTCTTCCCAAAGCAACAGAATACACATTCTTCTCTAGTGCACATGGAACATTCTCCAGAAGAGATCACATCCTGGGTCATAAATCAGGTCTCCACCAGTATCAAAATATTGGGATCATTCCCTGCATATTTTCAGACCATAATGCTCTGAAGCTAGAACTCAATCACAAGAAGAAATTTGGAAAGAACCCAAATATATGAAGACTAAACAGCATCCTTCTAAAAAATGAATGGGTCAACCAGGAAACTAATGAAGAATTCAAAAAATTCATGGAAACAAATGATAATGAAAACAGAATGGTTCAAAATCTGTGGGACAGGGCAAAGGCAATCCTGCGAGGGGGAAGGAAAGAATAAATGAATCAAGATGGGATCAGGAGGGTGACAAACCATAAGTGACTCTTAATCTCACAAAACAAACTGAGGGTTGCTGGGAGAAGGGGGTTCAGGAGAGGGGGCTGCAGTTATGAACATTGGGGAGGGTATGTGCTATGGTGAGTGCTCTGAAGTGTGTAAACCTGGCGATTCTCAGTCCTGTACACCTGAGGATAAAAATACATTATATGTTTACAAAAACAAATTTTTTTTAGATTAAAAGAACTTTTAACTATTAAACTTCTATTCTCCTACAGACTAGTAGACTAAAGGGTGAACCAAGAAAAACAATTTTAACCAGAAGAGACAAAATTAAAAATAAATAAATAAATTCAGAAGAGTCCAAAGACACAAATGAAAATAACATAAAATTGAATGATTTAATATGACATTAAGAGTCTCTAAGGTAGGGGGGACAGGATGGCGGGGAAGTAGGAGGAGACGCCTTTTAAACCTGTACCCTAAAGTGAGCTGATTACCTACCAAAGAACTCCGATCACCCATGAAATCAGCCTGAGAATTATACACGTCTGGATCTCTACAAGGGCAGAAGATGCCAGTGGGCAGGTAAAGCAGAGTGGGAATGGCAAACTGATATCAAAAGATAAACAAAAGGGGGAGGGAGCCACCAGAGGGGACCCGTTGAAAAGTAATACCCCTAATACGGGCGAGAGTGCCCTGTGTCTGGGGACCAGCATTAACTTGGAGACTGGTTGAAAGCACTTCAAAAGAGCAAAGGATCGCGGGGGTCAGGGGGAATAGTGGGAATCGGGGTGGCTAGGTACAGGGGCTTAAGTCCCTGGTCCCAGGACAGCCACCTTTGGCGCTAAGCCAGAGAGAGTGCATCAGAGAAACCAGGTCTTGGTCCCTAAGCTGCCAGAGCACCTGAGATCGAGTGGGGTCCGGCTCCTGTGAGGGGCTGGGACCCTCACCACACAACAGAACGTGCAAGCCCTGCTATAGAGCCTGAGATGTGCGCGCCCCTCATCCTCCCCTTGGAGAGGCACACAAAGGCCCAGCCAGCGCTCTTTGACCCGGGCCATTGTTTCAGAGCCTAAGATGCTTGCCCCAAACTCTCTCCTGAAAGAGGTGCACAAAGGCCCAGCCTGGCACTTTCGGACCTGCGCCCCGTTCTCAGAGCCTGAAACACTTGCGCGACCCACAGCCTCCCCTGAAAGAAGTGTGTGCAAGCCGGGTGCTCTTAGACCCAGAAAGACCAGGCACTCCCAGCCCGGGTCAGTGGGAAAATCTCAGTGTGCGATCACTGCTTAGAACCTCTCTGGGGGTCTGGAGCCCAGACAGCCATCACTGCCTTGGTTTTGATAACAAGCAAAAAATCCTGCCTCCTCAGGGACTGCGACTGGGAACCTACTCTGCCAGCGGCCAAGGGGGATTTCTTTGGGCTCTGCAGCCAGACTGAGGCTTCTCTCTGACAGGGAGGTCAGGGTGCAGTTGCTTTCCCCTAAATCTACAAAAACCATCAAAAGCGGTCAAGGTGAGAAAAAAAATTAAAAAGTGAACAAACATGAAAACCGCCAGAGAACAAAAGCCTGAAAAAAACAGTTTCCTCAGAGCCACCCCCTTGAGGGCGCAGGGGACTTAACTCAGGGAACATCATTGACTGAAAACCCACGTGGCAGGCCCCTCCCCCAGAAAACCAACCAAGAAAGGGAGAAAAAAAATACAAGAGATTAACCACAACTATTTCATAGGACAACTTTTATTTTTAACTCATTCCCACTATTCTAGTTTATTTTTTTATACAGATAATTTTTAACCTATTTACCATCACAGTGAGATGTCCAGTACATCAAATTCCATAATAACCTTCTAACCTGAACTTTTTGATACATACACCTGTGTTTTCCTTTTGGATTTCTATTTTTTGAATTTTTTAAAATTTTAGTTTAGTTTAGTCTAGTTTATTCCTTTTTATTATTAATTTCTAATATTCATATAGAGTTAAACTTCAAAGTAATCCCCTTTTCCCAAAAAATACTACCCCTATAGGTAAACCAATTTTTAATCGCCCTTTATCTTAGGAAAGTTGAGACATTTAACAAAGATATCAAGATACATCCAGGAAGAATCAAAACAAAATTCCTCACCCACACTGAGAATTTATAACCACTCTCCCATCTTTTTCTTCCACCATTGTTTCTGTGATTTTGTGTTTGTCCTCATAGTATATAAATCTTACACTTGGAGTTCTTTTTGATGAGGTTCTTCCTTTATTTGCATATATATATATTTTCTTTTGCCATATACTTTTATCAGCCTTTGTGTTTGTCTGTTTTCGTTTCTATACTATCTAAATCTTACCTTGAGGCCCATTTGGGCTAAACCTTCTATTTCATCTTCACTTTCTTTCATATCTCTCTCTTTCTCTTTTATTTTTTTTTCTTTTTCTTTTCTTTTGTTTCTCATATGGGTGGGGAATCCTGGTTACTCTGAAGTGTTCCAGGGCGCACCTTGACTGCACCATGATCAATACATCCAGCTACATCTGTTCAGTCATCTCTCACAGAAATGACTAGGAGGAGAAATGCCCAACCGACGAAAAATAGAGAGGATGGACCTTCTGCAACAGAGCTAATGGCTATCAACATAGACAATATGTCAGAAAGAGAATTCAGGCTAACAATTATCCAGGCAATTACTAGGTTAGAGAAAGCCATGGATGACCAAAAGGAATTGATTAAGGCTGAGCTGAAAGCGACCAGAGATGATATTCACAATGTTAGGGCGGAGCTTAAAGCTACCAGGAAGGAGGTTCACAATGCTCTCAATGAGTTCCAATCTAACCTAAACTTTCTCAAAGCTAGGGTAACTGAGACAGAAGATAAAATTAGTGATCTGGAAGACAAACAGATAGAGAGAAAGGATCAGGAGGAAGCCTGGAACAAACAGCTCAGAAACCACGAAAACCGAATCAGGGAAATAAATGCTGCCATGAAACGTTCCAACGTCAGAATTATTGGAATCCCTGAAGGGGAGGAGAAAGAAAGAAGTCTAGAAGATATAGTGGAACAAGTTCTTCATGAAAATGTTCCCAAACTCACGAATGGAACCAGCGTTCATGTACTAGAGGCCAAAACGTCTCCACCCAAGATTATACATTCCAAAAAAAAATCAAAGCACCTGATAGACAAATTGAGGAATCATAATTGTAGGTATAATCTCTTAAAAGCCACTAGGACAAAGAGGCTCCTTACTTACAGAGGAAAGCCCATCAGAATAACTTTCTCAGACCTGTCCACAGAGATATGGCAGCCAGAAAGGGCTGGCAAGATACATTCAGGGCATTAAATGAGAAGAAAAAGCAGCCAAGAATACTTTATCCAGCAAGTCTGACATTCAAAATGGATGGAGAGATAAAGAGTTTCCAAGACTGGCAAGGCTTAAAAGACTATGCAACCACCAACCTGACACTGCAGGAAATATTAAGGGGGGATCAATAAAAGAGGAAAAATCCTAAAAATAACATTGAACAGAAATAAAGAGACAACATACAGAAAGAAAGACTTCAAAGGTAACATGATGTCAATAAAAACGTATCTTTCAATAATCACTCTCAATGTGAATGACATAATTGCTCCCATAAAATGGCACAGGGTTGTAGATTGGATAAAATGACAGGACCCATCCATATGTTGGATACAAGAGATGCATTTTGAACCTAAATATACACCCAAACTGCAAGTGAAGGGATGGAGAAGCATCTTTCATGCCAATGGGCCTCAAAAGAAGGCTGGGGTAGCAATTCTCAAATTAGATAAATTAGATTTTAAACTAAAGACTGTAGTCAGAGATACAGAAGGACACTACATCATTATTAAAGGGACTATCCAACAAGATGATCTAACAATTGTAAATATCTATGCCCCCAATATGAGATGAGCCAATTGCATAAGAAAACTGTGAATCAAGATAGAGTCATATTGATATGAATGCATTAATAGTAGGAGATCTTAACACGCCTCTCAGAAATAGACAGATCATTGCAGCAGAAAATCAATAAAGAAACAAGAGAATTAAATGACACATTGGACGAGATGGACCACATAGATATATACAGAACATTCCACTCTAAAACAACAGAATACTCATTCTTCTTGAGTGCACATGGAACCTTCTCAAGAATAGAGCACATACTGGATCACAAATCAGGACTCAACCGATACCAAAAGACTGACATTATTACCTGCATATTCTCAGATCACAATGCTTTGAAACTGGAGCTCAATCACAAGGAAAAGTTCCAAAGGAACTCAAACACCTGGAAGCTAAAGACCACCTGGCTTAAGAATGCTTGGATCAACCATGAGATCAAAGAAGAACTGAAACAATTCATGGAAACCAATGAGAATGAAGACACTTCGGTCAAAAACCTATGGGATACAGCAAAGGCGGTCCTAAGGGGGAAATACATAACCATCCAAGCCTCCCTCAAAAAAATTGAAAAATCCAGAACACAGCAGCTGTCTCTACACCTTGAAGAACTGGAGAATCAACAACAAATCAAACCAACTCCACACATAAGAAGGGAAATAAGCAAGATTAGAGCTGAGATCGATGAGGTAGAAACCAGAGATACAGTAGAACATATCAATGAAACTAGAAGCTGGTTTTTTGAAAGAATCAATAAGATCGATAAACCATTGCCACACCAATCCAAAAGAAGACAGAGAAAGCCCAAATTCATAAAATTATGAAGGAAAAGGGAGAGATCACAACTAATACCAAGGAAGTAGACACAATCATCAGAAGTCATTATCAAGAGATATATGCCAAAAAGCTAAGCAAACTAGATGAAATGGATGCATTCATGGAAAACTATGAACTCCCAAATTTGAACCAGGAAGAAATTGACAACCTGAATAGACCAATATCTAGTAACGAGATTGAAGCAGTGATCAAAAACCTCCCAAAAAACAAGAGCCCAGGACCTGATGGATTCCCTGGGGAATTCTACCAAACTTTCAAAGAAGAAATAACACCTATTCTCCTGAAGTTGTTTGTAAAAATTGAAGCAGAAGGAAAACTTCCTGACTCTTTCTATGAAACCAGCATTACCCTGATCCCCAAACCAGTCAAAAACCCTACCAAAATGGAGATTTTCAGACCAATATCACTGGTGAATATGGATGCTAAGATTCTCAACAAGATCCTAGCAAATATGATCCAACCGCACTTTAAAAATATTATCCACCATGACCAGGTGGGTTTATCCCTGGGCTACAAGGATGGTTCAACATTCACAAATCAATCAATGTGATAGAACAAATCAATAAGAAAAGAGAGAAGAACCACATGGTCCTCTCAATCGATGCAGACAAAGCATTTGACAAAATCCAGCACCATTCCTGTTTAAAACACTTCAATCTATAGGGATAGAGGGAACATTCCTGGACTTCATCAAATCTATCTATGAAAGACCCACAGCGAGTATCAGCCTCAATGGAAAAAAGCTTGCAGCCTTCCCGTTGAGATCAGGAACATGACAAGGATGCCCACTCTCACCACTATTGTTCCACACAGTATTAGAAGTCCTAGCAACAGCAATCAGACAACAAAGAGAAATAAAAGGTATCCAAATTGGTAATGAAGAAGTCAAACTCTCTCTCTTCGCAGATGACATGATTCTTTATATGGAAAACCCCAAAGACTCCACCGCCAAACTACTAGAACTCCTACAACAATTCAGCAACATGGCAGGATACAAAGTCAATGTACAGAAATCAGTGGCTTTCTTATACATTAACAATGAAGATACAGAAAGGGAAATTAGAAAATCGATTCCATTTACTATAGCACCAAGAACCATAAGATACCTGGGAATAAACCTAACCAAAGAGGTAAAGGATCTGTACTCAAGGAACTACAGAACACTCATGAAAGAAATTGACGAAGACTAAAAAAGATGGAAGACCATTCCATGTTCTTGGATCAGAAGAATAAACATTGTTAAAATGTCTATACTGCCTAGAGCAATCTATACTTTTAATGCCATTCCAATCAAAATTTCCCCGGTATTCTTCAAAGAGCTGGAGCAAATAATCCATAAATTTGTATGGAATTAGAAAAGACCATGAATCACTAAGGAAATGTTAAAAAAAAATAAAATAAAATAAAACGGGGGGCATCACGTTACCTGATTTCAAGCTTTATTACAAATCTGTGATCACCAAGATAGCATGGTACTGGCATAAAAACAGATATATAGACTATTGGAACAGAGTAGAGAGCCCAGATATGGACCCTCAACTGTATGGGCAAATAATGTTCGAAAAAACAGGAATAAAATATCCAGTGGAAAAAAGACAATCTCTTCATTACATGGTGCTGGGAAAACTGGGCAGCTATATGTAGAATGAAACTCGCCCTTTCTCTTACATCGTACACAAAGATAAACTCAAAATGGATAAAAGACCTCATTGTGAGACAGGAATCCTTCAGAATCCTAGAGGAGAACATAGGCAGTAACCTCTTCGATATAAGCCACAGCAACTTCTTTCAAGATATGTCTCCAAAAGCAAAGGAAACAAATATAAAAATGAACGTTTGGGACTTCCTCAAAATCAAAAGCTTATGCACAGCAAAGGAAACAGTCAAGAAAACAAAGAGGCAACCCACGGAATGGGAGAAGATATTTGCAAATGACAATACAGACAAAAGGTTGATATCCAGGATCTATAAAGAACTCCTCATACTCAACACACACAAAACAGACAATCATATCAAAAAATTGGGGGAAGATATGAACAGACACTTCTCCAATCAAGACATACAAATGGCTATCAGACACATGAAAAAATGTTTATCATCACTAGCGCTCAGGGAGATTCAAATTAAAACCACATTGAGATATCACCTTACACCAAATGGTTAAATGTTAGATTGGCCAAAATTAGAAAGACAGGAAACAACATGTGTTGGAGAGGATGTGGAGAAAGGGGAACGCTCTGACACTGTTGGTGGGAATGCAAGTTGGTGCAGCCACTTTGGAAAACAGTGTGGAGATTCCTCATAAAATTAAAAATAGAACTTCCCTATGACCTGCCATTACACTACAGGGTATTTACCCCAAAGATACAGATGGAGTGAAAAGAAGGGCCATCTGTACCCCAATGTTTATAGCAGCAATGGCCAAGGTCACCAAACTGTGGAAAGAACCAAGATGCCCTTCAACGGATGATTGGATAAGGAAGCTGTGGTCCATATACACTATGGAGTATTATGCCTCCATCAGAAAGGACGAATACCGAATTTTGTAGCAACATGGATGGGACTGGAAGAGATTATACTGAGTGAAATAAGTCAAGCAGAGAGAGACAATTATCAAATGGTTTCACTTATTTATGGAACATAACAAATAGCATGGAGAACATGGGGAATTAGAGAGGAGAAGGGAGTTTGGGGAAATTGGAAGGGGAGACTGAATTCTGTTTTTTTTTTAAGATTTATTTATTTATTTATTTGACAGAGAGAGATCACAAGTAGGCAGAGAGGCAGGCAGAGAGAGAGAGACAGGAGGAAGCAGACTCCCTGCTGAGCAGAGAGCCCGATGCGGAACTCGATCCCGGGACCCTGAGATCATGACCAGAGCCGAAGGCAGCGGCTTAACCCACTGAGCCACCTAGGCGCCCCTATCTTTTTCCACTGTACATTTTTTCCTGTTTTGTTGAAGATTATTTGACCATAGAGTTGAGGGTCCATATCTGGGCTCTCTACTCTGTTCCACTGCTCTATGTATCTGTTTTTATGCCAGCACCATGCTGTCTTGGTGATCACAGCTTTTTAATAAAGCTTGAAATCAGGTAACGTGATGCCCCCAGCTTTATTTTTGTTTTTCAACACTTCCTTAGCGATTTGGGGTATCTTCTGATTCCATACAAATTATTGGATTATTTGCTCCCGCTCTTTGAAGAATACCAGTGGAATTTTGATTGCAATGGCATTAAAAGTATAGATTGCTCTAGGCAGTATAGACATTTTAACAATGTTTATTCTTCCAATATAAGAGCATGGAATGGTCTTCCATCTTTTTGTGTCTTTAATTTCTTTCATGAGTGTTCTGTAGTTCCTTGAGTACAGATCCTTTACCTCTTTGGTTAGGTTTATTCCCAGGTATCTTATGGTTCTTGGTGCTATAGTAAATGGAATCGATTCTCTAATTTCCCTTTCTGTATCTTCATTGTTAATGTATAAGAAAGCCACTGATTTCTGTACATTGACTTTGTATCCTGCCATGTTGCTGAATTGTTGTAGGAGTTCTAGTAGTTTGGCGGTGGAGTCTTTGGGGTTTCCCATATAAAGAATCATGTCATCTGCGAAAAGAGAGAGTTTGACTTCTTCATTGCCAATTTGGATACCTTTTATTTCTCTTTGTTGTCTGATTGCTGTTGCTAGGACTTCTAATACTATGTTGAACAAGAGTGGTGATATAAATGGTGCTGGGAAAACTGGACAACTATATGTAGAAGAATGAAACTCAACCATTCTCTTACACCATACACAAAGATCAACTCAAAATGGATAAAAGACCTCAACGTGAGACAGGAATCCATCAGACTCCTAGAGGAGATCATAGGCAGTAATCTCTTCAATATAAGCGACAGCAACTTCTTTCAAGATATGTCGCCAAAGGCAAAGGAAACAAAAGGGAAAATAAACTTTTGGGACTTCATCAAAATCAAAAGCTTCTGCACAGCAAAGCAAACAGTCAAAAAAACAAAGAGGCAACTCATGGAATGGGAGAAGATATTTGGAAATGACAGTACAGACAAAAGGTTGATATCCAGGATCTATAATGAACTCCTCGAACTCAACACACACGAAACGGGCAAACATATCAAAAAATGGGTAGAAGATATGAACAGACACTACTCCAATGAAGACATACAAATGGCTATCAGACACATGAAAAAATGTTCATCATCACTAGCCCTCAGGGAGATTCAAATTAAAACCACATTGAGATATCACCTTACACAAGTTAGAATGGCCAAAATTAACAAAACAGGAACAACATGTGTTGGAGAGGATGTGGAGAAAGGGGAACCCTCTTACATTGTTGGTGGGAATGCAAGTTGGTGCAGCCACTTTGGAGAACAGTGTGGAGATCCCTCAAGAAATTAAAAATAGAGCTTCCCTAGGACCCTGCCATTGCACTACTGGGTATTTATCCCAAAATACAGATGTAGTGAAAAGAAGGGCCATATGTTCCCCAATTTTATAGCAGCAATGGCCACAGTCGCCAAACTATGGAAAGAACCAAGACCTTCAATGGATGAATGGATAAGGAAGATGTGGTCCATATACACTATGGAGTATTATGCCTCCATCAGAAAGGATGAATACCCAACTTTTGTAGCAACATGGACGGGACTGGAAGAGATTATGCTGAGTGAAATAAGTCAAGCAGAGAGAGTCAAATATCATATGGTTTCACTTATTTATGGAGCATAACAAATATCATGGAGGACAAGTGGTGTTAGAGAGGAGAAGGGAGTTGGGGTAAATTGGAAGGGGAGGTGGATCATGAGAGACTTTGGACTCTGAAAAACAATCTGGGGGGTTTGAAGTGGCGGGGGTGTGGGAGATTGGGGTACCAGGTGGTTGGTATTATAGAGGGCATGGATTGCACGGATCACTGGGTGTGGGGCAAAAATAATGAATACTGTTATGCTGAAAATAAATAAAAAATAAATTTAAAAAAAGTATCTCTAAGGTGACAAAACTGTTAAGTTATTCATTCAATTTTATGCCCACAAGCATTGGAAGGCCAGTTACCTATATGCATTTAATTTTCTGAACAATAGAAGAGACACAACTTCTGTGGAAACACTGAACCTGTAAGAGTCAGGTAGATCTCCTGGGGCCAGTGGAGAAGAATTTTAATCTTTAAAGAAATTTCATGTTTAAAAAAATTGGTAGCAGTGTGAGAGGTACTCAGCATAAATACAGTCAACATCTAAATCTGTTTCTTCCTATTTTAAGTGGTGCAGGGGTATTCAACAATAAGTCAAAATGTGTTTTTCAATAAATTTTCAATAAAAAATTGTATTCCTTCAAAGGACAAGACACTATGTCCAACCATTCTTGTTTACCAAAAGAAAATGCATAATACTAACAAATTTCATCCACAGAATTTTTCTGAAATGAATACCAATATCAATTGCATCCCAAAATAAAGAAATTTTCAATTAAAAAAAAGTCAAAATTTTTATTCCATCTGCTTTCAATTTAATTTAAAGGTCAAAAATCATACAATGTAAGAAAATGTTTTATGGAATAAAAAATACATTATTTCGGGAATGTAAGAAGTTATTATTACTTCAAATGATTTCCAGAAAAGATAGATATGGGAATTAACACAAAAGGAGAGATGAAATATGGACCAGGATGTTAGGTGAGCTCTAGGGTAAAAGTGGCCAAACGCTCAAGAAAACTCATCACTGGACCACTGACAACTTACCCCACGACATTCCCAACCAAGCTCTGTCTATCCTCTACCCAACACTTTGTGATCAGTACCTTCAGGAACTGCAGAGAAAAGACTCCCACGATGGTGTTATGTGGAGAGATCACACGCCTAAATTTAATGACCACATATATTTATATAGTTTCACTAAAATATTCCAGAGTATTCAGGAAAATTGAGAACTAGTTGCATTGAAGGCTGAAAAGCTACAAAGGAGCACGACAGACTCCAGTGACCGCCATCATTCCAGGTTTCAAAGCACCATGTGCGAAAAAATAGCCCAGATGGGGAAAGCCCATGGAGCAAGTTCTGCCTCCCACCAGTTTCCACTTCTGCACCAGGGATGGGTCCTCACGTCTCTGCATGAAACACAGAGGGGACAGTATCGCTTAGGGAGCAAGAGACCCAAAGATATCCAGACAGTCACTCACCGGCCAGGTAAACAGATTTCCTCCAGTCTGCAAGGCAACACAGAAAACAAGTAAGCTGAGAACCAGAATGTCTCCTACAAATGTTACACAGAAACTTCTGGGAAAAGGAAACAACGTACCAAGATTGGCCTGGAGTTCATCTGAAAAAAAAAAAAAAAAAAAAAAGTGAAAAATACACATAAACCCCCATCACTAAGAGCAGCAAAGACTGCAACTAGAAATCCCACAAGAGCATCTAAATGTCTCCATGAAGATCTAACTCCAGACCCCTTGAGCCTCCACAGCCCCACCTGTCATCTCTGATCCTCCTCAGCCCCCTGATCCTGGCCAAGGGCCTACTGGCCACTTCTCCTCTGCACCAGCTTCCACACTTGTCTGCCTTGGCCCTGTCCTGCCTTACCTCGGGCCTTCAGTGCCTCCTCCTTTATCCGCTGGTACTCCTCCTTTTCTCTGTGCAGTTTCTCCAATTCCTGAATCTCCTGGTGCTTTGCAGTATGTTCTCCCATGATGTAGAAGACAGCCCCAAGCAGTAGGAGCATCAGCACAGTCAGGATCACCATGAAAGCCAGCTTCCAGGGAGAACTCTGAGGGAAGAAGGGTTCTGTGCCCAGCCAGACACCCCATCAGGGCACTGCTCAGGATGGCCCCACCCAGCACACACAGGTATCCCCAACCAGATAATCCCACCCTTCTAAGAGTGAGAAGTAGTACTGACCTGGGATGAAAATGGCCATTGCCTTCTCCTGGCCTAGAATGGGGTTGAGGACTGAGCAGGTCACATTCCCTGAAGAGCTGTCCCTCACCACAAGAGTGGCCTCTATGTTGAACAGCCCTTCAGCATCTTGGGCTTGGGTCTCAGAGAACGTCAGGAACTTCTCTCCACTGAGAGCTCTCCACTGCACTTGGGGCTTTGGGAACCACCCCGAGGCCAAGCACACAACTCGGACCCCGTCCTCCTCTGGCCCTGTGATGTGCACTTGAGGGCCAGAGCCGACACCTGAAGAAAGAAGCTGGAGAGCACAGGGAGGCCACCCAGAGCCCAGGGATTCCAGAATAACCTTCCTGTACACAACTCCATGCACAGCACTGCATTTTGGGGGCTCTTTAGGGGAAGTGGTCCTTACAAGGATTAATGTAAGGGAGTCTGCCATGGAGAACAGAAAGAAGGAACATGGGGACCTGTGGCAGGCCCAGAGAGCAGGCTCTTCTCCCCAACCATGAGGGTGGGAATTCCATCACCCAGAGGGATAGAAGGAGCAATTTGGTTCCAGGATCCATCCTTCTCTGCTCTTCTCAACTCACATACTCTGCAGGGCATCTGCAGGCACACCCACTGCCACTCGGTCATCACTTCCACCAACCTACATACCTCCTGAGCTTTCTCCCTAATATCCACATCTCTGGTTTAGCTGTGCCAGGATTCCTCACAGATGCTTCAGACTCAAATCCTGAACTAATTTATTTTGGCCCCATCTGTGATAGGATAATGTTGAAAATACCCACAATCTTTCATTCTTCTTTACATCCAGCCAGCCCTCTGCCACCTACTGTTAATGCCTTCACAATCTACTTCTGGGCTCCATCCTTTGACTTGACTCAGCCACTGAAAGTTCAGGGAATGTGACTCTAGCAGAGGTTGGAAACTGCTTGTGCCATTGCCCTGTCCTCTGCCACAGGACAGACATCTTCAGGCTTGCATAGCCTTTCCAGCTGAAGGGTTCCCAGATCAACCAATAGCCACCTGGACAACACCAGCTAAGCAAACCCAGCCAAGGTTCACTGGCAGGACAAAATATATTAAAAGTAAGAAGCTTTTTGTCCCTGTTGAAAATAGGGAAAGAGAGCCTCATCCCATCCTTTTATTGTAGCATTTACTTGAGGTGTTTTGTGTGTTTTCTCTTCTCTTTGAAATGTATATATGTACTTAAAAAAAAAAAAAAAAGAAAACAAATAGGCCTTTTGCCAGTTCTGTGATCCAAGAATGGGTTTCTCAAGGACCTGGGAGCCCTCACTTTGAACTGCTCACACCAAGGAAGACAGCAGCACTCTCTTCCCCTTCTCTGCCAGGGTAGGAGCCTAACCTCTGTGGGCACCACGACTCACATGTAAAATCACTACCTGTCATCATGATGAAAGAACTGTAAATATATATATATATATATATATATATACACATATATATATATATATATATATACACACACTACTGTAACTTTTATTTGTCTGGGAAACTCTTCATCTCTCCTTCTATTCTTAATGATTCCCTTACTGAATTTCTGGCTATATATATAATTTTTTTTTTTCCTTTTAGCACATTGAATATATCACACCACTCCATTCTGGCCTGCAGAGTTTCTATTGAAATTTCCACTCAGTATATATGAAAATGTTGAATCACTATATTGTACACCTGAAATGAATATAACACTCTATGTTAATTACAATGGAATTATTTTTTTTAATTATTTTTAAGGGAGGAGAATTTGGTTTTCCCCGGAATAAAGCCAATTAGCTAACTTATATGCTCACCCAATTTCCAAGCAAATATAAGGTGCACCATCTAGGACAAATAGTGCTGGCAGGTCCACCTACATGAGGGCTCATAACTGTTGATCCTGAGAACATGTATGGGATGAGTTCTGTCTGCATATGGAAGAGATGAGATTTCTTCTGTCCTTGAATTTCTTGATAGAATCTCTGTGATTCACAGCACATTGTAGGTAATGCTAATTTAATAATAAAAAGAAGCTTTCTTCCTACTGTCTTAGGGACAAGATTTTGAGTTGGAAGATTATAGTTTTAATTATATTTCTCATACAATACTGAAGATTTATGAGTAAGACATGTTAAGATTAGCCAAACACAGCCCAGATGAACTGAACTCCCTGAATGCCAGATTAAATACATGCATGTTGTTATAAGCTACTGAGATTTCTATGTCTGTGTTATACAGCATTATAGCAGCAATCTGCAGCTTACACATAAAATCAATACTTCTACCACTAAACAATCAATTAAAAAAAAAAAAAAACCCTATGAGTACCTGAAGTCCCTTCTCTCCACACATCCAAATTGTCCTTCTCTCCAAATCTCCTCACTCAGCTGGGTCTACTTTCCAAAACTCTCTGACGCTGGAGTGCTCCCTTCCCACCACACTGCCCCTACATGAAGGCAGGAGGCCATCCTCTCCACCCCATTACTACATCCAGGCCTCCAGTCTTGCTCACCATCCATACACCATCCATTACAGCTGCCAAAGCAAATCTGCCCCCACACACCTCGCTCCACTACTCTATTAAATATTCCCTCAACCCTGCCATCTAAATGGCATAAGAGCACATGAAGCCTTTGATGGTCTGGTATTACCACCCCCACTACCATGCAAACAAAACTCCTATCCACTTCCTTCCCATTAAAACCATCTGCACCCTCAGGGAGTACACACTCCATTCCAAGGACAATTGGGTTGACTGCTCAGACCCACAATCACCATGCTGTGTATGCCCCCACAGATCCATCAACCAGAAGGCCATTTCAGAACACTGTCCACTTCACTCAAATATCTGCTTAAGTGTGCATTACTCATGGGCTTCTCCTGATAAATCCCGTCTCTGTGAACCTGGACCAGGAACAACTCTATATTCCGAATAGTCACTTCTCACCACCTTCCTATTCACCTCCACACCAATCAAGTGGCCTCTCTCTCTGCCAAGACTCACCAGCCACACTCCTCCCTCAGGTGTCTCATGTGCATTGTTCTTCTGCTTGGAACTCTCACACCTAAAATATTTATTTGGCTAAATCTCTACTTATCACCATCTAACATTGTCTATAACATATCTATTTGGCCATTTATTGTCTGTGTAATATAAACTCTACAGGGCGGGGAACTTTATTTGTTACACTGAGATATCCAGGTGCAGAGAAAAATAGCTATCATGTACCAGGAGTTCTATATATTTAAACTGAATAAATGAAGAGTGAAAGACCCATTTTTCCCTCTTTATAAATTGAGGGCTATTAACTTAGACCCTGAGGTGGCTCCAAATTCCAATACTGCAGGTCTCTAAATATCGATCAGCACCCACCTGCCACCTTCAATTCCAAACCGGCCTCTTCATAGAAGATTCCCATTCTGAAGAAGCAGGTATACAGCCCGTTGTCAAAAGCCTGGACATTGTGGATGCGCACAGCAGCCTCCCCCTGGGTGAGGAAATCCTTCACCAGTGAGGTTCGCCCTCTGTACTGAGCCAACTGCTCTTCTCTCTGCTCCTGCTGGTTTTGATAGATGAACACTGCTTCTGAAAACTTGGAGCGGAACCACCGCAGCTCCATATTCTCCACATCCCTGGCCGGGGACACATGACATGGCAGCGTGATGTCCGCACCTAACACTGCCACAATGGGTTCCGAGGGGCCAATCACCAAAAACTGCTCTGTGGACACAGACATAGGAGTGAGAAAGCTGGAGAGATGCAGGACAGGGAAGGAAACATGCTGTCAGGAGGGAGGCCCTGACTGAGGGATTCAGCTGTGACAACTCCTAATGGGACAATTTTATCCTACAACTTTGAAACACACAAATGGTGTCAAAGAGACTCCTCAGAAGCCTGTGCTCCTGACTCCAGGCCCTTCCATGAAGGGCTCTCTAACTTTGTAGGTCCAACCTTCCACAGGCATCACAATCCCCAGGAAGCCATCTGAAACACAGACTACTGGGCTCTACCCCAAGGCCTCCTGGTTCAGTAGGACTGGAGTGGGTCCAAGAATGTGCATTTCTAAGGAGGTGGTAAGAAGCTTATACTGATGTTCCAAGGACCACACTCTGAGAACCACAGCTCTAAACTGCCTCATCTAAGGACAAGACTGAAAACTCACCAAAGAGCACTACTGTGGCCTAGTGGTAACATCCTATTCATTGCATCACACCTGAAACTTCCCTACACCCACACCTGAAGTTATTGTTTTTGCCCGTGTCTTTTTCTTTTACTGAATTATATGTGTGCTAGAAACTAGACCTCACAGTTACTTCCATTGAAACCTGCCTTCATTCCACTGCTCACAGGATGCAAATCACGACCTGTGCTCAAAGAAGGTTCATCCCATTGCCCCCAGCCCCTCACAGGCCTTGGTCTTCTGAGACCTGATAGATATGTCACAGCAGGACACTTCTGCAGGACAAACCCTGCCTGACAACCAAACACTGACTTCTCAGCTCCTCGGCTACTCAAATTTGGCTGAGTCACTATCTGTCTCACCTGGGGGATGACAATTACTAGTCTCGGTGTGACATGCTCCCTCCAGTCAATGTCTGTGAACCTATAAACCTGTAAGCAAAACCATGTCCCTTCTCTACCAAAACCCTAATGATTCTGCAGTTGCCCAAGTGATCCCGAGCCCATTAAGGAAGACCCTCCCTGCTCTCTAATCCCCAACTTCTGCTTCTCTCCCCATTATTCACTCTTCTCTGGCCCACACTCACCTCCTCTGGTCCTTGAACACACAGGTTCACCAAGAGCTTTGTCTGGCTGCTCCTCACTCTGGAGAATCTCTTCCCATGGAATCCAGACAGGCTCCTCCCACCTCCTCCATGTCTTTGTTGCCATCTTACAGCATACAGTGACCACCTTATGGGGCACTACTGCCGGCCACTTGCCATCCTGCAGCCCTGACTATCCCAGCTGCTCTATGTCTTTGTCCCATGCTCTCCACTTCTCTAACAGGCATAGACTGTATGCGACTGTGGTATTTCAACCTCGTTGTCCCTGCCAGAAAGTAAGCTCTGTAAAGAAAGAGACTGTCTGCTTTGTGCACAGAGTAGCACCTAACATGTACACAGTACACTATAAATATTTGTGAAATAGAAGTAACAGTAAAGCCAAGAAACAAAAAGCCAATAAAACCAGGAAACAAAAAATAAAGAGAATTATTCTCATACTTTTCATAGTGAAATTCACATTTTTTACTTTATAAGACATAAACTCATTAGAGAACTGTCATAGTCCCCTGCCAGTATTTTGCAGTTTTGGTATTCTTCTATGTGTTTAATGTTTTTTTTTTAAATTTTTAAAATTTTTTTATTTATTTATTTTAGTTTGTTTGTTTTTATTTCATTTCAGCATAACAGTATTCATTGTTTTTGCACCACACCCAGTGCTCCATGCAATACATGCTCTCCCCAATACACACCACCTGGTTCCCCCTACCTCTCACCCCCAAGCCCCTTCAAAACCATCAGCTTATTTTTCAGGGTCTATAGTCTCTCATGGTTCAAATACGCTTCCAATTTCCCTCAGCTCCCTCTCCTGTCCATCTCCCCATGTCCTCCATGTTATTTGTTATGCTCCACAAATAAGTGAAACCATATGATAATTGACTCTCTCTGCTTGACTTATTTCACTGAGCATAATCTCTTCCAGCCCATCCATGTTGCTACAAAAGTTGGGTATTCATCTTTTCTGATAGAGGCATAATACTCCATACTGTATATGGACCACAATTTCCTTACCCATTCATCTGTTGAAGGACATCTTGTTTCTTTCCACAGTTTGGCAACCATGGCCATTGCTGTTATAAACATTGGGGTACAGATGGCCCTTCTTTTCACTACATCTGTATCTTTGGGATAAATACCAGTAGTGCAATTGGAGGGTCATAGGGAAGCTCTATTTTTAATTTCTTGAGGGATCTCCACACTGTTCCCCAAAGTGGCTGCACCAACTTGCATTCCCACCAACAGTGTAAGAGGGTTCCCCTTTCTCCACATCCTCTCCAACACATGTTGTTTCCTGTCTTGCTAATTTTGGCCATTCGAACTGGTGTAAGGTGATATCTCAATATGGTTTTAATTTGAATCTCCCTGATAGCTAGTGATGATGAACATTTTTTCATGTGTCTGATAGCCATTTGTATGTCTTCATTGGAGAAGTGTTTGTTCATATCTCCTGCCCATTTTTTGATTGTCTGTTTTGTGTGTGTTGAGTTTGAGGAGTTCTTTATAGATCCTGGACATCAGCCTTTTGTCTGTACTGTCATTTGCAAATATCTTCTCCCATTCCATGGATTGCATATTTATTTTCTTGACTGTTTCCTTTGCTATACAGAAGCTTTTGATCTTGATGAAGTCCCAAGAGTTCATTTTCACTTTTGTTTCCTTTGCCTTTGAAGACATATCTTGAAAAAAGTTGAGGTGGCTGATATTGAAGAGGTTACTGCCTATGTTCTCCTCTAGGATTCTGAAGGATTCCTGTCTCACAATGAGATCTTTTATCCATTTCGAGTTTATCTTTGTGCATGGTGTAAGAGAATGGTCGAGTATCATTCTTCTACATATAGCTGTCCAGTTTTCCCAGCACCATTTATTGAAGAGACGTTTTTCCACTGTATCATTTTTCCTGCTTTGTTGAAGATTATTTGCCCATAGAGTTGAGGGTCCATATCTGGGCTCTCTACTCTGTTCCACTGGTCTATGTGTCTGTTTTTATGCCAGTACCATGATATCTTGGTGATCACAGCTTTGCAGTAAGCTTGAAATCAGGTAACATGATGCCACCAGTTTTATTTCTTGTTTTTCAACATTTCCTTAGCAATTCGGGGTCTCTTCTCATTCCATACAAATTTCTGGATTATTTGATCCAGCTCTTTGAAAAATACTGGTGGAATTTTGATCAGAATGGCATTAAAAGTATAGATTGCTCTAGGCAGTATAGACATTTTAACAATGTTTATTCTTCCTATCCAAGAGCATGGAATGGTCTTCCATCTTTTTGTGTCTTCGTCAATTTCTTTCATGAGTGTTCTGTAGTTCCTTGAGTACAGATCCTTTACCTCTTTGGTAAGCTTATTCCCAGGTATCCTATGGCTCTTGGTGCTATCATAAATGGAATCGATTCTCTAATTTCCCTTTCTGTATCTTCATTGTTAGTGTATAAGAAAGCCACTGATTTCTGTACATTGACTTTGTATCCTGCCACGTTGCTGAATTGTTGTATGAGTTCTAGTAGTTTGGCGGTGGAGTCTTTTGGGTTTTCCATATAAAGAATCATGTCATCTGCGAAGGGAGAGAGTTTGACTTCTTCATTGCCAATTTGGATACCTTTTATTTCTCTTTGTTGTCTGATTGCTGTTGCTAGGACTTCTAATACTATGTGGAACAAGAATGGTGAGAGTGGGCATCATTGTCGTGTTCCTGATCTCAACAGGAAGGCTGCAAGCTTTTTCCCATTGAGGCTGATATTTGCTGTAGGTCTTTCATAGATAGATTTGATAAAGTTCAGGAATGTTCCCTCTATCAATATACTTTGAAGCATTTTAATCAGGAATGGATGCTGGATTTTGTCAAATGCTTTGTCTGCATCGATTGAGAGGACCATGTGGTTCTTCTCTCTTTTCTTATTGATTTGTTCTATCACATTGATTGATTTGCGAATGTTGAACCATTATTGTATCCCAGGGATGAATCCCACCTGGTCATGGTGGATAATATTTTTAATGTGCGGTTGGATCCTGTTTGCTAGGATCTTGTTGAAAATCTTAGCATCCATATTCATGAGTGATATTGATCTGAAATTCTCCTTCTTGGTAGGGTCTTTGCCTGGTTTGGGGATCAGGGTAATGCTGGTTTCATAGAAAGAGTCAGGAAGTTTTCCTTCTGCTTCAATTATTAGAAACAGCTTCAGGAGAATAGGTGTTATTTCTTCTTTGAAAGTTTGGTAGAATTCCCCAGGGAATCCATCAGGTCCTGGGCTCTTGTTTTTTGGGAGGCTTTTGATCACTGCTTCAATCTCGTTACTAGATATCGGTCTATTCAGGTTGTCAATTTCTTCCTGGTTCAATTTTGGGAGTTTATAGTTTTCCAGGAATGCATCCATTTCATCTAGGTTGCTTAGCTTATTGGCATATAACTGTTGATAATGACTTCTGATGATTGTTTCTACTTCCTTAGTGTTAGTTGTGAATCTCCCTTTTAATTCATAATTTTATGAATTTGAGTTTTCTCTCTTTTCTTTTGGATTAGTGTGGCTAATCGTTTATCAATCTTATTGATTCTTTCAAAAAACCAGCTTCTAGTTCCATTGATACCTTCTACTGTATCTCTGGTTTCTACCTCATTGATCTCAGCTCTAATCTTGCTTATTTCCCTTCTTATGTGTGGAGTTGGTTGATTTGTTGTTGATTCTCCAGTTCTTTAAGGTGTAGAGACACCTGCTGTGTTCTGGATTTTTCAATTTTTTTTGCGGGAGGTTGGATGGCGATGTATTTCCCCCTTAGGACCGCCTTTGCTGTATCCCATAGGTTTTGGACCGAAGTGTCTTCATTCTCATTTGTTTCCTTGAATTGTTTCAGTTCCTCTTTGATCTCATGGTTGATCCAAGCATTCTTAAGCCAGGTGGTCTTTAGCTTCCAGGTGTTTGAGTTCCTTCGGAACTTTTCCTTGTGATTGAGCTCCAGTTTCAAAGCATTGTGATCTGAGAATATGCAGGTAATAATGTCAGTCTTTTGGTATCGGTTGAGTCCTGATTTGTGACCCAGTATGTGGTCTATTCTGGAGAATGTTCCATGTGCACTTGAGAAGAATGAGTATTTTGTTGTTTTACGGTGGATTGTTCTGTATATATCTATGGGGTCCATCTGGTCCAATGGGTCATTCAATGCTCTTGTTTCTTTATTGATTTTCTGCTTCAATGATCTATTACTCACAGAGACATGTTAAGATCTCCTACTAATTACGTATTCATATCAATATGACTCTTTATCTCAACAGTTTTTTTTTTTTAATGTAATTGGCTGCTCCCATATTGGAGGCATAGATATTTACAATTGTTAGATCATCTTCATGGATAGTCCCTTTAAGGATGATGTAGTGTCCTTCTGTATCTCTGACTACAGTCTTTAGTTTAAAATCTAATTTGTCTGATATGAGAATCACTACCCCGCCCTTCTTTTAAGGCCCATTGGCATGAAAGATTCTTCTCCATCTCTTCACTTTCAGTCTGAGTGTATCTTTAAGTTCAAAATGGGTCTCTTGTAGACAACATATGGATGGGTCCTGTCGTTTTATCCAGTCTGCAACCTGGTGTCATTTTTATGGGTGCATTTAGGCCATTCACATTGAGAGTGATTATTGATAGATACATTGTAACTCATTGAGAGTATTGTGAACCTCATCCCTGTTTCCTTTCAGTTCTGTCCTAACATTGTGAACATCATCCCTCTTGGCTTTCAGTTCTGCCCTAATCAATTCCATTTGGTAGTCCATGGCTTTCTACAACCTAGCTATTGCCTGGATAATTGTTAGCCTGAATTCTCTTTCTGAAATATTGTCTATGTTGATAGCCATTAGCTCTGTTGCAGAAGGCCCATCATCTGTATTTTTCTTCTGTTGGGCTCTCCTCCTTCTAGTCATTTTGGTGAGAGATAACTGAACAGATGCAGCTCTATGTATCAACCATGGTGCCGTCAAGGTGAACCCTGGAATGCTTCTGAGCAATCAGGAGTCCCCACCCAAATGATGAAAAAAAGAAACGAAAAAGAAGGAAAAGAGAGAGGTAGAGAGAGAGTGGAAGAAAATGGAAGATAAAAGAGAAGGCTCAGCCCAAATGGGCCCCAAGGTAAGATTTATGAAGTATACAAACAAAAACAGACAAAGAAAAAGACTGATAAAAGTTTATGCCAAGAGAAAAATATATATATATATATATAAGCAAAAAAAAGGAAGAAACTCGTGAAAAAGAACCCCAAGTATAAGGTTTATATACTATCAGGACAAACACAATTATACAGAAACATTGGTGGAAGAAAAAGATGGGAGAGTAGATATAAATTCTCAGTGTGGGCAAAGTAGGTTATTGTGATTCTTCCTGGATGTATCCTGATATCTTTGTTAAAGGACTCAACATTCCTATGATAAAGGGGAATTAAAAACTACCTATAGGGATAGCATTGATTGGGGAAAGGGGATTATCTTGAAGTTTAACTCTATATGAATATAAGAAAAGAAAAATTTTAAAAAAAGAATGAACTAGACTCAACTAAACTAAAATTTAAAAAAAAAAATTTAAAAAAAAACAGCTAAAGAAAAACACAGATGTATGTACCAAAAAGTTCAGGTTAACAATTTGTTAAAATTTCTATACTGCCTAGAGCAATCTATACTTTTAATGCCATTTCAATCAAAATTCCACTGGTATTCTTAAAAGAGCTGGAGCAAATATTCCAAAAATTTGTATGAAATCAGAAGAGAACCCGAATCACTAAGGAAATGTCGAAAACAAAAATAAAATGGGGGTCATCACATTACCTGATTTCAAGCTTTACTACAAAGCTGTGGTCACCAAGACAGCATGGTACTGGCTTAAAAACAGATACATAGACCAGTGGAACAGTGTAGAGAGCCCAGATATAGACCCTCAACTCTATGGTCAATTAATCTTCAACAAAACAGGAAATGATACAGTGGATGAAAGACAGTCTCTTCAATAAACAGTGCTGGGAAAACTGGGCAGCTATATGTAGAAGAATTCTCTTACACTGTACACAAAGATAAGCTCAAAAGGATAAAAGACTTCAACATGAGACAGGAATCCATCAGAATCCTAGAGGAGAACATAGGCAGTAATCTCTTCGATATAAGCGACAGCAACTTCTTTCAAGATATGTCTCCAAAGGCAAAGGAAACTAAAGCGAAAATAAACTTTTGGGACTTCATCAAGATCAGAAGCTTCTGTACAGCAAAGGAAACAATCAAGAAGAGGAAGAGGCAACCCATTGAATGGGAGAAAATATTTGCAAATGACAGTACAGACAAAAGGCTGATGTCCAGGATCTATAAAGAACTCAAACTCAACACACACAAAATAGACAATCATATCAAAAAATGGGCAGAAGATATGAACAGACACTTCTCCAATGAAGACATACAAATGGCTATCAGACACATGAAAAAATGTTCATCTTCACTAGCCATCAGGGAGATTCAAATTTAAACCACATTGAGATACCACCTTACACCAGTCAGAATGGCCAAAATTAGCAAGAGAGGAAACAACATGTTTTGGAGAGGATGTGGAGAAATGGGAACCCTCTGACACTATTGATGGAAATGCAAGTTGGTGCAGCCACTTTGGAGAACAGTGTGGAGATTCCTCAAGAAATTAAAAACAGAGCTTTTCTATCACCCTGCAATTGCACTACTGGGTATTTACCCCAAAGATACAGATGTAGTGAAAAGAAGGGCCATCTGTACCCCAATTTTATAGCAGCAATGGCCATGGTCACCAAACTGTGGAAAGAACCAAGATGCCCTTCAACGGATGAATGGATAAGGGATATGTGGTCCATATACAGTATGGAGTATTATGCCTCCATCAGAAAGGATGAATACCCAACTTTTGTAGCAACATGGACGGGACTGGAAGAGATTATGCTGAGTGAAATCAGTCAAGCAGAGAGAGTCAATTATCATATGGTTTCACTTATTTGTGGAGCATAACAAATATCATGGAGGACAAGGGGAGATGAGAGGAGAAAGGAGTTGAGGGAAATTGGAAGGGGAGGTGAACCATGAGAGACTATGGACTCTGAAAAACAACCTGAGGGTTTTGATGGGGCAGGGGGTGGGAAATTGGAGGAACCAGGTGGTGGGTATTAGGGAGGCACAGATTGCATGGAGCCCTGGGTGTGGTGAATAAAACAATGAACACTGTTACCCTGAAAAGAAATTTTTAAAAAATTTGAAAAAGAAAAAAAAAGAAAAAAAGTTCAGGTTTGATGGTTATTATGGAATTTGATGTACTGGACATCTCACTGTTACTGTAAATAGGTTAAAAAATTATCTATAAAACAAATAAACCAGAAGAGTGGAAACAAGTTAAAAATAAAAGTTATATTATGAAGTAGTGGTAGTTGTTCTCTTGTCATACTTTTTTTTTTCCTTTCCTGGTTGGTTTTCTGCGGGGAGGGGCCTGCCAAGTCTGTTTTCAGTCACTGATGTTGCCTGATTTAAGTCTTCCCGCCCCCCTCAAGTGGGTGGGCTCTGAGGAAATCGGTTTTTCAGGCTTTTGTTCTCTGGGGGTTTTTATGTTTGTTCATTTGTTCTCTTACCTTGATAGCTTTTGATGGTTTTTGGAGGTTTAGAGGAAAGCAAACTGCACCAGGACCTCCCTCTCAGAGAGAAGCCTCAGTCTGTTCTCCTCCTGGTCTCCAGAGCACCTTAAGTTTCCCCTGGGCTGCTGGATGAGCTGGTTCTGAGTCCTGGTCCCTGGAGACGCAGGATCTCCTGCTTGTACCCTAAACCACAGCAGTGATGGCTGTCTGGGCAGCTCCAGACCGCCAGAGAGGTTCCAAGCAGCGATCACACACTGAGATTTTCCTGCTGGCCCAGGCTTGGAGTGTCTGGTCTTTCCAGGTCTGAGAGTGCTGGGCTTGAGCGCACCTCTCTCAGGGGAGGGTGTGGGGTGCACACCTCTCAGGCTCTGATAGCAATGCGCCGCATTTCCCATCTGGCAAGCCTCCTAGCCCCTCATGGGAGCCAGACCCCACCTGTTCCTCGGTGTGCTGGCAGCTCAGGGACCAAGACCTGGTTTCTCTGCTGCACTCTCTCTGTCTTAGCGCCAGGGGTGGCTGTCCTTGGTCCCGGGGCTTAAGCCCCTGTCCCTAACTGCTCCGATTTCCACAATTTCCCTCTGCAGTCCTTTGCTCATTTTGAGTGCTTTCAACCAGACTCCAAGTTAATCCTGGTCTCCAGATGCAGGGCACTCTTGTATTGGGGTAGTATTTTCCAATCAATCACCTCTGATGGCTCCGTCCCCCTTTTGTTTATCTTCCGATATCAATCCGATGTTCCTACTTCGCTTTACCTTCCCACTGGCGTCTTCTGCCCCCATAGAGATCCAGACGTGTACAATTCTGATCTCAGGCTGATTTTATGGGTGATCGGAGTTCTTTGGTAGGTAATCAGCTCACTTTAGGGTACAGGTTGAAACAGCGCCTCCTTCTACTTCCCCGCCATCTTGTCTACCCCCTCTATGTGTTTAATTTCCAATAGCAGTTGGGGATCTCCAGAATCTGTCTAGAGCCAGGGACTCCACCAATAACCATGTGTCCTGATTGAGACACCAGCAGAGCTCCAGGGCCTCTCACCCACCCTGGGGAGACACAGGGAGGGGGAGGGGACACACTTACCTGCAGAGCCCCCAGTAGGCAGCTGGAAGAGGAGAAGCAGGGAGGGGAGATGGGAGAGCAAAGAGCCCCTGCAGCAATCCTCCATTTCCTCAGAGCTGGGGAGACACAGGGCAGGAGGCAGGTCAACACCTCCAGAGAGGAGGCAGGGCTATCCCACAGCTCTGGGCCTCAGAGCAGACAGAAGGACTCAGGGCTGGCAACTGTCCCCAGCAGGAGCACAGCATTTCCTACTGCTCAGTATGCTAATGAGGTGGGGGCCCCACAACCTTGATGCCAGGAAAGCCCGCCCAGCCCTTTGGAAACTTTCCCAGCCTGCTCCGTCCACAGTACCAGATCTTTCCCACCTCAGCACAGAGGCCTCCTTCATGTCTGCATGAGTCACAGGACAAAGGACACCACAGACATCCAAGGACACAAGGTGTAGACTCAGGGCCCTCCGCGAAGGACACACCATCTCTGTTGTGCTGTTCTTCTGCTGCCCCCTAATTTTGACCACTAATTATGACCATGAGAAGCATGACAGACTGTGTCCTCCTCAAGGACACTGTGGCTCCCACCACATGCACGTTGTTCTGGAATCCTTTGATAGGTGAATTCACCCTGATTTCTGCTCCTGCCTCCTGCAGCCCTTTTCTGCTCAGGATCAAGGACATGGACTTGCTCATAGCTGAAGCCAGACAATTCCCCCAAAATGGTTAATCCTCGTATTCTCTATCTTTGAGGAGTTTCTGCCTCAGAATAAAGGATTCCAGCAAAGCAGTGGGAAGCACAGGATAAAATGAGGCCTGGTCAGAAAGAAGGGCTTCAAACCATTGACTCTGAGGCTCCAATGTTCCTGGAAAGACAGATTCTGGGGCTGACTGCTAAGATCTCCTCCATACTAAGCCACCTGTTGTGGGAATCATCTGAGGCAAATTTCTTGACCTGCTCTGCCCCAGGTCCTATCTGCAATACGGAGAGAGTAATAAGATCTCATTCCACTGTGTAAGAAATATCCTATGAATTTATATATGGAGAGTCAGTGCAATTAGAACAGTGCCTGTTCCTAGGAACACTACACAAACATCTTTAAGTAAATGAATAAAGTTCAGCCCCCACTGTAGTTGTCCTGGGTCATCTCAGAGCCTCATTATTATTCACACCAGCCCCCTATCCCCACCAGGATCTCGGTGTCCTCCTCCTAAGCATCTGTTCCCCACTTTCCTCTTCTTGTCCAGCAAGTGTCTTCAGAACCCACTCACCTGCTTGAAAATCTGGGGCTTCTGAAGTGTCTCTAACTCAGTACTGTGAGACCTCAGCCAGCCCCACATCTTCTCTCAGAGATTGCACATGTGGTTCACTGCTCAAGCCCCAAACCCTGCTTCTAGATCCAACATAGTTGCCACAGGCTCCTCTTGTCTGAGAGGCAGCTGGTTCCAGGAGAGTGGAGAAGCACAGCCTGGCACAGGTTGCAGATGTCTCAGCTG
The DNA here is from genome assembly GCF_964662115.1 of Mustela nivalis. NCBI lineage: Eukaryota > Metazoa > Chordata > Mammalia > Carnivora > Mustelidae > Mustela > Mustela nivalis. The sequence continues at coordinate 119,969,462 of NC_139024.1, forward strand.
AAATAAGGACCTGGGGCACTCAGTACTCCCAGACAGAAGAATCCTGCCCTGACTCCTTCCACCCTTGGAAAGTGAAAACTTACAAAATGCAACCCTAGCAGTGCAACTGCCCCTCAGAACAATGTATTACTTAAAATATAACCCCCAGGAAATTTTACTAGTTACCAAGCACATTTAGATAAAGCCTTAAGAAAAACAGATACTGCAACAGGCCACTGGGGTAGAGGACGATATATGGTCTTGAAGCTGAGCAGATGGGGATGCCTGACCCACTCAGGGCTGAACGCTGCCTGCTTCATTTTTTCTGTTATCACCCCTTTCCCCCCAGAGAGCACCTGTGGCTACTTAGATAAGTCCTTTGAATGTGCTTGTTCAATGATAAACTTTATACTACTTGTACAGGCATATTCTGCCCTCCTTCTTGTTTATCTACAAGACATATGACTAACGTTTGACCTTCATTGACTCTTCTGTTGGTTACTGTTTCTATCTAATGAAAGCGAGACTATGGAGTTACTCTGGGCAGCAGTCTTTTTGACTGTTGTCCCCTGCTCCCAATCTCTTGCAGCTGACTTGTTTGTGCCTAATTCTTTTCCCGTTCTCCAGCTGGAAGTGGCATAGCAGACTCTGCCCTGCCCACTGGACGGTGCACCCTAGTTATCAGGAAAGAAACAACATGATAAGAGCCACAAAAACAGGACAGGTACAGATACACAGACCCACTATGCAGGGGGACACAGAGACAGAGACTCTGTAGTCTTTTGTTGAACAACTGCCACTCTCCAGGTTTGCTAGCTTCTAGACCAGAAGCAACAGTGTGTGGCACAGCCAAGATTAAAAAAGCCCTATGCTTGGGGCTACTTGTACTTTCTGTTCACTACCAAAACTATTCTCTTGGTTGGTGAATCCTGTCAGCTGGTGAATGCTATGTGGCAGGAACCTTTGAAAAGCCCCCAGTGCAGCTACTTTGCTTTTCTTCACCAGTAGATAACCCAGGTGCTCCTCACAGTGTGGCAAAGGAGGGGTTAAGCCTGAGCATCACAGAATCTTCCAGGACCAACTCCAGGACACTGGCCCTGCCCCAGCTGAATGGATAGCACCCTGTGTCTTCTTAATACTGTACTATCACACAAGTCCTGGCAGGACCATTCAGCCTCTCACTGCCAGGCCATAGTATGCAGCAGGAAAGGTGGATTTCATGGTCTCTGAAGGAACACCATGGAGCACTAGGGCTTCCTTTCCAGTCCCGCCCTTCCTTCAGTTTCCCATCTCATAAAGGACACCTGGGGTCACCCAGTTATGCCTGCCAGAAACTGGAGGGTCATTCTACCACACATGCCACTTTCCCACCCAGTCTGCTGCCAGTGCACCAGAAAGTTCAAGACTTTTCTCTGATCCATATCCATGGCTACCTTCTAGCTCCACACCCATCTCACTTCCCCCTCACCCAGACACGGTGTCCCTGCTTTCCCATGGGCGTCCCCTTCCCACCTCCAGTCTTGCCCTCTCAAGTTCATTTTCCATCCAATGTTATAATCTCTCAAATCATCTTATATCATCTCTGCTTCACTCCTTCCAGGGATCCCCCTGCTAAATCCCTTGTCTGTGGCTCCTGGGTTCCAACTTCCTCTCTGACCTCATTCCACTGCTCCCAGTGCTTCCTCCTGGCCTGGCAGTGTTTTTCCAGTTTATGGAGATTTCCCAGCCTCAGGCCTTCTTACAAGCCCCTGGATGTCCCTGTTCTCTGTCATCCCCCAAACTGGTCACCATTCCAGTCTCCCCTAAAGTGACCTTCCTCAGAGGGGCCTTTGCCAACCTGCTTATCCCCATCTGAGCCCCATACACATGCTTGTTGGGATTTAGTGGTGCCCTGTTCTTCTCCACAGCCCTGACATGTGATCTTCTGTGGAATGTCCGTGGCATCCACAAAGGGAGGCACTGTGTGCCCTGGTCACATATCCAGCACTCAAAAAACACTCAGGTAACTTTGCCTGAGCTCATGTACAGAGAAGTCACCTCAGCAGCATGTTGGCTTCTCTGTCCCATTTGAAAAACACTTCAGTCCACTAGAAACAGGAAGACAACTCTGACCTAAACAAGTCAGCCGCTGGGTGGATGCAACAACTGCACCAACTTCCCCGTTCTTTTGTTCTTCCTACCCCAAACATATATGTGGCACCGGGCTAGAAAAGTGTCAGACTCAACCACCTTTTTCCTCTTTCTGCCACTACCCTCTGCTTATGTTTGCTCACTCTCTCTCTGACAAGTAAATAAATGAAGTCTCTTTGAAAGCATAGCAAAAGGAGAAGAAAGTTTTTTCCCCATCTATGTCTTGCTGTATTCCCTCTGGTGCCCTCTAGGAATTCACAGTGCTGAGACAGCCAAAATCTGACTTGTATATAGCTCTGTGGATGAAACCAACTGAAAAACAAAGGAGGAATATCCAGAACACTGGCCTCCTTTGAAGATTCTTGACTGAAAGCGTCCAGATTCTTACTGTAGCTCAAGGTTCTCACGTAGGGAGCAAATGTTTAAATTTCAAGGAGAAACAGGCACATGTGGTGCTCATGTAATTCATAAACTCCTAGCCTCCTTGCCTTTACCACACATCACCCCACTTATTACTGTCCTGACCATTAAGGCTACACTTTCCTCCTTGCTTTGTGTTTGGTGTATTGATATAAACCCAATGAAAGTGGGGACAAAGCTTGGCACGAGGCCTTTTACCACTGGAGCTTCTTATCATTGGGGTCCATTATCAAAGGAAAGAGACTGAGACAAAGTGAAAGTTATGCAAAGCCTTATTCTATGCCAAGCATTAGAAGTCAGACTGACTGGCCAGGGCCGCCTCCAAAGAGACCCCGTCCTGATCTCACAGGCTTGTTTTATAGGGCATACCTGCAGACCCAAGGTATGTGGTTTCTATTGTTAAGGCGTTTACTCCCAGAATCGATACCCGGAACCATACCAGAAACTACTGGGGTATTTATTCCCAGAATGAAGTCCATGGATATAAACCACTATATGACTACCTAGGCAATATGGACTAGCTCTGGCTAAGCAGGCCCTAATATTTAAACAGGTTTTAACATTAAATTGGCCCTAACACTAATCACCATGTCTCTCCTTTCTCCTACAAAGGTGTCTGGAGTAATCTTTTCATTCGCCATCTCGGGGTTTGCTAGTCAAACCTAACAGTGCACTGACTGACAAAGTCTGTGCCAAAAGTGCCACATGTCAAAAATGAAACGTTTATGACATCCAGTGTCAACAAAAAGGGCACATAGAGGGTAGATTTGAGTCAAAAGGCAAAGAACAGGTAATGAGCAGATTTCACACCTCTAGATCCTCAGCTTCCCCATACACCATTTTACTCATATTGGAACTTCCATATAACAACATAACAATTCCACCTTTTCACCCATCTATGTGGCTACACCTACAAATGAAAAGCTTTGCAAAAGACTACAAATGAAAAGTCTTTCCAAAATGGAAAAGACAGGCAGTCCCAAGCATTGAATTAATAATTATATTTAGTTTCTGAAGTCCAGCCACAATCATTTGACTATTCTGTTACCTAGAGATTACATTTGAAATACTACCATGGACAACTTGTGTAAAATAACATTGGTAAGAAGAAGGAAGAACAAAAATACATAATTAATACAAATGACATGACAAGAAAGAAAAAATATACAAAACTAAAACAGTCCTTCTCCTACTTTTGATTACAGGCAGGAACTTCTGTAACTTCCTTCTTCTACTTCCGATTCTGTGTATTCTCATCTCTCCTAGAACCACAACAGGGCAGAGTTCTGTACCTTGGAAGTGGACACACATTCATTCCTTAAGGTCTGAGTCCTCAAGATTCTGGCTTCCTTGTGTTTCCTGTGGGTTCCATCCACCTTTACAATTGACTAGATGTACTGGAAGCCATACATAAATCCTGGAACTGTGCTCATGGTCAAAGCTTTCTACAATTCATCCAGGCTCTGAAAACACTCATCTTCATTTACCTCTTTATTCTTGTAGCAGTTCTGTTCTATCCAACTGCTGTTGACTCACAAGGGAACCCAAATTCTTATCTTCCTATCCCTGAATTAATGCAGCACTAGTATTTCAGAAATAGCAGATATTTATTAAGGCTTATTAATATAAGTAGGTCGCGGGGTGCGTGAGTGGCTCAGTTGGTTGGGCGTCTGCCTCCGGCTTAGATCATGATCCCCGGGTCCTGGGATTGAGACCCACATTGGACTTCCTGCTCAGTGGCGGACCTGCTTCTCCTTCTCCCTCTGCTCCTCCCCCTCCTTCTACTCCTCTTCTGACTCACACTCTTTAAAAAAAAAAAAAAAGAAGAAGAAGAAGAAGATAAGTAGTTCTCACCCATCCTGAACAGGAAAGATATATAATAGAATATTACTCTCCACTCCTCTTAAAGTCCATCAGCCATACATTTCTTCAGAAATGTTTAATAGACTACATCTCTAGTCAGACTGCACATTTCCTAAAATAAAGCTGGTGACTCATTCATAACCTCTGGGTTCGTCTGCACAACACAAACTGCATAAAATAAACAACATTTAATTCTTCAGAGTAATTCAGACCTCATCTTATTTCATATCAAGACAATGCAAAGATTCCATGAAGTAATTTTCCTGACTGACAGAATCATGACTTCTAGTAACAAAATTCAGCCTATCCCATATACACTGAAACAGTCAACATTTATCCTCTGATACCTAAACATAGGCATGAACTGACTATTCTCATACCCAGTGTATACCCAGAAGAGAAGGGCAAGACACCAGGTCTTCCAGGACTAACTTCAGAGCCTATAACCTCAGGGATTCTGCAGCTCCAGGATAAGCCACCATGAGGAATCTGGAACCCTGTTAGAACCCTATGGGGACATAGCTTCACAGCTCCAGGAGAGTAATAGGGATTCAGGCCCTGGGAGAGCACCATCAACAGCACAGCCTGAACTGAACCCCTGCCCTGAGAGACTCACAGGCTCCTCTGAAGAACAAGGAGAGTTGTTAAGGGGTATAAAGGTCTGCACAGGCCCAAACTCCCCAGAGCAGATGATCAGGGGCACATCTCCTGGCCTCAACATGAAGTATGGAAACAGAGTCCCAGAGGAGGAAGCTAGTGGGAAAGAGAAAAGTTGGGATCCATCAGTCATGTTGTAGAATGAGACATCCCCTTCCTTCAGGTCCAGGAAAACCCGTACCCTGTGGGGAATTGGCACAAGGAGTTCTGAATTATCAGGGAGGGAACAGAGTTTATTTTCATACATTCCCACAACCCATAACCCCTTTTCTGGGGATTCTTTGTAGCAGCATTCCTCTCTACATCACTCCTACAGACCCCCAGCACCCACTCACTTCTGTCTTCATTCCTGATCTCCACCATCCAGTAACAGTGCCCTGATGGATGCCCTCCAGACGTAAGATGCTACACTGTTTTTCTGGGCCCTTAGTTGTACCCTCCAGGTCACACAAGACTTTTCATCAGAAGCAGCAAGGCTTGGATGTGCAGACCCCAGATCCAGAGTGACAGACACTTCAGAGAGAATTGCCAATCATTTGAAGTCTCCCCTTGTTATAGGGCAAGGGGAGACTTGTCAACCACCCCGACACCAGACACCTAGATGCATGTGGGCAGGGTTAAACCTCCTGCGATTAGAATCTTGTGACTCAAGCACACACCCCATCGACCAGGAGAAGTAACTAAAGACAGATCCGAGAGGACAAGACTGGACTCGAACACTGAAGAGTATCTTTTTAGCATCCGATATCATCCACAACCACCAACCCACCTGTGTGACTTTTACCACCCCATCTGAACCCACCACTACTGATGGGGCCAACATCTGTGTCACCACAGCACGCTGAGGTGAGGTAAGCCACCCTGGAGCAGCAGTAGGAGGACCCAGAAAGAACTCAAAGTACATCACAAGGCAGGAACTTCTCCTTCCACCAATCTACAAAAGAACCACATGTTTCTTGTTAAGACTTTGAGAAGTCTGAACACATGGAGTCTATCTATATCTAGTCTTCTGAAATACAACAATGTGGGACGCCTGGGTGGCTCAGTTGCTTAAGCAGGTGCCTTCAGCTCAGGTCATGATCCCAGCATCCTGGGATCGAGTCCCACATCGGACTCCATGCTCAGCAGGGAGCTTGCTTCTCCCTCTGCCTCTGCCTGTCTTTCTGTCTGCCTGTGCTCGCTCTCTCTCCCTCTCTCTCTCTGATAAATAAATAAAATCTTTAAAAAAAATGAAATACACTAATGCAGGAGTTACAGGGAGATATCTTTTGGAAACATTCCCTGATTCATTTCTCTCTCTATCTCTCACACACTCATGCACATACACACACACACACACACACACACACTCACCACACGGCCATAATGCTACAGCCTTCCCAGAAAAACCAATCAATAAAGCTTAACAACACTGAGAGGTTGTATAACAACCTGAAAAGAAGAAACTATGCCCATATTCCACTTAAATTATGATTTCTCAATCCTTAGCCACATATCCATCATGAAAGCTAGGTTTTCTTGAAAAGAATGGGAGAGATCAAAATACAAGTACACAAGGCATACTTTAAAACACATACTTTAAAGCAATGGTACCTGCAATAGTCAATTAAGCATCTGGCTCCTGATTTAGGCTCAGGTCATAATCTCAGAGTGGTTGGATCCAGCCCCCCTATCAGGCTCCAGATTCAGCATGGAATCTGCTTGAGATTTTCAACCTTCCACCCACTCAAATGCCTCTAAATAAATTAATAAATAAATAAAATCTTTTTTTTTTAAGATTTTATTTATTTGAGAGAGACACAGAGAGAGTGAGAGACAGCAAGAGCAGGGAGGAGAGGGAGAAGCAGTATCCCCACTGAGCAGGGAACCCAATGTGGAGCTTGATCCAAGCACCCTAGGATCATGACCTGAGCCAAAGGCAGCTGCTTAAGAACCTGAGCCACCCAGGGACCACTATAATCTTTTTTTTTTTTTAATTAAAAAATATAGCCAAACTGTAGAAGTAGCAGAGATGTCCTTCAACAGATGAATATATAAAGCAGATGCAGTTCATATATACAATGAAATATTACTCATCCATCAGTAAAGATGAATTCCCCCCATTTGCACTGACCTGGATGGAGCTGGAAGGGATTATGCTAAGTGAAATAAGTCAAGCAGACAAAGATCATATGGTTTCACTCATATGTGCAACATAAGGAATAGCATGGGAGATATTAGGGGGAGGAAGGGAAAACTGAAGAGTAGGGGGAATAAGAGGGGGAGACAAACTATGAGAGACTATGGACACCAAGAAACCATCTAAGGATTTCAGAAGGGGGGTGGTTGGAGGATGGGATAGCCTGGTGATAGGTATTAAGGAGGGGATGTGTTGTGATGAGTACAGGGTGTTAAATGCAAATAATGAATCATGGAACACTAAACTAATGATGATGACTAACATAATATAATAAAATTATTTTATCAGTATGCATCAGGGAAAAATATTTTATAATTAATAAATTAATTAAATCATGCTCATCAATTCAGCAGAGAAGGGGAAATGCTAAATATGATTATTTGATCATCATTTTTCACATACATCCCAAGAATCGCAAGGCTCTCTAAGGAGCCTCACACATTTCTTTCTCTACTCGCACAGTTTATATCTCTGATCATAAATAGAAACAGCCAAAAAAAAAGCACATATTACACAGGTTCAAAGGGCTCAGATTCTTAACCTACCCAAGTACTAAAGAAACCTCTCAATAACTTTTCATTGCTTTAGTATCCCCAGACCGCTCTCCTGTCCCCACATCACTGGAAGATCAAGATGATCTCATTATAACCAGAGGCAAATCTGGTTACATGATTACTTTCAAACAGCTTAAAACAAGAATAAGTCCTCTCAGAAATCTCTCAAACAGTTATCAGGAGTTTATTACTTTTCATACATGCAAATAACTTGCACACCTTCTTGTATAATGCCTCTTGTACACATAATGATGTACTATCCATACTCAAGGAACTACAGAACACTCATGAAAGAAGTTGAAGAGGACACAAAAACTGGAAAAGCATTCCATGCTCATGGATTGAAAGAATAAACATTGTTAAAATGTCTATACTGCCATGAGCACTCTATACTTTCAATGCCATCCCAATCAAAATTCTACCAGCATTTTTCAAAGAGCTAAAACAAACAATTCTAAAATTTGTATGGAACCATAAGAGACCCTGAATTGCTAAGGAAATGTTGAAAAAGAAAAACAAAAGTAGGGGCATCATGTTCCCTGATTTCAACATTTACTACAAAGCCGTGGTCACCAAAACAGCATGATACTGGCACAAAAACAGACAAATAGACAGGTGGAACAGAGTAGAGAGCCCAGATATGGAACCTCAACTCTATGACTGACTAATCGTTGACAAAGCAGGAAAAAATATCCAGGGAAAAAAGACAGTCTCTTCAATAAATGGTGCTGGGAAAATTAGACAGCTATGTGTAGAAGAATGAAACTTGACCATTCCCTTAAACATACACAAAGATAAACTCAAAATGGATAAAATATCTCAACATGAAGCAGAAATCTGTCACTATCCCTCAGGGATATTCAAATTAAAACCACATTGAGATATCATCTTAGACCAGTTAGAATGGCCAAAATTAGCAAGGCAGGAAAAAACATGTGTTGGAGGGGATGTGGAGAAAGGGGAACCCTCTTATACTGTCCTCTTTGGAGAACAGTGTGGAGATTCCTCAAGAAATTAAAAATACAACTTCCCTATGACCCTGCCATTGCACTACTGGGTATTTACCCCAAAAATACAGATGTCGTGAAAAGAAGGGCCATCTGTACCCCAATGTTTATAACAGCAATGGCCATGGTCGCCAAACTGTGGAAAGAACCAAGATGCCCTTCAATGGACGAATGGATAAGGAAGATGTGGTTCATATACACTATGGAGTATTATGCCTCTATCAGAAAGGACGAATACCCAACTTTTGTAGCAACATGGACGAGACTGGAAGAGATTCTGCTGAGTGAAATAAGTCAAGCAGAGAGAGTCAACTATCATATGGTCTCACTTATTTGTGGAGCATAACAAATAGCATGGAGGACTTTGGGAATTAGAGAGGAGAATGGAGTTGGGGTAAATTGGAAGGGGAGGTGAACCATGAGAGACTATGGACTCTGAAAAACAATCTGAGGGTTTTAAAGGGACGGGGGGGGGTGGGAGGTTGTGGTACCAGGTGTTGGGTATTATAGAGGGAACGGATTGCATGGAGCACTGGGTGTGGTGCAAAAAATAATGAATACTGGAGTAATGGAAGATGGAGGGGAAGTAAGAGGAGGCCCCAGTTCAACCTGCACCCTAAAGTGAGCTGATTACCTTCCAAAGATCTCCAATCACAAACGAAATCAGTCCGAGATCAGAATTATACACGTCTGGATCTCTACTGGAGCAGAAGACGCTAGTGGGCAGGTAAAGCGGAGTGGGAAAGTGGAACTGATATTGGAAGATAAACAAAAGGGGGAGGGAGACACTAGATGCGACCCGTTGGAAAGTAATATCCCAATACGAGAGTGCCCTGCGCCTGGGGACCAGCATTAACTCGGGAGTCTAGTAGAAAACACTCAAAAAGAGCAAAGGATCACGGGGGGGTGGGGGAGGGATTGCAGAAATCAGGGTGTTATGGTAGGGGCTTAAGTCCCCAGACCCAGGACAGCCACCCCTGGTGCAGAGCCAGAGAGAGTGCAGCAGAGAAACCAGATCTCAGTCCCTGAACCACCAGCATGCTTGAGAGTGTGTGGCACCTGGCTCCCATGAGGGGCTGGGAGCCTCGCCAGCCAAGAGAAGCACAGCCTTTTTGCAGTCCCCATGCAAGTGCCCTGCTGTGCCATCAGAGTCCAAGTTATGCCCTGCGCCTGCCCCTGAGAGAGATGCACACAAATGCCAGCTGGGTGCTCTCGGAACAGAAAAACCAGGCACTCCCAGCCCCGGGCCAGCGGGAAAATCTCAGTTCCCTGCTAGGAACTTCTCTGAAAGTCTGGAGCTGCCCAGACAGCCCCGCTGCCTTGGTTTTGGGTACAAGCAAAAAATCCTGTATCCCCAGGGACGGTGACTGGGAACCTGCTCTGCCAGTGGCCAAGAGGGGATTTATATGGGCTCTGCAGCCAGACTGAGGCTTCTCTATGAGATGGAGGTCAGGGTGCAGTTTGCTTTCCTCTAAACCTACAAAAACCATCAAAAGCAGTCAAGGCGAGAGAGAAAAACAAAAGTGAACAAATATAAAATCCTCCAGAGAACAAAAGCCTGAAAAAATCAGTTTCCTCAGAGCCCACCCCCTTGAGGGGGGCAGGAGGACTTAACTGAGAGAACATCATTGACTGAAAACCCACGTGGCAAGCCACTTCCCCAGAAAACCAACCAGGAAAGGAAAAAAAAAGACAAGAGAATAACCACCACTACTTCATAGGATAATTTTTATTATTAATTCGATCCCACTATTCTGGCTCATTTTTTTATATAGTTAATTTTTTGTTATTATATAGATAATTTTAACCTATTTGCCATCACAGTGAGATGTCCAGTACATCAAATTCCATAATAACCTTCTAACCTGAACTTTTTGATACATACAACTGTGTTTTCCTTTTGCATTTCTATTTTTTAAATTTCTTTTTTTTTAATTTTAGTTTAGTTTAGTTTATTCCTTTTTTTAAATTTTTATTTTCTATTATTCATATACAGTTAAACTTCAAGGTAATCCCCTTTCCCCAATCAATGCCACCCCTATAGGTAAACCAATTCCTAATCCGCCATTATCTTAGGAAAGTTGAGTCCTTTAACAAAGATATCAAGATACATCCAGGAAGAATCAAAATAACCTTCATCACCCACACTGAAAAATTACAACCACTCTCCCATCTTTTTCTTACACCAGTATTTCTGTGTTTTTGTGTTTTTCCTGATAGTATATAAATAACTCGGGGTTCTTTTTGACGATGTTCTTCCTTTATTTGCATATATATATATATATATATATATATATATATATATATGCAAATATATATATATAATTTTTTTCTCTTGTCATATACTTTTATCAGTCTTTTTGTTTGTCTGTGTCTGTTTGTATACTTCATAAATCTTACCTTGGGCCCCATTTGGGCTGAACCTTCTCTTTTATCTCACCTTTCTTTCCTGTCTCTCTCCCTCTCTCTTTTTTTCTTTTCCTTTTCTTTTCTATCTTATTTGAGTGGGGAACCCTGATTGCTCAGAAGCATTCCAGGGTGCACCTTGATTGCACCAGAGTCAATACACCCAGCTACACCCGCTCAGCCATCTCTCACCAAAATGAATAGGAGGAGGAATGCCCAACAGAAGAAAAATACAGAGGATGGACCTTCGGCAACAGAGCTAGCGGCTATCAACATAGACAATATGTCGGAAAGAGAATTCAGGCTAACAATTATCCAAGCAATAGCTAGGTTAGAGAAAGCCATGGGTGACCAAACGGAATTGATTAGGGCTGAACTGAAAATGACCAGAGATCATGTTTTTAATATTAGGGAAGAGTTGAAAGCTACCAGGGATGAGCTTCACATGCTCTCAATGAGTTCCAATCCAATCTAAATTCTCTCAACGCTAGAGTAACTGAGACAGAAGATAGAATTAGTGATCTGGAGGACAAATAGATAGAGAGAAAGGATCAGGAGGAAGCCTGGAACAAACAGCTTAGAAGCCACGAAAACAGAATCAGGGAAATAAATGATGCCATGAAATGTTCCAATGTCAGAATTATTGGAATCCCTGAAGGGGAGGAGAAAGAAAGAATTCTAGAAGATATAGTGGAACAAGTTCTTCATGAAAATTTTCCAAATCTCGTGAATAGAACCAGCGTTCATGTACTAGAGGCTGAAAGGTTTCCCCCCAAGATTACAGATTCTCGAAAGTCCTCAAGACACCTAATAGTAAGAATGAAGAATTATAATTGTAGGCAGAACCTCGTGAAAGCAGCTAGGACAAAGAAGATCCTTACATAGAGAGGAAAGCCCATCAGAATAACGTCAGACCTGTCCACAGAGACCTGGCAAGCCAGAAAGGGCTGGCAAGATATATTCAGGGCACTAAATGAGAAGAACACGCAGCCAAGAATACTTTATCCAGCAAGACTGACATTCAAAATGGATGGAGAGATAAACAGTTTCCAGGACGGGCAAGGCTTCAAAGACTATGCCATCACGAAGCCAATACTGCAGGAAATATTAAGGGGGCTTCTTTAAAGGAGGAAAAAGCCCAAGAATAGCATTGAACAGAAATATAGAGACAATCTACAGAAAGAAAGACTTCAAAGGTAACACGATGTCAATAAAAACGTATCTATCAATAATCACTCTCAATGTGAATGGCCTAAATGCATCCATAAAATGGTACAGGGTTGCAGATTGGATAAAACGACAGGACCCATCCATATGTTGGATACAAGAGACCCATTTTGAACCTAAAGATACACCCAGACTGAAAGTGATGGGATGGAGAAGCATCTTTCATGCCAATGGGCCTCAAAAGAAGGCTGGGGTAGCGATTCTCATATCAGACAAATTAGATTTTAAACTAAAGACTGTAGTCAGAGACACAGAAGGACACTACATCATTCTTAAAGGGACTATCCACCAAGAAGATCTAACAATTGTAAATATCTATGCCCCCAATATGGGAGCAGCCAATTACATGAGAAAACTGTTAATCAAGATAAAGAGTCATATTGATATGAATACTCTAATCGTTGGAGATCTTAACACGCCTCTCTCATAAATAGGCAGATCATCGAAGCAGAAAATCAATAAAGAAATAAGAGCATTGAATGACACACTGGACCAGAGGGACCTCATTGATATATACAGAACATTCCACCCTAAAACAACAGAATACTCATTCTTCTCAAGTGCACATGGAACTTTCTCCAGAATAGACCACATACTGGGTCACAAATCAGGACTCAACTGATACCAAAAGACTGAGATGATTCTTTGCACATTCTCAGATCACAGTGCTTTGAAACTGGAGCTCAATCACAAAGAAAAGTTCCGAAGGAACTGAAACACCTGGAAGCTAAAGGCCACCTTGCTTAAGAATACTTGGATCAACCAGGAGATCAAGGAAGAACTGAAACAATTCATGGAAACCAATGACAATTAAGACACTTTGATCCAAAACCTATAGATACAGGAAAGGCGGTCCTAAGGGGCAAATACATAGCCATCCAAGCCTCCCTCAAAAAAATGGAAAAATCTAGAACACAGCAGCTGTCTCTACACCTTAAAGAACTGGAGAATCAACAACAAATCAAACCAACTCCACACATAAGAAGGGAAATCATCAAGATTAGAGCTGAGATCGATGAGGTAGAAACCAGAGATACAGTAGAACATATCAATGAAATTAGAAGCTGTTTTTTTTGAAAGAATCAATAAGATTGATAAACCATTGGCCACACTAATCCAAAAGAAAAGAGAGAAAGCTCAAATACATAAAATTATGAATGAAAATGAAGAGATCACAACAAACACCAAGGAAGTAGAAACAATCATCAGAAGTTATTATCAACAGTTGTATGCCAATAAGCCAAGCAACCAAGATGAAATGGATGCATTTCTGGAATACTATAAACTCCCAAAATTGAATCACGAAGAAATTGACAACCTGAATAGACCAATATCTAGTAATGAGATTGAAGCAGTGATCAAAAACCTCCCAAAAAACAAAAGCCCAGGACTTGACAGATTCCCTGGGGAATTCTACCAAACCTTCAAAGAAGAAATAACACCTATTCCCCTGAAGCTGTTTCTAAAAATTGAAGCAGAAGGAAACCTTCCTGACTCTCTCTATGAAGCCAGCATTACCCTGATCCCCAAACCAGGCAAAGACCCTACCAATAAGGAGAATTTTAGACCAATATCACTGATGAATATGGATGCAAAGATTCTCAACAAGATCCTAGCCAACAGGATCCAACAGCACATTATAAAGATTATCGATCATGACCAGATGGGATTCATCCCTGGGCTACAAGGATAGTTCAACATTCGCAAATCAATCAATGTGATAGAACAAATTAATAAGAGAAGAGAGAAGAACCACATGGTCTTCTCAATTGATGCAGAAAAAGTATTTGACAAAATCCAGCATCTGTTCCTGATTAAAACGCTTATAAGTATAGGGATAGAGGGAACCTTCCTGAACACCATAAAATCTATCTATGAAAGACCCACAGCAAATAAAAAGCTTGCAGACTTCTCGTTGAGATCAGGAACAAGACAAGGATGCCCACTCTCACCACTCTTGTTCAACATAGTATTATAAGTCCTAGCAACAGCTATCAGACAACAAAGGGAAATAAAATGTACCCAAATTGGTAATGAAGGTGACATGATTCTTTATATGGAAAACCCAAAAGACTCCACCCCCAAACTACCAGAACTAATACAGCAATTCAGCAACATGGCAGGATAAAAAGTTAATGTACAGAAATCAGTGGCTTTCTTATACACTAACAATGAAGATACAGAAAGGGAAATTAAGGAATCGATTCCATTTACTATAGCACCAAGAACCATAAGATACCTGGGAATAAAACTAAACAAAGAGGTAAAGGATCTGTACTTGAGGAGCTACAGAACACTCCTGAAAGAAATTGAAGAAGACACAAAAATATGGAAGACCATTCCATGCTCTTGGATCAGAAGAATAAACATTGTTAAAATGTCTATACTGCCTAGAGCAATCTATACTTTTAATGCCATTCCGATCAAAATTCCACCAGTATTCTTCAAAGAGCTGGAGCAAATACTCCAAAAATTTGTATGGAATCAGAAGATACCCCAAATTGCTAAGGAAATGTTGAAAAACAAAAATTAAATGGGATGCATTACGTTACCTGATTTCAAGCTTTACTACAAAGCTGTGATCACAAGACAGCATGGTACTGGCATAAAAACAGACACATAGACCAGTGGAACAGAGTAGAGAGCCCAGATATGGACACTCAACTCTATGGGCAAATAATCTTTGACAAAACAGGAAAAAATATACAGTGGAAAAAAGACAGTCTCTTCAATAAATGGTGCTGGGAAAACTGGGCAGCTATATAATAGAAGAATGAAACTCGACCATTCTTTTACACCATACACAAAGATAAACTCAAAATGGATAAAAGATCCCAACGTGAGACAGGAATCCATCGAATCCTAGAGGAGAACATAGGCAGTAATCTGTTTGATATAAGCCACAAAAACTTCTTTCAAGATATATCTCCAAAGGAAAAGGAAACAAAAGCGAAGATGAACTTTTGGGACTTTCTCAAAATCAAAAGCTTATGCACAGCAAAGGAAACAGTCAAGAAAACAAAGAGGCAACCCACGGAATGGGAGAAGATATTTGCAAATGACATTACAGACAAAAGGTTGATATCCAGGATCTATAAAGAACTCCTCAAACTCAACACACACAAAACAGACAATCATATCAAAAAATGGGGGGAAGATATGGACAGACACTTCTCCAATCAAGACATACAAATGGCTATCAGACACATGAAAAAATGTTCATCATCACTAGCCATCAGGGAGATTCAAATTAAAACTACATTGAGATATCACCTTATACCAGTTAGAATGGCCAAAATTAGCAAGACAGGAAGCAACATGTTTTGGAGAGGATGTGGAGAAAGAGGAACCCATTCCACTGTTGTTGGGAATGCGAGTTGGTGCAGCCTCTTTGGAGAACAGTGTGGAGATTCCTCAAGAAATTAAAAATACAACTTCCCTAGGACCCTGCCATTGCACTACTGAGTATTTACTCCAAAGATACAGATGTCGTGAAAAGAAGGGCCATCTGTACCCCAATGTTTATAGCAGCAATGGCCACAGTCGCCAAACTGTGGAAAGAACAAATATGTCCTTCAACGGACGAATGGATAAGGAAGATGTGGTCCATATACATTATGGAGTATTATGCCTCCATTGAAAAGGACAAATACCCAACTTTTGTAACAACATGGACGGGACTGGAAGAGATTATGCTGAGTGAAATAAGTCAAGCAGAGAGAGTCAATTATCATATGGTTTCACTTATTTGTGGAGCATAACAAAAAGCATGGAGGATATGGGGAGTTAGAGAGAAGGGGGTTGGGGTAAATTAGAAGGAGGGGTGAATCATGAGAGACTATGGACTCTGAAAAACAATCTGAGGGGTTTGAAGTGGCTGGGGGAGGGAGGTCGGGGTAGCAGGTGGTGGGTATTATAGAGGGCACGGATTGCATGGAGCACTGGGTGTGGTGAAAGAATAATGGTATGTTATGCTGAAAATAAAAAAAATTATATATAAAAAAATAATAAATACTGTTATGCTGAAAATAAAAAAAAAATAAATTTTAAAAAAATCCTATAGGAGTACATAGGCAGTAATCTCTTCAACATAGGCACAGCAACTTCTTTCAAGACATGATCCAAAGGCAAAGGAAACAAAAGCAAAAATGACCTTTTGGGACTTCATCAGGATCAAAAGCTTCTGCACAGCAAAGGAAACAGTCAACAAAACAAAGAGGCTACCCATGAAATGGGAGAGATATTTGCAAATGACACTCCAGACAAAAGACTGATATCCAAGATCTATAAAAACTCCTAAAACTCAACACACACAAAACAGATAGGTATATAGGTATATATAGCCCAGGTGTATAGCCCATTGTGGAAAGCCTGAACCTTGTGGATGTGCAGGATGGCCTTGAAGGAGCAGGAGGCTGGCTGAGGACAAAGCAAAAGCTGGCGCCTTGCACCACCCCCTTCACCCGCTCCCCTCCATATGTGTAGCATTCCTCAGGCACCCCTGACTGCCATAAAACGATAAATAGTTAACTTGCAGAGATCATAGTCCTGCAACGTAGGAGTCTCCCTTGGTTTGCAAATGTCCTTGAGATTTACAACAAAGAAGTTACCTTATCAATAGCCCTAATGTCACCCTCCCCTCCATGAAAAACCGAAGGAGGCAGAGGTAGAAGGAAAAGTAAATAAAGTTAAATTTCTTCTAAACCTAAATCTCATTAACAAGGATGCTTGATAGCAGGAATGTAACATTCCACCAGGAGACTCCCAATTGTCTTTACTTGATAGTAACCAGGCCTTCAATATCCTGATAGTGCTTTTTTCGCATGCGTGGGCTAACCGGCCAGTTCGGCTTCTGTAAGATTGCTTTGTCTGCTTTCGCGCGGGGTCCCCTGACCCAATCCACTGACGCCAAGTATGCCTGTTCAAACTGTCAATCAATCAGCTCAGCCCCACCCGAAACTTGTTTGTACCTGTCTATAAAAATCCTGCACCGACCCAGCTCCGGACCTCTCGGCGTTATCGGCAACGAGCGGTGCAGAGGTCCAGGTTCAAACCTGCAATAAACGACCCTTGCTGCTTGGCTTTGACTCACGTCTCTGGTGGTCTTTTAAGGTGGGGGTAATATTCAGTTGGCATTTCAGCCTCTCCCCAGGTGAGGAATTCCTTCACCAGTGAGGACCGCCTTGTGTACTGGGCCAACGCACCTCCCTCTGTTCCTGCTGGCTTTGATAGATGAACACTGCTTCTGAGAAATTTGATCAGAACCACCGCAGCTCCATGTTCTCCACATTCATGGCTGGAACACATGACATGACAGCATGATGTCCCCACCCAGGACTGCCACAATGGGTTCTGAGAAGCCAATCACCATGAATTCCTCTGTGGACACAGATGTAAGGGTGATAAACCAAGAGAGATGCAGGACAGGGAAGGGAATACATTCTCAGGTGGGAGGCCCAGACAAGTGGGGATAAGTGTCAGACTTATCTTGACTTAAAGGTCTCAGCTTTTACCACTCTGGGCAAGATCCTCTTTCCTCACACTTGAGACCCAGCAATGATGTGAAAGAGATTCCCTCAGCAGCCTATGCTCTTGACTCCAGGCCCTTCCATGAAGGACTCTCTAACTTAGTGGTTCTAACTTTCCACAGGCATCAGAATCACCAGAAAGTTCTGTGAAACACAAAAGACTGGGCTCAACCTCCAGAGCTCCTGGTTCAGTAGTTTTGGCCTGGGTCTAAGAATTTGTATTTCTAAGGGGGTGGTGGGGACTCTGTTACTAATGCTCCAGGGACCACACTCAGATCCACAGCTCTAACCTTTTTCCACTTAGGACATGACTGAAAACTGACCACAAAACACATGTGGCCTAGGTGGGACCTCTCTGTTCATTCAGCCAACTGAGGAACTTACCCACATCTACTCCTAAGTTAGATATTTGTCCCCATATCTTACTACTCTGGTGAATTACATTTATACTAAACCTAGAGTCCACAGCTATTTCTTTTTTTTTTTAAGATTTTATTTATTTATTTGACAAACAGAGTTCACAAGTAGGAAGAGAGGCAGGCAGGGACAGAGAGAGGAGGAAGCAGGCTTCCCACTGAGCAGAGAGCCCGATGTGGGGTTTGATCCCAGGACCCTGGGATCATGACCTAAGCTGAAGGCAGAGGCTTTAACCCACTGAGCAGCCTAGGCATCCCTCCACAGCTATTTCTGTTAAAGCCTACCCCCACTCCATCACCTATAGGACGAAAATCACTACTTTTTACCACAAAAGGTTCACTTTATTGTCGCCACCCCCTCACAGTCTTTGGTCTTCTGAGAAATGATGGACATGTTACAACAGGACACTTCTGCAAGAAAAACCCATGCTGGACCTCTGAAGAGTGACTTCTCACCCCTTGTGCTACTCAACTTTGGCTGAGTCACTATATGTCTCACCTGTTGGATGTGGTTATTCTCTCCAAAGCCTCTGTGTCTGACTCTTTCAATTGACAAACAAAACCATGTCCCTCCTCTGCTCACAGCCCTGCAATGGCTCCACAGTTCCCCACATGGCCCATAGGCCCTATAGGGATGACCCGTCACTGCTCTCTGACCCCCCATACCCTTGCTTCTCTCCCTCTCCCTCACTCTGATACAGCCAACACTAACTTCCTTGCCTCACTAGACACACAAGGACACTTCCAGCTTTACTCTGGATGCTCCACATCATAGAAACTCTCAATCCTGGGGGATCCTCACAGGATGACACACTGCCTCCACCATGCTTCATTTCCATCTCCTACCTACATTGGCCACTTTAATGGAGCATTACAGCCTGCCCACAGCCCTCCTGCGTCTCTCCCTTCCACACCCTCCTCTACTTCCTTGTCCCATGCTCTCCACTCCTCCAACAGTCATACATTGTATGGGATTGTGGTATTTAGTACTCCCTGTCACCTGCCAGAAAGAGCTCTGTGAACACATACTCTATCATTTTGTACATAGAATAGCACCTAACACACACTGGACACCCTGTCAGTATTCGTGGGTGTAATGAATTAATAACAAAATAAGTGGTTAGATACCAATAGAGACAGGGAACAAGAAATGAGGAGAAATTTATTTTCATACTTTTCACAGTGAAATTCACATTTTTTTTTTACTTTATAAGACATACAGTCCTCATTAGAGAACTGTCATTCTTCTCTGCCCTAATTTTGCAGTTCTGGGATTCTTCTTATGTGTTTTAATTTCAAATAGCAGTTGCAGATCTCCAGAATCTGTCCAGAGCCCAGGCCTCCACCAATAGTCATCTGTCCTGATGGAGACACCAGCAGAGCTCCAGGGGCTCTCACCCACCCCAAAGGCACACAGGGAGGGGGAGAGGACACACTCACCTGCAGAGGCCCCAGCAAGCAATTGGAAGAGGAGAAGCAGGGAGGGGAGATGGGAGACCAAAGAGCCCCTTCAGTAATCCTCCATTTCCTCAGAGCTGGGGAGACACAGGGCAGGAGGCAGGTCAACACCTCCAGAGAGGAGGCAGGGCCATCCCACAGCTCTGGGCCTCAGAGTAGATAGCACGGTTCAGGGCTGGCAATAGTCCCCAGCAAGAGCACAGCCTTTCCTACTGCTCAGTATGCTGATAAAGGGGGGGCCACACAACTGTGATGCCAAGAAAGCCCACCCAATCCTTTGGAAACATTCCCAGTCTGCTCTGCCCACAGGACCAGACCCTTCCCACCTCAGCACAGTGGCCTCCTTCATGTCTGCATGAGTCACAGGACACCTCAGAGGCACAGGGACACAGGGCCCAGACACAGGCCCCTCCCCATGAATGACATGCCAGCTTCTACATGCTTTTCTTCTCCTGATCCCTCAATATGACCAGGAAATCACTGAGAAGTATAAGAATCAGATTACATTCTCCTAAAGGACACTGTGGATCCTACCATGCACACCCTGTCCTGCAGCTCCCTAGCATTTTTCAGCTTGGGACCAATGACCTGGCCTTGCTCCCAGCAAAGCCTCTCTCAGCCTGTGTTCACTTTTGATTGTTCTGAATGATCTGCTACATTTATTTTAGTGAAACAAAGACTGACCCATCAATGGATGCAAGTTTCTGCCCAGATATCTGGTTGGAGATATTAAAACTCTGGGTGAACGCAGGACTTCTAAATATACCTGAACACATCCCATGCTTTTATCCCCAAATGTGCATTTCGGCCAATATCCACTTAGAGTCAGGAGTATTGGGAAAACCCATCTTAAATGAAAAAACAGAAGCGACTCTTAATCTCACAAAACAAACTGAGGGCTGCTGGGGGAAGGGGTTCCAGGGAGGGGGGTGGGGTTATGGACATTGGAGAGGGTATGTGCTATGGTGAGTGCTGTGAAGTGTGTAAACCTGGTGATTCACAGACCTGTACCCCTGGGGATAAAAATGCATTATATGTTTATTTAAAAAATAATTTAAAAATTAAATAAAATTTTTAAAAAATCTTTTTATTTCAACATTAGTCCTGACCATACATAAAATTCTTTCCCAATGATTTCCTTTTATAATCATTCTATAGCTTTTTTTTTTTTTTTTTCTATCTTTCCTCATTCAGCTTTGGCCTAAGCTTTTTTCTCTAAACTATGAGTTTTATTTTAGGACAAAATTACCTCCCCCACCTCAACAAAATGAATTCCCATTCCTTATATCTTTCTCATCAAAAACACATTTTTTCCCCTGCAGAGTTGCTTTCATTATCTCCGTCAGTCTTTTTTTTTTTTTAAATATTTTATTTATTTACATGGCAGACAGAGTTCACAAGTAGGCTGAGAGACAGGCAGAGAGAGATGGGGAAGCAGGCTCCCTGCTGAGCAGAGTGCCTGATGTTGAGCTGGATCCCAGGACCTTGGGATCATGACCTGAGCCAAAGGCAGAGGCTTTAACCCACTGAGCCACCCGGGTGCCCCTATCTCCATCACTCTTAATTACATTTAGCAGAATTTTAACACTTAGAAACCTTAGTGTCTAATGAAAACTAAGTAGTAACCAGTTGTGAATTGTGTGTTACACTGGAATTCTTTAGACCTGAAATTTATTGATACATTTTCTACATTGTAAAAATGTGTTTTTTTTTTTTTTTTGTGGTACAGTCTTTTGGTAAAGCATCAAATATGTTTACCGATAGACCCAAGTATCCTCAGCTTCTCTGCAACTGTGATGAAGTTCTAGAATATACATGAGGTTCAGTGGGGTGATGTCCAGAGCCGATGACCAAAAAAGAACTCTTGAGACATCTTTGGTGCAAAATGGTGGTTTATTAAATAAACCAAGGGACAGGATCAGTGGGCAGAAAGAGCTGCTGCCTAGGGGTTGTGAGGAGTGGCAGGTTATGTACCTTGGGGGTGGGGGAAGAAAAAGGGAGGTTTCAATAGAACTTTCATATGCTAAAGAGAACCTACAAGGCCTTGAGGCTTTGCCATTGTCAAGGTCATTTTTCCCTCTAGCAAGGTATTAACATTAAGATAGTTGAGAGATTCCTAAAGAATGTCATAATATACCCCCACCCAGGAGTGAGGGTGGGAGAAGGTGCTGGGTGTCAGCTTTTGGTTTGTCATCAGCCAGCCCTCTGTTCCCTCAGCAATAGGAAACCAAAAGCAAGTAAACCTTATGTTTAGTAATTAACAATTCAGTATTTAGTCCAATTTGGAAAAGACTTAGCTATCCAAGGAATTCAATCTGATTTGTCATCCAAGTGTAAGGGCCTATTCAGCAAGAGCAGCCCCACCCTGGTTGAACTGCCATTTTGATGTAAAGCTTAAATTGACCTTGCCCCCCACCCCTAGGGGAACTTATTTAAAAGCAAGTCCTGGGAACCAGTCCCAGGTAACATAGCCCAAGTACAAGGGTGGGTCTGGCGAGGTGGAGGTATTCAATCAGTGGGTGCACATATTGTCTCCTAGCTACCAAGGAATATGGGCCTCTACCCTTTAGGAGTCTTTTGGCGCCAATCCTAACTAAGGTGTGATAGGATGGCTCAAATATCTACTAGGGTAAATTGTAATTCACTTGGTCACCTAGCATCACTGTGGAGTTTCCTGTGTGTGGCCAGGCCAAACCACATGGCCTTTGCTCTATAAAAGTTAGTCTGGAAAGCATGGAGGGGTTGTCCTCTCTGTAGGGGTGGCCCCGACTGGTTTGTTTGATGGTCGGTCTGATTCCTGATGCTTGGCGTGAAATAAAGCTTTGCTTGACCTTTGCTTTGTATCAGTCTCGCTCCTTTAATCATGGACCCATTATTGGGGTACCCAATTTTGGGGGGACCCAACACAAGTAAACCTGTAAAGTTTCAGGTTACCAAAGACTGAAAGCTGTTTTAGCAATTATCCATAAAAACTTTGAGACAGATGAACTTTTTTTATAAAAACTTTTATTTTTTATAAACATACAATGTATTATTAGCCCCAGGGGTACAGGTCTGTGAATCACCAGGTTTACACACTTCACAGCACTCACCATAGCACATACCCTCCCCAATGTCTATAACCCCACCACCCTCTCCCTACCCCCCTACCCCCAGCCACACTTAGTTTGTTTTATGACATTAAGAGTGAAAGACAAATTTAACCATCATTCGAAACCATCTTTTTTTGAAAAATTGCAAGAGATAACATGAACCTATTTGATTTTTAGGAAACCTTTGTAGAATAAAAGTGTTATATTTAATGTTGGGGGCTAATTGAGATAGACTAGCCTATCTTAATTAAACCAACAAACTCAAATTAACCTGAATACAGAATATGTTGCACCTATGTCCACTTAAAAGTCAATCAATTTGTTCCTCATTGTCATTTCTTTTCAACCTGGGGTACCTATAGGGAAAGCTGAAGTGGGTGGTGAAAGACCCCTCCCCTAGAAGATAGATAGGATAACTAACCGCTTGTTTGCTTTTCTGTGAACCGCTGGCTTTTAGGCGTAAATTAGGTTATTAATTGCTTATTAATTGCTCTTTTGCCCTTCTGTAACTGCTTGGCTTATAGAAATAATAGAAGACGCCATGATGGCATTCCTACCTTCCCCCTTCTTGTTCCCCCTCCCTGCCTCTCTCCTCCTGCGCGCGGGTCCTTAGAGCCAATCAGCAAACTCCACGTATGCCTTTTTCAAAAGTTCAAACTGTCCACCAATCAGTTGCGCCCCACCCAAAATTTGTTTGTACCTTCCTGTAAAAGACCCCGCTTCACTCCGGTCGGGGTGTTCGGTTAGCGGGAGCTAACGACCACCTGCCGGTACCTGCGTGACAATAAACCTCTTGCTGTTTGCATCCAGTGGCAGTGTTGGATTCTTGGGTAAGGGGATCCGCGGGTCTTTCAGGTGGCTTAAGTCCAAGAGGGTGCTATTTGTTCCCTGATAGTGAGGGTAGGTAGGAAAAGCAGCAGCGGATGGATGATGATACCCAGAAGGGTATAGGAGCTGGTTGTACAAGCTACACCCAGGGTGGTGCAGATACAGGAGGAGTCAGTGGAGGAGGCAGGAGAGGGGAGGGGCTGCCAGAAAGGCTGGAGGTGGATAAAAGCTCAGACAGAAGGGAACTTCATTTCTGCCTCTGCTGCTGCTATTGCATCCTTTGAAAAGCTTGTAGAGAAGGAGAAAGAAGCAAGTTCTGAAGTTTACCCTTGCGTGCACCCATCCAGTAGTAGAAGATGGAATCCTGGATGCTGCTAATTGTAAGCATTTTTTTAAAGATTTTACTTATTTATTTTACAGAGAGAGTGAGCACAGGCAGATAGAGTGGCAGTCAGAGGCAGAGGGAGAGGCAGGCTCCCTGCTGAGCAAGGAGCCCAATGTGGGACTCTATCCCCAGAGGCTGGGATCATGACCTGAGCCAAAGGCAGCTGCTTAACCAACTGAGCCACCCAGGCGTCCCTGTAAGCATTTTCTTCAAGAGAGAATCAGTGAGTGGAAAACCTGGGAGTCTTGGTAGTGTTGGGCTGGCAGGAAGAGCTACTTAAGATGGCCACAAGACCTGAACTCGGACAGAAGAACAAAGACCCAAGATGGCAAAAGTTCCCACCACAAGACCTGAAATCGGACAGGAGAACAAAGGCCCAAGTGGGAATCTGGGACCCCCGCCCCGGGCTCCTGTGGACCAATGAGATCCCGATGAGCAGGCGAGATATCCGAATAAGGGAGACTTGCCAAAAGACCCCTAAGCTTACCCCAAGACCCCGTAAAAGCCCCCTCCTCCCTGCCTTGGGCACGACTTCCCCCACTCTGTCTTCCAGAGTCTTGGAACCTCGCCTGAGGGTGCCCACCTCCTCCCGGTGCAACTTTCTTGGCTCCCCTTCACCTGGGCCCTGAAACTCCACCGGAGAGAACCTTTAATAAACCTTGCCTTACACCCACTTTGCCTGGTGTTGTGTTTATCTCGTCAGAAAAACTTTACAGGTAGAGGGGTTGTAACCATTGAAAGAAGCAATAGCAAGATCACTGTGGCTTCTGAGGTGCCTTTTTCCAAAAATGTATTTGAAATATCTCACCAAAAAGTATTTGAAGAATAGTCATCTACGTGATTGTGTGTATATAGTTGATAACTGCAAAAAGTGTTACTAATTGTATTACCTTCCAGATTAACCAGGGTGAGGAAGGGGAAGATTAAAACTCATTTATCTGGAATATTTCATAGGCGTTCTTGTAAAATTTGGGAACCAAAATGGTAGTTTTCCTTGTGTTTCTGCAGTGTGGGTTGACCAGAAAATTGGACATTGCAGTAATAGAACTTTATTCAGGAAAAAAAAAAAAAAAAAAAAAAAAACCAAAACTTAAAAAAAAAAAAGAACTTTACTCAGGCTGCCATTCTTATTTGTGATTACATGTTATTTTTCCAACTTGAAAATTTTAGTTGTGGTAATAATACCAAAATATTAGTAGAGTACTTCTAGAGAATTGCTAGCAATTTGACCTTGATCAGATGGATGTTAGGTCCCCCCATAAAATGGGTACCCCAATAATGGGTCCGTGACTAAAGGACTGAGACTGATACAAAGCAAAAGCAAAAGTGAAGCAAAGCTTTATTTCATGCCAAGCATCAAGAATCAAACTGACCCTCAGACTGGTCGGGGCTGCCCCTTACAGAGAGAACAACCCCTCCCCTCCCTGCTTTCCAGACTAATTTTTATAGAGCAAAGGCCATGTGGTTGGGCCTGGCCACACACAGTAGCCATGGAAACTAGCCCTTTACCTTGTTAGCTTGGAGACAGTATGCGCTCCCACTGATTGAATATCTCCACCTTGGCCTGACCCACCTTTGTACTTGGACTTTGTTGACTGGGACTGGTTTCCAGGACTTGTTTTTAAGTAAGTTCCGCGGGGGGGGGGGGTGGCAAAGTCCATTGACGTTTTACAACAAAATGGCAGTTCAACCAGGGTGGGGCTCCTCTGGCTTAATAGGCCCTTACAGATAAGGGTGTGCAGCAGCATGCTCTGTAGTTAGTCACTAATTTACTTTAAAAAAGTGTGAGTTTCGGGCGCCTGGGTGGCTCAGTGGGTTAAGCCGCTGCCTTCGGATCAGGTCATGATCTCAGAGTCCTGGGATCGAGTCCCGCATCGGGCTCTCTGCTCAGCAGAGAGCCTGCTTCCCTCTCTCTCTCTGCCTGCCTCTCTGCCTACTTGTGATTTCTCTCTGTCAAATAAATAATAATAAAATAAAATCTTTAAAAAAAAAAAAGTGTGAGTTTCATCTGGTGCTTTTCTCAGAGAGTCACTTATACAGCCATGGCGACTCCTAATTGACTGAAAGCAAAAGCAGTGACTTCTTTGAGGTTCTCTTCTTGCAGGAAATTGCAGGGTTGATAAAAATTCAGGGTTCTGGGGCACTTCATTTTTTTATTACAATTTACTCCATGCACACAATTATTATGTATGCTAAACCTTTTTCTTCCTGTGGAAATAAAGTGTCGTTTTGTGATGCTGTATATTCTACTACCCTCCAGAAAAGACTCTGAAGGGCAGTTGTAGAAGTGACCAGTGTGGGACCGGCAGCTCCTGTGGTGAATGAATTCGGCCAAGGCAGGATACAGGAAATAAGGAGTTTATGGAATGCACTGCAAGTGGGCAGGACAGCATAGGAGATACTGTCCGCCAGGGAGCAGTGGTGGTGTAGCTACAGGGAACTCAGGGAGGAGATAATGGAAAAGTATGGATTTTTCCTTTTTTGGTACCTGCGCCCAGCCATAAGTAGCCCATTGGTCAGAAACTAGGGCTACGTCCTGTTTCCAGATGGGTTTCCTGATGTGCCTGTTTGTCCTCAGCCTGGCAGTCACTGTGGGCCTTTCTTCCTTACTCAGAGTTCAGGGCTCAAGCCTGCTGCCTCAAAGCGCCCTCTACACCAGGTTTTAAAGTACGTGAAAGTGCACAAAAATGAAGTTATAAATAATTATTGCTTGTACAATTCTTCATAACAAACTGTTGCTTTGGCTCCCAGCAGGGGGACCTAGAGATAAGCAACAGTAGAGCTTCCAGCGGGGACATC
Source organism: Mustela nivalis (assembly GCF_964662115.1). Lineage (NCBI taxonomy): Eukaryota > Metazoa > Chordata > Mammalia > Carnivora > Mustelidae > Mustela > Mustela nivalis. Next base: position 119,996,390 of record NC_139024.1, read on the forward strand.
TGTGCAACTTTCTGGGATCCACTGGAGACTTTGACGGGGGGTGAAAAGTGAAGGAGAAATGATTGAGAGACAGTTCATGCTGAGGAGATGGGAGCAAAATATGGACATGTCCAGGAAATAGTATCTTCTGTGCCAGTTAGGCCATGGATTGATTTAATGTCAAATCATTCTACAAACAGACATTAAATAGAACCAGACAGAAAATGGGATTTTGTAGACTGTGTATCTGAAAAGGTATTGACTTGTAAAGATGTCATTGCTTCCAACCGGAAATCAAGAGTATTTGAGAATGACTTTGAAAAGAGACCCTGAGACCTTATGGTGCCCTTGTAAAATCTAACCATTGCAGAAACACCTGCCTTGTATTAAAATTAAAAAAGAGTATAAACTAATGTTTTTTAAGAGCTTGCCTACAGCTAATTTCCACACCTAAAATTTGGCCTCTGTTAGAAGCATACCTGGAAATTAAAAGTTTGAGTTCTCCCTTTGCTTCAATTTAATATTTGGCGCTCCTTGGATTGAATTTAATATGTTGAATGTTTTCAATTTGATTTGTGGTAGAGGCTTTAGCATTTTCTACTTCTATGCAAATTTCTTAAATCAGAATTGTTTGCATGTTTTTCTGCCTTCACAGAAGGCAAAATTTTCTTTCCTTTCTTTCCTTTTTTTTTTTAATAACAAAGTAGACATTCAATTATTTATTTCATGTCCTAGATGTGGGCAGTGTTTATGTATTTCTCATTCATCATTATATTCCCAGCACTAGATCAGTGTCTGGCTTTTAGTCACCACTCAAGAATATCTGTTGATTGAAAGACAAACAGACTTCATAAGCACAGAGAAAAATTTGGTGGTTGTCAGAAGGGAGAAGATGGGAGGAATAGGCAAAATAGGAGAAGGGGATTAAAATTTTAGGATAGGAGCAGATTTCTTAAATAGGACACAAAAAGCATCAACCATTAAAAAAAGACCGATGAAGTGTACAACATTGAAATTAAAAACTTCTGCTCATAAAAAAACACATTAAGACAATGAAAAGGCCAGGCCAGGCTGGGAGATGATGGTTGTAATACATAAAACTGGCAAAGGACCCACATACAGATATATAAAGAATGGTCCAAGTCAGTGAGAAATAAAGATTGGCAACCTAAACTTTAAAAAATGACCAAGAGGCTAGAAAGTACTAATGAGGGCAGCAGAAAGGCCTACTGACAGGTGGACAAATTCTCCACCTCCTTTTTAGGGAAATGTACTGGAAGTATGAGGAGATGGCCCTGAGTACCACCAGAGTGGTCAAAACTGCAAAGCTGACCAGGATGTGAAGCAGCTTTCTGAAGCCTTGATGGGGTGTGAATGAAAGACCATTTCTGAGTACTGTCCACATTTGCTGTACAGCTAAACAATGGCATACCCAGCGAGTTCAGAACTAGGCATGCCCCCAGAAAATGCATTCACATGTGCACCAGAAGACACAAGAATGCCTGCAATAACATTATTCATAATTCCATTTGTATGAAACTTAAAAATCAAGAAATACTAATCAGGACAGTGATGACTTTGGGGAGAAGTAGTGTACTTCAAAGGTCTAGATGGTGGTCACCAAGGTGTGTTTATTTTGTGATAATTCAGTGAGCTGTAAAACTTGTGACTTGTATACATTTATATATGTGTGTTTCATTTCAATAAAAAGTTAAGAAAAGTTTTAAATACTACTTGACTAATGAATGGATTAACAAATAAATATTAAGAAAGGATTCTTTCTGATTTAACTGGGCATCAGCTGGACTTTGGCACTGTCCCTTACCATGATTAGTGAGGTTGTTAGTAAGTGCGTGACCTGGGTTTGTAAATTGTACTTGTTTGTTGCATTGATGTTTGCTTGTAGTGATTCTTCGTTTGTTTGGAAAATATTAACCTTGGACTGAAATTAGCAGATACATTTTTGCAAACTACTCCTAGATTTTAGAGCTTATAAAAAAAATTGAGATTTTGGGGGGACAAGATGGCGGGGGAGTAGGAGGAGGCGCCTTTTCAGCCAGTACCCCAAAGTGAGCTGATTACCTACCAAAGAACTCCGATCACCCATGAAATCAGCCTGAGATCACAATTATACACGTCTCTACAGGGGCAGAAGACGCCAGTGAGCAGGTAAATCGGAGTGGGAATGGTGGACTGGCGGACTGATATCCAAAGATAAACAAAAGGGGGATGGAGCCACCAGACGGACTGGTTGGAAAGTAACACCCCAATTCGAGCGAGAGTGCCCTGCGTCTGGGGACCAGCATTAACTTGGAAACTGGTTGAAAGCACTCCAAAAGAGCAAAGGATCACGAGGGGAAATTGTGGGAATCAGGCGGCTAGGGACAGGGGCTTAAGTCCCTGGTCCCAGTGATGAGGGAGTAGGAGTCTGGCTGAGAACGGAGCAGGGGCTGGCGCCTTGCACCCCCCCTCTCCACCCACTCCCCTTGGTAATATGTGTGACATTCCACAGGCACCCCTGACTGCCCTACAAGAAGAGCAAATGGTTATCTTGCAGAGATCACAGTCCTGCAAGGCAGGAGTCTCTCTTGGTTTACAAATGTCCTTGAGATTTACAACAAAGAAGTTACCTTATCAATAGCCCAATTTCCAAAGACACATAACTCAGTTCCTCAAGCCCTAACGCCACCCTCCCCTCCATAAAAAAAACGAAGGAGACAGAGGTAGAAGGAAAAGGAAATAATGTTAAATTTCTTTTAAAACCTAAATCTCACTAACAAGGACGTTTGATAGCAGGAATTTAACATTCCACCAGGAGAGTCCCAATTGTCTTTATGTTAGTGCCTCATTAGAGGGAAAGTGGCCTTGGCTTGATAGTAGCCAGGCCTTCAATATCCTGACAGTCTTTACCCCAATAGCCCTTCTGAACACCCCTTTGTCCTCACCTACCCAACTCTTGTGTATATAACCAGACACTCCTCACAGGCCCTGGGCAGCTGCATCTCTGCCTGCCCACCGGTCCTGTCCCCCTGCTCTAATAAACCACCTTTTTGCACCAGAGACGTAAGAATTCTTTCTTTAGCCATCGGCTCCGAACCTCACCCCACTGAACCTCACCTAGGTTCAAGAACTTTATCACCAGGACAGCCTCCCCGGTGCTGAGGCAGAGAGAGTGCAGCGGAGAAACCAGCTCTAAGCCGCCAGCGCACCCGAGAATGTGTGGGTTCTAGCTCCAGTGAGGGAATGGGAGCCACACCAGTTGGCAGAACGCGCGAGCCCTACCACAAAGCTTGAGATATGCACGCACGTCCCTCATGCTCTCCTGAGTTACAAAGGCCCGGCCGGCGCTCTTTGACCCGCGCCATTGTTTCAAAGCCTAAGGCGCGCGCCCCAAACTCTCCCCTGACAGAGGTGCGCAAAAGCCCAGCCTGGTGCTTATGGACTTGCGGCCCGTTCTCAGTGCCTGAGATGTGTGCGCGACCCATAGCCACCTCTGAAAGAGGTGCGCACAAGCCGGGTACTCCCAGCCCAGGCCAGCGGCAAAATCTCAATGTGCTATGCTGCTTGTAACCTCTCTGGTGGTCAGGAGCTACCAGACAGCTGCCACTGCCTTGGCTTCGGGTACAAGCAAAAGATCCTGTGCCCCCAGGGTCTGCAACTTGGAACCTGCTCTGCCAGAGGCCAAAGGGGAACTTATTTAGGCTCAGCACCCAGACTGAGGCTTCTCTCTGAGAGGGAGATCAGGGTGCGGTTTCTTTTCCTCTAAAACTACAAAAACCATCAAAGTCGATCAAGATGAGAGAAAAAAAAAGTGAACAAGCATAGAAACCTCCAGAGAACAAAAGCCTGAAAAAAACAGTTTCCTCAGAGCCCACCCCCTTGAGGGGGGCCAGAGGACTTATCTCAGGAAACATCATTGACTGACAACCCACGTGGCAGGCCCCTCCCCCAGAAAACAAACCAAGAAAGAAAAAAAAAAAAAAAAAAAAAAAAGGACTACAAGAGAAGAACCACTACTTCATAGGAAAACTTGTATTGTTCACTCGTTCCAACTATTTTGGTTTTATTTTGTTTTTACACATAGGTAATTTTTTAAACCTATTTACCATCACAGCGAGCTGTACAGTACATCAAATTCCATAATACCTTTCTAACCTGAACTTTTTGATACATATACCTGTTTTTCTTTTGCATTTTTATTTTTTGAATTCCTTTTTTTAAATTTTAGTTTAGTTTACTCTAGTTTATTCCTTTTTATTTTTATCCTCTAATATTCATATAGAGTTAAACTTCAAAGTAATCCCCTTCCCCAATCAATACTACCCCTATAGGTAAACCAATTTTTAATCCCCTTTATCTTAGGAAAGTTGAGACCTTTAACAAAGATATCAAGATACAACCACGAAGAATCAAAACAACCTTTCTCTCACACACTGAGAATTTATAACTACTCTCCCATCTTCTTCCACCAGTATTTCTGTGTTTTTTTTTGTGTTTGTCCTGATAGCATATAAATTTTACACTTGGGTTCTTTTTGACGAGGTTCTTTCTTTATTTGCATATTTTTTTTCTCTTGTCATATACTTGTATCAGTCTTTTTATCTCTTTTTGTTTGTCTACTTTCTAAATCTTACCTTGGGGTCCACCTGGGCTGAACCTTCTTTTTCATCTTCCCTTTCTTTCCTGTCTCTCTCTCTCTCTCTCTTTTTTTTTTCTTCTTTTCTTTTTTTCTTTTTCTTTTTCTTTTCTTTTGTCTCTCGTTTGGGTGGGGAATCCTGATTGCTCAGATGTAACAGGGTGCACCTTGACTGCACCACAGTTGATACATCCAGCTACATCTGTTCAGTCATCTCCCACCAAAATTACTAGGAGGAGGAATGCCCAACAGAAGAAAATTACAGAGGATGGACCTTCTGCAACAGAGCTAACGGCTATCAACATAGACAATATGTCGGAAAGAGAATTTAGGCTAACAATTATCCAGGCAATAGCTAGGTTGGAGAAAGCCATGGATGACCAAATAGAATTGATTAGGGCCGAACTGAAAGCGACCAGACAGGATGTTCACAATGTTAGGGCGGAGCTTAAAGCTACCAGGGAGGAGGTTCACAATGCTCTCAATGAGTTCCAATTTAATCTAAACTCTCTCAAAGCTAGGGTAACTGAGACAGAAGATAGAATTAGTGATCTGGAAGACAAACAGATAGAGAGAAAGGATCAGGAGGAAGCCTGGAACAAACAGCTTAGAAACCACGAAAACAGAATCAGGGAAATAAATGATGCCATGAAGTGTTCCAACTTCAGAATTATTGGAATCCCTGAAGGGGAGGAGAAAGAAAGAAGTCTAGAAGATATAGTGAAACAAGTCTTTTATGAAAATTTTCCCAATCTCGTGAATGGAACCAGCGTTCATGTATTAGAGGCTGAACGGTCTCCACCCAAGATTATAGATTCCAAAAAAAACATCACGACACCTGATAGTCAAATTGAGGTATTGTAATTGAAGGTATAATCTCTTGAAAGCCGCCAGGGCAAAGAGGCTCCTTACTTACAGAGGGAAGCCCATCAGAATAACATCAGACATGTCCACAGAGACCCTGCAAGCCAGAAAGGGCTGGCAAGATATATTCGGGGCACTAAATGAGAAGAACATGCAGCCAAGAATACTTTATCCAGCAAGACGGACATTCAAAATGGATGGAGAGATAAAGAGTTTACAAGACCAGCAAGGCTTAAAAGACTATGCAACCGACACTGCAGAAAATATTAAGGGGGGTTCTATAAAAGAGGAAAAAGCCCAAGAATAGCATTGAACAGAAATATAGAGACAGTCTACAGAAAGAAAGACTTCAAAGGTAACACGATGTCAATAAAAACGTATCTATCAATAATCACTCTCAATGTGAATGGCCTAAATGCACCCATAAAACGGCACAGGGATGCAGATTGGAGAAAAACGACAGGATCCATCCATATGTTGTCTACAAGAGACCCATTTTGAACCTAAAGATACACCCAGACTGAAAGTGAAGGGATGGAGAAGCATCTTTCATGCCAATGGGCCTCAAAAGAAGGCTGGGGTAGCGATTCTCATATCAGATAAATTAGATTTCAAACTAAAGACTGTAGTCAGAAATCCAGAAGGACACTACATAATCCTTAAGGGACTATCCACCAAGATGATCTAACAATTGTAAATATCTATGCTCCCAATATCGGAGCAGCCAATTACTTAAGAAAACTGTTAATCAAGATAAAGAGTCATATTGATATGAATACACTAATCATTGGAGATCTTAATACGCCTCTCTCAGAAATAGAAAGCAGAAAATCAATAAAGAAATAAGAGCATTGAATGACACATTGGACCAGATGGACCTCATAGATATATACAGAACATTCCACCCTAAAACAACAGAATATTCATTCTTCTCAAGTGTACACAGAACCTTCTCCAGAATAGACCACATACTGGGTCACAAATCAGGACTCAATCAATACCAAAAGACTGAGATGATTCCCTGCATATTCCCAGATCACAATGCTTTGAAACTGGAGCTCAATCACAGGGAAAAGTTCCGAAGGACCTCAAACACCTGGAAGCTAAAGACAACCTTGCTTAAGAATACTTGGATCAACCAGGAGATCAAAAAAGAACTGAAACAATTCATGAAAACCAATGAGAATAAAGACATTTCGGTCCAAAACCTATGGGATACAGCAAAGGCTGTCCTAAGGCGGAAATACATAGCCATCCAAGCCTCCCTCAAAAAAATTGAAAAATCCAGAATACACCAGCTCTCTCTACACCTTAAAGAACTGGAGAATCAACAACAAATCAAACCAACTCCACACATAAGAAGGGAAATCATCAAGATTAGAGCTGAGATCAATGAGGTAGAAACCAGAGATATAGTAGAACATATCAATAAAACTAGAAGCTGGTTTTTTGAAAGAATCAATAAGATCAATAAACCATTGGCCACACTAATCCAAAAGAAAAGAAAGTGCAAATTTATAAAATTATGATTGAAAAGGGAGAGATCACGACGAACACCAAGGAAGTAGAAACAATCATCAGAAGTTATTATTGACAGTAATATGCCAATAAGCTTAGCAACCTAGATGAAATGGATGCCTTCCTGGAAAAATATAAACTACCAAATTTGAACCAGGAAGAAATCCACAACCTGAATAGACTGATATCTAATAACGAGATTGAAGCAGTGATCAAAAGCCTCCCAAAAAACAAGAGCCCAGGACTTAAGAGATTCCCTGTGGAATTCTACCAAACCTTCAAAGAAGAAATAACACCTATTCCCCTGAAGCTGTTTCTAAAAATTGAAGCAGAAGGAAACCTTCCTGACTCTCTCTATGAAGCCAGCATTACCCTGATCCCCAAACCAGGCAAAGACCCTACCAATAAGGAGAATTTTAGACCAATATCACTGATGAATATGGACGCTAAGATTCTCAACAAGATCCTAGCCAACAGGATCCAACAGCACATTAAAATATTATCCACCATGATCAGGTGGGATTCATCCCTGGGCTACAAGGATGGTTCAACATTCGCAAATCAATCAATGTGATACAACAAATTAATATGAGAAGAAAGAAGAACCACATGGTCCTCTCAATTGATGCAGAAAAAGCATTTGACAAAATCCAGCATCCGTTCCTGACTGAAACGCTTCAAAGTATAGGGATAGAGGGAACATTCCTGAACCCCATCAAATCTACCAATGAAAGACCCACAGCAAATATCATCCTCAATGGGAAAAAGCTTGCAGACTTCCTGTTGAGATCAGGAACAAGACAAGGATGCCCATTTTCTCCAGTCTTGTTCAACATAGTATTAGAAGTCCTAGCAACAGCAATCAGAAAACAAAGAGAAATAAATGGTATCCAAATTGGTAATGAAGAAGTCAAACTCTCTCTCTTCACAGATGACATGATTCTTTATATGGAAAACCAAAAGACTGCACGCCAAACTACTAGAACTCATACAGCAATTAAACAACGTGGCAGGATACAAAGTCAATGTGCAGACATCAGTGGCTTTCTTATACACTAACAATGAAAATGCAGAAAGGAAAATGGGAGAGTCGATTCCATTTACTATAGCACCAAGAACCATAAGATACCTGGGAATCAACCTAACCAAAGAGGTAAAGGATGTGTACTCGAGGAACTACAGAACACTCATGAGAGAAATTAAAGAAGACACAAAAATATGGAAGACCATTCCATGCTCTTGGATTGGAAGAATAAACATTGTTAAAATGTCTATACTGCCTAGAGCAATCTATATTTTTAATAGCATTCGGATCAAAATTCCATCGGTATTTTTCAAAGAGCTGGAGCAAATAATCCAGAAATTTGTATGGAATCAGAAGAGACCCCGAATCACTAAGGAAATGTTGAAAAACAAAAATAAAGCTGGGGGCATCACGTTACCTGATTTCAAGCTTTATTACAAAGCTGTGATCACCAAGACAGCATGGTACTGGCATAAAAACAGACACATAGACCAGTGGAACAGAGTAGAGAGCCCAGATATGGACCCTCAACTCTATGGTCAATTAATTTTTGACAAAACAGGAAAAAATATACAGTGGAAAAAAGACAGACTCTTCAATAAATGGTGCTGGGAAAACTGGACAGCTGAAACTCGACCATTCTCTTACACCGTACACAAAGATAAACTCAAAATGGATAAAAGACCTCAACGTGAGACAGGAATCCATCAGAATCCTAGAGGAGAACATAGGCAGTAACCTCTTTGATATCAGCCACAGCAACTTCTTTCAAGGTATGTCTCTAAAGGCAAAGGAAACAAAAGCCAAAATAAACTTTTGGGACTTCATCAAAATTAAAAGCTTCTGCACAGCAAAGGAAACAGTTAAAAAAAAACAAAGAGGCAACCCACGGAATGGGAGAAGATATTTGCAAATGACAGTACAGACAAAAGGTTGATATCCAGGATCTATAATGAACTCCTCAAACTCAACGCACACGAAACAGGCAAACATATCAAAAAATGGGAAGAAGATATGAACAGATGCTTCTCCAATCAAGACATACAAATGGCTATCAGACACATGAATAAATGTTCATCATCATTAGCCCTCAGAGAGATTCAAATACATTGAGATATCACCTTACACCAGTTAGAATGGCCAAAATTAGCAAGACAAGAAACAACATGTGTTGGAGAGGATGTGGAGAAAGGGGAACCCTCTTACACGGTTGGTGGGAATGCAAGTTGGTGCAGCCTCTTTGGAAAACAGTGTGGAGATTCCTCAAGAAATTAAAAATACAACTTCCCTATGACCCTGCCATTGCACTACTGGGTATTTACCCCAAAGATACAGATGGAGTGAAAAGAAGGGCCATCTGTACCCCAATGTTTATAGCAGCAATGGCCACAGTCGCCAAACTGTGGAAAGAACCAAGATGCCCTTCAACGGACGAATGGATAAGGAAGATGTGGTCCGTATACACTATGGAGTATTATGCCTCCACCAGAAAGGATGAATACCCAACTTTTGTAGCAACATGGATGGGACTGGAGGAGATTATGCTGAGTGAAATAAGTCAAGCAGAGAGAGTCAAGGATCATATAGTTTCACTTATTTGTGGAGCATAACAGATGTCATGGAGGACAAGGGGTGTTAGAGAGGAGAAGGGAGTTGGGGGAAATTGGAAGGGGAGGTGAATCATGAGAGACTATGGACTCTGAAAAACAATCTGAGGGGTTTGAAGTGGCGGGGGTGTGGGAGGTTGGGGTACCAGGTGGTGGGTATTATAGAGGGCACGGATTGCATGGAGCACTGGGTGTGGTGAAAAAATAAGGAATACTGTTTTTCTGAAAATAAATAAATTGAAAAAATTTTAAAAAATTGAAATGTATGGTTTTTTTACATTTATTTTATATTTATTTTCAACATAACAGTATTTATTATTTTTACACCACACCAGTGCTCCATGCAATCCGTGGTCTCTATAATACCCACCACCTGGTACCCCGACCTCCCACCCTCCGCCCCCTCAGAACCCTCAGATTGTTTTTCAGAGTCCACAGTCTCTCATGGTTCACCTCACCTTCTAATCTCCCCCAACTCCCTTCTCCTCTCTATCTCCCCATGTCCTCCACACTATTTGTTATGCTCCACAAATAAATGAAACCATATGATAATTGACTCTCTCTGCTTGACTTATTTCACTCAGCATAATGTATGGTTGTTTAATGTCTTCTTGAGCTCTCATGATTGAGTTTTGATTACATTTTAGAGTGGCTAACACATGATTAAAAAAAGACAAAAGAAAGAAGACTCCCATTCTTAAAGCTCATCTGCTCAGACAGAGGAGCAGATGTCCATTTCAGGGAGTCAATTTCAGGCCAGAGAAGATAGGGAATGTCCTTGAAACAAAAGGAGTTTTGGCACCTGCATGGGAATATTCTTTCCGGGCCTTGTTCTGAGGTAGACTAACCAATAATTGGCTCCAATTATCATAATCATTAACGGTAAATGAACGAGGAAGAAGGCCTCACATACAAGAAGAATAACCTGGGTCTATTAAGAGGAAGAACAGCGAAAGAGTCAGTTTCCCCTTTATTAGCTTCATCTGGTAAGCTGTGTTTAGTACGAGGAGTAGGCTTATTTAGATATCATCATCCAACACATCAGGAGGGTTACTATTAGCCTGGTGAGTGGCTAGACATACTCTGTCAAGGTCAGAATCCTGATTTAGGGTCATGCAGGCCTCGACATAGGGTACCTCAGTCAATTTGCCCTTTTTCCTGCAGAACAGATCTAAATGGTAGATTATACTGAAACTCAGCATCTCATGAATTGGCCATTTTTCCTCATCAAATAAGGACTACCGAGGCCATGAAGGGTTACAGAGAAAATCAGTTTTGTCTTTCTTAAATCTTGTGATCTGAATTGATACTAGTGGGTTAAAAAACATCCCAAGGGAGAGCCCTTGGGGACTGAAGAAGATCCCATGTTCCTAGAGAAGCAGAGAAGGTCCATTAACAAGAAAATACCACATACTCCCCTATAACGTCCTATGCAGGATATGTCAGAGGTTCCCAGTGTCAAAGTGACTGGAGGTGTACCTAGAACAAAACTGCTGTGAACACTTACATCCTTGTAGGAGGGATGCTATTGCCCCCCACCTCCCCATAGCATTCTAGACTACAAATTGATGCTGGTGAATTCACTGAAATACCATGACATGCCATGAAGAACTTGACATTTTTAACCTATGGAAAACAATAGATGTTTTATGAGGAGAAATTACCCAACATGGTGATTCAAGCTGTGATTAGAGGACACTGATAAAAAATTGTAAAGATATAAATCCATCATGGTCTAAGTAACATCCCAATGCATGTAGTTTTTACAGCCAACCTCTCTAAGGTGTGGGCCAAAGTGGGTGAAGAGAATGGGAGATAGGCTCCCAGTTAGATGATAGGTACACTTTTGGAGAGCACAGAATAATGTTTAACTTGTTGAATCAGCGTATTGACATCTGAAAAATAACATTGTCAATTACACTCATAAAAATGAGTCATAAAAAAATAAAATAAATTAAGTTTTACCATTATAGAGGTTTTTAATAAGTGGGTTTAATACTTTCTACCAACTGGCACATTAGAAATTCACAATTATTTTTACCTTACCATTGTTTTAAAGCCTAGTTGTTTGTCTGGAAGTGTTTTGAAAGCACTTGAAGGTATTATGTGCTATTATATTATATGCTAACAGCTATTATATGGCTGTTAAAGTAGAAAGTGCAATCTTAACACCCCACTAGATAATTTATATTTTAGGCAAGAAAAATCATTCACAGCCAGTGAATAGTGTTTGTTAACAAATAGTTGGACCGTGAGCCTGATGAACTGGCAGTGTGTGGGTGGGGGGAATGAAGTTTGCTGTTTGGTGTCTTTCTGCAATGTTTCCAGGTGTCTTTCCAGTGTCCTTTAGGAAAATCTTCCCTGTGCTTTGCCCTTCCCTCCCCTTTTCTTCCAGCATGGGATCCAAGGGACAGCATTCAAGGGAGATAAGCTTTCTGGCCCAATCATGCTGGGCCACTGTTGAATCCAAGGTCCCCTTCCTTCTCCTCTTTCATGCTGAGTTGGGTGGAGCTGGGGGCTGGGCTGGGCCTGAGGACTGGGGTGTGTGTTGGGAGCAGTGCTGGTGCAGCTCCAGCACTCCTACTTCTAGAAAGTTCCTGGAATAAGGATTAATACATGGTAGGGCTCATGTCTTCCTTCATCTCTGTTGCATGTGTGATTATGAAGTGTTGTAAGAACAACTTTTTTTCTTTTCCCCTCTGTTCTTGTTTTTTTGTTTTGTTTTGTTTTGTTTTGTTTTGTTTTTTCCCCTCTGTTCTTGTATAGAATTCCCCTAATGTCTCTCAGGCCTTGAGGAGTCTCCCTGTTGGTCAGGGAAAGTTGGTGGCAGTGGGGAATGGACCTGGAGGCAAATATTGGTCCTTGTTCATTCATTATTTTTTTTCAATTAAGATGGGTTTTCTCAATATTCCTGACTCTAAGTGGATATTGGCAGAAATGCACATTTGGGGATGACAGCATGGGATGTGTTCAGATATATGTATAAGTCATGGGTTTACACAGAGTCTTAATATATCCGACCAGATATCTGGGCAGATACATGCATGCATTGATGGGTCAGTCTTTGTTTCATTAAAACAAATGTAGCAGATCATTCAGAACAATCAAAAATGAACACAGGCTGAGAGATGCTTTGCTGGGAGCAAGGCTGTGTCATTGCTCCTAAGCAGGAAAACGCTGGGAAGCAGCAGGACAGGGTGTGTGTGGTGGGATCCACAGTGTCCTCCCTGCTCCTCTTCCAGCTGCCTGCTGAGGGCTCTGCAGGACAGTGCATCCCCTACCCCTCCCCGTGTCTCCCTGGGGCGGGTGAGAGCACAAGGGAGCTCCGCTGGTGTCTCCATCCTCCTATTAGTGGAGGCTCTGGCTCTAGAAAGATTCTTGCGATCTTCCAACTGCTAGTAGTATATAAATTTATTTATTTTTTTTTAAAGATTTTATTTATTTATTTGAGAGAGAGACAGTGAGAGAGAGCATGATCGAGGAGAAGTTCAGAGGGAGAAGCAGACTCCCCATGGAGTTGGGAGCCTGATGCGGGACTCGATCCCAGGACTCCGGGATCATGACCTGAGCCGAAGGCAGTTGTCCAACCAACTGAGCCACCCAGGCGTCCCTAGTATATAAATTTAAGAGGATTTCCTAAATGTAAACAAGAACAAGGGACCATGATGCTTGTCTAATGAGGTTATGTTTTAGAAAATGAAAAATGTGAATTTTACCATGAAAAGTGTGAAAATAAATTTGCCCCAATTTCTTGTTTCCTGGCTTTGTTGGTATATGAGCAGTTATTCTCCAATGAATTCAATGCACCCAGCTATTTACAGGTTATGGAGTATGTGTTAGGTAGTAGTCTATATACAAAGTTGACAAAATCCCTATCTTCACACAGTTTACATTCTGACAGGAGACAGCAAACCACAGTGCCATATAATCTACATCTGTTAGAGGAGTGGGGAGCATGGGACAAAGAAGTAGAGCAGGTGGGACAGTTGTGGGGACAGGAGTAGCTGTGGGCAGGCAGCAGTGCTCCATAAGGTGACCAGTGTAGGCAGTGAGATAGGAACAAAGATGGGAGGAGGTAGGGTACCAGCCTGTGAGGATCCCAATAGAAAGAGTGTCTCCACAGGGAAGAAAATCCTAGGTAAAGCTGGCAGAGTACTTGGATCATCAAGGAGCAGAGAAGGCAAGTATTGGCTGGAGCAGACTGAATGAGAAGGAGAGAAGCAGGAGTTGAGAGTCAGAGAGCTCTGTGAGGTCTTCCTCTTGGGATTTCAGACTATGTGGGGAACTAGGGAGCCGTTGCAGGGCTTTGAGTCAAGTAAGGGCATGGTTTTACCTACAGGTTAAAAGAGTCACACACATGGGGTTGGGGAGAAGATAATCCCAGGGAGACTTGTCACTGTCATCCCCCATGTGAGACCGATAACTCAGCCACATTTGAGTAGCACAGGAGGTGATAAATTGCTCTTCAGAGGTCCAGCAGGGCTGTTCCTTCAGAATATTGTTTCATGGCTTGTCCACCCATACTCAGAAGGCCAAGGGCTGTCAGGGCTGGTGGTGGAGGTAACCTTCTTCTGTAGCTAGTACTGATTTGGTGCCTGTAACCTACAGAATAGGTGATGATTTTAATGGAAGCAGCTGTGGGCTCCAGTTTTCAGTGCACATGGAATTCAGTAGAGGAAAAACACATGTACAGAAATAATGAACTTAGGAGCAGGTATGGGGAAGTTGCTGGGTGTGGACCCATGAGCAGAGAGTTCCCACCTAGGCAGCAGTAGTGCTCTTTGGTGTGTTTTCAGTCATGTCCCAAGAGGAGGCAGGTTAGAGCTGTGGTTCTCAGAGTGTGGTCCCTGGAACACCAGTATCAACATCCCCACCACCTCCTTAGAAATGCACATTCTTGGGAGCACCTGGGTGGCTCGGTGGGTTAAGCCACTGCCTTCGGCTCAGGTCATGATCTCAGGGTCCTGGGATTGAGACCCGCATCTGGTTCTCTGCTCAGCAGGGAGCCTGCTTCCCTCTCTCTCTCTCTCTCTGCCTGCCTCTCTGCCTACTTGTAATCTCTCTCTGTCAAATAAATAAATAAAATCTTTAGAAAAAAAAAAAAGAAATGCACATTCTTGGACACACACCAGAACTACTGAAACAGGAACTCTGAGGGTGGAGCCCAACAGTCTGTGTTTCATAGGCCTTCCTGGTGATTGTGATGCCTGTGGAAGTTTAGAACAATTGCATTAGTGTCCTTCATGGAAGGACCTCCTGGAGCCAGAAGCACAGGCTGCTGAGGAGTCTTGTTGACACCATTTCTGGGTCTTAAAATTGTAAGATGATCTTTCCATGATTCAGAATGGTCAGAGCTGAGCCCCTCAGGTCAAGGTCTCCTGCTTGACACTTACCTCCTCCTACCTGGGACTCCCAACTGACAGTTTGTTCCCTGCCCCTGGCCTTTCTCACTCCTATGTCTGTGTCCACAACGGAGTTCATGGCCTCACTGGTGAAGACCTTCCTCACCAGGGAGGAGGCAATCCCGCACATCCATAATGTCCAGGCTAACAACAACAGGCTGTATGCCTGCTTCTTTCGACAAGGAAACATCTGTGAATCTGTCTGTTCGGAGGTGAAGGTGACAGATGGGTTGTTGACCTATATTAGGTCCTGAAGTATTAGAGTTAGGAGCCACCTCAGAGCCAAGTAAATCAGCCCCTTATTTTTTCAGATAAAGGAAAGGAAGTCTTTCACTTATTCAGATTCAGTTATTCAGTATAAATATAGAGAACTCGTAGTAAATACCAGGTTCCCTTTTAGATACCCGGACACATCAGTGAACCAAAGAACGGTCTCTGCACTGCAGCATTTATATTCTAGAGGCAAAAAATAGATACATGGATGGGGGTTAAAGGATGTTAGATGTTAATGAGTAGGCATTTTGAAGAGTGGATATCTGAGGGTGAGAATTCCAAGAAGAGGAACATGCATGTGAAACACTTGAGGAAGGAGGGTGGTTTGTGAGTCTGTGCACACAAAGAGTCCACATAGTTGGTAAGAAAGGTGAATGGGAGGGTGGGGAGAAGTGACAATCCTGGAATAAAGAGGTGTTCCTGGTCCATGGGCACAGAGAAGAGATTGATCATGAAAAGCTCATGAGGAGGTCACACTTGAGCAGGTACCTGAGTGAAGCACATAATGTTCAAAATGTCCTGCAGGTTGATGAACTGGACTATCAGGGGCACAAAGAGCATGGTTACTGTGGTTATTACAGTTAACCAAATAGTCCAGAGCCTGAAATGCGTGTGCTCCGTGGGGCACAGTATGGAATTTGGGCTGGAAGTGGAAAGGGATTTTGTTGGGCAGGAGTGGAGGCAGAAGTCAGCGTAGAGAAGTCTTTGTGTGCTGTGTAACGGAGTTTGGATGCAGACCTAAGGAAAATTTAAACAGAACTGTGCAGGAGTTTGCTTTAACATCATGAAGGATGGAGACTTGAGGCATGGATGTAGTTACGTAGAGCAAGTTTGGCTGTCTGACTCTGTGTAGGGGCAGCTGGGTAGAAGAGGAGGTGTCTGGTTTCACAGAGGTTTGGAAAGTAGACTCAACTGAGTGTAAAGGTTTGGGGACAGAGTTTAGAGGTGGGACAGAAGACTACAGAGAGTCAGAGGGCTCACAGGATGTAAGGAAGGCTGAAGGATTGGGGATATTTTAATCATTGTCCTATCACAGATGGGTCCAATCATGAATTAGTCCAGGATTTGAGTTGGAAGTATCTGTGAGGAATGGCAGAGCTAACCCCCAGGGATGTGGATATTAGGGAAGGAGCTCAAGAGGTATGTAGGATTGGCAATGGTGGAAATGATGGCCAAGTGGCAGTGGGTGTGCAAGCAGATGCCCTAGAGAGTGTGTGAGGTGAGAAGAGCAGAGAAGGATCGATCCTGGGACCAAATTCCTCCTTCTGTCACTCTGAAGGATGGACAGCTGCCCTCATGGTCGGGGAGAGGAGCCCGCACTCTGTGCCTGCAGCAGTCCCTGTGCACTTTCTGTTCCCTGAGTCAGGGCTACTGTTCCCTGAGTCAGCGTTACTGTTTTGCTCCCTGTAGAGGCCACTCCTCAAAGAGACCACAGAATCCAATGCTGTCCCTGGAGTTGTGTGCAGAAAGACTCTGCTGGGATTCCTGGATTCTCCAGCTTCTCTCTTGCAGGTATGGGCTCTACTTCTCAAGTGCACATCCAAGCAGCAGAGGAGGATGGGGTCCAAGTGCTGTGCATGGCCTTGGGGTGGCTTCTGAAGCCTCGGATATAGTGGAGAGTCTCAGAAGGTAGAATTTCCTGATATTCTCTGAGATATATGCCCAAGACAGTGGGAGGCTGTTTAGTTTGGAGGCTTCTCTGGTGGGTGAAGAACAGCTCTGCAGGCAATGTGATCTGCCCTGTCTTCAGCCTCATTCTGGGCCACTGGAAGACAATGGCTTTTTTTCATTTAAAGTCAGTGCTCTTTCTGGGAGGGGCAGGTGTTCCTGGGTGTCCTTGGCTGGTCTGTTCTGGTCCGTGTCCCTGACATGGTCTCTGGCTGTGTACAGAGGCCTACTTTCCTAGGGCTTCTCCTTGGAAGCCAGCTTTCACAGTGAGCCTGAACTCGCTGATGGTCTTAACCCTTGGGGCTGCCTACCACACCAAGAAAGAACATACCGCAAAGTGACAGGAGGACTAGAAGCAAGAGGACTAGAACAAAAAGGAAAGTGTTCTGAATGCCAGAGGTAAGGCAGGAAAGGGGCCATGGTCTGTGAATGTGGAAGCTGGTATGGAGGAAAAGTGGACAGGAAGGCCCTTGACCTGGGCAGGTGGCCAACTAGTTTCATAGAGGACAGTTGAGGCTGTGGAGGTTAGAGGGGTCTGAAGTTAGTTCTCATTATAGGATACAGAGAGATCTTCTGGTGGGTTTTGCAGGTGCAGTCTTTGCTGTTCTTAGTGATGGGAGTTCATGCCTATCTTTCAATTTCTTTCAGATGATCTGCAAGCAGATCTTGGTAAGTTCTGTTCTTTCTCCAGAACTTTCTGCATCCCCTTTGTAGGAGATGGTCTGGTTCTCAGCTCACTGTTTTCTGTGTTGCCTTTCAGACTGGAGGAAATCCATTTACCTGGCTGGTGAGTGACTTTCCAGATATCCTTGTGTCTTCCATCTTAATTAAGCCAAGAGGTATCCCCTCTCCTTGTTTCATGCAGAGGCAAGTGGACCCTTCCCTGGGAGCAGAAGTGGAAGCTGGTGGGAGGCAGACCCCACTCCGTGAGCTTTCCCTAATCTATGCCAGTGTTTCCTACACAGTGCTTGGGAATCTGGGGGTGATGGTGGTCCCTGGAGTCTGTTGTGCATCTTGGCTTTATTCTAATACTGACCTACCCACGACATTGCTTGCTTTTTAGCCTTTAATATAACTAGTTCTGTTAGCACATGGAATCTGAAAGCCAGCTGCTCTGAAATTTCATTAAAGAAGCTATAAAAATAAATGGGGTTCATTAAACAAAGGAGTGGTCCTGACCGCATAATACCAACTGGGTAGAGTGTGTTTTCTCCAGTTCCTGGAAATTGTGGTCACAAAGTGGTGGGTAGAGGACTGGAAAGACTATGTGTGAGAGTGCGGTGGGATGAACTGTCAATGCCCCCAAATAGGGATGTGTTATCTGAGAAAGATTGTTCACCTTTACCCCAGAGCTCACCTCACATCCCTGTCCTGAAGTCATCCTCCCTTTTGACTTCTTTCTTAAATATCTCTGTTATCAAAATCACTGAATGTAGTAATTACTTTTTTACAATTATGGAATAATGTATATTTTATTCCCTCAAATATTTTCCTATATTGTATAATTCTCAGTCAATAGGTGCAAAATCCAGTGCAAGTAGAATAAGTTTTTTTTTTTTTTAAGGTTTTGAGGCAAATGAGAGCTAAATGACTTGGTGAAGGACTCAAAATGGCTGTGGACAGGAGTGAAACTCAGCCTGCAATACCGACTTCCTGACCTGTGGTCCACGGACTTTCCCACAATACCCTGCTGTCAGCACGTGACAGGAGGTCATCTCCCCTCCAGATTTTCCCCGCTCGGCAGTTAGTGTCACCTATATTCCAAAGGGCAGACAAGGGTCTGTAGATGAATGCTAAGCAGGCTTGTTCTAACTGAGTTCTCACCAGGGTGTGCTCCCTTTCAGCCAGGAAGTAGGCACAGCTATATGCAGGTGTCTCTCGGGTTCCTGGAGGCCTTACTTCCCCAGCCTCAACTCTGTCCCATTCTGTGTCATGTATCCCACATCAGGACAGGGTTGGTGTACATGCTGTCTTTGTCACTTCTGTCTTCTTCCTCTGGAAGACTGCAGGGACTGCCTCCATTCTGACCCATTCTCTACTATAGGTGGCTGTTGGGGTTAGCAACACCCTCTGATCACACATTTTTAACTGATTATTTTGGTTTTTTCAATGTCAATAAAGGGGTCATTTATAAGGAGAGTCTGAAAAAGGGTAGTGATTGTATAGATTAAAAATTCCTATATCAAAGATTTCAGAAATCATGTTTGCCTGCTTAGTACTTAGGTCTTCCTAAGTGGATTCTTGGTCCTGAATCCATTTTACCTTGAAATTCCTACTTTTCATAGATCTAAGTTTGGTTTTCCTGCTTCTTGCTGGTCCCCTGGTATGTTCTTCATTTCACTTTCTCATGCACTGACTCCTTGTCCAAGCTGGGTTTCTTCCTTTAAAATTCTTAGTTGCTAAGGAATTAAATGCTTTAGCATAGGTGTTCTGAATGTGAGATCTAGAACCCCCTGGACAGTTATGGATTCCTGGGAGTGGGGTCTGTGAACCACCCTCAGTATATACAAAATCTTGTATATATATTTGTGTAGCTTGAAGAATAACATATTTTAAAATATATTACACTGCAATCTATAGTACATGTTTAATATATAACATTATGATAGATGATATGTATAGATTTCAAAAAACAGTCACTAATGATAGATCCCAACCATTGTCATTCGTTTTAGAATATTGCACTTGCCTGATGGGCTCTGCCTTGTTTGGGTTTATTAGGGCGAATGTGTGAAGTTTCTAGAAGGACACATCTAGAGGAGTGAGAATTGCTTACCACAGAAAGGTGGGGAGCAAATCAGGGAAGGGAAAACTGGTAGGGAAGAGAGGAGGAGATAAGAAGGAAAGTAGAGAGCCTGTGATTCCTCTTGGAGAGATTTTGGGTGGCTCAGAGCAGTGGAAGTGAGACCAGAAATCGCAGTCACAGTGGTTAAATTGGGAAGTACTATGAGGGTGTGCAAGGTATTTGGGTGCATGAAAAGTAATAAACTTCTGACATCTGTCTGAGCCATTTCTAAAAAGACATATTTATTTTAATTATCTAACTGAGTTTGCTTCTGATAATGGGATCATCTCAACCTTCTAGTGGAATCGGGACCAGATTGTGATCAGGGTGATCCTAATGCAACGAAAGTTTATCCAGAGCATCCTTTAACAATGGGGTGGGTTAAGATCTGGGCCCTTTGAACCTGTGTAACATGTGGGCTTCTGTGTTTGGCTGTTTGTGTTCACCGTCAGGGATAATGACTGTGACAGCAGAGAAGGGGGAGCCATGGGTGAAGGAGGCCTGGGGGCCAGATGTATGAGGAAATCCCTTCAGAGAGCCTTACTGGTTCTTGGGATTTATTTGTTAAAAATGGGGATCAACTATTCTTCTTTAAGCATCTCTCCCTTCTTTATTGAACTGAAGCGCATGTGTGTCAAAGTATACCTTGTAACAAACTCCTAACTCTAGAAAAGAAAGTGAGGATTGCTGGAGGGGCATGGGTGGGGGTTGGCTAGATAAGGGACAGGGATTAAGGAGGGCACTTGTGCTGAGGGCTGGGTGTTGTATGTAAGTGATGAGTCACCAAATGCTCCACTTGCAACTAATACTACACTGTATGGTAACTAACTAGAATTTAAATAAAAACTTGGAAAGAAAAAGAAGCCTATGTAGGAAAATAATGTGAACTTTGTATACCTGTTTATTTTGTCAGGACAGACACCCTTATGGTAGGATCAACATTTTCATATTGGTGGACTCATAGTGTGAGGTAGACTAATGTCTGATCTCATCTTATTCACGAAATTGGAAAAATAATCCATAATGAAAGACTTTCTGTGGAAATGAAGTGAAGAACGCACTTAAGCCTCTGAAATGGATAGCATAGCCCTGGATGCATTGTAGAGTCTCAGAATGGAATGCCAACTCCCTTTTTTCTCTTCCTTCTCCTTCTTCTGATTCCTCTTCTTTACTAATGCGTATCAGTATTTATATAGAAATGTGTTCACTGGGAGTCAACTAATCTCTCAGTGAAGAACAAGTAAACAAAGTTTCTTTTTCTCAAAGGGTCACAGGGGTCAGCCCATTTTGTGGTAATGATCTGTTTCCATCAAGCAAATCAACACAGACAGAAAAGCCCATTTATGTGAATAAATCTGTGTAAGTGGGAGTGGTGGTCGCAGAATTATATCCCAAATGTTCAAGAAAATGTCATTTCCTTATTTTTATGAATGTTTTAAATTTGTTCCCGAGTCTCTGCCCTATTGGAAGTAATAGCTCTCCCACTGCAGACATTTCAGTCTTCTGACATGTAAGTTTTGCTTTGATCAGTTAGCTTCCTTTGTTTTCCCAAAAGGGAGTATGAAGGTTGAAAGAGTATATGTGTCCTTGGGCCATTGGGGTAGGAGGACCCTGTGCTCTCCTCTTGCTCAACTCAGGACCTCAGGCTACAGAGGGTAACTTGATCTCTTACATAGGACACTTGGGCTTGGGGTTCCATTTAGGTGTTTGGGGACATTGTTTTCTCCCTCTGTCCCAACCCCATCTCAAGTTCCTTAATCATAATCACATCTGTAATGTTTTCTCTGTTGCAACAATTTTATAATTTCTAAGGCATTGGACATGGCCATATTTGGAACCTATCACATAATGTGTCTCCTGGTGCTTTTGATCTCTGTGAGGTATTACACAGAGAAGTAGATGAGTAACCCCAATACTTTTGGGTTTTCCCATACATATTGTAATGATGTTCCTCCCAATACTCCATTGAAAGGGAAGCAAATTCATTAGTGTCTGACCTCTCATTGGATGTATGTCATTCCTTCTTTGAACTTCTTTCTCTATCTTCCTTGAAATCTCTCTGTTACCTCCTGACTGGGCCAGATTTCTCTAATGGAGTATCCAGAGTTCTCCTCACCCATGGCTGATAGTCATCCTCAAATTGCAGCTCCACCAAGGAGCATTGTCTGTACATTGTCAGCCTACAAGATCAGTTCAATCAGTTAAATAAATGGAGGCCTCAAGAATTTTTAAAGAAATTTATTCATTTATTTTAGAGAGACAGACAAAATGAGTGGGAGGAGGGGCAGAAGGAGACAGAGAAAGAGAGAGAATACTCGAGCAGACTCCCCACCAAGTGCAGAGCTCCACACAGAGCTTGATCCCATGACTGTTTGAGATCATGACCGGAGCGGAAATCAAGAGTCAGGTGCTTAACTGACTGAACCACCCAAACACCACAGAGAACTCAGAAATTTTGATCCCTCCAATTCTTTCTTTTTTTTTAAATTTTTTCAATTTATTTATTTTCAGAAAAACAGTATTCATTATTTTTTCATCACACCCAGTGCTCCATGCAATCTGTGCCTTCTATAATACCCACCACCTGGTACCCCAACCTCCCAGACCCCTGCCACTTCAAACACCTCAGATTGTTTTTCAGAGTCCATAGTCTCTCATGATTCACCTTCCCTTCCAATTTACCCCAACTCCCTTCTCCTCTCTAACACCCCTTGTCCTCCATGATATTTGTTATGCTCCACAAATAAGTGAAACCGTATGATAATTGACTCTCTCTGCTTGACTTATTTCACTCAGCATAATCTCTTCCAGTCTCATCCATGTTGCTATAAAATTTGGGTATTCATCCTTTCTGATGGAGGCATAATACTCCATAGTGTATATGGACCACATCTTCCTTATCCATTCATCTGTTGAAGGGCATCTTGGTTCTTTCCATAGTTTGGCCACCGTGGCCATTGCTTCTATAACCATAGCAGATGGCCCTTCTTTTCACGACATCTGTATTGTTGGGGTAAATACCCAGGAGTGCAATGGCAGGGTCATAGGGAAGTTCTATTTTTAATTTCTCAACACACACAAAACAGGCAAACATATCAAAAAAATGGGAAGAAGATATGAACAGACACTTCTCCAATCAAGACATACAAATGGCTATCAGATACATGAAAAAATGTTCATCATCATTAGCCCTCAGGGAGATTCAAATTAAAACCACATTGAGATATCACATTACACCAGTTAGAATGGCCAAAATTAACAAAACAGGAAACAACATGTGTTGGAGAGGATGTGGATAAAGGGGAACCCTCTTACACTGTTGGTGGGAATGCAAGTTGGTGCAGCCTCTTTGGAGAACAGTGTGGAGATTCCTCCAATTCTTTCTTAAGAAAACTTAGCTTTCAGGGTGGATGTGTAGCTAGGGATTAAGAAAGCATAATTTGATACTGAAAAAAACTGGGAATAGAATCTTATTTTCAGATTGTTACCCAACCTCTCAGTGGTGTTAAGTTTTATGGCCTATCTTTCCTGGGAAGGGTGTAGTAGGATGGCTCCAAGTGTGTGTGTGTGTGTGTGTGTGTGTGTGTGTGTGTGTAAAAGAAATAAATTCATTGGTTGAATGTTTCCAAAGTATATTTCCCTATAATTCTTGCATCACTGTATTTCTGATGCCTCGATATTGACATTGTTGTGTACAATCTCCTCAAATCTCTAGTTTTGTTCACTTTTGGGAAATGTGCTTCCCTTATAGATTGGCAGAAGGAGAAGTTCCAGGCCTGTGAGTTACTTTCATTTCTTTCTGGGTGTTTCTATTGCTGCCCGATGGCTGCTGACATGTCCTTTAGCTTGCTGATGATTCAGATGGTGGCTCCATCAATGGTGGTGGGCTCAGATGGGACAGTGAAAGTCATGTAGCTGGGATTGGTGGGTGTGAGTGATATTGGATGCTAAAGAGATATCCCTCAGTCCATGGAGTATCGTCTGATCCTTAAGTGTCCTGTGACATATCTAACCCCCTAATCACTCTCATGGTTATTTCTCTTGTTTGGAGGGCTATGTGCTTGAGTCACAATGCTCTAATCTCAGAAGGCTTAGACCTACCTGCAGCTAGGTATCTTGGGGGGTGCTGGTGGTGGGGGTGTGCCTTCTTATAGGGCAGAGGAAGGCCTTGCATGATTGGCAACTCTCTATGCAGTATCTGGCACTCTAGATCCAGAGGCTGCACATCCTGACCTTGATGTCTCTGATAAAAAGACTAATATGATCTGGATGGACACATTTGAGTATACAGGAAAGACACAGCATCCTGGACTGTGAGCTCAAAACATCACAGTGATGTTATTGCAAGGTGAAAATCAACTATGGAAACTGAAATGAGTGGGCTCTGGGGGTCTGTAGGGAAGTTGTGAAGAAGTAGGACTGGCACAAGAGTTCCCAGAAAAGGGGTTCTGGATTGTCGGCACTTTGCCAATATAAATTATGCCTGCACCATCACTGTGACTCAACTAATCCTTGTGTAAGTTCTCCACAGGGTAGGGGTTTTCCTGGACCTCAAAAAAGGTGTTGTCTGCTTTTATAACATGACTGATAGCTTCCACATTTTCTCCTTCCCTTTAGCTTCCTCCACTGGCTCTCTGTTTCTATACATCATGTCTCAGTCAGGAGATGTGTCCCTGACCATTTTCTCTGTGGTGGGTTGGCCCGGAGAGGACCCTGTGCTTTATGCTTCTTTGGAAGAGACTGTGAACCTTTCAGGGCAGGGGTTCAGCCCAGGTTCTGGTGTTGATGGTGCTTCCCAAGGAGCCAAATCTTCATTACTTTTTTGTAGCCCAATGTTATATCCCCCTTAGGGCCCGAACATAGTCTCAGACCCCTCATGGTGGTTTTTATTGGAGCTGCAGACTCCCTGAAGCAAAAGGATTGAGGCTGGTCCTGGATGAGCTGGTGTCCTGCCCTCCTGCTCTGGATACAGACACCTGGTGTGGTTATGAGAATAGTTAGTTTATACCTTATGCTCAGGTAGCAGAAGATAAAGGTTGACTTTTGTTTCAGCTGATTTGGGGTAGGCTGAATTTTACTGCCAGAGGTCATGTTTCTTTTGGTAATGAAAATTATTTCTTTTAAAAAAATTTTAATCATGATTTATATTTCATTTATATTATGAGTGCCCCTATGTAAATTCAGCAAAAAAATGAATTTATAAAGTGTTCTAGAGTTTATTTCTTATTTATTTATAATTTAAAAAATTGTTCTCTAAATTACAGTAGAGCTAATGTACAGGGTTAGATTGGTTTCAAGTTTATTATATAGTGATTCAACAATTCTATACATATCTCAGTTCTCATCATGGTAATTGTACTCCATAATTCCCCTCACATATTTCACCCATTCCTCACCCACCAACCACCACCAGTTTGTTCCCTATAGTCGAGTCTTTTGTGTTTCTCTTTTTTTCTTTATTAGTTTGTGTGTGTTGGTTTTTTCATGAAGCCTTTATACTGTTTGATATGAAGGAGATGAGGGCTGAATGAGTCTGCAAAATTTTATTTTTTCCAATTGATTTCTTTTTCTTGGTTATTTTTTAAAATTTATCGATTTTCAGTGTAACAATACTCATTGTTTTTGCACCATACCCAGTCCTCCATGCAATCCATGCCCTCTCTAATACCCACAACCTGGTTCCCCCAACGTCCCAACCCCCGCCCCTTCAAACCCCTCAGATTGTTTTTCAGAGTCCATAGTCTCTCATGGTTCACCTCCCCTTCCATTTCCCTCAACTCCCTTCTCCTCTCTAACTCCCCTTGTCCTCCATGCTATTTGTTATGCTCCACAAATAAGTGAAACCATATAATAATTGACTCTCTCTGCTTGACTTATTTCACTAAGCATAATCTCTTCCTGTCCCATCCATCTTGCTACAAAAGTTGGGTATTCATCCTTTCTGATGGAGGCATAATACTCCATAGTGTATATGGACCACATTTTCCTTATCCATTCGTCCGTTGAAGGGCATCTTGGTTCTTTCCATAGTTTGGCCACTGTGGCCTTTGCTGCTATAAACATTGGGGTACATATGGCTCTTCTTTTCACTACATCTGTATCTTTGGAATAAATACCAGTAGTGCAATTGCGGGGTCATAGGGAAGCTGTATTTTTAATTTTTTGAGGAATCTCCACACTGTTTTCCAAAGAGGCTACATCAGCTTGCATTCCCACCAACAGTGTAAGAAGGTTCCCCTTTCTCCACATCCAATACAGAAAGGGAAATTAGAGAATTGATTCCATTTACTATAGCACCAAGAACCATAAGATACCTGCAAATAAAGCTAACCAAAGAGGTAAAGGATCTGTACTTGAGGAACTACAGAACACTCATGAAAGAAATTGAGGAAGACACAAAGAGATGGAAGACCATTCCATGCTCTTAGATCAGAAGAATAAACATTGTTAAGATGTCTATATTGCCTAGAGCAATCTATACTTTTAATGCCATTCCGATCAAAATTTCCACCAGTAATCTTCAAAGAGCTGGAGCAAATAATCCAGAAATTGGTATGGAATCAGAAGAGGAACCGAATCGCTAAGGAAATGTCAAAAAACAAAAATAAAACTGGGGCATCACGTTACCTGATTTCAAGCTTTACTACAAAGCTGTGATCACCAAGACAGCATGGTACTGGCATAAAAACAGACACAAAGACCAGTGGAACAGAGTAGAGAGCCTAGATATGGACCCTCAACTCTATGGGCAAATAATCTTTGACAAAACAGGAAAAAATATACAGTGGAAAAAAGACAGTCTCTTCAATAAATGGTGCTGGGAAAACTGGACAGCTATATGTAGAAGAATGAAAGTCAACCATTCTCTTACACTGTACACAAAGATAAACTCGAAATGGATAAAAGACCTCAACGTGAGACAGAAGTCCATCAGAATCCTAGAGGAGAACATAGGCAGTAACCTCTTCGATATCAGCCACAGCAACTTCTTTCAAGATATGTCTCCAAAGTCAAAGGAAACAGTCAAGAAAACAAAGAGACAAACCACAGAATGGGAGAAGATATTTGCAAATGACAGTACAGACAAAAGATTGATATCCAGGACCTATAAAGAACTCCTCAAGCTCAACACACACCAAACAGATAATCATATCAAAAAATGGGCAGAAGGTATGAACAGACACTTCTCTCAGTGTGGTTTTAATTTGAAACTCCCTGATGAATATTTTTTTTCATGTGTCTGATAGCCATTTTTATGTCTTCATTAGAGAAGTGTCTGTTCATATCTTCTGCCCATTTTTTGATATGCTTATCTGTCTTGTGTGTGTTGAGTTTGAGGAGTTCTTTATAGATAGATCCTGGATATCAACCTTTTGTCTGCACTGAATAACTCTGAAAATTAAACACAGCTTGAGTTGTGCAGAGGAGCCAGAGTCTATGGGTGGGTCACTAGCTCTATTTTGGGAAATGCACACTCTGACCAGAGCCATTAGTCATCCAAAAATTTCTGGAGAAATGATGGTTGTTGGGTGTTTAAGAGGAGAACAGTCTAATATTCTACTTTATATACTTCCTATGCTGGAATGGATGAAACACACTTACCTGTCTCTTGTGAAACTTGTGCTAGTTAATTCAGGAAAGGAAGGATGTGGGTCTGAATGCCAACAGCAGTTGGAAAGAACAGAACTGCTACAAGAATTAAGATGTATATAAAGAAGAGAATTTCAAACCCTTGGTGAACTGCCAAAAGTTTTGACCTTGAACACTGTACTTTTTCTCAGTATTTCCAACTCCAGTGGTATAGGTGCATAGAAAACTACAGCAAATATAAGGAAATCAGACTATTGAGGACTCAGACTTTCAGGTGAAGGTGTGTTCACTTCCAAGGTAGAAAACACTGACCTGCTGTGGTTCTGGGAGAAATGAGAAGACACAGAATTATAAGGGGAAGATGGAAGTCACAGATACCAGTTCCTGCATATGACCAATAACAAAAAAAGAACTGTAGAAGTATTGCATATTTTCTCCTTCTTATCATGTAGATGTGTTATTTGTCTTTAATATCTACTTTCTTCCTGTCTCTTCTTATTAGGAATGTGATTTTATTCAGGTTGCTGTTGGTGATACTTAAAATATTGACTCTATGTAACAGAATAGTCAAAGGGATTTTGGCTGAACTTGAGGAATAAATAATATAACAGTGTTGGATTCAATGTGTGTTTCATTTCGTAGAAAGAGAGAACTTCTTCATTTGTAGCGGTAGCTTTGTAGATGGGTGAAAATGTGGATTTGTTGTGCTGTTATATGAAACTTCCAATGTGGGTAAATGGTGCATGTGGAAGCTGAGGAACTAAAGGTACGGACTGTGCCCGTTATCAACTTATTGCCTTTTGGATTCAAATATACCCTGTATTTGCCCTACTTGTTGATACTGGTGCTGGATCCCATAACAATTTCACTTTTGTCATGTGGAATAATACTGTTAGCCATGGTCAGTATAGTGCACCAGAGGGGAAACAGCCAGACATAGCAGAAGAAATAATATGGGACCTCAACACCCCACTGTCAACAATGGATGGATTGTCCAGACAAACAGCAACAAAACAAACAAACATACAGAAAACCAACAAGGAAACATTGGAATGAAACCACCTTTTAGAACACAAGACATATTTACAGAACATTCTGTCCAACAACAGATGTATACTCTTCTTACACACACATGAAATATTCTCCATGTTAGATCATATGATGAGCACAGAAATCATATCAAATTTAAGAAGATTGAAATCATATCAACCAACTTCTTTGACCACGATGGTATGAAGGTAGGAATGAACAAGAGGATATCAAAGCTTTGTCTGTAGTATCATTTGCGAATATCTTCTACCATTCCATGGGTTGCTGCTTTGTTTTGTTGACTGTTCCCTTTGTTTTGCAGAAGCTTTTTACCTTGATGAAATGCCAAAAGTTCATTTTCACTTTTGTTTCTTTTGACTTTGGAGATATGTCTTGAAAGAAGTTCCTCTGGCCAATGTCGAAGAGGTTACTGCCTATGTTCTTCTCTAGGATTTTGACAGCTTCCTGCCCCATGTGAGGTCTTTTGTCCATTTCAAGTTTATCTTTGTATATGGTGTGGGAGAATAGCTGTCCAATTTTCCCAGCACTATATATTGAAGAGACTGTATTTTTTCCACTGGATATTTTATCATGCTTTGTTGAAGATTATTTGACTATAGATTGAGGGCTCATATATGGACTCTTTACTCCGTTCCATCATTAGCCATCAGGGAAATTGAAATCAAAATCACATTGAGATGGGGCGCCTGGTGGCTCAGTGTGTTAAAGCTTCTGCCTTCTGCTCATGTCATGATCCCAGGGTCCTGGCATCCAGTTCCTCATCTGGCTCTCTGCTCAGCAGGGAGCCTGCTTCCCCCTATGTCTCCACCTGCCTCTCTGCCTACTTGTTATCTCTCTCTCTGTCAAAGAAATAAATAAATAAGCCTTTAAAAAAAAACCCATTGAGATACCCCCACCTTACACCAGTTAGAATGGTAAAAATTAACAAGATAGGAAACATTAAGTGTTGGAGAGGATGTGGAGAAAGGGGAACCCTCTTACACTGTTGGTGAGAATGCAAGTCAGTGCAGCCACTTTGGAAAACAGTGTGGAGATTCCTCAAAAAGTTAAAAATAGTGGTACCCTATATATAACCCTGCAATTGCATTACTGGGTATTTACCCCAAAGATATAGATGTAGTGAAAAGAAGGGGCACCTGTACCCCAATGTTCATAGCAGCAATGGCCACAATCGCCAACCTGTGGAAGGAGCCAAAATGTCCTTCAACAGAAGAATGGATAAAGAAGATATGGTTCAAATATAAAATGAAATATTACATCTCCATTAGAAAGGATGAATACCCATCTTTTGTATCAACATAAATGGGATTGGAATTGTGCTGAATGAAATAAGTCAGGCAGAGAAAGTCAATTATCATATGGTTTCACTTACCTGTGGAGCATAAGGAATGACATGGAGGACATTAGGAGAAGGATTGGAAAAGTG
This sequence comes from Mustela nivalis, assembly GCF_964662115.1. NCBI lineage: Eukaryota > Metazoa > Chordata > Mammalia > Carnivora > Mustelidae > Mustela > Mustela nivalis. The sequence goes on from NC_139024.1 coordinate 120,026,212, forward strand.
AATTGGGGGAAATCAGAGGAGGAGGCGAAACACGAGAGACTGTGGACTCTGAGAAACAATCAGGATTTCAGAGGGGAGGGGTGTGAGAGGTTTGGTGAGTCTGGTGGTGGTATTAAGGAGGGCACGTATCGCATGGAACCCAGGGTGCGGTGCATAAACAATGAATCTTGGAACACTGAAAAAAATAAAATTAAATTAATATGTTAAGGGGTGCCTGGGTGGCTCAGTGGGTTAAAGCCTCTGCCTTTGGCTCAGGTCGTGATCCCAGGGTCCTGGGATCGAGCCCCACATCGGGCTCTCTGCTCAGCAGGGAGCCTGCCTCCTCCTTTCTCTCTCTGCCTGCCTCTCTGCCTACTTGTAATCTCTGTCTGTCAAATAAAATAAATAAAATCTTAAAAAAAATAATATGTTAAAGAAAAAAAGAATGAACAAGAGGAAAGTGAGTAGACCTAAAAATATGTGGAAAATAATTCTAAACAACTGAGCATGGACCCACGGTTCCTTGACTTGTTTTGTAAGCATATGTAGAACTATAGTTGTATTAGTTGCATTATCACTTTAGCTTCACATTGTGTTTTATTCTGTCCTTAATTATGTTTTATGTACCTCTCAACTTTACACATGATCAATCATTAACTTCTCTTTTTTTTACCTCTGCTCCCATTCTCTTACTGATTATAGAAATTGAATGGGAACCAGATGGAAACATTTGTCTGGAAACTATGTGACATACCTAATCATATCAAGTCCTGAAGGTGCCTCATTTTCTGGAAGAACAGAGAGCTCCAGATGTTTCAAGACCCACGTTCCCAAGGTTTCTAGAAACACCTCACACACATCTCATGTATTCACCTCCTTCTCCAAACATATAGAAGCTGTCCCTTGGCTCCACAGGGCAAGGCAACTTCGGGAAGGATCCCAAGCCTTCTCATTGGGCTGTCCTTGTGATAAAGAAACTTTCTTGGCTTCAAAACCAGTGTTTCAGACATTGATTTACTGGGCATTGGGTGCTTGAATAATGTGATATTGGTGACACAACCAATATGTCAAAGAGGTGACAGGTATTAAATTAAGGAGGCACATGTTGGATCAAGCACAGGGTGTTTATGGAATTAATGAGTCTTTGAACACTACATCAAAAACTAATGATGTATGGTATTGTGACTAACATAAGATAATAAAATATAAATAAAAGTGAAATAAATAATTATCTCAAGGAAGTGAAAATGAAAATGCAACATACCAAATTCTGTGGGTTTTAGCAAAAGCAGTTCCGAGAGGATGTTTATAGCAATAAAAATTAGAAATATCTCAAATAAAATATTTAACTTTACAACTCAAGTAACTAGAAAAAGGGGAGCAAATTAAACCCAAGTTTAATTTAAAACAAAAGGAAGGAAATACCATCATCATCATCATCATCATCATCTGAGTGGAAGTAAAAGAAATAGAGACCAGAAAAATAACAGGAAGGATTAATGATATCTAAGTTGTTCTTCTAAATGATGAAGAAAATGGCAAAATTTTACTTAATCTAAGAAAAAAGTAAGATTTGAATAAAATTAGAAATAAAAGGGAGTTATTACAATTGAAGAGACAGAAATATATAGAATCATAGGAGACTATGAACAATTAAATACCAATAACTTCATAGCTAGAGGAAATGGACGCATTTCTAGAAACATGCACCAACCAAGTCTAAATTAGGAAGATGTACAAAATCAGAACAGACCAGTTCCACCATCTGTAAGGTCCAGGTGGAAGCTGAGGGGCAGGAAGACAGGCTTGCTGAGGTAGGTGGAGATGACAGAGAGCCTCGTGTTATGACATGTGGGGGCCTACATGTCCCCAAATTGTGACAGGCATACACAAGGATCTCTGGTTATGGTGGTTTTCTGCCCAGTGATAATGAGATTGGCTTGGCCTGGCTGAGTTCCAGAGCCCCCTCCACTTGCCTCCATATTCATCCTGGAGCACTGGAAACCAGGGCTGTGAAACAGGTGCAGCAAGATCCCCAAAGAATGGTGTCCCCACTTCCCGTTATGCCCAACACAATGATAGCTGTCTCTGTGGTCCTGCCTATTTGTCACTTCCCCTGGAGTGCAGCTGGTGGAGAATGGTGCCCTGGGGCAATTTCCACACAGAAGGATTGATTGTTTTGACTACCATCTGCACTGAACAGGAATCCTAAAGTCTGCCCTTCACACCAGTGTGACAAAACCAGCCCTCAGGACACTTATCCAGGCCCAAAGCATCCCTGCACATGCCCAGCCACTGTGGAGGTTTTCTGAATGGTGAAGTGGACTCAAAAGTTCCTGCTATGGAGGAGAACTTGGTAGAGACAAACATTTGCTGAAGCCATAGGATGCTAGGAATTCATCTTCATGGTCCTCCTGACCTCAGTCCTGTGAATTTCCTGGATTTATAAAATACATAAAGAAAAACAGACAAAAAGATCGATAAAAGTAAAAGACAAGAAAGAAAAAATAAAAAGGGAAAATACAGCCAAAATGAAAGCAAAGAATAAGATTTATATAGTACAAAAAGAAAATACACAGAAACAGTGACAGAAGAATAAATGGGAAGGTGTTTATAAAGCTTTGATGTGGGTGAGGAAGGTTATTTCAGTATTTCCTGGGTGTATCTTGTGATGTTTGTTAAAGGATTCAACCTTCCAGAGATATAGGGAAATTAAAACTGGTGTATATATATATGGGTGGTATTGAACAGGTATAAAGGATTGCCTTGACGCTTATATCTATATCTATCATGTATCTCTCACTCTCTCTAGCTATAAAGAAAAAGAAAAAGAAACATGGGTGTATGTATGAAAAAAGTTCAAGTTATTATGTAATATGCTGTATTAAACATCTAGTTGTAATGGTAAGTAGGTTAAAAAAATAAAAGAAGAAGAATCATGAGAACAAATTTAACTCATACAGCAATTCAGCAACGTGGCAGGAGAATGAATTAAAAAAAAAAAAGTTGTATCTATGAAATGCACAGGTTTTGTGACAATACCAGAGGCTTAATATATTGTTTTCCCCTGATGTTGGGGTTTTATAGTTTAATGGAGACCCTGTGGTTATTGTTCTCTTATTCTTTGGGCTTGTCTTCTGGGGAAGGGACCTGCCTCCTTGTTTTTCAGTGAGTCTTGCTTGGGCTGGGCTGTGGAAAACAGTTTTTCAGGCTTTGGTTCTCTGGAGGTTTTTGTTCTTCCGCGTTTTTTTTGTGGCTTTTCAGAGGGTTAGTGCAAATAAACAGTCTGTACCTAGTCCTTGGCTTCAGAGAGAAGCCTTAGTCTGCTCCCCTCTGTGTGGTCCAAAACACATAGGCTCCCCTTCTGCAAACTCCGCTGAATAGCACAACCTCCCACAGGTGGTGCTCACCCCCAGCCATCATCTCTGTGGTTGCCTGAGGCCCCCAATTGTTTCTGCATCCTTGTGCCACTAGAACCACAACCGATATTGCTCTGGGCAAGCCCAATCCTGGTAGCTCCTGTGGCTGAGACTGCTGTCTGGGGTCCATGCCCACGGTGAGTGCACTTACACCTCACAGCAGGGCAGGTCACAGAAGGGTAAGGGTCCAGGGACCTATGGCAGGAACCTTAGCCAGGCTTTGTCAGGCGCAGATGAGGGTGTGCCCAGCCTGTACAGTGGTGCAAGAAGCAGAAAGCAGCAGGTTCAGGGACCACCAAGTGGGGCCCATGCCGGGCTCTCTCAGACATGAGTGGGCACTGGCTGTGACCTTAAGTCCATTCCTGTGGCTGTCCAATTCCACCAATTGCCCCTAAAGACCCTTTGTTCTTTTTTAGTGCTTTTAACCAGACTCCAGGTAAAAGCTGGTCCCCAAGCACAGGGCACTTTCATATTGGGGTATTACTTTCTAATACATTGCTTCTGGTGGCTCCCTCCCCTTCTGTTTATCCTCTAATATCACTCCCAGCATTCCCAATCCACTGACCTCTCCACTGATGCTCTTCTGCCTCCGTAGAGATCCAGAAGTGTATAATCTTAAATCTCAGGCTGATTTCATGGGTGTTCAGAGTGTTCTGTTAGATATTTAGCTCAATTCAGCGGACCTGTTGAAACATGGTCTCCTACTTCTCTCCCATCTTGACCCGCTGGAACTTTGTGGAATTAACATCTTTCCATCTCCTGACCAGCTTGACAATGTGCCCGGCCTCCCACCTTCCATGACCACAAGAGGCTCTCTACGTGATCTCACCAACCTGCACTTTCCCCTGGCACTTTCCACCTGACAGGACCCTGAGGAGATGGTCTGTCCCAGCCTGAGTGGGGCAACAGTACCTCCAAATTGAACCATAATGTGATTCCCCATTGGCATCAGTGGGGGCCAGTGTCTGGACCTGAGCTTGGGCTATGATGATCCATGACTTTATTCCCTGATCAGCGACTCATCCTGGAACACTTTGCCAGTAGTCCTGACCGCTAGACTTTATTGACCGGTCTCCCACCATAGGTCCAAGCTCCTACAACGACTGATCACTGTCTGACTCCTCCCTCTCATTCAGTGGATTGGCTGTCTCCTCCATCAATTCCTCCTCCCCTTCTTCATCTCCTATGCTGGGTTCCTCCCCTTACCCGGGTTTTACAACTGGGATGTACCCCCACCATCATATGCCCCTCACCCCCCTCAGTTTGCTCAAGGGCTCACCTGACAACAGAGAGTCCCAACAGTAGCTGCCCAAACAGTTGTTGCCAATAATGTAACCCCACATCATTCTCTTTCACTCAGGATGCTCCCCGGATACCTGCAAACTACCCACTGTCCAATGGCTGCCTCTATACCCATTCGGCCCCTGAGTATGTTTCTGACCACCCAGCCACCCACCCTGAAGCTTCTACCTCAGCTAGGGCAGTCTTCTCAAGCCTGCTCAATGCAGCTTTTTTAGTGAGCAGCCCCTGGGCAGACCATGGCACTATGGGACATTACCCATACAGCTCCATGGGTACAAGGAACAATCTTACCACCGACCAATGAGTGACTTCAGCCTGGGGACTGTTTCCATATAGAATGCTCTTTGATGACTGCTGCTCTGACTCAAACTCTTCCTGGCATGCACAAGTTGGTCCCAGCAGCTGGATCAGTTCAGCAGGGAGAGCCCAGCAATTAGGCTTGTGCAGGATCTTCCATGTTTTCCAAAGGGCCTGGAGTTTTATGGGGTGAGGGACTAGTGAATGGCCTCAAGAACTCCCATGCTCTCAACCACCAGAACTTGTCCCACTATTCCTGCCATGGCTCAGGACCCAACATGATCCTCTCAGGAGAGTCCTCCCTAGGTTTCTCTAAGGAGATTGTGGCAGAGTTGGCTAGAGTGCCTGACCTGAGGTGCCCACAGCCTCTCTGTGGCTGGTTTGGGGATGGAGGAGGAGCTGGGCATGGAACAACTGGGCCTGAATGGGCTCCACATGCTGAGCTAACCTTGTGCCCTGCTCTGTGATCCTGCTGTGTAGGATTTATTCTGCAGTGAGTAGCTGCAGTGAGGGGTTTCTCAGCATTATTCTTCTTGGACATGTCCCATCACTGTCCCTTTTATCCCTTTCCCCTAGACAGTAGAGAATCTACTCTACCTCCAGATCCTCTTTCTAATATGAACAAGGGATCCCAAAAATGAGAGAAAGCAAGGGGTTTGTCCAGGTGACACCTAAATTCTGCACAAGGGAGCTCAATGGAGGGCCTAATGCACTTGTAACTTGTAATTCAAGATTTGAATCAGTAACAAACAAACAAACAAACATAAAACCTCATAGTCAAATCACTTCACTAGTGAATCCTAACAAACATTTATAGCTATAGCTATTTATTTTTATTTATTTTTAGTACAAACAATAGTTTTATTTTTACATAAAATCAGTTAATGTGACTGGAAGAGATTCTGCTGAGTGAAATAAGTCAAGCAGAGAAAGTCAATTATCATATGGTTTCACTTATTTGTGGAGCAAAGCAAATAGCATGGAGGACATGGGGAGTTAGAGAGGAGAAGAGAGTTGGGGGAAATTTGGAAGGGGAGGTGAACCATGAGAGACTATGGACTCTGTAAAACAATCTGAGGGTTTTGAAGGGTCGTGGGGTGGGAGGTCGGGGTACCAGGTGGTGGGTATTATAGAGGGCATGGATTGCATGGAGCACTGGGTGTGGTGCAAAAATAATGAATACTGTTATGCTGAAAATAAATAAAAAATAAATTAAAAAAAACAAAACAAACAAAAAAAATCAGTTAATACACATGTAGTGTATTATTAGTTTCAGATGTACAGTTTAGTGACTCATCAGTTGCAAGTGACACCCAGTGCTCATTACATCAAGTGCCCTCCTTAATGTCCAACACCCACTTACCCCACATCCCCACACACCTTGCATCCAGCAACACTGTTTCCTATAGTTAAGAGAGCCTATGGTTTGTCTCCCTCTCTGATTTTGTCTTATTTTGTTTTTCCTTCCTTTCCCTACGTTCATCTGTTTTGATTCTTAAATTACACATATGATTGAAATCATATGTTATTTTTTTTCTCTCACTTATTTCACTTAGCATAAACCCACTAGTTCCATCCACATCATTGCAAATAGCAAGATTTCATTGTTTTAATGGCTGAGTAATATTCTATTATTTTATCTATAACCACCTCTTCTTTTTCCATTCATCTGCTGTTGGACATCTGGGATCTTTTCCTAGTTTGGTTATTGTGGACACCACTTCTATAAACATTGGTGTACGTGTTCCCTTTCAGATCATCATGTTTGTAACCTTTGGAGAAATACCTAGTAGTACAACTTCTGGGTAGGGTAAGGTAGTTATATTTTTAACTTTTTGTGGAACCTCCATGCTGTTTTCCAGCATGGCTGTACTAATTTGCATTGCCACCAACAGTTGAAGAGATTTCCCCCTTCTCTCCATTCTCACTGATATCTGTTGTTTCCTGAGTTGTTAATAGTAGCCATTCTTGCTGGTGTGAGGTGGTGTCTCATTGTGGTTTTGATGTGTATTTCCCTGATGCCAAAGGATGTGGAGCAATTTTTCACATGTCTGTTGGCCATTTGTATGTCTTCTTTGCAGAAATGTCTGTCCATTTATCTTGCCTATTTCTTGACTGGATTTTTTTTATTTTTGGATGTTGAGTTTGATAGTTCTTGATGGACTTTGGATACTAGCCTTATATCTGCTTTAGTTAGCACTGACATTTTCACAATATTTGTTCTTCCAATCCATGAGCATGGAACATTTTTTCATTTCTTTCTGTTTTCCTCAATTTCTTTCAAGAGTACTTTATAGTTTTCTGAGTATACATTCCTTGCCTGTTTGGTTAGGTTTATTCTTAGGTATCATATGGTTTGGGGTGAAATTGTAAATGGGATTGACTCCTTAATTTCTCTTTCTTCTGTCTTGTTGCAGGTGTAAAGAAATGCAACTGATTTCTGTGCATTGATTTAGATACTAGCCTTATATCTGGTGAGACATTTGCAAATATCTTCTCCCATTCTGTATGCTGTCTTTTAGTTTTCTCAATCTTTTCCTTTGCTGTGCAGAAACTTTTTGTCTTGATGACATCTCAATAGTTTATTTTTGCTTTTGTTTCCCTTGTCTTTAAGGGGGCTTAAAGACAAGGCTCTCTACTCTGTTCCACTGGTCTATGTGTCTGTTTTTATGCCGGTACCATGCTGTCTTGGTGATCACAGCTTTGTAGTAAAGCTTGAAATCAGGTAACGCAATGCTCCCAGTTTTATTTTTGTTTTTCAACATTTCCTTAGCGATTTGGGGTCTCTTCTGATTCCATACAAATTTTTGGTTTATTTGCTCCAGCTCTTTCAGGAATATGGGTGGAATTTTGATTGGAATGGCATCAAAAGTAGAGATTGCTCTAGGCAGTATCGACATTTTAACAATGTTTATTCTTCTGATCCAAGAGCATGGAATGGTCTTCCATCTTTTTGTGTCTTCTTCAATTTCTTTCATGAATATTCTGTAGTTCCTTGAGTACAGATCCTTTACCTCTTTGGTTAGCTTTATTCCCAGGTATCTTATGGTTCTTGGTGCTATAGTAAATGGAATGGATTCTCTAATTTCCCTTTCTGTATTTTCATTGTTAGTGTAGAAGAAAGCCACTGATGTCTGCACATTGACTTTGTATCTAGCCACGTTGCTGAATTGCTGTATGAGTTCTAGTAGTTTGGGGGTGGAGTCTTTTGGGTTTTCCATATAAAGAATTATGTCATCTGCAAAGAGAGAGAGAGTTTGACTTCTTCATTACCAATTTGGGTACCTTTAATTTCCCTTTGTTGTCTGATTGTTGTTGCTAGGATTTCTAATACTATGTTGAACAAGAGTGGTGAAAGTGGGCATCCTTGTCTTGTACCTGATCTCAACCGGAAGGCTGCAAGCTTTTGCCCATTGGGGCTGATATTTGCTGTCGGTCTTTCATAGATAGATTTGATGAAGTTCAGGAATGTTCCCTTTATCCCTATACTTTGAAGCATTATAATCAGGAAAGGATGCTAGATTTTGTCAAATGTTTTTTCTGCATCAATTGAGAGGACCATTTGGTTCTTCTCTCTTCTCATATTAATTTGTTCTATCACATTGATTGATTTGTGAATGTTGCACCATCTTTGTATCCCAGGGATGAATCCCACCTGGTCCTGGTGGATAATCATTTTTTTTTTAAATTTTTAATTTTTTTTATAAACATATGATATATTTTTATCCCCCGGTGCACGGGTCTATGAATCGCCAGGTTTACACACTTCACAGCACTCACCATAGCACATACCCTCCCCAATGTCCATAACCCCACCGCCCTTCTCCCAGCCCCCATCTGCCCAGCAGCCCTCAGTTTGTTTTGTGAGATTCAGAGTCACTTATGGTTTGTCTCCCTCCCAATCCCATATTGTTTCATTTATTCTTCTCCTACCCCCTTAACCCCCCATGTTGCATCACCACTTCCTCATATCAGGGAGATCATATGATAGTTGTCTTTCTCTGCTTGACTTATTTCGTTAAGCATGATACTCTCTAGTTCCATCCACATTGTCGCAAATGGCTAGATTTCATTTCTTTTGATAGCTGCATAGTATTCCATTGTGTATATATACCACTTCTTTATCCATTCATCTGTTGATGGACATCTAGGTTTTTTCTATAGTTTGACTATTGTGGACATTACTGCTATAAACATTCAGGTGCACGTGCCCCTTCAGATCACTATGTTTGTATCTTTAGGGTAAATACCCAGGAGTCTAATTGCTGGGTCATAGGGAAGTTCTATTTTCAACATTTTGAGGAAATTCCATGCTGTTTTCCAGAGTGGTTGCACCAGCTTGCATTCCCACCAAGAGTGTAGGGAGGTTCCCCTTTCTCTGCATCCTTGCCAGCATCTGTCATTTCCTGACTTGTTAATTTTAGCCATTCTGACTGGTGTGAGGTGGTATCTCATTGTGGTTTTGATTTGTATTTCCCTGATGCCGAGTGATATGGAGCACTTTTTCATGTGTCTGTTGGCCATCTGGATGTCTTCTTTGCAGAAATGTCTGTTCATGTCTTCTAGGCTTTTCTTGATTGGATTATTTGTTCTTTGAGTATTGAGTTTGCTAAGTTCTTTATAGATTTTGGACACTAGTCCTTTATCTGGTATGTCCTTTGCAAATATCTTCTCCCATTCTGACAGTTGTCTTTTGGTTTTGTTAACTGTTTCTTTTGCTGTGGAAAAGCTTCAAATGGTGGAAAGAGTCAGTACAGGGAAGATTCTTCTATCTGGAAGCGCTTAGGGCCCCAGGTGCCTGTTTTAGTAGAGACCCCTGCAACTTGTGCCAGGCTCTCCTTCTCCACTCATCTGGGAACCACTACCTCTCAGACAAGAGAATCCAGCATCACCCATATTGGACCTGGTACAGGGTGTGGGGCTCAGAGCAGCAAACTGCTGAGGCAATCTGAGAGCAGATTTGGGGTCAGCTGAGATCTTGCACTTTTGAGTTAGAGATGCTTATGAAGTCTCCGGTTTTCAAGAAGGTGAGTGGGTTCTGAAGATGCTTGTTTGGCAACAAGGGTAAAGCTCAGAGCTGCTGGATGTGAGGAGGAGGCTGAGATCATGGTAGGGTTGGGGTGGTGGTGCTGGATAATAATGGGGGCAGCATTTTACTTATTTATTTAATGATATTTCTGTAGCATTCCCAGAACCAGGTACTGTTCTAATGACATAATTTCATAGGATTCACATACATAAATTGAGAGGATTCTGTTTATACCTTGGGGTATACCTTATACTCTTACTATCCCCATTTTGCAGATGAGGCAGAGTGGATCAAGAAACTTGTCAAAGACTCACACAGAAAGTGGCTGAGAGGGGAGGAGATGTCAGCAGTCCAGAATCTGTCCTTTAAGACCACTAACTGCCTCCCATATGTAAGTGGTGTGAAGCCCTTCTTTCTGAGCAGGGCTCATGTTACCCTGTGCTGCTCCTGCCCTGCTGGGATCCTTTATTGTGAGGCAGAAGCTCCTCAAGGATAGAGAGGATGAGGATTGTAAACCCATCATGGAAAATTAACCGGGCATTGGATGTGTGAATGGCCAGGTCTTTGTCCTGATCAGCAAATGGCTGGGTAGGGGGATGGGACTGAAGTTCAGGTGAAATGAACAAGCAAAGGACCCCAGGACAACATGACTCTGGTGGGAGCCACAGTGTCCTTGAGAAGGATGCAGCCTGACTCTCATGCTTCTCAGTCATTCCCTGGTAATAATTAGGGAGCAGCAGAAGACAGCACACAGGAGCTGGTGAGTTCTTCATGGAGAAGGACCTGAGTATATGCCTTGTGTCTCTGGGCACCTGTGGTGTCCTGTGACTCATGCAGACCTGTTGGAGGCCCCTGTGCTGAGGCAAGAAGGGTCTGGCCCTGTGGGCAGAGCAGGCTGAGAAAGTTTCAAAGGCCTGGGCAGGCTTTCCTCACATCAGGGTTGTGGGGCCCCCACCTCATCAGCATACTGAGCTGTAGGAAAGACTGTGCTCCTGCTGGGGACTGTTGCCAGCCCTGAGCCCTGCTGTCTGCTCTGAGGCCCAGACCTGTGGGCTGGCCCTGCTTCCTCTGTGGAGGTCTTCACCTTTCTCCTGCAATATGTCTCCTGAGCTCTGAGGAAATGGAGGATTGCTGCAGTGACTCTTTTCTCTTCCATCTCCCATCTCCCCGCCATGCTTCTCCTCTTCCAGCTGCTTGCTGGGCAGTCAGAGGTGAGTTGTCCCCTCCTCCTTCCTGTGTCTCCCTGAGGTGGGTGAGAGGACCCAGGAGCTCTGGTACTGTCTCCATCAGGACACATGGCTATTGGTGGAGGCCCTGGCTCTAAAAAGATTCTGGAGATCCTTGAACTGCTAATTGTAATTAAACATTTAAGAAGAGTTCCTAAGCCATAAAAAAAAGACATAGGATCATGACAGTTGTCTAATGAGAAGTTTATATCTTATAAAGTTAAAAAATGTGAATTTCACTATGAGAAGTATGAAAATGAATTTTCCCTCATTTCATGTTCCCTGGCTCTATTGGTATCTAACCACTTATTTTGTTATTAATTCATTACACCCACAGATACTGACAGGGTGTCCAGTGTGTGTTAGGTGTTACTCTATGTACAAAATGACAAAGCCTCTGTCCTCAAAGAGCCCATTCTGGCAGGTGACAGGGAGTACTAAATACCACAACCCCATACAATGTATGACTATTGGAGGAGTGGAAAGCATGGGACAAGGAAGTAGAGGAGGGTGTGGAAGGGAGAGATGCAGGAGGGCTGTGGGCAGGCTGTAATGCTCCATAAGGTGGCCAATGTAGGAAGTGAGATGGGAATGAAGCATGGTGGAGGCAGTGTGTCATCCTGTGAGGATTCCCCTGGATTGAGGGTTTCTATCATGTGGAGCAGCCAAAGAAAAGCTGGAAGTGTGCTTGTGTGTTCAGGGAGCCGAGGAAGTAAGTGTTGGCTGTAGCAGAGGGAGGGAGAGGGAGAGAATCAAGGTTTGGGGGGTCGGAGAGCAGTAGCAGGTCATCCCTATAGGGCCTATGGGCCATATGAGGAACTGTGGAGCCATTGCAGGGCTTTGAGCAGAGGAGGGACATGGTTTTGCTTGTGGATTGAAAGAGTCACACACATAGGTTTGGGAGAAAATAGTCAGGGAGTGTAGTCACTCTCATCCCACAGGTGAGACATATAGTGAGTCAGCCAACGTTGAGTAGCACAAGGGGTGAGAAGTCACTCTTCTGAGGTCCAGAATGGGTGTTTTTGCAGAAGTGTCCTGTCCTGACATGTCCGTCAGTTCTCAGAAGACCAAAGACTATGAAGGGCTGGCGGCAGTGAAGTGAACCTTTGTTGTAAGAAGTAGTGATTTGTGTCCTGTAGGTGATGGAGTGGGGGCAGGCTTTAACAGAAATACCTGTGGACGCTAGATTTAGTGTAAATGTATTTATTTACCAGAGTACTAAGATATGGGGACAAATATCTAACTTAGGAGTAGGTGTGGGTAAGTTCCTGAGTTGGCTGAATGAGCAGAGAGGACCCACCTAGGCCACAGGTATTTTGTGGTCAGTTTTCAGTCCTGTCCTGAGAGGAGGCATGTGAGAGCTATGGATCTGAGTGTGGTCCCTGGAACATTAGTAAGAGAGTCCCCACCACCTCCTTAGAAATACATGTTCTTAGACCCACCCCAAAACTACTGAACCAGGAGCTCTGGGGGTGGAGCCCAGGAGTCTGTGTTTCACAGGACTTTCTGGTGATTCTGATGCCTGTGGAAAGTTAGAACCACTGAGTTAGAGAGTCCTTCATGGAAGGGCCTGGAGTCAGGAGCACAGGCTGCTGAAGGAGTCTCTTTGACATCATTGCTGGGTCTCAAGTATGTGATAAGAGGATCTTGCCCAGGCACAGAGTGGTAAAAGCTGAGTCCTTCAGGTCAAAACCTCCTAACTGACTCTTACCCCCACTTGTCTGGGCCTCCCACCTGACAGTGTTCCCTTCCCTATCCTGCATCTCTCTTGCTTTCTCACCCTTATGTCTGTGTCCACAGAGGAGTTGTGGTGATTGGCTCCTCAGAACCCACTGTGGCAGTGCTGGGTGGGGACATCACACTGCCATGTCGTGTCCATGAGTGTGGAGACCACGGAGCTCTGGTGGTTCCGCTCCAGGTTCTCAGAAGCAGTGTTCATCTATCAAAACCAGTGGGAGCAGAGAGAGGTGTAGCTGGGCCCAGTACACAGGGCAGACTTCACTGGTGAAGGAATTTCTCACCTGGGGAGAGGCCATCCTGCACATCCACAAGGTTCAGGCTTTTGACAACAGGCTATATACCTGCTTCTTCAGAAAGGGAAGCTTCTATGAATCTGCCAGTTTGGAACTGAAGGTGGCAGATGGGTTGTTGACCTATATTTAGGATGCTGTAGTATTGGAGCTGGGAACAAACTTGGGACCAAGTAAATCAGCCCCTCATCTTACAGGTGAAGGAGAGGAGGTGTCTTCACTTACTCATTAATTCAGTGTACATATAGAATCTCCATGAAGTCTCAGCTCCCCTTCTGGGTACAGGAAGGCATTACTAAACTCTGTAGAGTTTATTTTCTAAAAGCAATAAAAGAGTAAACAGTTGGGTTATAGAGGATGTTTAGTAGTGGTGAGTAGGCATTTGGAGAAGTGGCTATCTGGGGGTGAGAGTTCCAAGCAGAACACCTCTGTGAAATAACTGAGTTAGGCACGTGTCAGTTGTGCTGGGCACACAGGGAGGCCACATGGTTGGTGAGAGAGGTGAATAGTGGGGTGGGGAGAAGTGAGAATCCTGGCATAAACAGGTGTTTCTGGACCAGGTGCACACAAAAGTGATGGATCACCAACTTTCATGAGTATCACATACTTGAGAAGGTACTTGGGATCACTAATCTCTTCCAAAGGGCCTTTCTGGTTTGTGGTCTGGACTATGAGGGGCCCAGAGAGCATGGTGATTGTGGTTGTGAATAGTTAACCGTATAGTCCTGGGGCTGGAGTGTGTGTTCCAGGGGAATGCAAGAGTGGAAACTGGGGAGAAATGGACGGCACTTTAGTTGGGGAGAGGCAGATGTGAGAGTATAGAAGGCTTTTTGTAGAGGTGAGGAAATTTTAAACAGAATGGTGTAGGGTGGGTGGTTTGCTTTGACAGTGTGGAGGGAGGATAGATGGAAGGTGAGGAGACTGAAAGCATGAATGTTGTGTTACACAGAGAAAGTTTGGCTGTCTGACTTCATGTGGGGGCTCTGTGGTGGGAGATATTTGGCTTCAGAGAGGTTTAGAAGCTAGACACAAATGAGTCAGTAGATTTGGTGTTAGGTGAAGGGGGAGGAGGGGACTGCGGAGGAACCTAGGATTTCTCTTTTGCCAATTGTTTAACTGTAGTAGAAATATCGATAATTATATGTTATTTCCCAATTGTCATGCTGCTCTGTAACACACAGTATGGAGCTCTCAGTGGCAGATAGCTATTTATTTAACTTGGGCATTAAGTGAGTTGGGCTAATCTAGGCTGTGTTTGGCTTCTTTTTCCTCTTCATTTTTCCAGTTTTTTTTTTAATTTAAATTCAATTAGCCAACATATTAGCCATCATTAATTGCAGATGTAGAGTTCAATAAGTCATCCACTGCATATAACACCCCGTGCTCATGTAGTTGGCTGCTTTCTTTTTATTATGTTGTGTTAGTTACCATATAGTACATCATTAGTTTTTAAAAAGTTTTAATATTTTACTTAGCCCAGTATATCCAAAATGCTAACATTTTTCAACATGGAATCATTTTTTTTAATTAATAAAATTTTTCTTCGGTGTTCCAAGATTCATTGTTTATGAAGCACACTCAGTGTTCCACGTGCCATCCATAATACCCAACAGCAGGCTCATCTTATCCCCCATCCTTTTCACCTCCAAAATCCGGTTTGTTTCTCAGAGTCCATAGTCTCTCATGGTTCATGTCTCCCTCCAATTTCCCCAACTCACTTCTCCTTTCTAACTCCCAATGTCCTCTGTGTTATTCCTTATGCCCCACAAGTAAGTGAAACCATATGATAATTGATTCTCTCTGCTTGACTTACTTCACTCAGCATAATCTCTTCCAATCCTGTCCATGTTGATACAAAGGTTAGATATTCATCTTCCTGATGAAGGTGTAGTATTCCATCGTGTATATGGATCACATCTTCATTATCCATTCATCTGTTGAAGGGCATTTTGTCTCTCTCCACAGTTGGGTGACCGTGACCATTGCTGCTATGAACATTGGGGTACAGATGGCCCTTCTTTTCATGAAATCTGTATTTTTGGGTTAAATACCCAGTAGTGCAATTGCAGGGTCATAGAGAAGCTCTATTTTTAATTTCTTGAGGAATCTCCACACTGTTCTCCAAAGTGGCTACACCAACTTGCATTCCCACCAACAGTGGAAGAAGGTTCCCCTTTCTCCACATCCTCTCCAACACACATTGTTTCCTGTCTTGCTAATTTTGGTCATTCTAACTGGTGTAAGGTGGTATCTCAATGTGGTTTTGATTTGAATTTCCCTGATGGCTAATGATGATGAACATTTTTTCATATGTCTGTTGCCATTTGTATGTCTTCTTTGGAGAAGTGTCTGTTCATATCTTCTGCCCATTTTTTGACGTGATTATCTGTTTTGTGTGTGTTGAGTTTGAGGAGTTCTTTAGAGATCTTGGATATCAGCCCTTTGTCTGGAGTGTCATTTGTGAATATCTCTCCCATTCCGTGGGTTGCCTCTTTGTTTTGTTGACTGTTTCCTTTGCTGTGCAGAAGCTTTTGATCCTGATGAAGTCCCAAATGGTCATTTTTGCTTTGTTTCCTTTGCCTTTGGAGACATGTCTTAAGAGAAGTTGCTGTGGCCAATGTCAAAGAGATTACTGCCTATATTCTCCTCTAGAATTTTGACAGATTCCTGCTTCATGTTGAGCTCTTTTATTTATTTTGAGTTTATCTTTTTATATGTGTGAGAGAATGGTCGAGTTTCATTCTTCTACACATAGCTCTTCAATTTTCCAGAGCCATTTATTGCAGACTGTCTCTTTTCCACTGGATATTTTTTCCTGTTTTCTCAAAGATTAGTGGATCATAGAGTTGTAGGTCCATATCTGGGCTCTCTACTCTGTTCCACTGTTCTATGTGTCTGTTTTTGTGCCAGTACCATGCTGTTTTGGTGACCACAGTTTTGTAGTAAAGCTTGAAATTAGGCAACGTGATATCCCCAGTTTTGTTTTTCTATTTCAACATTTCCTTAGCAAATCCGGGTCTCTTCTGGTTCCATACAAATTTTAGGATTGTTTGTTCAAGCTCTTTGAAAAATACTGGTGGAATTTTGATTGGGATGGCATTGAAAATATAGATTGCTCTAGGCAGTATAGCTATTCTAACAATGTTTATTTTTTCAATCCATGAGCATGGAATGCTTTTCCAGTGTTTGTGTCTTCTACAATATCTTTCATGAGTGTTCTGTAGTTCCTTGAGTACAGATAGCACATCATTAGTTTTTGATGTAATGCTCAGTGATTTATTACTTGTGCATATCACCCAGTGCTTATCACAACACGTCCGCTCTTTAATACCCATTACTGGGCTAAACCATCCTCCCACCCTCTGCCCCTGAAACCTTTATATTGTTTCCCAGAGTCCATAGACTCTCATGGTTCATCTCCACCTCCAATTTCCCCCCTTCAGGTTTCCCTTCCTTCCCCTAATGTCTTCCATGATATTGCTTATGTTGCACATATGAGGGAAACCATATAATTGTCTTTCTCTGCTTAACTTATTTCACTTAGCATAATCCCCTCCAGTTTCACCCATGTCAGTGCAAATGGTGAGTATTCATCCTTTCTGATGGCTGAGTAATATTCCACTTACATATGAATCAGTTCTTCTTCATCCATTCATCTGTTGAAGGCATCTTGGCTCCTTCCACAGTTTGGCTGTTGTGGACATTGCTGCTATGAATATTGGCTTCTTTCACTACATCTGTATCTTTGGGGTACATACCCAGTAGTGCGATCAGAGGGTCATAGGGTAGCTCTGTTTTTAATTTTTTGAGGAATTAGCACACTATTTTCTTTAGTGGCTGCTCCAATTTGCATTCCCAGTCCAACTTGCATCCCTCTTTCTCCACATGCTCTCCAAGATTTGTTGTTTCCTGCCTTGTAAATCTTTGCCATTCTATCCAATATAAGGTAGTATCTCAGTGTGTGTGTGTGTGTGTATTTAAAGATTTCATTTATTTATTAGACAGAGAGAGAGATAGAGAGATAACAAGTAGGCAGAGCAGCAGGCAGTGAGAGAGGGGGAAGCAGGCTCCCAACTGACCAGAAAGCCTAATGCAGGGCTGGATCCCGGGCACCCTGAGATCATGACCTGAGCCAAAGGTAGAGGTTTAACCCAGTGAGCCACCCAGGTGCCCCTCAATGTTGTTTTGTTATTTATTTCCCTGATGGCTAGTGATGTTGAACATTTTTTCATGTGTCTGTTAGTCATTTGTAGTAGCATTTGGCTACTCTTAACTGGGTTTGCTCATACATCTTTGGTCATGTTCGGGAAATATAATGAACAAGAAATCTCTGAGAAATCTCCTTTAGACAGATAGTGGGAATGAAAACCCTTTTATTATAGAATTAGATTTACAAAAATGTGATGTGTATCATAGGCAATCTTTGAAGAGATGCAAAGACAAAGAAAATCTCTCTTTTCCATAGCCATGCAGACACAGCTAATTACACATATGTTCTCAGGATAGATAGTTACTAGCTCTCAAGTAAGTGGACACGACAGCACATTCTGTTGCAAAGAGTTCACCCTAGATTTACATAGTAATAGGGTGACCACTTATGTTAGGTAGTTGGCCTCATCCAGAAGAAAACAAATTCTCCCACTTTTATAACAGGAAGTGGTTTTACATGAGGATCCTGGTGCCCAAGGAGGTTAGGCCCATACCCTGGTACAGGAAGGAGGAGAGAGGGGTGTTGTCTTCCTTGAGTGAGCCATTCAAAGGGAAGTTTCCCAGATCTTTGAGAAAGACATCCCTGGATCACAAAACTGGCAAAAGCCTATGTTTGTTTTTCAACAGACTTATTTACATTTCACAGAGGAGAGAAAGCACCCACAGTCACAAGTTTTCTCAATAAATGATGAAAAACAAAAAAGGTTGGGACTCTCTTCCACTATTTTCAACAGGGACAATCAGCCTCTTTGCCTTAATTTTTATTTGTCCTGACAGTGAAACTTGGCTAGGTTTTCTCAATGGTGTTGTTTAGCTGGCTCTTGGCTGGTCTAAGATAACTTTAGCTAGGAAGGCAGTGCTAGTGCCCCAGATAGTGATTGTGCATGTCCTTTTCATGCGAGAGGGCAAGGCAAATGGCAAAAGTAGTTTCTTTTTTTGTTTCAATTAATTAATTTATTTTCAGAAAAATAGTATTCATTATTTTTTCACCACACCCAGTGCTCCATGCAATCCGTGCCCTCTATAATACCCACCAAGCTTTAAAAGAAGAAATAACACCTATTCTCCTGAAGCTGTTTCAAAAAATTGAAGCAGAAGGAAAACTTCCAGACTCTTTCTATGAAGCCAGCATTACCCTGATCCCCAAACCAGGCAAGGACCCTACCAAAAGGAGAATTTTAGACCAATATCACTGATGAATATGGATGCTAAGATTCTCAACAGGATCCTAGCCAACAGGATCCAACAGCACATTAAAAAGATTATCCACCATGATCAGGTGGGATTCATCCCTGGGCTACAAGGATGGTTCAACATTCGCAAATCAATCAATGTGATACAGCAAAAGCAGTTTCCAACCACTGCTGGAGTCACATTTCCTGAACTGTCAGTGGCTGAGTCGAGTCACATGATGGAGCCTAGAAGCAGTGTGTGAAGGCACTAACAGGATGTGGCTGAGAGTGACCTGGATGTAAGGAAGGCTGAAGGATTGGAATATTTTCATCATCAGGCTATCAAAGATGGGACCAAGTATGAAACTGTTCAGGATTTGAGTTTGAAGCATCTGTGAGGAATTCAGGCAGAGGTAACCCTCAGGGAAGTGGATATTAGGGAGGATGCTCAGGAGGTAGTTAGATTTTTTGAAGGTGAAGTGATGTACCAAGTGGCAGTGGGTGTGCAGATGACCTGGAGAGTGTGTGAGGTAAGAAGAGCAGAGAAGGATGAAATCTGAGAGCACATTCCATGAGCTTTCTCCAATCTAGCCCACTGTTTCCACCCAGTTCTTGGGAACCTGGGGGTGGTGGTGGTTCCTGGAGTCTGTCGTGCATCTTGTGGTTATTCCAATGCTGACCTGCATGCCATATTGCTAACTCTTTAGCCTTCAGAGCAACTAGTTCTGTCAACACTTTGAATTCAAAAGCCAGCTGCTCTGAGATTTCAAGAAAAGAAGTACATAAATTAATGGGGTCACTAAGGATAGGCATGTCACCTTAGCTCCATAATACCAACCAGGGAGAGTGTGTTTTCTCCAGTTCCTGGAAGTTGTGATCACAAAGTGATGGGTAGAGGACTGGACAGACTATGTGTGAGAATGTAGTGGAATGAGCTGTCAATGCCCCCAGATAGTGATTGTGTTATCTGAGAAGGATTGGCCACTGTTACTCTAGAGTTTACCTCACATCCCTGCCTGGAATTATCTCTCTTTTTTGGGTTATTTCTCAAATATCTCTGTGTTCAACATCACCAGGTGTAGTAATGATGTTTTAATAATTATGGAATTTTATATATTTTATCCCTGTAATTTTTTTTTAATACAGTGTATGTCAGCACATGGTAGGAGGTCATTTCCTTTCCAGCCTCTCCCCCCTCTGCAGTTAGTGTCACCTGTAGCCCAGAGGATAGGCAAGGGTCAGTAGATGAATGCTAGGCAGGTTTGTTCTGACTGAGGTCTCACCAGGGTGTGCTCCCTTTCAGTCTGGAGGAAGGCACATCTGTGTGCAGATAAGCTACACAATTTCCTGTTATCTTATCTCCCCAGGCTCAACTCAGCCACTTTCTATATCTCAGACCCTACACCAGGATGGAATTGGTGTCCACGCTTCCCTTGTCACTTTTGTCTTCTTCTCTTACGAATGTAAGGACTGCCCTTGGGAACACAGTTCTGCCTCCATTCTGACCCATTCTCTACTGCAGGTCACTGTTAGGGTTACCAACACCCTCTGAACGCACTGCTCAATTCATACTTTTAATTGGTGCATTGACAACCGAGAGGTCATTTATAAGGAGAGTCTGGAACAGGATAGTGACTTCCTAAATCAGAAACTGTTGTGTGTAGAGGATTTCAGAAACCAAGCTTGCCTGCTTAGGACTCAGGTCTTTCTAGGTGGATTCTTGGCTCTGAATCTAGTTTCCCCTGAAATTCTTACTTTTTTTGTCTCTGGTTTTGATTTTCCTATTTCTTGCTAGACCTCTGGCATGTTGGTCTTTATTTTGCTTCCTCGTGCTCTGACTCCCTGTTGGAACTCGGTTTCTTCCTTTAAGCCTCCTTGGGTGTTGAGGAATTAAATACTTCAGAGCAGGTGATCTGAATCTGAGATGCAGGACCACCAGGATATTTATGGATTCCTGGGGGTGGGGTCTGAACCACCTGCAATTATATACAACATCTTTTGTATATTGTCATGTAAGAAGAGCAATAACTTATATATGTTATAATCATATTAATTATTAAATATATATTATATATTAAATATTTAACATTATGATATGTGATATGTATGTGTTTGTAAAAACAGGTACGGATAATTGTTCACAACCTTTATCTCTCTTTTTAGGAAGATATTGCTCTTACCTGATGGGCTTAACTTGATTGGGTTTATTGGAGGCAAAGTGTGAAGATGCAAAAGGAGAAAACTAGAAGAGTTAAAATACTTTACTAGGAAAAAGTGGCGTTCAAATCAGGAAAGAAAAAATGTGTTAGGAAAAGAGGAGGAGTGGAGAAGGAAAGTGGAGATCCTGAGATTCCTTTGGAGAGATTATCAGTGGATAAGAGTGGTGGAAGTGAGACCACAAATCTGTGGAAGTATACAAGAGGCATATAGTAGAAGTATACAAGAGGCATTTTACAAGAAGGTGTGCAAGTTATTTGCATGTATGAAAAGTAATAAACTCCTGATACCTGTTTGAGAGATTTCTGAGAGGACTTATACTTTTTTTAAGGTGTTTGAAAGTAATCATGTAACCAGATTTGCCTCTGATAATGAGATCATCTTAATCTTCCAGTGGTGTGGGGACAGGAGTGTGGTCTGGGGATCCTAAACAAGGAAAATTTATGCAGAGGTTCCTTTAGTACTGGGATCGGTTAAGAATCTGGGCCCTTTGAACCTGTGTAATATGCGCTTTTTCTTTTTGGCTGTTTCTGTTTACAATCAGAGATATAAACTGTCAATGTAGAGAAAGGGAAGCCAGAGGTGAAGGAAACCAGGAGTCCAGATGTGTGAGGCTCCTTAGAGACCCTTGCTGATTCTTGGGATGTATGTAAAAAGTAATGATCAAAGAATCATATTTCACAGTTCCCCTTCTCTGCTGAATTGATGAGCATAATCTAATTCATTCATTAATTAACTTTAAAATATTTTTCCCATGAAGCATACTGATAAAATATTTTTTATGTGTTATGTTAGTCATCATGCAGTACATCATTAGTTTAGTGTTCCGTGATTCATTATTTGCATGTAACACCCAGTGCTCATCACATGTCCCCTCCTTAATATCTATCTCCAGGCTACCCCATCCTCCCACCCCCACCCTTCTGAAATCCTCAGATGCTTACTTGGAGTCCATAGTCTCTCATAGTTTGTCCCCTGTCTTATTCCCCTTACTTCAGTTTTCCCTTCTTTCCCCTAAAGTCTTCCATGCTATTCCTTATGTTGCACATATGAGTGAAACCATGTGATCGTTGTCTGCTTGACTTATTTCACTTAGCATAATCCCCTCCAGTTCCATCCAGGTCAGTGCAAATGGGGGGTATTCATCATTTCTGATGGCTGAATCATATTCCATTATATATATGAACCACATCTGCTTTATATATTCATCTGCTGAAGGACATCTTGGTTCCTTCCACAGTTTGGCTTTTTTTTTCTTGAATTTAAAAAAAAAAAAGATTTTTAGGGGCCCCTGGTTGGCTCATTTTCTTAAGCAGCTGCCTTTAGCTCAGGTCATGACCCCAGGGTCCTTGGATCAAACCCCACATTGGACTCCCTGCTCAGCGGGGACACTGCTTCTCCCTCTCCTCCCTGCTCTTGCTGTCTCTCACTCTCTCTGTGTCTCTCTCAAATAAATAAAATCTTTTAAAAAAGGATTGTATTTATTTAGTTATTTATTTAGAGCCATTGGAGTGGATGGAGTGTTGAAAATTTCAAGCAGATTCCATGCTGAATCTGGAGCCTGAAAGGGGGGCTGGATCCAACCACTCTGAGATTATGACTTGAGCCCAAATCAGGAGCCAGATGCTCAACTGACTGTTGCAGGTGCCAGTGTTTTAAAGTATGTGTTCTAAAGTATGCCTTGTGTACTTGTATTTTGATCTCCCCCATTCTTTTCAAGAAAACCTAACTTTTATGATGGATATGTGGATAAGGATTGAGAAAACATAATTTGAGTGGAATCTGGGCATAGATTCTTCTTTTCAGGTTGTTACACAGCCTCTCGGTGGTGGTAAGCTTTATGGCTTGGCTTTTATGGGAAGGCTGTAGTGTGATGCCCGTGTGTGTGTGTGTGTGTGTGTGTGTGTGCGTGTGTGTGTGTAATAAATGCATCAGGGAATGTTTCCAAAACATATTTCCCTGTAACCCTTGCATCAGTGTATTTCAGAAGACTAGATACAGACCATAGTGTTTTCAGACTTCTCAAAGCCTTAACAAGAAACATGGTTCTTTTGTAGATTAGTGGAAGGAGAAGTTCCTGCCTTGTGAGTTACTTTGAGTTCTTTCTGGGCCCTCCTACTGCTGCTCCAGGGTGGCTTACCTCTCTTCAGCTTGCTGTGTTGACACAGATGTTGGCCCCCTCAGTGGTGGCGGGTGCAGATGGGGTGGTGAAAATCACGTAGGTGGGTGGGTGGGTGTAGATGATTTCAGATGCTAAAGAGATACCCTTCAGTGTTGGAGTCCAGTCTTGTCCTCCTGGATCAGTTCTCCTGTTTGGTGGGGTGTGTACTTGTGGTTTTATGACACTGGATTACTGTTAGATGGGCTATGGATATATTTTCTATGAAATGGAGAGGAAAGGAAGGTATGGATGTGATACAAATTATCCACACAAAAAAGGAATCTTTTGAAACTAGTGGACCAGCTGCCCATGTAATTCCAGAAAGAATGGATAAAACCATCATTCTTGGGAGGAGTGAGGTCAGCATCATGGCAGAATGATTTCTTCCATTTGTCTCCCCCTTTCCGTTTAAAACTAGTAGGATTTCAAAACCCAACAAAGGTTCCCCTACACAGCACACCAGACGCCAAAGTGATCCATCCATGTTTACATCTGAAGAGGTGTATATTGGTTTTCAGGGAGACCAGCGCCCAGGCAGATTGGTGGGGCCTGTTACCCTGGCTTCTACAGTGGTGGTAACACTCAGCTGTCACTCCTGTGGCGGAGAGGGTAGAGGTGGAAAGGGGTGAGTGGAAGGCTACTTGGCTCTGTGGGCTGTGGCTGGAGGACCCCATAGCTATGAAGCCACAGTGCAGGGTCCTCTGAGTTAGGACATCTGGGACCAGGAAGGGATAGTGGGGGAAGGGAAAGGCAAGGATAGGGGGCAGAGAAAAAGAAACACCTTACGCACTGTCTAACCTGAGAGTTCAGCAAGAGAACTCTGAGCTCCCTGGGACTCCCAAACTTGAGGATCCTCCTCCTGGAGTGTGGGGCACGCGCCAAGCTCAGTACATTCTGCCCCTGGTAAGTTGATAGACCCCTACTTGTTTTTTATATTGAGCCTGGTCTAAATCCCCAGGGCTGCTCTGGGAAGAGAAACCAAACACTTGTGCTATTCTGTCACCTGCTGTAATGCTAAAGAAAGGTCTCTAACGGCCCATCTATGAACTGTTAGAATTCAAGTTAATAAATCTTGACCTACATGAAAAAGGTGTTGGCTACTTCAAGTGATCTGGTGGAGGAAAATCTTTGAAGGACAATGAAAAATTGTGGTGACACGATCTTGCTAAAAGAAAATGACAGTTCTCCAGCCACCAAACCTAAATTAAACTTTGTTTTATTGGATGTCTGTAATAAGTGGGTTTAATCCATTCCTCCAACTGGCACATTATGAAATCACACTTGATTTTAGTGTAGCCCGTGTTTTATGGCACATTTTCTGGAATTGCTCAAAAAAAACTTGAGGCAACTAAACATATGATGTATCATATAACTGTGGAAGTAGAAAGTATAATATTATTCCTACTTCCATCAGCATAATTTATTTTGAGCAAGAAAAATCATTCATGGACAATGAACAGTGTTTTATTTATTTATTTATTTATTTATTTATTTATGTATATATTTTCAGAATAACAGAATTCATTGTTTTTACACCACACCCAGTGCTCCATGCAATCCGTGCCCTCCATAATACCCACCACCTGGTTCCCCCAGGCTCCCAGCCCCTGCCCCTTCAAAACCCTCAGGTTGTTTTTCAGAGTACATAGTCCCTCATGGTTCATCTCCCCTTCCAATTTCCCTCAATCCCTTCTCTCCATCTCCCTACATCCTCCATGTTATTTGTTATGCTCTGCAAATAAGTGAATGAATGAACAGTGTTTGTGGATAAAGCAGTTGGAATTTGAGCACGCTGAGCAGGGGGGGAAGACAGTGAAGTCTGCTCTTTGGTGCTCTTCCTGCAGCGTCTTCAGGTGTCCCTCCAGCGTCCTTCAGGAAAACCTTCCCTGTGCTTTGTCATTCCTTCCCCTCCCCTCCCCTCACAACATGAGATCCAGAGGCTGCATTCAGGGAAGATAAGCTTTCTGGCCCAATCATGCTGGGCCATGTCTGAGTCCAAGGTCCCCTTCCTGTTCCTCTTTCACCCTGAGTTGTGTGGAGCCGGGGCTGAGCTGGGCTTGAGGACTGGGGCATGTGAGGGTGTGGGGAACCCTGTCCCTGCAGTTCCAGCCCTCCCCCCTCCAGGAAGTTCCTGGATGAAAGGTAACAGGCAGGACTCCTGTCTTCTTTCATCTCAGCGTGCGTGAGAATGAAGTGTCATAGGTACAACTTGTGTAGTCCAGTTCCTGGCACTTAGTAGGTACTCAATAAAATTTGGCTTTCTTCCCTCTGACTTTTTGAAAAATTCCACTATGTTCTCGGGCCTTAAGGAATCTCCCCATTGGGCAAAGATTGGTGGTGGCAGTGGAGAGTGGACCTGTCCCTTGTCTGTTTTATTTCACTTGAGGTGAATTTTCCCAATATTTCTGAGTCTAAGTGGATATTGGCAGAATAGACCTTTGGTGATGATAACGTGGGATGTACTCAGGTATATGTAGAAGCCCCAGGTTTGCCCAGAGTTTAATATCTCAGACCAGACATCTGGCAGGCATAACTGGGTGACCCCTGGTGTCCTTTACTGAGATGGGGAACTGCAGGAAGGGAGAGTCTGGAAAGGAAGTCCTAGTGCTTCACGGTGTTCATTCAGAGACACGGAATCTGCCTTTCCTGCTGCACATTGTGGCCTGATGGTGAGGGGCTAAATGGTGCACCCAGGCCTTGTGTGATAGTATAGTATTAAGAAGCCACAGGGTGCTGTTCATTCAGCTTGGGGCAGGGCCATTGTCCAGGAACTGGTCCTGGAAGATTCTGTGATGGTCAGGCTTAACCCTTCCATTGCCATGCTGTGGGAGCACCTGGATCATCTCCTGATGAAAAAAAGCAAAGCAGCTGCACGGGGGCTTTTCAAAGTCTCCTGCCGTCAGTATTTAGAAACCGACATAGAGTATTTTGGTAGTGAACTGCCCTGTGCAAAGAGCTAGGTATTTGTCTTTGCTGTGATACACACACTCCTTGCTTCTGGTCTAGAAGCTAGCCAACCTGGAGAGTGGCAGCTCTTCAGCAAAGGATATGGTGTCTGTGTCTCTGTGTGTCCCCCTGAAGAGTGGGTCTGGGTATCTGTACCTGCCCTGTTTCTGTTGCTCTGTTCATGCGTTTCCTTCCTGATAACTAGGGTGTACCATCCAGAGGGCAGGGCAGAGTCTGCTAGGGTTGTGTTTCATAAGCTTTCCCTTTAAATGGTGGAAGGAGTCAGCACAGGATTCTTCTGTCTGGGAGTGCTGAGTGCCCCAGGACCCTGGTTCAGCTGAGATTTCTGCAACCTGTGCCAGGCTGTGCTTCTCCACTCTCCTGGAACCACCTGCCTCTTAGACAAGAGGAACCTGGGGCACCAATGTTGGATCTGGAGCAGGCTTTGGGGCATGAGCAGTGAACCGCATGTGCAGTCTCTGAGAGCAGATTTGGGGCTGGTTGAGGTCTAACAGTACCGACTTAGAGATGGTATAGAAGGCCCAGGTTTACAAGCAGGTGAGTGGCTTCTGAAGACACTTGCTGGAAAGAAGAGGAAAGTGGGGAGCAGCTGGCTGGGAGGAGGTCTCCGAGATCGTAATGGGGCTGGAGGGCTGGTGTTGGATAATAATGAGGCTCTGAGAGGACCCAGGACTACTACAGTGGGGGCTGCATTTCATCATTTACACAATGACATTTCTGTAGCATTCCTAGGAACAGGCACTGTTCTAATGTGCACTGACTCGCCATACATAAATTGATAGGATACTTCTTATACTGTGGGATGAGGTCTCATTACTCTCTCTGTATGGCAGATAGGACCTGGGGCAGAGCAGGTCAAGAAACTTGCCTCAGGTGATTCCCACAGCTCGTGGCTGAGTATGGAGGAGACCTTAGCAGTCAGCCTCAGAACCTGTCCCTGCCAAGACCATTGGCTCCCCCTGTGCTTCCCACTGCTCTGCTGGGATCCTTTATCCTGAGGCAGAAACTCTGAGCTCAAAGATAGAGAAGATGAGGATTAACCGTTAATGGGGAATTGTCTGGCTTCAGCTATGAGCAAGTCCTCGTCCTTGGTCCTGAGCAGAAAAGGGTTGCAAGAGGCAGGAGTTGAAATCAGGGTGAACTCACCTATCGAAGGACCCCAGAACAACGTGCATGTGGTGAGAGCCAAAGTGTCCTGGAGGAGGAAGCAGTCTGACTCTCATGCTTCTCAGTCATTCCCTGGTCACAACACAGCTGGTGTGTGCTTCATGGGGAGGGCACTGAGCCTACGCCTTGTGTCCCTGGACCTCTGTGGTGTCCTGTGACTCATGCAGACATGGAGGAGGCCTCTGTGCTGAGGCGGGAAGGGTGTGGTCCTGTGGGCAGAGCAGGCTGGGAAAGTTTCCAAAGGGCTGGGAGGGCTTTCTTGGCATCAGGGTTGTGCGACCTCTCAGCATACTGAGTGGTAGGAAAGGCTGTGCTCCTGCTAGGGACTGTTGCCAGCCCGGACCCCTGCTATCTGCTCTGAGGACCAGAACTGTGAGCTGGCCCTGCCTCCTCTCTGCATGTGTCACCTGCCTCCTGTCCTGTGACCGCCCCCCCCCCCCCCAGCTCTGAGGAAATGGAGGATTGCTGCAGGGACTCCTTGCTTGCCCATCTCCCCTCCCTGCTTCCCCTCTTGCAGCTGCCTGCTCGGGGCTCTGCAGGTGAGTGTGTCCCTTCCCCCTCCCTGTGTCTCCCTCGGGTGGGTGATAGGCCCCGGAGATCTGCTGGCATCTCCATCAGGACACATGGATATTGGTGGAGGCCTGGCTCTACCCAGATTCTGGAGATCCCCAACTGCTATTTGAAATTAAACACATAAGAAGAATCCCAGAACTGCAATGTAAGGGCAGGGGAGCATGACAGTTCTCTAATGAGTTTATGTCTTATCAAGTAAAAAATGTGGATTTAACTATGAAAAGTATGAAAATAATTGTCTTTTTATTTTTTGTTTCCTGGCTTTACTGGTACTTCTATTTCACAAATATTTATAGGGCACTGAGTACATGTTAGGTGCTATTCTGTGTACAGAGCAGACAGTCTCTATCTTTACAGAGCTTACTTTCTGGCAGGGACAGTGAGCACTGAATACCACAACCCTGTACAATCTATGTCTGTTAGAGGTGTGGAGAGCATGGGACAAGGACATAGAGTAGGTGGGGCAGTCAGGGCTGCAGGATGGCTAGTGGGCAGGCAGCAGTGCTCCATAAGGTGGTCACTGTATGCAGTGTGATGGGAACAAAGACATGGAGGAGGTGGGGGTAACTTGTCTGGATCCCGTGGAAAGAGGTTCTCCACAGTGAGGAGTGCCAGACAAAGCTAGTAGTGGGCCTGGGTGTTCATGGAGCAGAGGAGGCGAGTGTTGGCTGGAGCAGAGTGAATGACGGGGAGAGAAGCAGGAGTTGGGGATCAGAGAGCAGGGAGGGTCTTCCTTAATGGGCTTTGGATCACTCGGGCAACTGCAGAATCACTGAAGGGCTTTGGTAGAGGAGGGACATAGTTTTGGTTACAGGTTTAAAGGTTCACAGACACTGACTGGAGAGAGGATGTCACAGGGAGACTAGTAATTGTCATCCCCCAGGTGAGACAGATGATGACTCAGCCAAACTGAGTAGCACAGGAGCTGAGAAGTCCGTGTTTGTTTGTCAGGTGATGTTTGTCCTGCAGAAGTGTCCTGGTGTGACACATCTACCAGGTCTCAGAAGACTAAGGCCGCAAGGGGCACAGGACAGTGGGATGAACCCTCTTTGGGAACAGATAGTGATT
Source organism: Mustela nivalis (assembly GCF_964662115.1). NCBI lineage: Eukaryota > Metazoa > Chordata > Mammalia > Carnivora > Mustelidae > Mustela > Mustela nivalis. The sequence goes on from NC_139024.1 coordinate 120,055,028, forward strand.
TGGGTCCTGTGAGCAGTGGAGTGAAGGCAGGTTTTAATGGAAGTAGCTGTGAGGTCTATTTTCTAGCACACGTATAATTCAGTAGAAGACAAATACGTGGGCAAAAACAATAACTTTAGGAGTGGGTGTTGGGAAGTTCCAGGTGTGGTTCAATAAGTAGGGTGTTACCACTCAGCCACAGTAGTGCTCTTTGGTGAGTTTTTAGTCCTGTCCTAAGAAGAGGCAGGTTGTGCTGTGGTTCTCAGAGTATGGTCGCTGGGACATCAGTATCAGCTTCTCACCACCTTCTTAGAAATTCACATTTTTGGACTCACTCTAAATCTACTGAACAAGGAGTCCTGGGGATAGAGCCCAGCAATCTGTTTCACAGGCCTTCCTGGTGATAGTGATGCCTGTGGAAGTTTAGAACGACTGAGTCAGAGCATCCTTCATGGATGGGCCTGGAGTCAGGACACAGGCTATTGAGGAGTCTCTTTACACCATTTCTGTGTTTCAAAGCTGTTTTAGGATAAAATTGATCTATTAGGAGTTCTCACAGCTGAGTCCCTCATTCAGGGCCTCCCTCCTGACAGCATGTTCCCTTCCCTGTCCTGCATCTCTTCTGCTTTCTCAGTCCTATGTCTGTGTCCACAGAGGAGTTTATGGTGATTGGCCCCTCAGAACCCATTGTGGCAGCGCTGGGTGTGGACATCATGCTGCCATGTCATGTGTCCCCGGCCATGGATGTGGAGAATATGGAGCTGCGGTGGTTCCGCTCCAAGTTCTCAGAAGCAGTGTTCATCTATCAAAACCAGCGGGAGTAGAGAGAAGAGCAGTTGGCTCAGTACAGAGGGCGAACCTCACTGGTGAAGGATTTCCTCACCCAGGGGGAGGCTGCTGTGCGCATCCACAATGTCCAGGCTTTCGACAACGGGCTGTATACCTTCTTCTTCAGAATGGGAATCTTTTATGAAGAGGCCGGTTTGGAATTGAAGGTGGCAGGTGGGTGCTGATCGATATTTAGAGACCTGCAGTATTGGAATTCGGAGCTACCTCAGGGTCTAAGTTCATAGCCCTGAATTTATACAAGAGGGAAAGGAGGGTCTTTCACTCTTCATTTATTCAGTATAAATATATAGAACTCCTGGTACATGATAGCTATTGTTATCTGCACCTGGATAACTCAGTGTAACAAATAAATATCCCTTCCTTGTAGAGTTTATATTATACAGACAATAAATGGCCAAATAGATAGTTTATAGACAATGTTAAATGGTGATGAGTAGAGACTTAGCCAAATAAATATTCTAGGGATGAGAGTTTCAAGAAAAAGAACACCGTGTGAGACACCTGAGGGAGGAGTGTGGCTGGTGTGTCTGGGCAGAGAAAGAGGCCACATGATCAGTGTAGAGGTGAATAGGACGGTGGTGAGAGGTGACTATCTAAAATATAGAGGTGTTCCTGGTCCAGGTGGACAGAGAAGGGATGTATCAGGAGAATCCCATGAGTAACGCACACTTGAGAAGACATTTGGGTGAAGCAGACAGTGTTCTGAAATGGCCTTTTGGTTGATGGATCTGTGTGGGGGCATACACAGCTGGTGATTGTAGTTCTGAGCAGTCAACAGAATTGTACTGGGAATGGAGTGTGTACTCCCTGACAATTGCAGATGGTGGGATTGGGGACGAAGTGGATAGGAGTTTTGTTTGCGGGGTAGTGGGGGTGGTAAAATTAGACCACCAAAGACGTCATGTGCTCTTATGCTGTTTAGATGCAGGGCTAGGAATTTTAAACAGAGCAGTGGAGTGAGGTGTGTGAGGGCAGTTTTGATTTAGCAGCTGTAATCAAGGGTATATGGAAGATGAGCAAGACTGGAGGCCTGGATGTAGTTATGGGGTGGAGAGGATGGCCCCCTGCATTCATGTAGGGGCAGTGTGGTGGGAAAGGAGCACTACAGCATCAGAGAGAATTGGAAAGTAAACTGAGTTTACTTTACTTTACTTTTTACTTTACTTTACTTTAAACTGAGTTTACTGAGGAGATTTGGGGACAAGGACAGTTTGGAGGCATGGAGAGAAGGGAATTCAGGTACTCACAGTTTTGTTTTTGTTTTTGGGTTTTTTTTGGCTTTTTAGTGGTAGAAATATTGATTTTATGTGTAAGCTGCAGATTGCTGCCATAATGCTGTGGAACAAAGACAAAGAAATCTCAGTGGCCTATAACAACAAGCATGTATTTAATCTGGCATTCAGGGAGTTCAGCTCATCTGGGCTGTGTTCAGCTAATCTTAACAGGTCCTGCTCATAAATCTTCGGTCACATAGGGGAAATATAATTAAAAACATAATCTTCCTGAAGTCCTTAAAGTTCATTTTCGCTTTTGTTTCCTTTGTCTTTGGAGACATATCTTGAAAGAAGTTGCTGTGGCTGATATCAAAGAGGTTACTGCCTATGTTCTCCTCTAGCATTCTGATGGATTCCTGTCTCACATTGAAGTCATTTATCCATTTTGAGTTTATCTTTATGGTGTAAGAGAATGGTTGAGTTTCATTCTACTGCATATAGCGGTCCAATTTTTCCAGCACCATTTATTGAAGAGACTGCCTTTTTTCCACTCTATATTTTTTCCTGCTTTGTCGAAGATTATTTCACCATAGAGTGGAGGGTCCATGACTGGGCTCTCCACTCTATTCCACTGGTCTATGTGTCTGTTTTTGTGCCAGTACCATGCTGTCTTGGTGATCACAGCTTTGTAGTAAAGCTTGAAATCAGGTAATGTGATGCCCTCAGTTTTATTATTGTTTTTCAACATTTCCTTAGCGATTCGGGGTCTCTTCTAATTCCATACCAATTTTTGGATTATTTGATCCAGCTCTTTGAAAAATACCAGTGGAATTTTGATCGGAAATGCATTAAAAGTATAGATTGCTCTAAGCAGTATAGACATTTTAACAATGTTTATTCTTCTGATCCAAGAGCATGGAATGGTCTTCCATCTTCAAGAAATTAAAAATAGATCTTCCCTATGACCCTGCCATTGCACTACTGGATATTTATCCCAAAGATACAGATAAAGTGAAAAGAAGGGCCATCTGTACCCCATTGTTTATAGTAGCAATGGCCTCGGTCGCCAAACTGTGGAAAGAACCAAGATGCCCTTCAACGGATGAAAGGATAAGGAAGATGTGGTCCATATACACTATGGAGTATTATGCCTCCATCAGAAAGGATGAATACTCAACTTTTGTAGCAACATGGACGGGACTGGAGGAGATTAGGCTGAGTGAAGTAAGTCAAGCAGAGAGAGTCAATTATCATATGTTTCACTTATTTGTGGAGCATAACAAATGTCATGGAGGACAAGGGGTGTTAGAGAGGAGAAGGGAATTGGGGTAAATTGGAAAGGGAGGTGAATCATGAGAGACTATGGACTCTGAAAAACAATCTGAGGGGTTTGAAGTGGCGGGGGTGTGGGAGGTTGGGGTACCAGGTGGTGGGTATTAAGGAGGGTATGTATTGCATGGAGCACTGGGTGTGGTACAAAAACAATGAGTACTGTTATGCCATAAAGAAAAGAAAAAAACCAAACCAAACCAAACCAAACCAAAAAAAACAACCCCCCCATAATCTTCCAACTCAGAATCTTGTCTCTAAGATAGAAGGAAGAAAGCTCCTTTTTCTATAATGTGCTGTGCATTACAGAGATTCTATCAAGAAATGCAAAGACAGAAGAAATCTCATCTTTTCCATATGCAGACAGAACTCATTCTATATACGTTCTCAGGATCAACAGTTATGAGCCCTCAAGTAGCTGGACTTGCCAGCACTATTTGTCTTAGGTGGTGCATCTTTTATTTGCTTGGAAATTGGGTGAGCATATAAGTTAGCTAATTGGCTTTATTCTGAGGAAAACCAAATTCTCCTACCTTAAAAATAAAAAGAATAGGGAGGAGTCAAGATGGCGGAGAAGTAGCAAGCTGAGACTGCTTCAGCTAGCCGGAGATCAGCTAGGTAGCTTATCTAAAGATTGCAAACACCTGAAAATCCATCGGCAGATCGAAGAGAAGAACAGCAATTCTGGAAACAGAAAAACAACCACTTTCTGAAAGGTAGGACCGGCGGAGAAGTGAATCCAAAGCGACGGGAAGATAGACCCCGGGGGGAGGGGCCGGCTCCCGGCAAGCAGCGGAGCAACCCCGCACAAAATCAGGACTTTTAAAAGTCTGATCCGCTGACGGACATCGCTCCAGAGGCTAAACCGGGGCGAAGCCCACGCGGGGTCAGCGTGGCCTCAGGTCCCGCAGGGTCACAGAAGGATCGGGGGTGTCTGAGTGTCGCAGAGCTTGCGGGTATTGGAACGGGAAAGCCAGCTGCAGAGACAGAGCCGACAGTAAGCTCGCAGCTCGGGGTGACCTTGAACCGGTCGCAGGCTCGGTGAGCTCGGGGCGCGGCCGGAGGTCAGGCAGACGGGAGTGATTGGGCGCTGTTCTCTGAAGGCGCCCTGAGGAGTGGGGCCCTGGGCTCTCGGCTCCTCCGGGCCGGAGACCAGGAGGCCGCCATTTGTATTCCCATCCTCTGGAACTCTACGGAAAGCGCTCAGGGAACAAAAGCTCCTGAAAGCAAACCCGAGCGGGTTACTCACCCCGGGTAAGGGCGGTGTAATTCCGCCTGGGGCAAAGACACTTGAGAATCACTACAACAGGCCCCTCCCCCAGAAGATCAACAAGAAATCCAGCCAAGACCAAGTTCACCTACCAAGGAGTGCGGTTTCAATACCAAGGAGAGCAGCAGAATTCCAGAGGAGGAGAAAGCCAAGCACGGAACTCATGGCTTTTTTCCTGTGATTTTTTTTAGTCTTGCAGTTAATTTAATTTTTTCTTTTTCATTTTTTTTTTTTTTTCTTCTCGCCTTCGGGTAAATTTTTTTTTTTTAACTGTTACCTTTTTCTTTTTTAACGATTTTTTACTAGTTTATCTAATATATATATTTTTTCTTTTTTACATTTTTCTCAGGTGTTTTCTTTTTTAAAAAATTTTTTTCTTTTCTTTTTTTTTTTTTCTTTTCTTTGTTCTTTTTTTTTCTTTCTTCCTTTTTGAACCTTTTTTTATCCCCTTTCTCCCCACTCAAGATTTTGGATCTCTTCTAATTTGGTTAAAGCATATTTTCCTGGGGTTGTTGCCACCCTTTTAGTATTTTACTTGCCCCTTCATTTACTCTTATCTGGCCAAAATGACAAGACGTAAAAATTCAACACAAAAAAAAGAACAAGAGGCAGTACCGAAGGCTAGGGACCTAATCAATACAGACATCAGTAATATGTCAGATCTAGAGTTCAGAATGACAATTCTCAAGGTTCTAGCCGGGCTCGAAAAAGGCATGGAAGATATTAGAGAAACCCTCTCAAGAGATATAAAAGCCCTTTCTGGAGAAATAAAAGAACTAAAATCTAACCAAGTTGAAATCAAAAAAGCTATTAATGAGGTGCAATCAAAAATGGAGGCTCTAACTGCTAGGATAAATGAGGCAGAAGAAAGAATTAGTGATATAGAAGACCAAATGACAGAGAATAAAGAAGCTGAGCAAAAGAGGGACAAACAGCTACTGGACCACGAGGGGAGAATTCGAGAGATAAGTGACACCATAAGACGAAACAACATTAGAATAATTGGGATTCCAGAAGAAGAAGAAAGAGAGAGGGGAGCAGAAGGTATACTGGAGAGAATTATTAGGGAGAATTTCCCCAATATGGCAAAGGGAATGAGCATCAAAATTCAGGAGGTTCAGAGAACGCCCCTCAAAATCAATAAGAATAGGCCCACACCCCGTCACCTAATAGTAAAATTTACAAGTCTCAGTGACAAAGAGAAAATCCTGAAAGCAGCCCGGGAAAAGAAGTCTGTAACCTACAATGGTAAAAATATTAGATTGGCAGCTGACTTATCCACAGAGACCTGGCAGGCCAGAAAAAACTGGCATGATATTTTTAGAGCACTAAACGAGAAAAACATGCAGCCCAGAATACTATATCCAGCTAGGCTATCATTGAAAATAGAAGGAGAGATTAAAAGCTTCCAGGACAAACAACAACTGAAAGAATTTGCAAATACCAAACCAGCTCTACAGGAAATATTGAAAGGGGTCCTCTAAGCAAAGAGAGAGCCTACAAGTGGTAGATCAGAAAGGAACAGAGACCATATACAGTAACAGTCACCTTACAGGCAATACAATGGGACTAAATTCATATCTCTCAATAGTTACCCTGAATGTTAATGGGCTAAATGCCCCTGTCAAAAGACACAGGGTATCAGAATGGATAAAAAAAACAAAACCCATCTATATGTTGCCTCCAAGAAACTCATTTTAAGCCCGAAGACACCTCCAGATTTAAAGTGAGGGGGTGGAAAAAAATTTACCATGCTAATGGACATCAGAAGAAAGCAGGAGTGGCAATCCTTATATCAGATCAATTAGATTTTAAGCCAAAGACTATAATAAGAGATGAGGAAGGACACTATATCATACTCAAAGGGTGTGTCCAACAAGAAGATCTAACAATTTTAAATATCTATGCCCCCAACGTGGGAGCAGCCAACTATATAAACCAATTAATAACAAAATCAAAGAAACACATCAACAATAATACAATAATAGGAGGGGACTTTAACACTCCCCTCACTGAAATGGACAGGTCATCCAAGCAAAAGATCAGCAAGGAAATAAAGGCCTTAAACGACACACCGGACCAGATGGACATCACAGATATATTCAGAATATTTCATCCCAAAGCAACAGAATACACATTCTTCTCTAGTGCACATGGAACATTCTCCAGAATAGATCACATCCTCGGTCCTAAATCAGGACTCAACCAGTATCAAAAGATTGGGATCATTCCCTGCATATTTTCAGACCACAATGCTCTAAAGCTAGAACTCAACCACAAAAGGAAGTTTGGAAAGAACCCAAATACATGGAGACTAAACAGTATCCTTCTAAAGAATGAATGGGTCAACCGGGAAATTAAAGAAGAATTGAAAAAAATCATGGAAACAAATGATAATGAAAATACAACGGTTCAAAATCTGTGGGACACAACAAAGGCAGTCCTGAGAGGAAAATATATAGCGGTACAAGCCTTTCTCAAGAAACAAGAAAGGTCTCAGGTACACAACCTAACCCTACACCTAAAGGAATTGGAGAAAGAACAAGAAAGAAACCCTAAGCCCAGCAGGAGAAGAGAAATCATAAAGATCAGAGCAGAAATCAATGAAATAGAAACCAAAAAAACAATAGAACAAATCAACAAAACTAGGAGCTGGTTCTTTGAAAGAATTAATAAAATTGATAAACCCCTGGCCCGACTTATCAAAAAGAAAAGAGAAAGGACCCAAATAAATAAAATCATGAATGAAAGAGGAGAGATCACAACTAACACCAAAGAAATACAAACTATTATAAGAACATACTATGAGCAACTCTACGCCAATAAATTTGAAAATCTGGAAGAAATGGATGCATTCCTAGAAACATATAAACTACCACAACTGAACCAGGAAGAAATAGAAAGCCTGAACAGACCCATAACCAGTAAGGAGATTGAAACAGTCATTAAAAATCTCCAAACAAACAAAAGCCCAGGGCCAGACGGCTTCCCAGGGGAATTCTACCAAACATTTAAAGAAGAACTAATTCCTATTCTCCTGAAACTGTTCCAAAAAATAGAAATGGAAGGAAAACTTCCAAACTCATTTTATGAGGCCAGCATCACCTTGATCCCAAAACCAGACAAGGATCCCACCAAAAAAGAGAGCTATAGACCGATATCCTTGATGAACACAGATGCGAAAATACTCAACAAAATACTAGCCAATAGGATTCAACAGTACATTAAAAAGATTATTCACCACGACCAAGTGGGATTTATTCCAGGGCTGCAAGGTTGGTTCAACATCCGCAAATCAGTCAATGTGATAGAACACATCAATAAAAGAAAGAACAAGAACCATATGATACTATCAATAGATGCTGAAAAAGCATTTGACAAAGTACAGCATCCCTTCCTGATCAAAACTCTTCAAAGTGTAGGGATAGAGGGCACATACCTCAATATCATCAAAGCCATCTATGAAAAACCCACCGCAAATATCATTCTCAATGGAGAAAAACTAAAAGCTTTTCCACTAAGGTCAGGAACACGGCAGGGATGTCCATTATCACCACTGCTATTCAACATAGTACTAGAGGTCCTAGCCTCAGCAATCAGACAACAAAAGGAAATTAAAGGCATCCAAATCGGCAAAGAAGAAGTCAAATTATCACTCTTCGCAGATGATATGATACTATATGTGGAAAACCCAAAAGACTCCACTCCAAAACTGCTAGAACTTATACAGAAATTCAGTAAAGTGTCAGGATATAAAATCAATGCACAGAAATCAGTTGCATTTCTCTACACCAACAGCAAGACAGAAGAAAGAGATATTAAGGAGTCAATCCCATTTACAATTGCATCCAACCATAAGATACCTAGGAATAAACCTAACCAAAGAGACACAGAATCTATACTCAGAAAACTATAAAGTACTCATGAAAGAAATTGAGGAAGACACAAAGAAATGGAAAAATGTTCCATGCTCCTGGATTGGAAGAATAAATATTGTGAAAATGTCTATGCTACCTAAAGCAATCTACACATTTAATGCAATTCCTATCAAAGTACCATCCATCTTTTTCAAAGAAATGGAACAAATAATGCTAAAATTTATATGGAACCAGAAAAGACCTCGAATAGCCAAAGGGATATTGAAAAAGAAAGCCAACGTTGGTGGCATCACAATTCCGGACTTCAAGCTCTATTACAAAGCTGTCATCATCAAGACAGCATGGTACTGGCACAAAAACAGACACATAGATCAATGGAACAGAATAGAGAGCCCAGAAATAGACCCTCAAATCTATGGTCAACTCATCTTCGACAAAGCAGGAAAGAATGTCCAATGGAAAAAAGACAGCCTCTTCAATAAATGGTGCTAGGAAAACTGGACAGCCACATGTAGAAAAATGAAATTGGACCATTTCCTTACACCACACACAAAAATAGACTCAAAATGGATGAAGGACCTCAATGTGCGAAAGGAATCCATCAAAATCCTTGAGGAGAACACAGGCAGCAACCTCTTCGACCTCTGCCGCAGCAACATCTTCCTAGGAACAACGCCAAAGGCAAGGGAAGCAAGGGCAAAAATGAACTATTGGGATTTCACCAAGGTCAAAAGCTTTTGCACAGCAAAGGAAACAGTTAACAAAATCAAAAGACAACTGACAGAATGGGAGAAGATATTTGCAACTGACATATCAGATAAAGGACTAGTGTCCAGAATCTATAAAGAACTTAGCAAACTCAACACCCAAAGAACAAATAATCCAATCAAGAAATGGGCAGAGGACATGAACAGACATTTCTGCAAAGAAGACATCCAGATGGCCAACAGACACATGAAAAAGTGCTCCATATCACTCGGCATCAGGGAAATACAAATCAAAACCACAATGAGATATCACCTCACACCAGTCAGAATGGCTAAAATCAAGAAGTCAGGAAATGACAGAGGCTGGTGAGGATGTGGAGAAAGGGGAACCCTCCTACATTGTTGGTGGGAATGCAAGCTGGTGCAGCCACTCTGGAAAACAGCATGGAGGTTCCTCAGAATGTTGAAAATAGAACTGCCCTATGACCCAACAATTGCACTATTGGGTATTTACCCTAAAGATACAAACATAGAGACGCAAAGGGGCACGTGCACCCGAATGTTTATAGCAGCAATGTCCACAATAGCCAAACTATGGAAAGAACCTAGATGTTCATCCACAGATGAATGGATCAAGAAGATGTGGTATATATACACAATGGAATACTATGCAGCCATCAAAAGAAATGAAATCTTGCCATTTGCGACAACATGGATGGAACTAGAGCGAATCATGCTTAGCGAAATAAGTCAAGCAGAGAAAGACAACTATCATATGATCTCCCTGATATGAGGAAGTGGTGATGCAACATGGAGGCTTAAGTGGGTAGGAGAAGAATAAATGAAACAAGATGGGATTGGGAGGGAGACAAACCATAAGTGACTCTTAATCTCACAAAACAAACTGAGGGTTGCTGGGGGGAGGGGGTTTGGGAGAAGAGGGTGGGATCATGGACATTGGGGAGGGTATGTGCTTTGGTGAGTGCTGTGAAGTGTGTAAACCTGGTGATTCACAGACCTGTACCCCTGGGGATAAAAATATATGTTTATAAAAAATAAAAATTAAAAAAAAATAATAATAATAAAAATAAAAAGAATAATTCCAGTGTAGTTAACACAGAGTGTTATATTCATTTCAGGTGTGCAGTATAGTGATTCAACACTTTCACATATACTCAGTGGAATTTCCTTTTTTTAAAAATTTTTTTTTATAAACATATAATATATTTTTATCCCCAGGGGTTCGGTCTGTGAATCGCCAGGTTTACACACTTCACAGCACTCACCATAGCACATACACTGCCCAATGTCCATAACCAAACCCCCGTTCTCCCAACCCCCCTCCCCGCAGCAATCCTCAGTTTGTTTCGTGAGATTAAGAGTCATTTATGGTCAGTGGAATTTTCAACAGAATCTCTGCAGGCCAGAATGGAGTGGTGTGATATATTCAATGTGCTAAAAGGAAAAAAAAAAAAAAATCTGCAGCCAAGAACCCAGCAAGGGAATCATTCAGAATAGAAGGAGAGATAAAGAGTTTTGCAGACAAATAAAACTTACAGTGGTGTATAATCTATCTATCTATTTATTTATTACCAATTCTCCCATCATGATGACAGGCAGTGATTTTACACATGGATCAAGGTGCCCACTCAGGATAGGCTCCTACCCTGGCAGAGAAGGGGGAGAGAGGGCTGCTGTCTTCCTTGGTGTGAGCAGTTCAAAGAGAGGCTTCCCGGTTCCTTGAGAAACACGTTCTTGGATCACAGAGCTGGCAAAAGGCCCATTTGTGTTTTTTTGTTTGTTTGTTTTAAAGTACTTAAATACATTTCAAAGAATAGAGAAAACACCCAGAATGACAAGTTTCCTCGAGTAAATGTTACCAAAAAAAGGCTGGGAAGGGACTCTCTTTCCCTATTTTCAACAGGGACAATAAGCCTCTTACTTTAAATCTATTTTGTCCTGCCAGTGAAACTTGGCTGGGTTTGCTCAGCTGGTGTTGTCCAGGTGGCTACTGGTTGATCTAGGACAGCTTCAACTGGAAAGGCTGCACTAGCCTGAAGATGTCTGTCCTGTGGCAGAGGGCAAGGCAATGGTACAAGCAGTTTCCAACCTCTGCTAGAGTCATATTCCCTGAACTCTCAGTGGCTGAGTCAAGTCACAGGTTGGAGCCCAGAAGCAGAGTGTGAAGGCATTAACAATATGTGGCAGAACGCTGGCTGGATGTAAGGAAGGCTGAATGATTGGGGGTATTTTCCTCATTATCCTGTCACAGATGTGGCCAAACATGAATTAGTTCTGGATTTGAGCCTGAAGCATCTGTGAGGAATCCTGGCACAGCTGAACCAGAGATGTGGATATTAGGGAGCAAGCTCAGGAGATATGTAGGTTGGTGGAAGTGATGACCGAGTGATAGTGGGTGTGCCCGTAGATGCCCTGGAGAGTGTGTGAGTTGAGAAGAGCAGAGAAAGATGGGTCATGGAATGAAATTCCTCCTTCTATCCCTCTGGGTGATGAAATTCCCAACCTCATGGTTGGGGAGCACTGCCTGCCCTCTGGGCCTGCCACAGGTCCCCATGTTTCTTTCTTCTGTTCCCCATGGCAGGACCCCTTACATTAATCTTGTAGGAACCACCCCCACAAGGAGCCCCCCAAATGCAATGCTGCCCTTGGAGTTGTGTACAGGAAGGTTCTGCTGGAATCCCTGTGCTCTGCATGGCCTCCCTGTGCTCTCCAGCTTCTCTCTTCAGGTGTGGGCTCTGCCCCTCAAGTGCACATCACAGGGCCAGAGGAGGACGGGGTCCGAGTTGTGTGCATGTCCCCAGGGTGGTTCCCAAACCCCCAAGTGCAGTGGAGAGCTCTCAGTGGAGAGAAGTTCCTGACGTTCTCTGAGACCCAAGCCCAAGATGCTGAAGGGCTGTTCACCATAGAGGCCGCTCTTGTGGTGAGGGACAGCTCTTCAGGGAATGTGACCTGCTCAGTCCTCAACCCCATCCTAGGCCAGGAGAAGGCAATAGCCATTTTCATCCCAGGTCAGTACTACTTCTCACTCCTAAAAGGGTGGGATGGTCTGGTTGGGGGTCCCTGTGTGTGCTGGGCTGGGCCATCCTGAGCAGTGCCCTGGTGGGGTGTCTGGCTGGGCACAGTACCCTTCTTCCCTCAGAGTTCTCCCTGAAAGCTGGCTTTCATGGTGATCCTGACTGTGCTGATGCTCCTACTCCTTGGGGCTGCTTTTTACATCATGAAAGAACATACTGCAAAGCTCGAGGAAATGCAGGAATGGGAGAAACTGCACAGAGACAAGGAGCAGGACCAGCAGAAAAAGGAGGAGGCACTGAAGGCCAGAGGTAAGGCAGGACAGGGCCAAGGCAGACAAGTGAGGAAGCTGGTGCAGAGGAGAAGCAGATAGTAGGGACCTTGGCCAGGAGCAGGGGGCTGAGGAGGACCAAAGAGGACAGGTGGGGCTGTGGAGGCTCAAGGGTTCTGGAGTTAGATCTTCATGGAGACATATAGATGCTCTTGCGGGTTTTCTAGGTGCAGTCTTTGCTGCTCTTAGTGATGGGAGTTTAAGAGTATTTTTCAATTTTTTTTCAGATGAACTCCAAGGAGATCTTGGTATGTTGTGTCCTTTTCCCAGAAGTTTCTGTGTCACATTTGTAGGAGACATTCTGATTCTTAGCTCACCCATTTCCTGTGCTGCCTTTCAGACTGGAGGAAATCTGTTTACCTGGCTGGTGAGTGACTGTCCATATGTCCTTGGGTCTCTTGCCCCCTAAGCCATAGTGTCCCCTCTCTGTTTCATGCAGAGACATGACGACCCATCCCTGATGAAGTGGAAACTGGCCCGAGGTAGAGCTTGTTCCATGGGCTTTCCCCACCTGGGCTATTTTTCGCACATGGTGCTTTGAAACCTCGAATGATGGTGGTCACTGAGTCGGTCATGCATTTTGGGTTGATCTACCCACCTCCTTTGTAGCCTTTTAGTCTTCAGTGCAACTGGTTCTCAGTCAACCTGAATACGCTGGAACGTTTTAGAGAAACTATATAAATAAATGGGGTCATTAAATTTAGGAGTGTGTTCCCTCCACATAACACCATCGTGGGAGAGTCTTTTCTCTGCAGTTCCTGGAGGTACTGATCACAAAGTGTTGGGTAGAGGATAGACAGAGCTTGGTTGGGAATGTCGTGGGGTAAGTTGTCAGTGGTCCAGTGTTGTGTTTTCTGAGAATGTTTGGACACTTATCCTAGTGCTCACCTAACATCCCGGTTCTTAATTCATCTCCCCTTTTGTGTTATTTCCCACATCTATCTTTCCTGGAAATCATTGGAATTAGATGTTACATCCATTGGATGTTATAATGGTTTCTTACATTCATGGAATAATGTATACTTTATTCCCTAAAACATTTTCATACATTGTATAATTTTTGACCTTTAAAGCCAATTGAAAGCAGATGGGATACAAGTTTTGCTTTTTTTTTTTTTTTTTCATGTGAAAATTTCTTTATTTGGGGATGCAATTAATATTGGGATTCATTTCAGAAAAATTCTGTGGATTAAATTTGTTAGTATTATGCATTTTCTTTTGTTAATCAAGAATGGTTGGACATAGTGTATTGTTCTTTGAAGGAATACTGTTTTTATTGAAAATTTATTTGAAATGCACATTTTGACTTATTGTTGAATCCCCTTGCACCCCATAAAAAAAAGAAGAAACAGATTTAGATGTTGAATGTATTTATGCTGAGTACCTCCCACACTGCTACCAATTATTTTAACCATGAAGTTTCTTTAGAGATTAAAATTCTTCTCCACTGGCCCCAGGAAATCTACCTGACTCTTATGGGTTCAGAGTTTCCACAGAAGTTGTGTCTGTTCTATTGTTCAGAAAATCAAATGCATATAGATAACTGGTCTTGCAATGCTTGTGTGCATAAAATTGAATTAATAACTTTTTATCCTACGTGCCTTCCATAATACCCACCACCTGGCTCCCCCAACATCCCACTCCCCGCCCCTTCAAAACCTTCAGGTTGTTTTTCAGAGTCCATAGTCTCTCATGGTTCATCTCTCCTTTTAATTTCCCTCCACTCTCTTCTCCTCTCCATCTAAGAGTTTTTTCACCTTAGAGATTCTTAATGTTATAATCAATTGTTCAATTTTACATTCTGTTCATTTATCTCTTTAGACTCTGCTGAATTTATTTATTTATTTCTAAAATTTTGTCTCTTCTGGTTAAGATTGTTTTTCTTGGTTGACTCTTAAATCTACTTGTCTGTAGGAGAATAGAAGTTTAAGAGTTAAGAGTGCTTTTGATTTTTAATTTAATTGTCATTTTGATGGTTTTACTATTCATCTACATGTATCTTTTATTTTTTTTTAATTTCTTTTCAGTGTTCCACAATTCATTGTTTATGCACCACACCCAGTGCTCCATGTAATTGGGCCCTCCATAATACCCACAATCAGGCTCACCCAACCTCCCACCCCCCTTCCCTCCCAGACTCAGTTTGTTTCTCAGAGTTTTTTATTTTAATGTTGTGGTTTTTAAGATTCAGGACACTAACTTGGCTAAGGTCACACAGCAGGAACTGGCAGGCATGGAACTCAGCCTCCAATGCTGGCTCTCTGACTGGTGGTCCAGGGAATTTCCCAGAACATCCTACTGTCTGCCCATGTCAGGAGGGTATCTCCTCTCTGGCCTCTCTCCTTACTCTGTTGATAGTATCACCTGTAGCAGAGAGAGGAGGCAAGTGCCAGTAGATCAATACTATGCAGACTTGTTCTGGCTCATGTTTCACCAGGGTGTCTTCCCTTTCAGCCCTGAAGAAGTCACAGCTATATGCAGGTAAGTGACTCAGTTTCCTTTGGCTTTAACTTCCCAGCATCAACTGTACCACATTCTCTGTCATTGGACAGTGCACCAGGATGGGGTTGATGTCCCTGATCTCCTTGTTATGTTTGTTGTGTCCTTCTGAAGACTGCAGGGACTGTCCTTGGGATCACAGATCTGCCTCTATTCTGACCCATCCTCTACTGTAGGTTGCTGTTAGAATTAGCAACACCCACCGAACACACCTCGTTCAACGGATAGTTTTGTTGGTCCAGTGACAACAGAGTGGTCATTTGTAAGGGCAGTTGGACCATGGCATTGATGTGTACTTTAGAATTTGCTGTCTCTGGAAGATTTCAGAAATCAAGCTTGCCTGCTTAGGACTGAGGTCTTCCTTAAGGGATCCTTGTTTCTGAGTCCATTTTACCCTGAAATTCCTACCTCTTTCTGGACCTTCCTTTGGTTTTCCTGGTTTGTTTGCTTGTTTGTTTTTGCTGTTTCTCTGGAATGATGGTCTTCATTTTGCTTCTGCATGCTCTGACTCCTTGTCCAAGCCAGGTATCTTCCTCTAAACCTCCATGGTTGTTTTGGAAGTAGTTTTCTTTAGGTTAGCTGTTCTGATTCCAGATCCAGAGCCTCCAGGATGTTTAGGGAGTCCTGGTAGTGGATTTGTGAGATACTGGCCATTATATACAAAATTCTATGTACATCTTTGTATTACAGTGTTAAGAAATTAATTTTTCAAAGGACAGTAACTTATAATTGTTCACAACCATTATCTCTCCTTTTAGGAGAATTCTGGGTTTACCTGATGGGCTCAGTACTGGATAGATATATTAGGGACAATGTGTGAGGATGGCAATAGGAGAAGCTCAGAGGAGTGAAAATTGTTTACCAGAGAAAATCTGGGAGTAAATCAGGGAAAGAAAATGTGGTTGGAGAAGAGAGGAGGAGATGAGAAGGAAAGTGGAGAGCCTGTGATTCTCTCAGAGACACTTTGGGTGGTTGAGAGTAGAAGAGACACTTTGGGTTACTTTGGGTAGAAGAGACACCACAAATGACAGCCATTGTGGTTAGAGTGGGAAGTACACAGAGGACATGCAAGTTATTGGGTGCACAAAAAGTAATAACTTTCTTGACACATGTTTGAGAGATTTCTGGAAAGACTTATATTTATTTTACGGTGCTTTGAAGTAATTTTCTAACTGGGTTTGCTTCACATAATGAGGCCATTTCACCCTGCCAGTAGTAGTCGGGGGAGGAGTGTGATCCTAGGGTTGCTAATGCAATGAAAGGTTATCCAGAGCACCCTCTAGCACTGGGGTGGGTTAAGAATCTGGGCTGTTTGAATCCATAAGACATGCCTTTTCTGTCCTGGCTGTTTCTATTTATGATCAGGGACACAGCCTGTGAGAACAGAGAATGGAGATCCATTGGGTAAGAGTCTATGTTGACCAGATGTGTGAGGCAAACTCTTTAGAGAGCTTCACTGAATCTTGGGGCTTATCTGTTAAAAATGTGGATTAAATAGGCTTCTTTTAGCATCACCCCATTCTCTGCTGGATTGAAATGCCTGTGTTTTTAAGTATACCTTATATATGTTCTTTTTATTTTGTAAGGATTGACATCCTTACAGTAGAATCAACACTTTCACATAGGAGGGCTCTTAATGTGATGTAAACAAATGTCTGATATGATCTTATTCATGAAATTGGAAGAATAATTTCTGATGAACAGCTTGCTGTGGAATGAGGTGAAAAATGCACTTGGACCACGAAAGTGCACAGCATAGCTCTGGGTGCACTGTGGAGTCTCAGAATGGAACACCAACTCCCTTTCTCCTCTTCCTTCTTCTCCTCCTGATTCCTCGTCTTTGCTAATCTGTGTCAGTTGTCATATAGGAATGTAGAGTTTGCTGTCAGCCAATGTCTTAGTGAAAAACAAGTGAAGTTCCCTTTTCTCAAAATGTGACATGTCCACCCACTTCATGTGATCTGTTTGTATAAGCAAATTAACAGAGCTGGACGTTCTACTTTATCTGAATAAACCTGTGGGAGAATAGGGGTCCCACGTTGTCAGCAAATATTCAACAACGTGTCCTGTTCTTATTTTAGAATCATTCTAATTTTGTTCTGGAGTCTCTGTCCTGTTGGAGGTCACAGCTTTACTGGTGCAGACTTTTCAGGGCCTTATGACAGATATACATTTGTTGTGATCAGTTAGCTTCTTTTCTTCTTCCCAAAATGGAGTATGAAGGTTGGAGGAGTTTATGCTTTGCGTCACTGAAGGAGGGGATCCCTGTATTCCTCTCTTGCTCATTTCAGGTCCTCACTTTATAGAGGGTAGCTTGATATGGTCCTTAGGATAATTGGGTTTGAGGCTCCATCTAGGTTTTTGGAGAAATTGTTATTTCACCCTTGCTGCATTCGTATCTCCAGTTCCTTAATCTTACTCACATCTGTAAAGTCCTCTCTGCCAAAACATATTCACAGTTTCTGGGGCATAGGAAAGAGCCGTATTTGGGGGCTGATCATGTGTGGTGTCTCCTGCTGCCTTTGATCTCTCTAGGTGATTATAAGGAGAAGCAGATGACTAGACCCTGTACACACAGGGATGTTTTTCCTTGCAATACTCCACAATACAGGAAAGCAAATTCATTACTTTCTTTCACTAGATGTAGGTCTTTCTTGTTTTGAACTTCTCTCTCTCCTTCCTTGAATCTTCTCCATTACCTCTTGATGGGGCAAGATTTCCCTGGTGCCATATCCTGAGTTCTCCTCACCCATGGCTGAGAGTCCTCCTCCAAGTGCAGCAATTAATTAAGCATAAGTATTAAGTCAAGTTCTGGTGTTTGAGGGCATGGGGGTCCTGTAGGCCACTAATTGGCCCCTTGTTTCCTAAAAATAAAGGCCCCTCTGAAAAGCTGGGGGATCCAATATCAGGCTGGTTGATGGGATTCCATGCTAAACCATTCTTGCTGCTGAGACAGAGCATGTGTGTGCCAGGGGACAAACAAGTCCAAGCAGCAGTCATCAAAGAGCATGCTGTGAGGAAACAGGTTCCCCTGGCTGAAGTCCCTCACTGGATGGCGGTAAAATTCTTGCTCATGCCCATTGAGCTGGGTGGGTATAGTGTCCCACAGTGTGGTGGGCTACCCAGGGGCTGCCCACCTGAAGGTTGCTTTGAGCAGGCCGGAGAGGACATCACGGCATGTTATAGAGACTTTGGGGTAGGTGGGTGGGTGGGCAGAACCAAATTTGGGGGGCTGTATGGGTATGGAGGCAGCCTCTGGTCAGTGGACAGTTTGCTGATATCCAGGGGGACACCCTGAGTGATGCAGGACAAGGCAGGTGACATTGCTGTCACAAACTTTCTGGGCAGTTGCTCTTGGGTGTCAGCTGAGCCACTGGGCAAGCTCAGGGGGCTGAGGGGAACATGGTGATGGCAGGAAGGGATTCCAGGGGGAAGAAGCTGGGTAAGGGGGAAACCCAGCACAGGAGGTGAAGCAGAGGGGGAGGAATTGGAGGATGAGAGAGCCAGAGCACTGAGTGAAGGGTGACCCAGGGAGGAGGCTGACAGTGAGGGGTGGCTATCAGAGCCTTGAACATGGGGGTGGGGACTGCTCCAGGAAGCCCAGGGGTTGGGATTGCCCAGGGAAGACCACAGGATGGGTAGCTGAGCAGGGAGTAAAGTCCTGTCTCATCATAGCCCAAGGTTGGTCCAGGCACTGGCTCCCACTGATCCTGATGTGGCTCATGCCGTGTCTTAATTTGGAGGTACAGATGCCCTCACTCAAGTCTCCTCAGGGCCCTGGGAGGTGGGAAATGCCAGGGGAAAGTGCAGGTTGGTGAGATCAGGTAGGGAGCTTCCCATGTTCATGGCTGGTGGAAGGACATGAACATTGGCAGGCTGGTCGGGGAGCACATTTTGCTCTGATTAACATCAGAAAGGTGTTCATTGCAGGGAGTTCACAGGACTGAGATCAGGAAGAACATCAGGACAGCTTCCAAGCATGGCATGGCTTTAACAAATCTTTGTCCATTCAGAAAAGCTCCATGGTGGCTGTGCAGGATGCTAGGAGGGGCGGGGCCTGGATAAGTGTCCTGAGGGCTGGGGTTCCTCACACTGGTGTGAAGACAGAGTCCCTACTTGTCCTATTCAGTCAGATGATAGTAGAAAGACCTGCCCCTTCACAGCAGGGACATTGTCCCAGGGCACATACTCCACCAGCTGGGCTCTGGGGGAAGAGACAAATAGGCAGGATCACAGGGAGAGCTGTCTTTCTGGCAGGGATAGCAGTGGAGTGGGGACGCCATTTTTCTGGAATCTCACTGTAACTGTTCCAAAGCTCCTGGTGCCCAGTTCTCTACAATGAATACAGAGGCAAGTTGAGGGGGCTCTTGGAACTCAGCCAGGTCAGAGCTTATCTGGTTATCAGTGGGCAGAGAATGGCCATAAGGAGAGCTCCTTGTGTATGCCAGTCGCAATGTGGGGGCCTGTAGGCCCCATGTGTTCCTCAACCCCATGCTTTCTGGTGTCTATGCCTCCCCTACAAGCCTGTCTTCCTGCCCTTCAGCCTCCACCTGTGCCTCTCAGATGACTAGACTGGTCTGTTCAGGTTGTCTACATCTTCCTAAGTCAGTCTGGGTCAGTTGTGTGTTTCTAGGAATAGACCCATTTCCTTTAGATATATAATTGGTTGGTATGCAATTATTCATAGTCTTTCATGATTCTACATATTCCCGTCCTACCCGTTGTAATAACCCTCTTTTATTTCTTCTTTTTTTTTATATTATATTAATCACCGTACAGTACTATGTCTCTTTTTTTCTTAGACTAGCTATCTTTTTGCCAGTTTGTGTTCATCATCTTCTAGAACCAGCTTTTAGTTTCATTGATCCTTTTGATTGTTTTTCTGGCCTCTATTTCATTTAATTCTGCTCTGATTTTTTATTATCTCTTTCCTTTTGTTAACTTTGGGCTTAATTTGTCCCTATTTTTCTAGTTCACTGAAGTGTAAAGGCAGATTGACGTCTTTCTAATTTTTTGTTGCTCTAAACTACCTCTCAGAACTGCTTTTACAGCAACCCACAAAATTTGATATATTGTATTTTCATTTTCACTTGTTTGAGACCATTATTTTATTTCCCTTTTGATTTCCTCTTTGACCTGTTGATTGTGTTACCAAACTCGGACTAGTTGAGCACCCAATGCCCAGTAAGCCGATGTCTGAGACATGGGTTTTGAAACAAAGAAAGCTTCCTTGTCACAAGGAAAGCCTAGTGAGAAGGCCGGCTATCATTCCCAAGGCTGCATTGCCCTCTGGTGGAAAAGGGACAGCCACTACTTGTTTGGGAAAGGAGGTGAATGTAGGTAGGTGAAGGAGGACGATGAGGTGTTTCTGGAAACTTTGAGAGGGTGGGCCTTGAAAGAATCTGGAGCTCTATATTCTTCTGGAAAATAAGGCACCCCATTAGGGACATGGAATGATCAGGTATGTCAGATAATTTTGAGACAAATGTTTCTTTCCACTCCCCATTAGGTGGATAAACCGGGAGTAGGGGTAAAAAGCAAAGTAAATGATTGATCATGCATGAGGTTAAGACATGCAAAAACATCCTTAGTAGGGAATAAAACGTGATGTGCAGCTAAGATAATAATGCAACTAATACAATATAGTTCTGCGTATGCTTTCAAGACTAGTCCAAGAATCTGGCCTCAGGTGTCTGGCCTCAATTGTCTAAAATTTTGTCCTCTCTTTCCCACATATTTTTAGGTCTACTCAGTTTCCTTTTGTTCATTTTTACTTTGATACCAATGTAGTCAGAGAAGTTGGCGGATATGATTTCAATCTTCTTTTTTTAAATTATTATTAAATTAATTTATTTTCAGAAAAACTGTATTCATTATTTTTTCACCACACCCACTGCTCCATGCAATCCGTGCCCTCTATAATACCCACTACCTGGTACCCGAACCTCCCACCCCCCCGTCACTTCAAACCCCTCAGGTTGTTTGTCAGAGTCCATAGTCTCTCATGATTCACCTCCCCTTCCAATTTACCCAAACTCCCTTCTCCTCTCTAACACCCCTTGTCCTCCATGCTATTTGTTATGCTCCACAAATAAGTGAAACCATATGATAATTGACTCTCTCTGCTTGACTTATTTCACTCAGCATAATCTCTTCCAGTCCCGTCCATGTTGCTACAAAAGTTGGGTATTCGTCCTTTCTGATGGAGGCATAATACTCCATAATGTATATGGACCACATCTTCCTTATCCATTCATCCATTGAAGGGCATCTTGGTTCTTTCCATACTTTGGCGACCGTGGCCATTGCTGCTATAAACATTGGGGTACAGATGGCCCTTCTTTTCACTCCATCTGTATCTTTGGGGTAAATACCCAGGAGTGCAATTGAAGGGTCATAGGGAAGCTCTATTTTTAATTTCTTGAGGAATCTCCACACTGTTCTCCAAAGAGGCTGCACCAACTTGCATTCCCACCAACAGTGTAAAAGGGTTCCCCTTTCTCCACATCCTCTCCAACACATGTTGTTTCCTGTCTTGCTAATTTTGGCCATTCTGACTGGTGTAACGTGATATCTCAATGTGGGGTTTTTTTTCATTTATTTATTTTCAGCATAACAGCATCATTATTTTTTCACCACACCCAGTGCTCCATGAAATCCATGCCCTCTATAATACCCACCACCTGGTACCCCGACCTCCCACCCCCCCGCCACTTCAAACCCCTCAGATTGTTTTTCAGAGTCCATAGTCTCTCATGATTCACCTCCCCTTCCAATTTACCCCAACTCCCTTCTCCTCTCTAACTCCCCATGTCCTCCATGCTTTTTGTTATGCTCCACAAATAAGTGAAACCATATGATAATTGACTCTCTCTGCTTGACTTAGTTCACTCAGCATAATCTCTTCCAGTCCCGTCCATGTTGCTACAAAAGTTGGGTATTCATCCTTTCTGATGGAGGCATAATACTCCATAGTGTATATGGACCACATCTTCCTCATCCATTCATCCGTTGAAAGGCATCTTGGTTTTAATTTGAATCTCCCTGAGGGCTAGTGATGATGAACATTTTTTCATGTGTCTGATAGCCATTTGTATGCCTTGATTGGAGAAGTGTCTGTTCATATCTTCTGCCCATTTTTTTTTATATGTTTGCCTGTTTCGTGTGTGTTGAGTTTGAGGAGTTCATTATAGATCCTGGATATCAACCTTTTGTCTGTACTGTAATTTGAAAATATCTTCTCCCATTCTGTGGGTTGCCTCTTTGTTTTTTTGACTGTTTCCTTTGCTGTGCAGAAGCTTTGGATTTTGATGAAGTCCCAAAAGTTTATTTTCGCTTTTGTTTCCTTTGCCTTTGGAGACATATCTTGAAAGAAGTTGCTGTGGCTGATATCGAAGAGATTACTGCCTATGTTCTCCTCTAGGATTCTGATGGATTCCTGTCTCACATTGAGGTCTTTTGTCCATTTTGAGTTCATCTTTGTGTACGGTGTAAGAGAATGGTCGAGTTTCATTCTTCTACTTATAGCTGTCCAGTTTTCCCAGCACCATTTATTGAAGAGACTGCCTTTTTTCCACTGTATATTTTTTCCTGTTTTGTCGAAGATTAATTGACCATAGAGTTGAGTGTCCATATCTGGGCTCTCTACTCTGTTGACTGGTCTATGTGTCTGTTTTTATGCCAGTACCATGCTGTCTTGGTGATCACAGCTTTGTAATAAAGTTTGAAATCAGGTAACGTGATGCCCCCAGCTTTATTTTTGTTTTTCAACATTACCTTAGCTATTTGGGGTATCTTCTGATTCCGTACAAATTTTTGGATTATTTGCTCCAACTCTTTGAAGAATACTGGTGGAATTTTGATTGGAATGGCATTAAAAGTATAGGTTGCTCTAGGCAGTATAGATATTTTAACAATGTTTATTCTTCCTATCCAAGAGCATGGTATGGTCTTCCATCTTTTTGTGTCTTCTTCAATTTCTTTCATGAGTGTTCTGTAGTTCCTCAAGTACAGATGCTTTACCTCTTTGGTTAGGTTGATTCCCAGGTATCTTATGGTTCTTGGTGCTATAGTAAATGGAATCGATTCTCTAATTTCCTTTTCTGTATTTTCATTGTTAGTGTATAAGAAAGCCACTGATTTCTGCACATTGACTTTGTATCCTGCCACGTTGCTGAATTGCTGTATGAGTTCTAGTAGTTTGGGGGTGGAGTCTTTTGGATTTTCCATATAAAGAATCATGTCATCTGCGAATAGAGAGAGTTTGACTTCTTCATTACCAATTTGGATACATTTTATTTCCCTTTGTTGTCTGATTGCTGTTGCTAGGACTTCTAATACTATGTTGAACAGGAGTGGTGAAAGTGGACATCCTTGTCGTGTTCCTGATCTCAACGGGAAGGACGCCAGCTTTTTCCCATTGAGGATGAAATTTGCTGTGGGTCTTTCATAGGTAGATTTGATGAAGTTCAGGAATGTTCCCTCTATCCCTATACTTTGAAGCGTTTTAATCAGGAACGGATGCTGGATTTTTGTCAAATGCTTTTTCTGCATCAATTGAGAGGACCATGTGGTTCTTCTCTCTTCTCATATTAATTTGTTGTACCACATTGATTGATTTGCGAATGTTGATCCATCCTTGTAGCCCAGGGATGCATCCCACCTGATCATGGTGGATAATCTTTAATGTGCTGTTGGATCCTGTTGGCTAGGATCTTGTTGAGAATCTTAGCATCCAAATTCATCAGTGATATTGGTCTGAAATTCTGCTTTTTGTAGGGTCTTTGCCTGGTTTGGGGATCAGGGTAATGCTGGCTTCATAGAAAGAGTCAGGAAGGTTTCCTTCTGCTTCAATTTTTACAAACAGCTTCAGGAGAATAAGTGTTATTTCTTCTTTGAAAGTTTGGTAGAATTCCCCAGGGAATCCATCAGGTCCTGGGCTCTTGTTTTGGGGGAGGTTTTTGATCACTGCTTCAATCTCGTCACTAGATATCGGTCTATTCAGGTTGTGGATTTCTTCCTGGTTCAATTTTGGGAGTTTATAGTTTTCCAGGAATGCATCCATTTCATCTAGGTTCCTTAGCTTATTGGCATATAACTGTTGATAATAACTTCTGATGATTGTTTCTACTTCCTTGGTGTTCGTTGTGATCTCTCCCTTTTCATTCATAATTTTATGAAATTGGGCTTTCTCTCTTTTCTTTTGGATTAGTGTGGCCAATGGTTTATTGATCTTATTGATTCTTTCGAAAAACCAGCTTCTAGTTTTATTGATACATTCTACTGTATCTCTGGTTTTTACCTCATTGATCTCAGCTCTAATCTTGATGATTTCCCTTCTTATGTATGGAGTTGGTTTGATTTGTTGTTGATTCTCCAGTTCTTTAAGGTGTAGAGACAGCTGCTGTGTTCTGGATTTTTCAATTTTTTTGAGGGAGACTTGGATGACTATGTATTTCCCCCTTAGGACCGCCTTTGCTGTATCCCATTGGTTTTGGACCAAAGTGTCTTTATTCTCATTGGTTTCCATGGATTGTTTCAGTTCTTCTTTGATCTCCTGGTTGATCCAAGCATGCTTAAGCAAGGTGGCCTTTAGCTTCCAGGTGTTTGAGTTCCTTCGGAACTTTTCCTTGTGATTGAGCTCCAGTTTCAAAGCATTGTGGTCTGAGAAGATGCAGGGAATCATCTCAGTCTTTTGGTATCGGCTGAGTCCTGATTTGTGACCCAGTATGTGCTCTATTCTGGAGAAGGTTCCATGTGCCCTTGAGAAGAATGAGTATTCTGTTGTTTTAGGGTGGAATGTTCTGTATATATCTATGAGGTCCCTCTGGTCCAATGTGTCATTCAATGCTCTTGTTTCTTTATTGATTTTCTGCTTCAATGATCTGTCTATTTCTGAAAGAGGCGTGTTAAGATCTCCAATGATTAGTGTATTCATATCAATATGACTCTTTATCTTGATTAACAGTTTTCTTAAGTAATTGGCTGCTCCCATATTGGGAGCATAGATATTTACAATTGTTAGATCATCTTGGTGGATAGTCCCTTTAAGAATGATGTAGTGTCCTTCTGTATCTCTGACCACAGTCTTTAGTTTAAAGTCTAATTTATCTGATATGAGAATCGCTACCCCAGCCTTCTTTTGAGGCCCATTGGCATGAAAGATGCTTCTCCATCCCTTCACTTTCAGTCTGGGTGTATCTTTAGGTTCAAAATGGGTCTCTTGTAGACAACATATGGATGGGTCCTGTCGTTTTATCCAATCTGCAACCCTGTGCTGTTTTATGGGCGCATTTAGGCCATTCACATTGAGGGTGATTATTGATAGATACGTTTTTATTGACATCGAGTTACCTTTGAAGTCTTTCTTTCTGTAGACTGTCTCTATATTTCTGTTCAATGCTATTCTTAGGATTTTTCCTCTTTTATAGAACCCCCCTTAATATTTCCTGCAGTGTTGGCTTGGTGGTCGCATAGTCTTTTAAGCCTTGCCGGTCTTGGAAACTCTTTATCTCTCCATCCATTTTGAATGTCAGTCTTGCTGGATAAAGTATTCTTGGCTGCATGTTCTTCTCATTTAGTGCCCTGAATATATCTTGCCAGCCTTTTCTGGCTTGCCAGGTCTCCGTGGACAGGTCTGATGTTATTCTGATGGGCTTCCTTCTGTAAGTAAGGAGCCTCTTTGCCCTGGCGGCTTTCAAGAGATTATACCTACAATTATAATTCCTCAATTTGACTATCAGGTGCTTTGATGTTTTTTTGGAATGTATAATCTTGGGTGGAGACCGTTCAGTCTCTAGTACATGAACGCTGGTTCCATTCGCGAGAATGGGAAAATTTTCATGAAGGACTTGTTCCACTATATCTTCTAGACTTCTTTCTTTCTCCTCCCCTTCAGGGATTCCAATAATTCTGACGTTGGAATGCTTCATGGCATCATTTATTTCCCTGATTCTGTTTTCATGGTTTCTAAGCTGTTTGTTCCAGGCTTCCTCCTGATCCTTTCTCTCTATCTGTTTGTCTTCCAGATCACTAATTCTATCTTCTGTCTCAGTTACCCTAGCTTTGAGAGAGTTTAGATTAGATTGGAACTCATTGAGAGCACTGTGAACCTCCTCCCTGGTAGCTTTAAGCTCTGCCCTAACATTGTGAACATCCTGTCTGGTAGCTTTCAGCTCACTCCTAATCAATTCCGTTTGGTCATCCATGGCTTTCTCCAACCTAGCTATTGCCTGGGTAATTGTTAGCCTGAATTCTCTTTCCGACATATTGTCTATGTTGATAGCCATTAGCTCTGTTGCAGAAGGTCCATCCTCTGTATTTTTCTTCTGTTGGGCATTCCTCCTCCTAGTCATTTTGGTGGGAGATGACTGAACAGATGTAGCTGGATGTATCAACCATGGTGCAGTCAAGGTGCACCCTGGAACACTTCTGAGCAATCAGGATTCCCCACCCAAACAAGAGACAAAAGAAAAAAAGAAAAGAAAAAGAGAGAGAGAGAGAGAGAGAGACAGGAAAGAAAGGGAAGATGAAAGAGAAGGTTTATCCCAGGTGGGCCCTAAGGTAAGATTTATTAAGTAGACAAACAAAAAGACTGATACAAATATATGACAAGAGAATATATATATATATATTCTTCCTTTATTTGTATATATCTATACAAATAAAGGAAGAACCTCGTCAGAAAGAACCCCAAGTGTAAGATTTATATGCTATCAGGACAAACACAAAAACGCAGAAACACTGGTGGAAGAAGATGGGAGAGTAGTTATAAATTCTCAGTGTGTGCGAGGAAGGTTGTTCTGATTCTTCCTGCATGTATCTTGATGTCTTTGTTAAAGGACTCAACTTTCCTAAGATAAAGGGGATTAAAAATTGGTTTACCTATAGGGGTAGTATTGATTGGGGAAAGGGGATTACTTTGAAGTTTAACTCTATATGAATATTAGAGGATAAAACTAAAAAGGAATAAACTAGACTAAACTAAACTAAAATTTTTAAAAAAAGGAATTCAAAAAATAAAAATGCAAAAGAGAAACATAGGTGTATGTATCAAAAAGTTCAGGTTAGAAGGGTATTATGGAATTTGATGTACTGTACAGCTCGCTGTGATGGTAAATAGGTTAAACAAATTACCTATGTGTAAAAAAAAAAAAAAAATGAACCAGAATAGTGGGAACGAGTGAACAATAAAAGTTTTCCTATGAAGCAGTGGTTGTTCTCTTGTAGTCCTTTTTTTAAATTTTCCCTCTCTCTCTCTCTCTTTTTTTTTTTTCTTTCTTTCTTGGTTTGTTACCTGGGGTAGGGGCTTGCCACGTGGGTTGTCCGTCAATGATGTTCCTGAGTTAAGTCCTTCCACCCCCCTCAAGGGGGTGGGCGCTGAGGAAACTGTTTTTTTTCAGGCTTTTGTTTTCTGGCGGTTTTTATGTTTGTTCACTTTTTTTTCTCTCACCTTGACCGCTTTTGATGTTTTTTTTAGTTTTAGAGGAAAACAAACCGCACCCTGATCCTCCTCTCAGAGAGAAGCCTCAGTCTGGGTGCAGAGCCTAAATAAGTTCCCCCTTGGCCACTGGCAGAGCAGGTTCCAAGTTGCAGACCCTGGGGACGCAGGATCTTTTGTTTGTACCCAAAGCCAAGGCAGTGGCGGCTGTCTGGGAGCTCCAAACCGCCAGAGAGGTTCCAAGCAGTGATCGCACACTGAGATTTTCCCGCTGGCCTGGAGTGGTAGTGCCTGGTCTTGCTGGGTCTAAGAGTGCCCGGCTTGCACGCACCTCTTTCAGGCGTGGCTGTGGGTCGCGCGCGCATCTCGGACACTGAGAACGGGGCGCAGGTCCGAAAGCACCAGGCTGGTCTTTTGCGTACCTCTGTCAGGGGAGAGTTTGAGGCGTGCGGCTTAGGCTCTGAAACAATGGCGTGGGTCAAAGAGCGCAGGCCGGGCCTTTGTAACTCTCTCAGGAGAGCAGGAGGGACATGCGCGCCTATCTCAGGCTTTGTAGTAGGACTTGCGCATTCTGCTGACTGGCCTGGCTCCCATCCCCTCACAGGAGCTAAAACCCACACATTCTCGGGCGTGCTGGCAGCTTAGGGACCAAGACCTGGTTTCCCCGCCCCACTCTGTCTGCCTCAGCGCCAGGGAGGCTGTCCTGGGACCGGGGACTTAAGCCCCTGTCCCTAGCTGTCCTGATTCCCACAATTTCCCCCCTGCAATCCTTTGCTCTTTTGGAGTGCTTTCAACCAGTCTCCAAGTTAATGCTGGTCCCCAGACGCAGGGCACTCTAGCTTGTATTGGGGTATTACTTTCCAACTGGTCACCTCTGGTGGCTCCCTCCCCCTTTTGTTTATCTTCTGATGTCAGTCCGCAGTTCCCACTCCGCAGTTCCCACTCCGCTTTACCTGCCCACGGTGTCTTCTGCCCCTGTAGAGATCCAGACATGTATAATTCTGATCTCAGGCTGATTTCATGGGTGAATGGAGTTCTTTGGTAGGTCATCAGCTCACTTTGGGGTACAGGCTGAAAAGGCACCTCCTCCTACTCCCCCGCCATCTTGTCCCCCTCTCACCTGATTTCAATCTTCCTAATTTCGTTAAGATTTCTGTGTTTCATCAGGGGATCTATCCTATCAATGTACACATGAGAAGAATATGCATTCCTCTGCTGCTGAACAGAATGTTCTGTAAATGTCTCATTTTTTTCTGAAGTGTGGTTACATTCTGTTTCCTTGCCGATTCTGCATCTGGATGATCCATCCATTGTGGACCGTGGGGTACTGGGGACCCTATTACTGGATCATTGTCTACTTCTCCCTTATGATCTGTATTTGTTTAATGTATTTCAATGCTCAGGTGTTGAGGGCACATGTATTTAAAACTGTCATATCTTCTTTTTGGCTTGAAGTCTATCTTGTCTGATGTACATATGATTGCACCTGCTTTCTTTTTGGTACCATTTGCTTGGGTTATCCACATCCATTCCTACACTATAAACCTACATTTGTCCTTACAGCTAAAATGAGTCTTCTGAAAGCATCACAAACTTGGGTCTATGTTTTTAATTTATCAAGGCACTCTGTGCCATTTGATTGGTAAAGTCATCCACTTATGTTTAAGTGATTATTGATGCTATTGTCATTTTATCTTTTCTTTTCTGGTTGTTTTGTATATTTACTATTTCTTCTTCTTTGTGTTTCTGTCTACTTTTGTCAGTTGCTGGTTTTCCATGATGATTCCCTCAGTTTCACCTTTCTTAAGGTTCTCTCTGCTCTAGATATTGTTTTGTCTTACCCTGACGTTTGTATAAAGTGTCTCATAGATTAAATGGTGTTTTTCCTGCTGTTGGCAACTTTTCTTCATATGCCTACATGGCTGTTCTCATTTTCCTCCTCCCCTTTTGCATTTTTGCTGTCACAAACTCTTTTCCTGCTATGGGTTTGTTACCAACTGTAGTAGCTCTAGTTATTTTTAATGACTTTAGGCATTGCTGTTATCATTAAGTATTTAATGCCCTGTTCTAAAATAAGGTTACAGTTTCTGACTCTGTCTGCCAGCTTACTCAGACTCTCTGTACCCTCATCTCTTCATTACAGTATTAAAGTTCTGTTCAGTATGTCTTGGAGGCAGGACTAGTGGTGGGGAATTCCCTCAAGTTTTCTTTGTCTGGGAGAGTCTTTATTTATCCTTCATGTCTGAAAGATAAATCCTGGATACAGATTTTTGTCTGACAATATTTATTTGTCAATGCTATGAGTATGTCATTCCACTCTCTCCTGGCCTGCAGAGTTTCTGCTGAGAAATCTGCTGATGTTCTCTCTTATGGGGGCTCGTTTTTAGGTTACTTTCTTCTATCCTTTCAAGTTTCCTTCTTTATTATTGACATTTGACAGTGTCATTGGAAAGTGTCTTGGAGATGGTATTTTTGTATTGAGATAAAAAGGTTAGCTATTAACTTCACAGACTTCTATGTCCACTTCTTTCCCCAGGATTGGGAAGTTCTCAGACAACACTTTTTGTGATAACATCTCTGTCCCTCTTCTTCTCTTCTCCTTTTGGTATACCCCCTGTTCTTAACTGGATTTCCTAATGGAGACTGGTAGCTCTTGCAGGATTTCTACATTTTCTAAGCTTGCTTTTCTTTTAAGAAATCTCTACATGCAAGGCAGGGCTCCAGGTCACAACCCAAAGACCAAGAGTTGGATGCTACACTAACTGAAGCAGCCAGGCACCCCAGGGTTTCTTCACCTTAAAAATAAAAAAATAAATAAACCTTAGTTCTCTTCACTTCCACCTGAATCATTTCTAGACTCCACCTTTTAGACCATGTATTCTCCCTTCCACCTCATCTGCTCTATTTCCAATGTTTCTAATGCATTCTTCATCTCATTTACTGAGTTCAGCTCCAGAATGTCTGTTTGGTTCTTTACTAGAAATTCGGTCTCTTGGGTAAAGTACTCCTTCTAGCCATTCATTTTATTACTGTGTTCATTGAATTGCCTAGTTCTCTTGTATCTTGCTGAATTCTGTTCTGACAGTTATTTTGAATTCTCTATTACTTGGATCACAATCTTCTGTAAATGTAGGGTTGGTGGCTGGAGAACTGTCATTTTCTTTTAGCAAAGCCATATTACCATGATTTTTCATGCTCTTTAAGGAGATTTTCCTCTGCCAAATAGTTTGATGTAGCCAACACCTTTTGTGTGTACGTAAAAATTTATTAACTTTGATTCTAACAGTTCATGGGTGGGAGGTTAGAGGCCCTTCTTTAGTATTACAACAGGTGGCAGAAGACCACAAGTTTCTGGTTTCTCTTTCAAGAGTAGCCCTGGTGGCTATTATAGACCAGGCTTAAAGAAAAAATAGTAGGAGGCTAGCACTCTGGAGGGGCCAGTATGTACTAAGCCCTTGGGCTTTGGGTGTGCCCCACACTCCCTGCGGAGGATCCTCAAGTTCAGGAGTCCCTCGGACCTGGGAGTTCTCTTGCTGAACTCTCAGGTCAGACAGTGCATAAAGTGTTTCTTCTTGTCTGCCTCTCTGCCTTGCCTTTTCCTCCCCCGCACTGCCCCCTCCTGGTCACAGATGTCCTACCTCAGAGGCCCCTGCTCTGTGGCTTCATAGCTATAGGGTCTTCCAGCCACAGCCCACGGGACCAAGTAGCCTTTCACTCACTCCTTTCCACCCCCACCTTCTCCACCACAGGAGTCACAGGTGAGCATTACCACCACTGTAGAAGCCAGGGTAACAGGCCCCACCAAAGCTGCCTGGGCTCTGGTCTCCATGAGACCCAATCCACACCCCTTCAGATGTAAACATGGATGGATCTCTTTGGTGTGTGGTGTGCTGTGCAGAAGAACCTTTGTTGGGTTTTGGAATCCTACTAGTTGTAAGCAGAAAGGGGGAGACAAATGGAAGGACTCATTCTGCCATGACCCTGACCTCACTCCTCCCAAGAACGATGGTTTTAACCATTCTTTCTGTAATTACATGGGCAGCTGGTGCATTTGTTTCAAAGGATATCTCTTTTTGTGTGTGGATAATTCATATCCCATCCATACCTTCCTTTCATCTCGATTTCAAAGGAAATATACCCATAGCCCATCTAAAAGTAATCCACTGTCATAAAGCCACAAGCCATATGGAAGGAGGAGATGAACATGTCAGATAATGTATTATCATGTAGAGTATTTAAAAATATATGCACAGATCCCAAACGAGTATATTTATGGCTTTATTGGTTTTTTTTTTTTAATAAATTTGAACTTTCCTCTACTACCGTTTCCCATATACTGTGAGAACATACTGTTCACTTTAGATGTTTGTATCAGTCTATGTCCAGTCAGGAGGCAGAAACCACATCAGTCATTTTAACAGGGAAAATCTGATAGAAAGAATTATTAGGAAAGATGTATTTAATTATGAAAGAGATCAAAGAAAACTCTATGGAAACCAGAAGTAGAAGGTATAGGAAGCAGACATCACCTCTAGGGCTGAGGTAGAGCATCCAAAAAATGGAATACATTTGAAAGAATATGACTGACATTCTGTTTATTGGGCAGGGTGGGACCAGAATCCCCAGGAAGGAAAGAAATTCACCAACACGCTGCAGACCAAGCCTGTTGGGCAGGAAAACTCTCACTAGAGGACTGGCAAGATTCCCTGGAAGGCAGCCCTCTAGAACACAACCTGCTACAATGTCATACTCACTCACCCAAAGGCAAGAGAAGCTAAGTCTTCTCCAGGCCACTGTCAGTAGCATCATAAGATCAAGGGGGAAACAACACCAAAAGTAAGACACCTAGGTGGCTCACTCAGTTAAATGTCTTCCTTCAACTCAGGTCATGATCCTAGGGTCCTGGGATAAAGTCCTGCATTGGGTTCTCTGCTCAGCAGGGAGGCTTCTTCTCTCTCTGCCTGCCACTCTCCCTGCTTGTGCTCACTCAATCTCTCTCTGACAAATACATAAATAAAATCTTTTTTTAAAAAACATGAAAAGAGTCCTTCCTGCTGCTGGGCCATGCGTCGAGCCAACATTGAGGCATCCTGGTGATTCGACCCGATACGCCCACCCTAGCAACATCATGGTGACCTACTGGCAACAGGCTGGCCACAGCTACATCTGGTACTCCCAGATCCATGCAAAAGCAGTGAGAGATGCACTGAAGGCCGAGTTCAAAGCATTCACCATCTCAGGGTTAGCTGGCCAAACCCAACAGTGGGCTAACTGAGAAAGGCGGTGCCAAATGTGCCACATGGCAAAAAAGAAACATTGATGACATTCAGTATCAACAAGTAGAGCACATACAGGGTAGATTTGAATCAAAAGACAATGAATTGATAATGGGCATATATCAGACTTTTAGCTCCTCAACTTCCACATACATCATTTACTCACATTGGAACTTCCATATATCAACACAACAACTCCACATTTTCACCCATCTACAGGACTACACTTACAAGTGAAAAAGTTCCCACTCTTTCCCCAAAATGGAACAAAGAGTCAGTCTCAGGCATTGAATCAGTTGTATTTATTCCTTAAGTCCAGCCACACTCATTTGACTATTCTGTTAACCAAGAGACTATATTTTAAATATCACCACTGACAACTTGCATAAAATCACACTGGTAAGAAGGGAAAAGGAAAATAGATAATTAAAACAAATGACACATCTATATGACAGGAAAGAAAAATATGCAAAGCAACTCCAGTCCTTTTCCTATTTTTGGTCACAGGCAGGAACTGAGATCTGTGACCTCCTTCTTCGACTTCCAATTCCATATCTTCTCATCTCTCCCAGAAATAAAACAGGTCAGTGTTCTCTGCTTCAGGAGCCAAAATACCTTTATTCATTAATGTCTGAGTCCTCATCAGTCTGGCTTCCTTGTATTTACTGTGGGTTCCATCGACCTTTACAATTGGACTAGAAGAACTGAGAAGCTGTACATAGATTCTGGAACTGTGCTCATGGTCAAAGCTTTCTGCAATTCATCCAGGGTCTGAAAACACTCTTCTTCATTTATCTCTTTATTCTGGTAGCAGTTCTGTTCTCTCCAGCTGTTGTTGACTCACAAGGGAACCCAAATTCTCATCTTCCCATCCCTGAATTAATGCAGCACTAGTATTTCACATATAACAGATATTTACTAAGGTTCATTAAGATAAGTATGTCTCATTCATTCCAGAATAGGAAGCATGTACAATGGAATAGTACACTCCACTCTTCTTCAAGTCCATTAGCCATACATTTCTTCAGCAATGTTCAGATGGACAATGTTTTTTAGTCAGAGTGCACATTTCCTAAAATAAAGCTGGTAACCCACCCATAGCCTCTGGGTTCATCTGTGCAACTCAAACTATATAAAATAAACACCATTTAATTCTTCAGAATAATTCAGACCTCATCTTATTTCATATCAAAACAATACAAAGATTCCATGAGATAATGTCCATGATCAAAAGGAACATGACTTCCAACAGCAAAATTCAGCCAACCTCATTACACCTGAAAAGGTCAGCATTTATCTTCTAATACCTGAGCATAAGGCATGAACTGACTGACTATTCTCATAACCACACCCCAGCAGTCTACACCCAGAAGAGAAGGGCAAGACACCCAGCCATTCAGGACTAACTTCAGAGACTGTTACTCCTGGGAGCCTTGAGCTCCCAGAAGAGCCACCATGAGGAAACTGGGACATGCTGGAGCATTATGGGGACATAGCTTCAGGGCCAGAGGGGAGTAATGGAGATTCAGCCCCTAGGAGAGCACCATCAACACCACATCCTGAACTGAGCCCCTGCCCTGAGAGGCTCACAGGTTCCTCTGAAGAACAAGGAGTGTTGTTAATGAGTACAGAGGTCTGCACAGGCCCGCCCACCACAGAGCAGATGGTCAGGGACACATCTCCTGCCCTCAACCTGAAGTATGGAAACAGAGTCCCAGAGAAGGAAGTGAGAGGGAAGGAGAAAATATGGGAACCATCAGTCATGTTGTAGAATGAGACATCTCCTTCCTTCAGGTCCAGGAATACCCCTACCCTGTGGGGAATTGGAACAAGGAGTTCTGAATTATCATGGACGGAATAGACTTTCTTTTCATACACTCCCACAGCCCAGATCCCCTTTTCTGGGGATTCCTGGTACCAGCCTTTCCTCTCCACATCTCTCCTACAGACCCCTAGCCCCCACTCACTTGTATCTGCATTCCTGATCTCCACCTCCCAGTAGCAGCACTCTGATGTGATGCCTTCATGGCCCAAGACGCTATAGACTCCATCTTCTGAGTTCTTGGGTGAGCCCTTGAAGGTCACACTAGTCTTGTCATCAGAGATGGAAAGGTTGAAATGGGCAGACTCTAGATCCAGACTGACAGACACTGCAGAGACAGTTGCCAATCATTCAAGGACTTGCCCTACCACATACCAAGGCACACAACCACCACCCTACCCCCAGACACCTAGCTGCATGCAAGGAGGGCTAAACCTCCTGAGATAGAGCCTTCTGGTGGAAGCACACAGCCCTCCAACCAGAAGAAGTAAGCATAAGACTGATCTGGGGGTTAGACATGTCACAGGGCACTTGAGGGCCAGACTGGACTCCAGCACTAAAGAATACCCATTTATTTCCAGTATCAGTCACACCCAGTAATCCCAGCTACATGATGTTCACCGCCCCATCCCACCCCAGCACCATTGATGATGCCAGCATCTGTATGACCACAGCAAGCGGAAGGAGATGTCAGCAGCCATTAGACAGCTGTAGAAGCACCCAAACAACTGAAGTAACTCACAGGCCTGGAACTTCTCCTTCCACCAATCTATAACAAAACCACATTTCACAAATGTGAACAACAAATCAGAGACTTGAGGATACTGTACAAAGCAGTGTGGGTATCTATCCTCTGAAATACACTGAACCAAGAGTTATAGGGAAAAATGTTTTGGAAGCATACACAGATGAATTTATTTTTCACACACATTAATTCTCTCTCTCCCTCTCTCTCTCTCTCTCTTTCTCTCCCTTTATCTCTCTCCCCCTCTTTCCTCTCTGACACACACACATGCATACTCTCTCTCTCTCATACACCCACAGCCATCATGTTGCAACGTTCCCGTGAAACCCAAGCCATAAAGCTTAACACCACTGAGGGGCTGGATACTGACCAAAAAAGAAGGCTCTTTGCACAGATTTCATTATCAAAATAGGCTTTCTCAATTCTGAGTCACACATCTACCCTGAAAGCTAAGTTTTCTTGAGAAAGAACTGAGGAGATCAAAATTTCTGAGGCCTCCATTTACTTATAAAAAACTGAACTGAACTTGTATGTTGACTCAAAATCATGGTAGAGGCAAAATAATTTGGTGGTGCTGCACTTGGAGGAGGACTCTCAGCCATGGGTGAGGAGAACTCAGGATATGGCACCAGGGAAATCTTGCCCCATCAAGAGGTAATGGAGAAGATTCAAGGAAGGAGAGAGAGAAGTTCAAAACAAGAAAGACCTACATCTAGTGAAAGAAAGTAATGAATTTGCTTTCCTGTATTGTGGAGTATTGCAAGGAAAAACATCCCTGTGTGTACAGGGTCTAGTCATCTGCTTCTCCTTATAATCACCTAGAGAGATCAAAGGCAGCAGGAGACACCACACATGATCAGCCCCCAAATACGGCTCTTTCCTATGCCCCAGAAACTGTGAATATGTTTTGGCAGAGAGGACTTTACAGATGTGAGTAAGATTAAGGAACTGGAGATACGAATGCAGCAAGGGTGAAATAACAATTTCTCCAAAAACCTAGATGGAGCCTCAAACCCAATTATCCTAAGGACCATATCAAGCTACCCTCTATAAAGTGAGGACCTGAAATGAGCAAGAGAGGAATACAGGGATCCCCTCCTTCAGTGACGCAAAGCATAAACTCCTCCAACCTTCATACTCCATTTTGGGAAGAAGAAAAGAAGCTAACTGATCACAACAAATGTATATCTGTCATAAGGCCCTGAAAAGTCTGCACCAGTAAAGCTGTGACCTCCAACAGGACAGAGACTCCAGAACAAAATTAGAATGATTCTAAAATAAGAACAGGACACGTTGTTGAATATTTGCTGACAACGTGGGACCCCTATTCTCCCACAGGTTTATTCAGATAAAGTAGAACGTCCAGCTCTGTTAATTTGCTTATACAAACAGATCACATGAAGTGGGTGGACATGTCACATTTTGAGAAAAGGGAACTTCACTTGTTTTTCACTAAGACATTGGCTGACAGCAAACTCTACATTCCTATATGACAACTGACACAGATTAGCAAAGACGAGGAATCAGGAGGAGAAGAAGGAAGAGGAGAAAGGGAGTTGGTGTTCCATTCTGAGACTCCACAGTGCACCCAGAGCTATGCTGTGCACTTTCGTGGTCCAAGTGCATTTTTCACCTCATTCCACAGCAAGCTGTTCATCAGAAATTATTCTTCCAATTTCATGAATAAGATCATATCAGACATTTGTTTACATCACATTAAGAGCCCTCCTATGTGAAAGTGTTGATTCTACTGTAAGGATGTCAATCCTTACAAAATAAAAAGAACATATATAAGGTATACTTAAAAACACAGGCATTTCAATCCAGCAGAGAATGGGGTGATGCTAAAAGAAGCCTATTTAATCCACATTTTTAACAGATAAGCCCCAAGATTCAGTGAAGCTCTCTAAAGAGTTTGCCTCACACATCTGGTCAACATAGACTCTTACCCAATGGATCTCCATTCTCTGTTCTCACAGGCTGTGTCCCTGATCATAAATAGAAACAGCCAGGACAGAAAAGGCATGTCTTATGGATTCAAACAGCCCAGATTCTTAACCCACCCCAGTGCTAGAGGGTGCTCTGGATAACCTTTCATTGCATTAGCAACCCTAGGATCACACTCCTCCCCCGACTACTACTGGCAGGGTGAAATGGCCTCATTATGTGAAGCAAACCCAGTTAGAAAATTACTTCAAAGCACCGTAAAATAAATATAAGTCTTTCCAGAAATCTCTCAAACATGTGTCAAGAAAGTTATTACTTTTTGTGCACCCAATAACTTGCATGTCCTCTGTGTACTTCCCACTCTAACCACAATGGCTGTCATTTGTGGTGTCTCTTCTACCCAAAGTAACCCAAAGTGTCTCTTCTACTCTCAACCACCCAAAGTGTCTCTGAGAGAATCACAGGCTCTCCACTTTCCTTCTCATCTCCTCCTCTCTTCTCCAACCACATTTTCTTTCCCTGATTTACTCCCAGATTTTCTCTGGTAAACAATTTTCACTCCTCTGAGCTTCTCCTATTGCCATCCTCACACATTGTCCCTAATATATCTATCCAGTACTGAGCCCATCAGGTAAACCCAGAATTCTCCTAAAAGGAGAGATAATGGTTGTGAACAATTATAAGTTACTGTCCTTTGAAAAATTAATTTCTTAACACTGTAATACAAAGATGTACATAGAATTTTGTATATAATGGCCAGTATCTCACAAATCCACTACCAGGACTCCCTAAACATCCTGGAGGCTCTGGATCTGGAATCAGAACAGCTAACCTAAAGAAAACTACTTCCAAAACAACCATGGAGGTTTAGAGGAAGATACCTGGCTTGGACAAGGAGTCAGAGCATGCAGAAGCAAAATGAAGACCATCATTCCAGAGAAACAGCAAAAACAAACAAGCAAACAAACCAGGAAAACCAAAGGAAGGTCCAGAAAGAGGTAGGAATTTCAGGGTAAAATGGACTCAGAAACAAGGATCCCTTAAGGAAGACCTCAGTCCTAAGCAGGCAAGCTTGATTTCTGAAATCTTCCAGAGACAGCAAATTCTAAAGTACACATCAATGCCATGGTCCAACTGCCCTTACAAATGACCACTCTGTTGTCACTGGACCAACAAAACTATCCGTTGAACGAGGTGTGTTCGGTGGGTGTTGCTAATTCTAACAGCAACCTACAGTAGAGGATGGGTCAGAATAGAGGCAGATCTGTGATCCCAAGGACAGTCCCTGCAGTCTTCAGAAGGACACAACAAACATAACAAGGAGATCAGGGACATCAACCCCATCCTGGTGCACTGTCCAATGACAGAGAATGTGGTACAGTTGATGCTGGGAAGTTAAAGCCAAAGGAAACTGAGTCACTTACCTGCATATAGCTGTGACTTCTTCAGGGCTGAAAGGGAAGACACCCTGGTGAAACATGAGCCAGAACAAGTCTGCATAGTATTGATCTACTGGCACTTGCCTCCTCTCTCTGCTACAGGTGATACTATCAACAGAGTAAGGAGAGAGGCCAGAGAGGAGATACCCTCCTGACATGGGCAGACAGTAGGATGTTCTGGGAAATTCCCTGGACCACCAGTCAGAGAGCCAGCATTGGAGGCTGAGTTCCATGCCTGCCAGTTCCTGCTGTGTGACCTTAGCCAAGTTAGTGTCCTGAATCTTAAAAACCACAACATTAAAATAAAAAACTCTGAGAAACAAACTGAGTCTGGGAGGGAAGGGGGGTGGGAGGTTGGGTGAGCCTGATTGTGGGTATTATGGAGGGCCCAATTACATGGAGCACTGGGTGTGGTGCATAAACAATGAATTGTGGAACACTGAAAAGAAATTAAAAAAAAATAAAAGATACATGTAGATGAATAGTAAAACCATCAAAATGACAATTAAATTAAAAATCAAAAGCACTCTTAACTCTTAAACTTCTATTCTCCTACAGACAAGTAGATTTAAGAGTCAACCAAGAAAAACAATCTTAACCAGAAGAGACAAAATTTTAGAAATAAATAAATAAATTCAGCAGAGTCTAAAGAGATAAATGAACAGAATGTAAAATTGAACAATTGATTATAACATTAAGAATCTCTAAGGTGAAAAAACTCTTAGATGGAGAGGAGAAGAGAGTGGAGGGAAATTAAAAGGAGAGATGAACCATGAGAGACTATGGACTCTGAAAAACAACCTGAAGGTTTTGAAGGGGCGGGGAGTGGGATGTTGGGGGAGCCAGGTGGTGGGTATTATGGAAGGCACGTAGGATAAAAAGTTATTAATTCAATTTTATGCACACAAGCATTGCAAGACCAGTTATCTATATGCATTTGATTTTCTGAACAATAGAACAGACACAACTTCTGTGGAAACTCTGAACCCATAAGAGTCAGGTAGATTTCCTGGGGCCAGTGGAGAAGAATTTTAATCTCTAAAGAAACTTCATGGTTAAAATAATTGGTAGCAGTGTGGGAGGTACTCAGCATAAATACATTCAACATCTAAATCTGTTTCTTCTTTTTTTTATGGGGTGCAAGGGGATTCAACAATAAGTCAAAATGTGCATTTCAAATAAATTTTCAATAAAAACAGTATTCCTTCAAAGAACAATACACTATGTCCAACCATTCTTGATTAACAAAAGAAAATGCATAATACTAACAAATTTAATCCACAGAATTTTTCTGAAATGAATCCCAATATTAATTGCATCCCCAAATAAAGAAATTTTCACATGAAAAAAAAAAAAAAAAAGCAAAACTTGTATCCCATCTGCTTTCAATTGGCTTTAAAGGTCAAAAATTATACAATGTATGAAAATGTTTTAGGGAATAAAGTATACATTATTCCATGAATGTAAGAAACCATTATAACATCCAATGGATGTAACATCTAATTCCAATGATTTCCAGGAAAGATAGATGTGGGAAATAACACAAAAGGGGAGATGAATTAAGAACCGGGATGTTAGGTGAGCACTAGGATAAGTGTCCAAACATTCTCAGAAAACACAACACTGGACCACTGACAACTTACCCCACGACATTCCCAACCAAGCTCTGTCTATCCTCTACCCAACACTTTGTGATCAGTACCTCCAGGAACTGCAGAGAAAAGACTCTCCCACGATGGTGTT
The DNA here is from genome assembly GCF_964662115.1 of Mustela nivalis. Classification (NCBI taxonomy): domain Eukaryota; kingdom Metazoa; phylum Chordata; class Mammalia; order Carnivora; family Mustelidae; genus Mustela; species Mustela nivalis. The sequence continues at coordinate 120,095,528 of NC_139024.1, forward strand.
ATGTGGAGGGAACACACTCCTAAATTTAATGACCCCATTTATTTATATAGTTTCTCTAAAACGTTCCAGCGTATTCAGGTTGACTGAGAACCAGTTGCACTGAAGACTAAAAGGCTACAAAGGAGGTGGGTAGATCAACCCAAAATGCATGACCGACTCAGTGACCACCATCATTCGAGGTTTCAAAGCACCATGTGCGAAAAATAGCCCAGGTGGGGAAAGCCCATGGAACAAGCTCTACCTCGGGCCAGTTTCCACTTCATCAGGGATGGGTCGTCATGTCTCTGCATGAAACAGAGAGGGGACACTATGGCTTAGGGGGCAAGAGACCCAAGGACATATGGACAGTCACTCACCAGCCAGGTAAACAGATTTCCTCCAGTCTGAAAGGCAGCACAGGAAATGGGTGAGCTAAGAATCAGAATGTCTCCTACAAATGTGACACAGAAACTTCTGGGAAAAGGACACAACATACCAAGATCTCCTTGGAGTTCATCTGAAAAAAAATTGAAAAATACTCTTAAACTCCCATCACTAAGAGCAGCAAAGACTGCACCTAGAAAACCCGCAAGAGCATCTATATGTCTCCATGAAGATCTAACTCCAGAACCCTTGAGCCTCCACAGCCCCACCTGTCCTCTTTGGTCCTCCTCAGCCCCCTGCTCCTGGCCAAGGTCCCTACTATCTGCTTCTCCTCTGCACCAGCTTCCTCACTTGTCTGCCTTGGCCCTGTCCTGCCTTACCTCTGGCCTTCAGTGCCTCCTCCTTTTTCTGCTGGTCCTGCTCCTTGTCTCTGTGCAGTTTCTCCCATTCCTGCATTTCCTCGAGCTTTGCAGTATGTTCTTTCATGATGTAAAAAGCAGCCCCAAGGAGTAGGAGCATCAGCACAGTCAGGATCACCATGAAAGCCAGCTTTCAGGGAGAACTCTGAGGGAAGAAGGGTACTGTGCCCAGCCAGACACCCCACCAGGGCACTGCTCAGGATGGCCCAGCCCAGCACACACAGGGACCCCCAACCAGACCATCCCACCCTTTTAGGAGTGAGAAGTAGTACTGACCTGGGATGAAAATGGCTATTGCCTTCTCCTGGCCTAGGATGGGGTTGAGGACTGAGCAGGTCACATTCCCTGAAGAGCTGTCCCTCACCACAAGAGCGGCCTCTATGGTGAACAGCCCTTCAGCATCTTGGGCTTGGGTCTCAGAGAACGTCAGGAACTTCTCTCCACTGAGAGCTCTCCACTGCACTTGGGGGTTTGGGAACCACCCTGGGGACATGCACACAACTCGGACCCCGTCCTCCTCTGGCCCTGTGATGTGCACTTGAGGGGCAGAGCCCACACCTGAAGAGAGAAGCTGGAGAGCACAGGGAGGCCATGCAGAGCACAGGGATTCCAGCAGAACCTTCCTGTACACAACTCCAAGGGCAGCATTGCATTTGGGGGGTTCCTTGTGGGGGTGGTTCCTACAAGATTAATGTAAGGGGTCCTGCCATGGGGAACAGAAGAAAGAAACATGGGGACCTGTGGCAGGCCCAGAGGGCAGGCAGTGCTCCCCAACCATGAGGTTGGGAATTTCATCACCCAGAGGGATAGAAGGAGGAATTTCATTCCATGACCCATCTTTCTCTGCTCTTCTCAACTCACACACTCTCCAGGGCATCTACGGGCACACCTACTATCACTCGGTCATCACTTCCACCAACCTACATATCTCCTGAGCTTGCTCCCTAATATCCACATCTCTGGTTCAGCTGTGCCAGGATTCCTCACAGATGCTTCAGGCTCAAATCCCGAACTAATTCATGTTTGGCCACATCTGTGACAGGATAATGAGGAAAATACCCCCAATCATTCAGCCTTCCTTACATCCAGCCAGCGTTCTGCCACATATTGTTAATGCCTTCACACTCTGCTTCTGGGCTCCAACCTGTGACTTGACTCAGCCACTGAGAGTTCAGGGAATATGACTCTAGCAGAGGTTGGAAACTGCTTGTACCATTGCCTTGCCCTCTGCCACAGGACAGACATCTTCAGGCTAGTGCAGCCTTTCCAGTTGAAGCTGTCCTAGATCAACCAGTAGCCACCTGGACAACACCAGCTGAGCAAACCCAGCCAAGTTTCACTGGCAGGACAAAATAGATTTAAAGTAAGAGGCTTATTGTCCCTGTTGAAAATAGGGAAAGAGAGTCCCTTCCCAGCCTTTTTTTGGTAACATTTACTCGAGGAAACTTGTCATTCTGGGTGTTTTCTCTATTCTTTGAAATGTATTTAAGTACTTTAAAACAAACAAACAAAAAAACACAAATGGGCCTTTTGCCAGCTCTGTGATCCAAGAACGTGTTTCTCAAGGAACCGGGAAGCCTCTCTTTGAACTGCTCACACCAAGGAAGACAGCAGCCCTCTCTCCCCCTTCTCTGCCAGGGTAGGAGCCTATCCTGAGTGGGCACCTTGATCCATGTGTAAAATCACTGCCTGTCATCATGATGGGAGAATTGGTAATAAATAAATAGATAGATAGATTATACACCACTGTAAGTTTTATTTGTCTGCAAAACTCTTTATCTCTCCTTCTATTCTGAATGATTCCCTTGCTGGGTTCTTGGCTGCAGATTTTTTTTTTTTTTTCCTTTTAGCACATTGAATATATCACACCACTCCATTCTGGCCTGCAGAGATTCTGTTGATAATTCCACTGACCATAAATGACTCTTAATCTCACAAAACAAACTGAGGATTGCTGCGGGGAGGGGGGTTGGGAGAACGGGGGTTGGGTTATGGACATTGGGCAGTGTATGTGCTATGGTGAGTGCTGTGAAGTGTGTAAACCTGGCGATTCACAGACCGAACCCCTGGGGATAAAAATATATGTTTATAAAAAAAAATTTTTTTAAAAAGGAAATTCCACTGAGTATATGTGAAAGTGTTGAATCACTATACTGCACACCTGAAATGATATAACACTCTGTGTTAACTACACAGGAATTATATTTCTTTTTATTTTTAAGGTAGGAGAATTTGGTTTTCCTCAGAATAAAGCCAATTAGCTAACTTACATACTCACCCAATTTCCAAGCAAATATAAGATGCACCACCTAAGACAAATAGTGCTGGCAAGTCCAGCTACTTGAGGGCTCATAACTGTTGATCCTGAGAACGTATATAGAATGAGTTCTGTCTGCATATGGAAAAGATGAGATTTCTTCTGTCATTGCATTTCTTTTTTTTTTTAATTTTTTATTTTTTATAAACATATATTTTTATCACCAGGGGTACAGGTACCCTCCCCAATGTCCATAATCCCACCCCCTTCTTCCAACCCCCCTCCGCCCAGCAACCCTCAGTTTGTTTTGTGAGATTAAGAGTCACTTATGGTTTGTCTCCCTCCCAATCCCATCTTGTTTCATTTATTCTTCTCCTACCCACTTAAGCCCCCATGTTGCATCACCACTTCCTCATATCAGGGAGATCATATGATAGTTGTCTTTCTCTGCTTGACTTATTTCGCTAAGCATGATACGCTCTAGTTCCATCCATGTTGTCGCAAATGGCAAGATTTCATTTCTTTTGATGGCTGCATAGTATTCCATTGTGTATATATACCACATCTTCTTTATCCATTCATCTGTGGATGAACATCTAGGTTCTTTCCATAGTTTGGCTATTGTGGACATTGCTGCTATAAACATTCGGGTGCACGTGCCCCTTTGCGTCTCTATGTTTGTATCTTTAGGGTAAATACCCAATAGTGCAATTGCTGGGTCATAGGGCAGTTCTATTTTCAACATTTTGAGGAACCTCCATGCTGTTTTCCAGAGTAGCTGCACCAGCTTGCATTCCCACCAACAGTGTAGGAGGGTTCCCCTTTCTCCGCATCCTCGCCAGCCTCTGTCATTTCCTGACTTGTTGATTTTAGCTATTCTGACTGGTGTGAGGTGATATCTCATTGTGGTTTTGATTTGTATTTCCCTGATACCGAGTGATATGGAGCACTTTTTCATGTGTCTGTTGGCCATCTGGATGTCTTCTTTGCAGAAATGTCTGTCCATGTCCTCTGCCCATTTCTTGATTGGATTATGTGTTCTTTGGGTGTTGAGTTTGCTAAGTTCTTTATAGATTCTGGACACTAGTCCTTTATCTGATATGTCAGTTGCAAATATCTTCTCCCATTCTGTCAGTTGTCTTTTGATTTTGTTAACTGTTTCCTTTGCTGTGCAAAAGCTTTTGACCTTGGTGAAATCCCAATAGTTCATTTTTGCCCTTGCTTCCCTTGCCTTTGGCGTTGTTCCTAGGAAGATGTTGCTGCGGCTGAGGTCGAAGAGGTTGCTGCCTGTGTTCTCCTCAAGGATTTTGATGGATTCCTTTCGCACATTGAGGTCCTTCATCCATTTTGAGTCTATTTTTGTGTGTGGTGTAAGGAAATGGTCCAATTTCATTTTTCTGCATGTGGCTGTCCAATTTTCCTAGCACCATTTATTGAAGAGGCTGTCTTTTTTCCATTGGACATTCTTTCCTGCTTTGTCGAAGATGAGTTGACCATAGATTTGAGGGTCTATTTCTGGGCTCTCTATTCTGTTCCATTGATCTATGTGTCTGTTTTTGTGCCAGTACCATGCTATCTTGATGATGACAGCTTTGTATTATTGTTGATGTGTTTCTTTGATTTTGTTATTAATTGGTTTATATAGTTGGCTGCTCCCACGTTGGGGGCATAGATATTTAAAATTGTTAGATCTTCTTGTTGGACAGACCCTTTGAGTATGGTATAGTGTCCTTCCTCATCTCTTATTATAGTCTTTGGCTTAAAATCTAATTGATCTGATATAAGGATTGCCACTCCTGCTTTCTTCTGATGTCCATTAGCATGGTAAATTCTTTTCCACCTCCTCACTTTAAATCTGGAGGTGTGGTGGAGGGCTTAAAATGAGTTTCTTGGAGGCAACATATAGATGGGTTTTCTTTTTTTATCCATTCTGATACCCTGTGTCTTTTGACAGGGGCATTTAGCCCATTAACATTCAGGGTAACTATTGAGAGATATGAATTTAGTGCCATTGTATGGACTGTAAGGTGACTGTTACTGTATATGGTCTCTATTCCTTTCTGATCTACCACTTGTAGGCTCTCTCTTTGCTTAGAGGACCCCTTTCAATATTTCCTGTAGAGCTGGTTTGGTGTTTGCAAATTCTTTCTGTTTTTGTTTGTCCTGGAAGCTTTTAATCTCTCCTTCTATTTTCAATGAAGGCCGGGCTGGATATAGTATTCTTGGCTGCATGTTTTTCTCATTTAGTGCTCTGAAAATATCATGCCAGCTCTTTCTGGCCTGCCAGGTCTCTGTGGATAAGTCAGCTGCCAATCTAATATTTTTACCATTGTAGGTTACAGACTTCTTTTCCCGGGCTGCTTTCAGGATTTTCTCTTTGTCACTGAGACTTGTAAATTTTACTATTAGGTGACGGGGTGTGGGCCTATTCTTATTGATTTTGAGGGGCGTTCTCTGAACCTCCTGAATTTTGATGCTCGTTCCCTTTGCCATATTGGGGAAATTCTCCCCAATAATTCTCTCCAGTATACCTTCTGCTCCCCTCTCTCTTTCTTCTTCTTCTGGAATCCCAATTATTCTAATGTTGTTTCGTCTTATGGTGTCACTTATCTCTCGAATTCTCCCCTCGTGGTCCAGTAGCTGTTTGTCCCTCTTTTGCTCAGCTTCTTTATTCTCTGTCATTTGGTCTTCTATATCACTAATTCTTTCTTCTGCCTCATTTATCCTAGCAGTGAGAGCCTCCATTTTTTATTGAACCTCATTAATAGCTTTTTTGATTTCAACTTGGTTAGATTTTAGTTCTTTTATTTCTAAAGAAAGGGCTTTTATATCTCTTGAGAGGGTTTCTCTAATATCTTCCGTGCCTTTTTCGAGCCCATCTAGAACCTTGAGAATTGTCATTCTGAACTCTAGATCTGACATATTACCAATGTCTGTATTGATTAGGTCCCTAGCCTTCGGTACTGCCTCTTATTCTTTTTTGTGTGTTGAATTTTTCCGTCTTGTCATTTTGTCCAGGTAAGAGTATATGAAGGAGCAAGTAAAATACTAAAAGGGTGGCAACAACCCCAGGAAAATATGCTTTAACCAAATTAGAAGAGATCCCAAATCGTGAGGGGGGAGAAAGGGGATAAAAAGAGGTTCAAAAAGGAAGAAAGAAAAAAAAAAGAAAAAAGAGAAAAAAGAAAAGAATTTTAAAAAAAGAAAACAAATAAGAAAAATATAAAAAAGAAAAAATATATATATTAGATAAAATGGTTAAGTAACGTTAAAAAAGAAAAAGGTAAAAGTTAAAAAATAAAATTTACCAGGCTAGAAAAAAAACAAAAAATGAAAAAGAAAAAAATTAAATTAACTGCAAGACTAAAAAAAAATCACAGGGAAAAAGCCATGAGTTCCGTGCTTTGCTTTCTCCTCCTCTGGAATTCTGCTGCTCTCCTCGGTATTGAAACCACACTCCTTGGTAGGTGAACTTGGTCTTGGCTGGATTTCTTGTTGATCATCTGGGGGAGTGGCCTGTTATAGTGATTCTCAAGTGTCTTTGCCCCCAGGCGGGATTACATCACCCTTATCAGGGGCCGGGGTGAGTAATCGGCTCGGGTTTGCTTTCAGGAGCTTTTGTTCCCTGAGCACTTTCCATAGAGTTCCCGAGGATGGGAATACAAATGGCGGCCTCCTGGTCTCTGGCCCGTAGGAGCCGAGAGCCCAGGGCCCCACTCCTCAGTGCGCCCGCAGAGAACAGCGCCAGTTACTCCCGTCTGCCTGACCTCCGGCCGCCCTCCGAGCTCACCGAGCCTGCGACCGGTTCAAGGTTACACCGAGCTGTGAGCTTACTGTCGGCTCTGTCTCTGTAGCCGGCTTTCCCGTTCCAATACCCGCAAGCTCTGCGACACTCAGACACCCCCGATCCTTCTGTGACCCTGTGGGACCTGAGGCCACGCTGACCCCGTGTGGGCTTCGCTCCGGTTTAGCCTCTGGAGCAATGTCCCTCAGCGGAACAGACTTTTAAAAGTCCTGATTTTGTGCGCCGTTGCTCCGCCGCTTGCCGGGAGCCGGCCCCTCCCCCCAAAGTCTGTCTTCCCGTCGCTTTGGATTCACTTCTCCCCCAGTCCTACCTTTCAGAAAGTGGTTGTTGTTCTGTTTCCAAAATTGCTGTTCTTCTATTCTTTGATCTGTCAATAGATTTTCAGGTGTTTGCAATCTTTAGATAAGCTATCTAGCTGATCTCCGGCTAGCTGAAGTAGTCTCAGCCTGCTACTTCTCCGCCATCTTGACGTGTCATTGCATTTCTTGATAGAATCTCTGTGATGCACAGCACATTATAGTTAATGCTAATTTCATAATAAAAAGAAGCTTTCTTCCTACTATCTTAGAGACAAGATTCTGAGTTGGAAGATCATGGGGGGGTTGTTTGTTTTGTTTTGTTTGGGTTTTTTTTGTTTTGTTTTTTTTCTTTTCTTTACAGTGTACCAGTATTCATTGTTTTTGCACCACACCCAGTGCTCCATTCAATACATGCCGTCCTTAATACCCACCACCTGGCTCCCCCAACCTCCCACCCTCCACCCCTTCAAACCCTTCAGGTTGTTTTTCAGAGTCCATATCTCTCATGGTTCACCTCCCCTTCGAATTTCCCTCAACTCCCTTCTCCTCTCCATCTCCCCTTGTCCTCCATGCTATTTGTTATGCTCCACAAATAAGTGAAACCATATGATAATTGACTCTCTCTGCTTGACTTATTTCACTCAGCATAATCTCTTCCAGTCCCGTCCATGTTGATACAAAAGTTGGGTATTCATCCTTTCTGATGGAGACATAATACTCCATAGTGTGTATATGGACCACATCTTCCTTACCCATTCGTCCGTTGCAGGTCATCTTGGTTCTTTCCACAGTTTGGCGACTGAGGCCATTGCTACTATAAACAATGGGGTACAGATGGTCCTTCTTTTCACTACATCTGTATCTTTGGGGTAAATACCGAGTAGTGCAATGGCAGGATCATAGGGAAGCTCCTTTTTTAATTTCTTGAAGTTGGAAGACCATTCCATGCTCTTGGATAGGAAGAATAAACATTGTTAAAATGTCTATACTGCCTAGAGCAATCTATACTTTTAATGCCATTCCGATCAAAATTCCACTGGTATTTTTCAAAGAGCTGGAGCAAATAATCCAAAAATTTGTATGGAATCAGAAGGTACCCCGAATCGATAAGGAAATGTTGAAAAACAAAAATAAAATGGAGGGCATCACATTACCTGATTTCAAGCTTTATTACAAAGCTGTGATCACCAAGACAGCATGGTACTGGCATAAAAACAGACACATAGACCAGTGGAACAGAGTAGAGAGCCCAGATATGGACCCTCAACTCTATGGTCAATTAATCTTTGACAAAACAGGAAAAAATATCCAGTGGAAAAAATACAGTCTCTTCAATAAATGGTGCTGGGAAACCTGGGCAGCTATATGTAGAAGAATGAAACTCGACCATTCTCTTACATCGTACACAAAGATCAACTCACAATGGATAAAAGACCTCAACGTGAGACAGGAATCCATCAGACTCCTAGAGGAGAACATAGGCAGTAATCTCTTCGATATCAGCCACAGCAACTTCTTTCAAGATATGTCTCCAAAGGCAAAGGAAACAAGAGTGAAAATAAACTTTTGGGACTTCATCAAAATCAAAAGCTTCTGCACAGCAAAGGAAGCAGTCAAAAAAAAAAAAAACAAAGAGGCAAGCCACGGAATGGGAGAAGATATTTGCAAATGACAGTACAGACAAAAGGTTGATATCCAGGATCTGTAATGAAATCCTCAATCTCAACACACACAAAACAGACAATCATATCAAAAAATGGGCAGAAGATATGGACAGACACTTCTCCAATAAAGACATACAAATGGCTATCAGACACATGAAAAAATGTTCATCATCACTAGCTATCAAGGAGTTTCTAAATAAAACTACATTGAGATATCACTTTACACCAGTTAGAATGGCCAAAATTAGCAAGACAGGAAACAACATGTGTTGGAGAGGATGTGGAGAAAGGGGAACCCTCTGACACTGTTGGTGGGAATGCAAGTTGGTGCAGCCTCTTCGGAGAACAGTGTGGAGATTCCTCAAGAAGTTAAAAGTAGAGCTTCCCCAGGACCCTGCAATTGCACTCCTGAGTATTTACCCCAAACATACAGATGTAGTGAAAAGAAGGGCCATCTGTACCCCAATGTTTATAGCAGCAATGGCCATGGTCGCCAAACTGTGGAAAGAACCAGGAGGCCCTTCAATGGATGAATGGATAAGGAAGATGTGGTCCATATACACTATGGAGTATTATGCTTACTTAATTAAGCATAATTAATATTATGGAGGACAAGGGGTGTTACAGAGGAGAAGGGAGTTGGGGTAAATTGGAAGGGGAGGTGAATCATGAGAGACTACTTATCTATTTTTTTTTTTTTTAAGGAGAGCATGAGTCAGGTTAGTAGCAGAGGGAGGGGAATGAGCAGAGGGAGAAATAGGTCCCCCACTGAGCAGGAAGCCCAATGTGGGGCTCGATCCCAGGACCCAGGGATCATGACCTGAGCCAAAGGCAGACGCCAAACCCACTGAGCCACTCAGGCACCCCGAGAGCTACTTATCTTAATGAACCTTAGTAAATATCTATTATTTCTGAAATACTAGTGCTGCATTAATTCAGGGTAGGGAAGATGAGAATTTGGGTTCCCTTGTGAGTCAACAGCAGTTGGAGAGAATAGAACGGCTACCAGAATAAAGATGTGAATGAAGAAGAGCGTTTTTAGACCCCAGATGAATTGCAGAAAGCTTTGACCATGAGCACAGTTCCAGAATCTATGTACGGCTTCTCAGTACTTCTAGTCCAATTGTAAAGGTGGATGGAACCCACAGGAAACACAAGGGAGCCAGACTCTTGAGAACTCAGACCTTCAGGAATGAATGTGTGTCTATTTCCAAGGTACAGAACTCTGACCTGCTGTGTTTCTGGGAGAGATGAGAATACACAGAATCATAAGTGGAAGAAGGAAGTTACAGATCTCAGTTCCTGCCTGTAACCAAAAGTAGGACAAGGACTGTGGTAGTTTCGTATGGTTTTTTGTTTCTTGTCATATCATTTATATTAATTATGTATTTTCTTTCCTCCTTCTTCTTACCAGTGTGATTTTATGCAAGTTGTCCATGGTAATATTTCAAATATAATCTCTAGGTAACAGAATAGTCAAATGATTGTGGATGGACTTAAGAAACTAAATATAACTGTTCAATTCAATGCTTGGGACTGCCTGTCTTTTTCATTTTGGGGAAAGAATGAAAAGTTTTTCACTTGTAGGTGTAGCCATGTAGATAGGTGAAAAGGTAGAGTTGTTGTGTTGTCTCATAGAAGCTCCAATATGAGTAAAATGGTATTGGGATGCTGAGGATCTAGAGGTGTGAAATCTGCCCATTATCCGTTCTTTGCCTTTTGATTTAAATCTTCCCATTATGTGCCCTACTTGCTGATACTGGATGTCATAAACGTTTCATTTTTGATATGTGGCACACTTGGCACAGCCTTTGTCAGTCAGTGCACTATTGGGTTTGGCTAGCAAACCTCAAGATGGCAAATGAAAAAATTACTCCAGACACCTTCCTAGGAGAAAGAAGAGGCCTGAGGACCAGATACTTTAGTGGAAAAAGGCCTCATGCCAAGCTTTGTCTCCAGTTTCATTGGGGTCATATCTATACACCAAGCAAAAGCACAAAGCAAGGAGGAAAGTGTAGCCTTAATGGGCAGGACAATAATATATGGGGCAGCGTGTGAGAAGGGCATGGAGGCTAGGAGTTCATAAAGTACATGAGCACCACATGTGCCTGTTTCTCCTCGAAATTTAAACATTTACTCCCAACATGAGAACCTTGAGTCGCAGTAAGAATCTGGCCGCATTCACCGAAGAATCTTCAAAGGAGGCCAGCATTCTGGGCATTCCTTCTTTGTTTTTCAGTTGGTTTCATCCACGGAGGCCTATACAAGTCAGATTTTGTCTGTGTCAACACTGTGAATTCCTAGAGGTCACCAGAGGGAATACAGCAAGACGTAGCTGGGAAAAAAGCTTTCTTCTTTCTTTGCTGTGTTTTCAAAGAGATTTTATTAATTTACTTGTCAGAGAGAGAGAGTGGGCAAGCATAAGCAGGGGGAGTGGCAGGCAGAGGGAAAAGCAGGCTCCCCATTGAGCAAGGAGCTCCATGCGGGATTTGCTCCCAGGATCCTGGGATCATGACCTGAGCTGAAGTCAGATGCTTAACCCACTGAGCCACCCAGATGTCTCACTCTCAGTGTTTTCACTCCTTGATCGTATGATGCTACTGCCAGTGGCCTGGAGAAGACCTAGTTTCTCTGACTTTAGGTAAATGAGTATGGCATTGTAGCAGGCTACAATTGTACATTGTAGCAGTTCTAGAAGGCTGCCTCCCAGGGAATCTTGCCAGTACTCTAGTGAGAGTCTTCCTGCCCAGGAGCCTTGGTCTGTGGCATGTGGGTGAACTTCTTTCCCTACCTGAGGACCCCCGTTCCACCTTCTCCAATAAACAGCGAGGCAGACTTATTCTCTCAAATGTCTTCTATTTTTAGAGGTAGCGTCTACTTCAAATCTCCTACTTCTGGTTTCCTTAGAACTTTCTTTTTCTTTTACTTTTAGAAGGGAGTTGGGGTAAATTGGAAGGGGAGGTGAACCATGAGAGACTATGGATTCTGAAAAACAATCTGAGGGGCTTGAAGTGGCGGGGGGGGGGGAGGTTGGGGTACCAGGTGGTGGGTATTATAGAGGGCACGGATTGCATGGAGCACTGGGTGTGGTGAAAAAATAATGAATACTGTTTTTCTGAAAATAAATAAATTTGATAAAAAAAAGAAAGATATTCAATAGAATATTACACTCCACTACTCTTAAAGTCCCATCAGCCATACATTTCTTCAGAAATGTTTAGATAAACAACATCCCTAGTCAGAGTGCACATTTCCTAAAATAAAGCTGGTGACTCACTCATAGCCTCTGGGTTTATCTGCACAACACAAACTGCATAAAATAAACACCATTTAATTCTTCAGAGTAATTCACACCTCATCTCCTTTCATATAAAAACAATGCAAAGACCCCATGAAATAATGTTCATGATCAAAAGAAACATGACTTTCAATAGCAAAATTCAGGCTATCCCACATATGCTCAAACAGTCAACATTTATCTTCTGATACCTGAGCATAGGCATGAACTATTCTCATAACCACACCCCAGCAGTCTACACCCAGAAGAGATGGGCAAGACACCAGGTCTTCCAGGACTAACTTTAGAGCCATTAACCTCAGGGATTCTGAAGCTCTGCGAAAGGCCACCATGAGGAATCTAGAACCCTGTTGGGACCCTATGGGAGCATAGCTTCATGGCCCCAAGGGAGCAATGGAGATTCAGCCCCTGGGAGAGCACCATCAACACCACAGCTTGAACTGAACCCCTGCCCTGAGAGGCTCACAGGCTCCTCTGAAGAACAAAAAGGGTTGTTAAGGGGTTCAGGGGTCTGCACAGGCCCGCCCACCCCAGAGCAGATGGTCAGGGTCACATCTCCAGACCTCAACCTGAAGTATGGAAACAGAGTCCCAGAGGTTAGTGGGAAGGAGAAAAGGTGGGAGCCATCAGTCATGTTGTAGAATGAGACATCCCCTTCCTTCAGGTCCAGGAAAACGCTTACCCTGTGGGGAATTGGAACAGAGAGTCTTGAATTATCAGGGAGGGAATGGAGTCTTTGTTCATACATCCCCACAACCCAGATCCCCTTTTCTGGGGATTCCTTGTACCAGCCCTTCCTCTGCACATCTCTCCTACAGATCCCCAGAGCCCACTCACTTCTGTCTCCATTCCTGATCTCCACCACCCAGGAACAGCACCGTGATTGATGCCCTCCTGAACTAAGATGCTACACTGTTTTTCTGGGTCCATAGTTGTATACTTCCAGGTCACACAAGACTTTTCATCAGACACAGCAAGGTTTGAATCTGCAGACCCTGGATCCAGAGTGACAGACACTGCAGAGACAATTGCCAATCATTTGAAGTCTCCCCTTGCCCTATAATAAAGCACACATCAACCACCAACACCACCAGACACCTAGATGCATGTGGGCAGGGTTAAACCTCCTGATATTAGAATCTTGTGACTCAAGCACACACCCCACCAAACAGGAGAACTGATCCGGGAGGACAAGACTGGACTCCAACACTGAAGGGTATCTCTTTAGCATCTGAAATCATCTACACCCACCCACCCACCTATGTGGCTTTCACCACCCCATCTGCACCCGCCACCACTGATGGGGCCAACATCTGTGTCACCATAGCAAGCTGAAGAGAGGTAAGCCACCCTGGAGCAGCAGTAGGAGGACCCAGAAAGAACTCAAAGTAACTCACAAGGCAGGAACTTCTCCTTCCGCCAATCTACAAAAGAACCATGTTTCTTGTTAAGGCTTTGAGAAGTCTGAAATCACTAGGGTCTGTATCTAGTCTTCTGAAACACACTGATGCAAGGGTTACAGGGAAATATGTTTTGGAAACATTCCCTGATGCATTTATTACACACACACACACACACACACACACACACACACACACACAGGCATCACCCTACAGCCTTCCCATAAAAGCTAAGCCATAAAGCTTAACACCACTGAGAGGCTGTGTAACAACCTGAAAAGAATAATCTATGCCAAGATTCCACTCAAATTATGTTTTCTTAATCCTTATCCACATATCCATCATAAAAGTTAGGTTTTCTTGAAAAGAATGGGGGAGATCAAAATACAAGTACACAAGGCATACTTTAGAACACATACTTTAAAATACGGGCACCTGCAACAGTCAGTTGAGCATCTGGCTCCTGATTTGGGCTCAGGTCATAATCTTATAGTGGTTGGATCCAGCCCCCCTATCAGGTTCCAGATTCAGCATGGAATCTGCTTGAGATTTTCAACACTCCGCCCACTCCAATGGCTCTAAATAAATAACCAACTAAATAGAATCTTTTTTTAAAAGATTCTATTTATTTGAGAGAGAGAGACAGAGATAGTGAGAGACAGCAAGAGCATGGAGGAGAGGGAGAAGCAGTGTCCCCGCTGAGCAGGGAGTCCAATGTGGGGTGTGATCCAAGGATGCTAGGGTCATGACCTGAGCCAAAGGCAGCTGCTTAAGAAAATGAGCCACCCAGGGGCCCCTAAAAATATATATTTTATTAATTCAAGAAAAAAAAAACCAAACTGTGGAAGGAACCAAGATGTCCTTCAGCAGATGAATATATAAAGCAGATGTGGTTCATATATACAATGGAATATTATTCAGCCATCAGAAAGGATGAATGCCCCCCATTTGCATTGACCTGGATGGAACTGGAGGGGATTATGCTAAGTGAAATAAGTCAAGCAGACAACGATCACATGGTTTCACTCATATGTGCAACATAAGGAATAGCATGGAAGACTTTAGGGGAAAGAAGGGAAAACTGAAGTAAGGGGAATAAGACAGGGGACAAACTATGAGAGACTATGGACTCCAAGTAAGCATCTGAGGATTTCAGAAGGGTGGGGGTGGGAGGATGAGGTAGCCTGGAGATAGATATTAAGGAGGGGACATGTTGTGATGAGCACTGGGTGTTACATGCAAATAATGAATCATGGAACACTAAACTAATGATGTACTGCATGATGACTAACATAACATAAGAAAAAATATTTTATCAGTATGCTTCATGGGGAAAATATTTTAAAATTAATTAATGAATGAATTAAATTATGCTCATCAATTCAGCAGAGAAGGGGAACTGTGAAATATGATTCTTTGATCATCACTTTTCACATACATCCCAAGAATCAGCAAGGCTCTCTAAGGAGCCTCACACATCTGGACTCCTGGTTTCCTTCACCTCTGGCTTCCCTTTCTCTACATTGACAGTTTATATCTCTGATTGTAAACAGAAACAGCCAAAAAGAAAAAGCGCATATTACACAGGTTCAAAGGGCCCAGATTCTTAACCGATCCCAGTACTAAAGGAACCTCTGCATAAATTTTCCTTGCTTTAGGATCCCCAGACCACACTCCTGTCCCCACACCACTGGAAGATTAAGATGATCTCATTATCAGAGGCAAATCTGGTTACATGATTACTTTCAAACAGCTTAAAAAAAGTATAAGTCCCCGTAGAAATCTCTCAAACAGGTATCAGGAGTTTATTACTTTTCATACATGCAAATAACTTGCACACCTTCTTGTATAATGCCTCTTGTATACTTCTACTATATGCCTCTTGTATACTTCCACAGATTTGTGGTCTCACTTCCACCACTCTTATCCACTGATAATCTCTCCAAAGGAATCTCAGGATCTCCACTTTCCTTCTCCACTCCTCCTCTTTTCCTAACACATTTTTTCTTTCCTGATTTGAAATCCACTTTTCCCTAGTAAAGAATTTTAACTCTTCTAGTTTTCTCCTTTTGCATCTTCACACTTTGCCTCCAATAAACCCAATCAAGTTAAGCCCATCAGGTAAGAGCAATATCTTCCTAAAAAAGAGAGATGATGGTTGTGAACAATTATCAGTAGCTATTTTTAAAAACACATACATATCACATATCATATTGTTAAATATTTAATATATAATATATATTTAATACTTAATATGATTATAACATATATGTTATTGCTCTTCTTATACAACAATATACAAAAGATGTTGTATATAATTGCAGGTGGTTCACAGACCCCACCCCCAGGAATCCATAAATATCCTGGTGGTCCTGCATCTCAGATTCAGATCACCTGCTCTAAGGTATTTAATTTCTCAACACCTAAGGAGGCTTAAAGGAAGAAACTGAGTTCCAACAGGGAGTCAGAGCACGAGGAAGCAAAATAAAGACCAACATGCCAGAGGTCTAGCAAGAAATAGGAAAATCAAAACCAGAGACAATAAAGTAAGAATTTCAGGGGAAACTGGATTCAGAACCAAGCATCCACCTAGGAAGACCTGAGTCGTAAGCTTGGTTTCTGAAATCCTACACACAACAGTTTCTGATTTAGGAAGTCACTATCCTGTTCCAGACTCTCCTTATAAATGACCTCTCGGTTGTCAATGCACCAATTAAAAGTATGAATTGAGCAGTGGGTTCAGAGGGTGTTGGTAACCCTAACAGTGACCTACAGTAGAGAATGGGTCAGAATGGAGGCAGAACTGTGTTCCCAAGGGCAGTCCTTACATTCTTTTTTTTTTTTTTTTTTGGACTTTTTTTTATTGTCTTAGTCTGTTTGGGTGCTGTAACAAAATATCACAAAGTGGCTTAAACAGCACACATTTATTTCTCATGGTTCTGGAGGCTAGGAGGTCCAAAATTCAGTTCTTGCTGAGTGCTCCTTTCCTGGCACACAGATGGCTGTCTTCTCACTGTCTTCACATGGGGAACAGAGGGATTTCTGGTGTCTCTTCTTATAAGGTTAATAATCATATCACGAGAGCTCTACATACACACAATTCCCTCCCAAAAGCCCCAACTCCAGGTATTTTCACACTGCAGGTTAGAGCTTCAACATATGCATTTGTGGGAACAACACAAATATTCAGTCCATAACAATTATATTTATCAGTCTGAGTCTTGATGTATTTTGTTGCTTTTTTAATATTCTCATCCTCTATCTCCTCAAGTACTCCTCTAATATACTGCATGTCTTGTGTCCCTGTTTCTATTGTGTATTTTTTAAGTTAAAACTTTTCTAATATGCATTATTTTTGTTTTAAGGCTGGACTTTGTATTTCAAAGCATTTAGAAATAATTTGAGGCTTTTAATAGTGTTATCTTTACTCATAGAGAACCTGTGTTTGTCCTGGTAAATAGCTATGCTAAGGACAATCAAATGTTGGTGTTTATTTTCTGTGAAGGCATGTCTATTTAGCTTTTACAAGTCCTAGTTACAAGCTTTTTCTGTTTACTAGATACTCTTTGGCAGTTCAGGCTCCTTCAGCCCATGGCACTGATGAGGAACCATTAGCTTCTAGGACTCCTGGCATCTATTTTTGAGATCACCGACACTGACACAGGAATAGTGATGCCAAACACTGAGCTTGCTTCTCTTGACACCTCTTTTCCAAATCTTGGTGATAAATATTTTATAACTTTGTAGGCCTCTGACATATTCAAATAGGCTTTGATAGATAGATAGATGATGATAGATGATAGATAGATAGATAGATGATAGATAGATAGATAGATAGATAGATGATAGATAGATAGATAGATAGATAGATAGATAGAAATAATGCAACCTTTCTATTGGTTTTCTTTGCACAGGTTGGTCCCAGATAATCTAGTCTGCCATTATGGGAAGCACAACCTCAAGAGGCCTATGTTTCAGCCTCAAGACTATCACCAAACTGCAAAATATTTTGACCTTCTGAGTTTTCTTTTTCTCATTTTTTTCCAGGAAACATTATCTGCCATGCTCATTTCATGGGAAATTGAGAAGATCATATGGTGTAATAGATAAAAAGAGGTTCAAATATATAACCACATACAGTCCTTACATTCTTAAGAGAAGAAGACAAAATTGACAAGGGAAGCATGTCCACCATGTACATGCATGTACACCAATTCCATCCTGGTGTAGGGTCTGTAACATAGAAAGTGGCTGAGTTTAGCCTGGGGAGATAAGGTAAGAGGAAATTGAGTAGCTTATTTGCATACAGATGTGCCTTCCTCCAGACTGAAAGGGAGCACATCCTGGTGAAACCTCAGTCAGAACAAACATGCCTAGCATTCATCTATTGACCCTTGCCTGCCCTCTGGGCTACAGGTGACACTAATTGCAGACGGGGGAGAGGCTGGAAAGGAAATGACCTCCTGCCATGTGCTGACATACACTGTATTTAAAAAATTACAGGGATAAAATACATAAAATTTCATAATTATTAAAACATCATTACTACACCTGGTGATGTTGAACACAGAGATATTTGAGAAGTAACCCAAAAGGAGAGATAATCCAGGCAGGGATGTGAGGTAAACTCTAGAGTAACAGTGGCCAATCCTTCTCAGATAACACAATCACTATCTGGGGGCATTGACAGCTCATTCCACTACATTCTCACACATAGTCTGTCCAGTCCTCTACCCATTACTTTGTGATCACAACTTCCAGGAACTGGAGAAAACACACCCTCCCTGGTTCGTATTATGGAGCTAAGGTGACATGCCTTAGTGACCCCATTAATTTATGTACTTCTTTTCTTGAAATCTCAGAGCAGCTGGCTTTTGAATTCAAAGTGTTGACAGAACTAGTTGCTCTGAAGGCTAAAGAGCTAGCAATATGGCATGCAGGTCAGCATTGGAATAACCACAAGATGCACGACAGACTCCAGGAACCACCATCACCCCCAGGTTTCCAAGAACTGGGTGGAAACAGTGGGCTAGAATGGAAAAAGCTCATGGAATGTGCTCTCAGATTCCATCCTTCTCTGCTCTTCTCACCTCAAACACTCTCCAGGTCATCTGCACACCCACTGCCACTTGGTACATCACTTCACCTTCAAAAAAATCTAACTACCTCCTGAGCATCCTCCCTAATATCCACATCCCTGAGGGTTACCTCTGCCTGAATTCCTCACAGATGCTTCAAACTCAAATCCTGAACAGGTTCATACTTGGTCCCATCTTTAATAGCCTGATGATGAAAATATTCCAATCCTTCAGCCTTCCTTACATCCAGGTCACCCTCAGCCACATACTGTTAGTGCCTTCACACATTGCTTCTAGGCTCCATCATGTGACTTGATTCAGTCACTGAGAGTTCAGGAAATGTGACTCCAGCAGTGGTTGGAAACTGCTTTTGCCATTTGCCTTGCCCTCTCGCATGAAAAGGACATGCACAGGCTAGCACTGCCTTTCTAGCTAAAGTTGTCCTAGACCAGCCAAGAGCCAGCTAAACAACACCATTGAGAAAACCCAGCCAAGTTCCACTGTCAGGACAAATAAAAATTAAGGCAAAGAGGCTGATTGTCCCTGTTGAAATAATGGAAGAGAGTCCCGACCTTTTTTGTTTTTCATCATTTATTGAGAAAACTTGTGACTGTGGGTGCTTTCTCTCCTCTGTGAAATGTAAGTAAGTCTGTTGAAAAACAAAGATGGGCTTTTGCCAGCTTTGTGATCCAGGGATGTCTTTCTCAAAGATCTGGGAAACTTCCCTTTGAATGGCTCACTCAAGGAAGACAACACCCTTCTCTCCTCCTTCCTGTACCAGGGTATGGGCCTAACCTCCTTGGGCACCAGGATCCTCATGTAAAACCACTTCCTGTTATAAAAGTGGGAGAATTTGTTTTCTTCTGGATGAGGCCAACTACCTAACATAAATGGTCACCCTATTACTATGTAAATCTAGGGTGAACTCTTTGCAACAGAATGTGCTGTCGTGTCCACTTACTTAAGAGCTAGTAACCATCTATCCTGAGAACATATGTGTAATTAGCTGTGTCTGTATGGCTATGGAAAAGAGAGATTTTCTTTGTCTTTGCATCTCTTCAAAGATTGCCTATGATACACATCACATTTTCGTAAATCTAATTCTATAATAAAAGGGTTTTCATTCCCACTATCTGTCTGAAGGAGATTTCTCAGAGATTTCTTTTTCATTATAGTTCCCCAACATGACCAAAGATGTATGAGCAAACCCAGTTAAGAGTAGCCAAATGCTACTACAAATGACTAACAGACACATGAAAAAATGTTCAACATCACTAGCCATCAGGGAAATAAATAACAAAACAACATTGAGGGGCACCTGGGTGGCTCACTGGGTTAAACCTCTACCTTCGCCTCAGGTCATGATTTCAGAGTGCTGGGATCCAGCCCTACATTAGGCTTTCTGCTCAGCGGGGAGCCTGCTTTCCCCTCTCTCACTGCCTGCTGCTCTGCCTACTTGTTATCTCTCTATCTCTCTCTCTCTGTCCAATAAATAAATGAAATCTTTAAATACACACACACACACACACACACACACACACACATTGAGATACACACACACATTATATCGGATAGAATGGCAAAGATTAACAAGGCAGGAAACAACAAATCTTGGAGAGGATATGGAGAAAGGGGGATGCAAGTTGGAGTGGGAATGCAAGTTGGAGCAGCCACTTGGGAAAATAGTGTGCTAATTCCTCAAAAAATTAAAAACAGAGCTACCCTATGACCCTCTGATTGCACTACTGGGTATGTACCCCAAAGATACAGATGTAGTGAAAGAAGCCAATATTCATAGCAGCAATGTCCACAACAGCCAAACTGTGGAAGGAGCCAAGATGCCTTCAACAGAGAATGGATGAAGAAGAAGTGATTCATATATAAGTGGAATATTACTCAGTCATCAGAAAGGATGAATACTCACCATTTGCACTGACATGGGTGAAACTGGAGATGATTATGCTAAGTGAAATAAGTTAAGCAGAGAAAGACAATTATATGGTTTCATTCATATGTGCAACATAAGGAATATCATGGAAGACATTAGGGGAAGGAAGGGAAACCTGAATAGGGGAAATTGGAGATGGAGATGAACCATGAGAGTCTATGGACTCTGGGAAACAATATGAAGGTTTCAGGGGGAGAGGGTGGGAGGATGGTTTAGCCCAGTGATGGGTAGTAAAGAGGGGACATGTTGTGATAAGCACAAGTAATAAATCACTGAACATTACATCAAAAACTAATGATGGACTATCTGTGCTCAAGGAACTACAGAACACTCATGAAAGAAACTGTAGAAGACACAAACACTGGAAAAGCATTCCATGCTCATGGATTGAAAGAATAAACATTGTTAAAATAGCTATACTGCCTAGAGCAATCTATTTTCAATGCTATCCCGATCAAAATTCCACCAGTATTTTTCAAAGAGCTTGAACAAACAATCCTAAAATTTGTATGGAACCAGAAGAGACCTGGATTTGCTAAGGAAATGTTGAAAAAGAAAAACAAAACTGGGGACATCACGTTGCCTAATTTCAAGCTTTACTACAAAACTGTGGTCACCAAAACAGCATGGTACTGGCACAAAAACAGACACATAGAACAGTGGAACAGAGTAGAGAGCCCAGATATGGACCTACAACTCTATGATCCACTAATCTTTGAGAAAACAGGAAAAAATATCCAGTGGAAAAGAGAAAGTCTCTTTAATAAATGGCTCTGGAAAATTGAACAGCTATGTGTAGAAGAATGAAACTCAACTATTCTCTTACACATACAAAAAGATAAACTCGAAATAGATAAAAGAGCTCAACATGAAGCAGGAATCTGTCAAAATCCTAGAGGAGAACATAGGCAGTAATCTCTTTGATATCGGCCACAGCAACTTCTCTTAAGACATGTCTCCAAAAGCAAAGGAAACAAAGCAAAAATGACCTTTTGGGACTTTATCAAGATCAAAAGCTTCTGCACAGCAAAGGAAGTGGTCAAAAAAAACAAAGAGGCAACCCACGGAATGGGAGAGATATTCATAAATGACACTCCAGACAAATGGCTGATATCCAGGATCTCTAAAGAACTCCTCAAACTCAACACACACGAAACAGATAATCAAGTTAAAAAATGGGCAGAAGATATAAACAGACACTTCTCCAAAGAAGACATACAAATGGCAACAGACATATGAAAAACTGTTCATTATCGTTAGCCATCAGGGAAATTCAAATCAAAACCACATGAGATACCCCCTTACACCAGTCAGAATGACCAAAATTAGCAAGACAGGAAACAATGTGTGTTGGAGAGGATGTGGAGAAAGGGGAACCTTCTTCACCTGTTGGTGGGAATGCAAGTTGGTGTAGCCACTTTGGAGAACAGTATGGAGATTCCTCAAGAAATTAAAAATAGAGCTTCCCTATGACCCTGCAATTGCACTACTGAGTATATTTTTTTTTCATTTATTTATTTTCAGCATAACAGTATCATTATTTTTTCACCACACCCAGTGCTCCATGCAATCCGTGCCCTCTAGAATACCCACCACCTGGTACCCCGACCTCCCACCGCCCCCCCCCCCGGCCACTTCAAAACCCTCAGATTGTTTTTCAGAGTCCATAGTCGCTCATGGTTCACCTCCCCTTTCAATTTACCCCAACCCCTTCTCGCTAACTCCCCATGTCCTCCATGTTATTTGTTATGCTCCACAAATAAGTGAAACCATATGATAATTGACTCTTCTGCTTGGCTTATTTCACTCAGCATAATATCTTCCAGTCCTGTCCATGTTGCTACAAAAGTTGGGTATTCGTCCTTTCTGATGGAGGCATAATACTCCATAGAGTATATGGACCACATCTTCTTATCCATTCATCCGTTGAAGGGCATCTTGGTTCTTTCCACACTTTGGCGACCGTGGCCATTGCTGCTATAAACATTGGGGAACAGATGGCCCTTCTTTTCACTACATCGGAATCATTGGGGTAAATACCCAGGAGTGCAATGGCAGGGTCATAGGGAAGTTCTATTTTTAATTTCTTGAGGAATCCCCACACTGTTCCCCAAAGAGACTGCACCAACTTGCATTCCCACCAACAGTGGAAGAGGGTTCCCCTTTCTCCACATCCTCTCCAACACATGTTGTTTCCTGTCTTGCTAATTTTGGCCATTCTAACTGGTGTAAAGTGATATCTCAATGTAGTTTTATTTTGAAACTCCTTGATAGCTAGTGATGATGAACATTTTTTCATGTGTCTGATAGCCATTTGTATGTCTTTATTGGAGAAGTGTCTGTCCATATCTTCTGCCCATTTTTTGATATGATTGTCTGTTTTGTGTGTGTTGAGATTGAGGATTTCATTATAGATCCTGGATATCTTTTGTCTGTACTGTAATTTGAAAATATCTTCTCCCATTCTGTGGGTTGCCTCTTTGTTTTCTTGACTGTTTCCTTTACTGTGCAGAAGCTTTTGATTTTGATGAAGTCCCAAAAGTTCATCTTCCCTTTTGTTTACTTTGCCTTTGGAGACATATATTGAAAGAAGTGGCTGTGGCTGATATCGAAGAGATTACTGCCTATGTTCTCCTCTAGGATTCTGATGGATTCCTGTCTCATGTTGAGGTCTTTTATCCATTTTGAGTTTATCTTTGTGTACGGTGAAAGAGAATGGTCGAGTTTCATTCTTCTACATATAGCTGTCCAGTTTTCCCAGCACCATTTATTAAAGAGACTGTCTTTCTTCCACTGTATATTTTCTCCAGTTTTGTCAAAGATTATTTGACCATAGAGTTGAGGGTCCAAATCTGGGCTCTCTACTCTGTTCCACTGCTCTATGTGTCTGTTTTTATGCCAGTACCATGCTGTCTGGGTGACCACAGCTTTGTAGTTAAGCTTGAAATCAGGTAACGTGATGCCCCCAGCTTTATTTTTGTTTTTCAACATTTCCTTAGCGATTCAGGGTCTCTTCTGATTTCATACAAATTTTAGAATAATTTGCTCCAACACTTTGAAGAATACTGGTGGAATTTTGATCAGAATAGCATTAAAAGTATAGATTGCTCTAGGCAGTATAGACATTTTAACAATGTTTATTCTTCTGATCCAAGAGCATGGAATGGTCTTCCATCTTTCTGTGTCTTCTTCAATTTCTTTCATGAGTGTTCTGTAGTTCCTCAAGTACAGATCCTTTACCTCTTTGGTTAGGTTGATTCCCACGTATCTTATGGTTCTTGGTGCTATAGTAAATGGAATCAATTCTCTAATTTCCCTTTCTGTACTTTCATTGTAGTGTATAAGAAAGCCACTGATTTCTGCACATTGACTTTGTATCCTGCCACGTTGCTGAATTGCTGAATGAGTTCTAGTAGTTTGGGGGTGGAGTCTTTTGGGTTTTCCATATAAAGAATCATGTCATCTGCGAATAGAGAGAGTTTGACTTCTTCATTACCAATTTGGATACATTTTATTTCCCTTTGTTGTCTGATTGCTGATGCTAGGACTTCTAATGCTATGTTGAACAAGAGTGATGAGAGTGGGCATCCTTGTCGTGTTCCTGATCTCAACGGGAAGGACGCAAGCTTTTTCCCTTTGAGGATGATATTTGCTTTGGGTCTTTCATAGATAGGTTTGCTGAGGTTCAGGAATGTTCCCTCTATCCCTATACTTTGAAGCGTTTTAATCAAGAATGGATACTGGATTTTGTCAAATGCTTTTTCTGCATCAATTGAGAGGACCATGTGGTTCTTCTCTCTTCTCTTATTAATTTGTTCTATCACATTGATTGATTTGCGAATGTTGAACCATCCTTGTAACCCAGGGATGAATCCCACCTGGTCATGGTGGATAAACTTTTTAATGTGCTGTTGGATCATGTTGGCTAGGATCTTGTTGAGAATATTAGCATCCATATTCATCAGTGATATTGGTCTGAAATTCTCCTTTTTGGTAGGGTCTTTGCCTGGTTTGGGGGTCAGAGTAATGCTGGCTTCATAGAAAGAGTCTGGAAGTTTTCCTTCTGCTTCAATTTTTTGAAATTTTCTTCAGGAGAATAGGTGTTATTTCTTCTTTGAAAGTTTGGTAGAATTCCCCAGGGAATCCATCAGGTCCTGGGCTCTTGTTTTGGGGGAGGTTTTTGATCACTGCTTCAATCTCGTCACTAGATATCGGTCTATTCAGGTTGTTAATTTCTTCCTGATTCCATTTTGGGAGTTTATAGATTTCCAGTAATGCATCCATTTCATCTAGGTTGCTTAGCTTATTGGCATATAACTGTTGATAATAACTTCTGATGATTGTTTCTACTTCCTTGGTGTTCGTTGTGATCTCTCCCTTTTCATTCATAATTTTATGTATTTGAGCTTTCTCTCTTTTCTTTTGGATTAGTGTCACCAATGGTTTATTGATCTTATTGATTCTTTCAAAAAACCAGCTTCTAGTTTCATTGATATGTTCTACAGTATCTCTGGTTTCTACCTCATTGATCTCAGCACTAATCTTGCTGATTTCCCTTCTTATGTGTGGAGTTGGTTTGACTTGTTGTTGATTCTCCGCTTCTTTAAGGTGTAGAGACAGCTGCCGTGTTCTAGATTTTTCAGTTTTTTTGAGGGAGGCTTGGATGGCTATGTATTTCCCCCTTAGGACCGCCTTTGCTGTATCCCATTGGTTTTGGACCAAAGTGTCTTTATTCTCATTGGTTTCCATGGATTGTTTCAGTTCTTCTTTGATCTCCTGGTTGATCCAAGCATTCTTAAGCAAGGTAGCCTTTAGCTTCCAGGTGTTTGAGTCCATTCTGAACTTTTCTTTGTGATTGAGCTCCAGTTTCAAAGCTTTGTGATCTGAGAATGTGTAGGGAATCATCTCAGTCTCTTGGTATCGGTTGAGTCCTGATTTGTGACCCAGTATGTGGTCTATTCTGGAGAAGGTTTCGTGTGCCCTTGAGAAGAATGAGTATTCTGTTGTTTTAGGGTGGAATGTTCTGTATATATCTATGAGGTCCCTCTGGTCCAATGTGTCATTCAATGCTCTTGTTTCTTTATTGATTTTCTGCTTCAATGATCTGTCTATTTCTGAAAGAGGCGTGTTAAGATCTCCAATGATTAGTGTATTCATATCAATATGACTCTTTATCTTGATTAACAGTTTTCTTAAGTAATTGGCTGCTCCCATATTGGGAGCATAGATATTTACAATTGTTAGATCATCTTGGTGGATAGTCCCTTTAAGAATGATGTAGTGTCCTTCTGTATCTCTGACCACAGTCTTTAGTTTAAAGTCTAATTTATCTGATATGAGAATCGCTACCCCAGCCTTCTTTTGAGGCCCATTGGCATGAAAGATGCTTCTCCATCCCTTCACTTTCAGTCTGGGTGTATCTTTAGGTTCAAAATGGGTCTCTTGTAGACAACATATGGATGGGTCCTGTCGTTTTATCCAATCTGCAACCCTGTGCTGTTTTATGGGCGCATTTAGGCCATTCACATTGAGGGTGATTATTGATAGATACGTTTTTATTGACATCGAGTTACCTTTGAAGTCTTTCTTTCTGTAGATTGTCTCTATATTTCTGTTCAATGCTATTCTTGGGCTTTTCCTCCTATAAGAAGCCCCCTTAATATTTCCTGCAGTATCGGCTTGGTGGTTGCATAGTCTTAAGTCTTGCAGGTCCTGGAAACTATTTATCTCTCCATCCATTTTGAATGTCAGTCTTGCTGGATAAAGTATTCTTGGCTGCATGTTCTTCTCATTTAGTGCCCCGAATATATCTTGCCAGCCTTTTCTGGCTTGCCAGGTCTCTGTGGACTGGTCTGATGTTATTCTGATGGGCTTCCCTCTGTAAATAAGAAGCCTTTTTGCCCAGCGGCTTTCAAGAGATTATACCTACAATTATAATTCCTCAATTTGACTATCAGGTGTCCTGATGTTTTTTTGGAATGTATAATCTTGAGTGGAGACCGTTCAGCCTCTAATACATGAACGCTGGTTCCACTCATGAGATTGGGAAAATTTTCATGAAGAACTTGTTCCACTATATCTTCTCGACTTCTTTCTTTCTCTTCCCCTTCAGGGATTCCAATAATTCTGATGTTGGAACGCTTCATGGCATCATTTATTTCCCTGATTCTGTTTTCATGGTTTCTAAGCTGTTTGTTCCAGGCTTCCTCCTGATCCTTTCTCTCTTTATGTTTGTCCTCCAGATCACTAATTCTATCTTCTGTCTCAGTTACCCTAGCTTTGAGAGAGTTTAGATTAGATTGGAACTCATTGAGAGCACTGTGAACCTCCTCCCTGGTAGCTTTAAGCTCTGCCCTAACATTGTGAACATCCTGTCTGGTAGCTTTCAGCTCAGCCCTAATCAATTCCGTTTGGTCATCCATGGCTTTCTCCAACCTAGCTATTGCCTGGGTAATTGTTAGCCTGAATTCTCTTTCCGACATATTGTCTATGTTGATAGCCATTAGCTCTGTTGCAGAAGGTCCATCCTCTGTATTTTTCTTCTGTTGGGCATTCCTCCTCCTAGTCATTTTGGTGGGAGATGACTGAACAAATGTAGCTGGATGTATCAACCGTGGTGCAGTCAAGGTGCACCCTGGAACACTTCTGAGCAATCAGGATTCCCCCACCAAAACGAGAGACAAAAGAAAAGAAAGAAAAAAGAGAGAGAGAGAGAGAGAGAGAAGGACAGGAATGAAAGGGAAGATGAAAGAGAAGGTTCAGCACAAATGGGCCCTAAGGTAAGATTTATGCAGTAGACAAACAAAAACAGACAAACAAAAAGACTGATACAAGTATAAGACAAGAGAAAAAATATATATATATGCAAATAAAGGAAGAACCTCATCAAAAGGAACCCCAAGTGTAAGATTTATATGCCATCAGGACAAACACAAATACACAGAAATACTGGTGGAAGAAGAAGATGGAGAGTGGTTATAAATTCTCAGTGTGTGCGAGGAAGGTTGTTTTGATTCTTCCTGGATGTATCTTGATATCTTTGTTAAAGGACTCAAGTTTCCTAAGATAAAGGGGGATTAAAAATTGGTTTACCTCTAGGGGTAGTATTGATTTGGGAAAGGGGATTACCTTGAAGTTTACCTCCATATGAATATTAGAAGATAAAAATAAAAAGGAATAAACTAGACTAAGCTAAACTAAAATTAAAAAAAAAAGAATTCAAAAAATAGAAATGCAAAAGAAAAACATAGGTGTATGTATCAAAAAGTTCAGTTTAGAAGGGTATTATGAAATTTGATGTACTGTACAGCTCGCTGTGATGGTAAATAGGTTAAAAAAATTACCTATGTATAAAAAAATAAACCAGAATAGTGGGAACGAGTGAAAAATAAGTTTTCCTATGAAGTTGTGGTTGTTCTCTTGTAGTCCTTTTTTTTTTTTCCTCTTTTTTTTTTTCTTTCTTGGTTTGTTTTCTGGGGGAGGGGCCTGCCACGTGGGTTTTCAGTCAATGATGTTCCCTGTGTTAAGTCCTCCCAGCCCCCTCAAAAGGGTGGGCTCTGAGGAAACTGTATTTTTTTTTTCAGGCTTTTGTTCTCTGGCGGTTTTTATGTTTGTTCACTTTTTTTTCCTCTCTCACTTTGACTGCTTTTGATGGTTTTTGTAGTTTTAGAGGAAAACAAACCGCACCCTGATCTCCCTCTCAGAGAGAAGCCTCAGTCTGGCTGCAGAGCCTAAATAAGTTCCCCCTTGGCCGCTGGCAGAGCAGGTTCTGAGTCGCGGTCCCTGGGGTTGCAGGATCTTTTGCTTGTACCCAAAGCCAAGGCAGTGGCGGCTGCTGGGCAGCTCTAGACCGCCAGAGAGGTTCCAAGCAGCAACTGCACACTGAGATTTTCCCGCTGGCCCGGGCTGGGAGTGCCTTGTGTTTCTGGGTCTAAGCGCGCCCGGCTTGTGTGCACCAATTTCAGGGGAGACTGTGGGTCCCGCGCTGGTCTCAGGCTCTGAGAATGGGGTGCAGGTCCAAAAGCTCCAGGCTGGGCCATCCACACACCTCTCTTGGGGGAGAGTTTGGT
The DNA here is from genome assembly GCF_964662115.1 of Mustela nivalis. Taxonomy (NCBI): domain Eukaryota; kingdom Metazoa; phylum Chordata; class Mammalia; order Carnivora; family Mustelidae; genus Mustela; species Mustela nivalis. The sequence goes on from NC_139024.1 coordinate 120,124,128, forward strand.
CTGAAACAATGGCGCGTATCAAAGGGCGCCGGCTGGGCCTTTGTATCTCTCTCAGGGGAGTATCTCATGCTCTATAGCAGGGCTCTCACATTCTGCCACCCAGTGTGGTTCCCATCCCCTCACAGGAAACGGACCCCACACGTTCTCAGGCGTGCTGGTGGCTTAGGCACCAAGAGCTGGTTTCTCCGCCACACTCTCTCTGCCTCAGCACCAGGGGAGGCTGTCCTGGGACCGGGGACTTAAGCCCTTGTCTCTAGCCTCCCCGATTCCCACAATCCCCCCCCCCCCGCAATCCTTTGCTCTTTTGGAGTGCTTTCAACCAGTCTCTAAGTTAATGCTGGTCCCCAGACGCAGGGCACTCTCGCTTGTATTGGGGTATTACTTTCCAACCCATGGCCTCTGGTGGCTCCCTTCCCCTTTTGTTTATCTTCCGATATCAGTCGCCGTTCCCACTCTGCTTTAACTGCTCACTGGCATCTTCTGCCCCTGTAGAGATCCAGATGTGTATAATTCAGAGTTCTTTGGTAGGTAATCAGCTCACTTTGAGGTACAGGCTGAAAAGACACCTCTTCCTACTTCCCCACCATCTTGTCCCCCCTGTATTTTACAACTTTAACTCATTATACTGAGCTCAATTTATGAACATTTTTTCCAGGTAAAAAAGTCCCACTAACATTTATTGCAAGGCTGTTTTGTTGGTAATAACCTCCTTTGTCCTTTGTTTATCTAAGAAATTATTTATCTCTCTCTCTCAGATATGAAGGATAATCTTCCTGGGTAGATTATTCTTGGTTGTAGGGTTTTTATTTTTCCCTTTCAACATTGTGAATATATTATGTCACTTGCTTCTGACTTGCAAAGAACTTCATTTCTTTTGACCCTGTGAAGATGAAGGATTCACTGGATTATCTTCCACTGCAGGCAAACGCTTAAAGAACGGTTTTCTGCCTTTTTGCTATTGGAAACAGGTGGAATATGACAGGACACACACACACACAAACACACAAACACAGAGTGAGAGTATCTGTTTGGACATTTAGATTTATCCTCCTCTTAACCAGCATGACCCTCGTTGGCGAGCTGAATTCTGCCCTCAAAGCCTGCTAAGGAGAAGCTCAAGGGCACAACAGGAAGAATCAGGATCCCCTGAGCCCACAAATCTGCCCCTCAAGTGTGCACAGCCACTCCCAATGGAGATTGTCTTCCCATAACTGAAATAACCCACCAAAGGTACCTTTAAGAACTCCTTGAGATCCTTATCTCTCCCAAGGGTTGGGGCCTGCCCAGACCCACCTAGAGTTAGGCTACAGGTGCACAAGGCCAGGGGCTCCTGCCCCAGCACTCTCTAAGTGGGCAATCCACTCTGCTTCCAAAGTCTCAGTTTCCAGAGAAAGTGAGGATACAACATGTGGCCCGCCAACGCTCGCCCGCGAGGAAGGAAGACCACCGACACAGGATTCTTCTCTATCACGCTTTATTGAAGTGCACTTGGTTGAGGTTTGTAGGGTGATGGAAGCAGGAAGCGCCTGGGTAGAGCCAGGGCTGCACATATATACAGGCTAGCTGGGGCGTGTCTCATTCTGGGGTACGTGGCTCACTATGGTAGGTCAGCCTTGTTGCTGGGCAGAATAAGCTTAAGGCCACGCGTCCAACCACTTGTTTACGAGGCTCTCCGGCGCCATCTTGTAATGGCGGCAACGGGTTGCCACATCTCCCCCTTTTTCTTTTATTTTGCAGTCATGGCTAAAATCAGAGGAGTGTCCCCTAGTAAACATGTCCTCCTTTGCCTAGGGACGGGAGAGAAACGGAGGTACCCGTATGCAGACACTCATGACTTTCAGGGTGGCTCACCCTGTGCACTCCTAGGTGCAAACCACCCGCGGAAAATGCAAGGTTGTCTCTATTCGGGTGCAATGGGCTACTCAAAGCCCTCCGAGTGCAAGAGCACAACCTATGTTTCATTTAACATGCTGAGCCAAGCTTGGGGAGATGTTCCAGCCCCTATAGCGGCAAAGGCACGCGCTATGGCCACCTTCTCTCTTCTGCGAGCCCTCATTACCCTCAGAATTAAGAACAAAGCCACCAGTAGTCCCGCAAACATTAGCATGCCCATGACTCCTACTCCAGCCCATTCCTTAATATAAGAGAAGGTGTAAACCAGCCAGTCCGTGAACTCCCCAAGGGAGACCATCTCCGCTCGGGTAGAGCTCAAGGAAAGGATTCGCAGGCTCAGGTTAGCCTGCAGTTGATCGAATTCTGCACTCCAATTTCCTTTCAAATAATTGGACAGGACTTTTGAGTTATTCAATGAAGCATAATACGGGGTTACACACAGGTGTTCTTTACGCCATACACAACCCATAGCCACAACATCAAACATTTTTGTTATACTTTCTTCTACCAAATCTATCCTCTTATTAACAAGTAATATACCAGAGGCTAAATGTCTGTTAATGGCTTCTTGCTGCACTAGGACCTCTGAGGTCTTAGACACTACGTTATTTATAGTATTTACCGTCTGAACTTGGTTGGCCATGGCCACTCCAGCTGTAACTGCTGCAGCGGCTGATACTGCAATTGCTGTGACGATGGCGGCCGTAATGCCAAAATCCCTCTTTTCCCTCATTAGAGCTAGGACAGGGAAGTCCTTTTTCTCTAATATGAAACAGGAACTACTGTTCTCGAGAGTGGTAAAGCACAAGGTGCCTTGAAGGTTGAAATTTGTAGCGTTATAACGCTGTACCTTATTATTGATTTGTTTACAGGGTAAATCAAAAACACATTCTGGAACATACAGATGGGGTAATATTTTTGTCGCGTTTGTGACTGGCATGGGGATGGGCCATGTTCTTGAAACGGCCCAAAAGGTAGCTCCCTCAACTCTGGTCAGGCAGATCATCAGCACTATCAGCATCTCCAGGGTTGGAGTCCATGTCTGCTTCTTTGGTGTTGTCATCGGTTCTTTCATCCAACTTTCGCGTCAGTCGTGATGGCACCCACACCGGATCCGAGCGGTCCTGTGGAAAAACACAAACAGCTCCCCTGGATCTCCTAATCACGGGATCCGGTCCATACCATTTGTTATCCAGGATATCTTTCCACATTACACGTTCCTTTATGGCCTCAGCCTCTTCTGCGTGTCTATCTGCCGCACTTTTGCCATTGGCATCCAGAATTAAAAAATTGATAGTAAAGATTGCTAGGGATAGGCGATCTCGAGGGGTCATAACCGCCTCTATTCCCCCTTTTTGTTTTTGTATTAGTTCTTTAAGCGTGCGGTTAGCGCGCTCAACAATGCCTTGTCCTTGAGGATTATATGGCAAGCCTGTAGTATGCTGGACCTGCATCTGGGCACAGAAGGATTTAAAGCCTTTTGCCGTGTAGGCAGGGCCATTATCAGTTTTTAAGTTCATGGGTTTGCCCCAGGCCGCCCAGGCTTGCAAGCAGTGCGTTTTCACATGAGTAACCTTCTCTCCTGTCAGGGCTGATGCAAACACAACACCTGAGTAAGTATCTACAGACACATGGACCCATTTTTGAGTGCCAAACTCAGAGAAATGGGTTACATCCATCTGCCATAATGTAAGAGGTTTTAAACCTCGAGGGTTGACTCCTATATGTGGTGGGTGGAGATAAGTAACACAGGATTTGCAAGACTTAACGATTGTTCAAGCCTGTTCTCGGGTGATTTTGAATTGGAGTCGTAGTGTGTCTGCTGGCACATGAAACTTTGTATGAAAATCTGTGGCTTGAGCCACGGGGTCTAGTGTCGCCATTACCATGGATACCCTGGTGAGTTTGTCAACCACTTCATTGGCTGTAGACAACGGGCCCGGTAAGCCTGAGTGGGCTCGTATATGTCCAATGTAAAAGGGCTTATCGCGGCCGAATATTAAATTTTGTATTTGAGTAAAGATAGAGGCTACAGTGCTCTGTTCCTTGATGTAAGTGGTCACTTCCAGCTGACGGACAGCATTAACTACATAGGAAGAGTCAGACAGAAGGTTGAAAGGCACTGATGAGAAGGCCTTAAACACCTCGAGAACCACTAGGCACTCGGTCACCTGAGGTGTACCAGGGCGAAATTGAAATCGGACAGGAGCATGTCCCATAACTTGGTAAACTCCTATACCTGTTTTTGATCCATCTGTGAAAATCTGAATAGCGCCCTTGATAGGGTTTGAGGAGGTCACCTTAGGAAAATAGGCCACATTTTGACAAAGGAACTGTAATAGCTTGTCTTGAGGATAGTGATTGTCAATTTCCCCCAGAGTATGCTGCCATCAAGATAGCCCAATTATTCATCGTGCCCGCTAGGACTTCTACTTGTTCTTTGGTATAAGGTATGATTAACTTATCCGGTGGGTACCCAAAAGTGGTGATGGAGAATTTTAGGCCTACTAGAGCAGTATGGGCAACGGCCTCAGGATAATAGTGCAGGGTACGTTGACCTTGTGAGTGTCCATGTATCCACCATACTGGGGCCGACTGCCAAAACACCCCCGTAGGGCTCCCTACAGTAGGGAGAATGCAATAAGTTAGGGGTACCTGAGGGTCGACACGTTGTACCTGTGCACCCTCCAGCGCCTTTTCTACCAGTTCCAGGGCGCGTAAGCCTTCCTGTGTCAGAGTTCTAGGGGAACTCAGATCAGGATCACCTTCTAGGATCTGGAATAATGGTCTCAACTCATCCCTGGTCACCGGGAGATAGCTTCTTACCCAATTGATATCCCCTAGCAGCTTTTGGAAGTCATTTAATGTCTTAAGGGAAGTCTTGGCAATTTTTATCTTCTGAGGCCTCACATGCTGTGCTGTGATACGTGTCCCTAAGAACTCAGCTATCTCAGTCCTTTGTATCTTTTCTGGGGCAATGAGAAGTCCTGCTTTTCTCAAGGCTAGATCTACCGCTATCAACACTTTATCAAGGGTCTCCTTCCGTGGGTGAGCTAAGAGAATATCATCCATGTAATGTATCACACGGACATCAGGGAAATCACACCTAACTGGATCTAATGCATGGTTAACATATAACTGGCACATAGTAGGGCTGTTGGCCATTCCCTGAGGTAAGACTCGCCATTGGAAACGGCAGTCAGGTTTTTCATGATTTATGGAAGGGACCGTGAAGGCGAAACGCTTCTTATCTTCTGGGTGTAATGGAATAGAGAAGAAGCAATCCTTAATGTCCACAGTGTATACCGGCCAATCTTTAGGCAGGGCAGAAAGAGTTGGGAGACCTCTTTGCACTGGCCCCATTACAGCCATTTGCGCATTGATGGCTCGCAAATCATGTAACAGTCTCCACTTACCTGACTTCTTTTTTATTACAAATATTGGTGCATTCCAAGGGGAAGTGGATGTTTCAATATGCCCTAGTTGCAGTTGCTCTTCAATAATTTGATGTGCCGCATGGAGCTTTTCTATTGAAAGGGGCCACTGATTGACCCACACGGGCTTATCTGTTTTCCATGGAATTTTTAGAAAGTCATCAGTGGCCCCTAGGAAAAACCCAATCCCTTTCTATCATTTTTCAAGCTAGGACTGACTAGCTCTGATTCTCCCTGCAAGTATTTACCTAGGCCTTTGCCTGGCATATAGCCTTGTTTCATCATCAAATCTTTGCTCTGTTTGGAATACGTTCCCTCATTAGTCAGAATTAGATTTAATTGACTCTGGACATCTCTTCCCCAGAGATTGATGGGAAGGTCCAGTACGAACGGCTGAAAAGTCCCTTTGTTCCCTTCCATCCTCCAATGTAGAGTTTTTGCACTAATCTCAGGTGTGTTTTGATAGCCTAGCCCCTGTAATGTTTGAGAGGCCTTTTGCAGCGGCCAATTCCTTGGCCAGAATCGTTGGCTCATGACGCTTCGGTCGGCCCCCATATCTATTAGACCGGTGAAGGCCTTTCCTTCTATCTCCAAACTACACATGGGGCGACCTGTTAGCTCCAAAGATAAGTAGGCCATATCGACTCCAGAGGATCCAAAGCCCTTATCTCCTCTGACCTTATTTTGGGCGGGGAAACGGTCATGCAAGGATGAGAGAACTACCAGCTGGGCTATTCTGTCCCCAGGGGCAATGGAGACAATGCCAAAAGGTGAGTGACACATAACCCTAATTGTACCCTGATAGTCTGGGTCAATGATCCCGGGGAGGACCAATAAGCCCCTCATGGTGCTGGATGATCGGCCTAAAACCAGCCCAGCCGAGCCTACAGGAAGAGGTCCTGACATGTCAGTAGGAACCACTTGTATACCCATACGAGGGGTTAAAACCAGTCCGGCGGTGGCGCAGAGGTCCAGCCCCGCGGAGCCTGTCGTGGCTCGTCGGGTGCTCTCGGCGGCTGAAGGATCCCCTCCTGAAACGCCCCATATATTTTCGGGCCCTGAGGGCGTGGGCCCCTCTGCATGTTTTTTGACTCCGGGACATATGGGTTATTTATAGGTTGTCCATTAATGTCTTTTGTGGATCTACACTCATTGGCCCAATGTTTCCCCTTCTTGCATCTTGGGCATGTCCCTGGCTGCTTGGTATTTGGTCCCTTTGCCCTGAAGCCTTCCTTGTTAGGACAGTTTCTCTTTACGTGTCCCGGCTGTCCGCAAATGAAGCAGCCATCACGTCTCCCGTGCTTAGTAGCCGCTATCATAGCTCTGGCCAGTCCTTCATTGGTGAGTGGTCCTCCTATCTCTCTGCAGGCCTTTAGCCACGCATCTAAACCTTTTCCTTTCCATGGTGTGATTGCTCGCTGGCAATCCTTAGTGCATTGCTCATAAACAAGCTGTTGCACTAGAGGCATGGCCTCCTGAGCGTCTCCAAAAATTTTTCCAGCTGCCTCTATCATTCTAGCCACAAAATCTGAAAAAGGCTCATTCGGTCCTTGGATTATCTTAGTCAGGTTTCCTGATACCTCTCCCCGTTTAGGTATCATCCTCCATGCTCTTTTAAATATTTCTACGATCTGCTGATAAACAGGCACCGGGAAGGCCGTCTGGTTATCAGCCCACTGTCCCTGCCCCAGTAGCATATCAGCAGTCCAGGGTGCTGTGTTTGGTGTACGAGCATTCACTCGCGCCTGATTATGCGCGGCTTCTGTAACCACTGCTCTATAGTCTAGATACTGTCCTGTGTTTAGGCACGCTCGAGCTATCTCCCACCAATCATTTGGTGTCAGGGCTGCGGTGGTGATCCTATCCAGTAAAATTAACGTATACTGTGCATTGGGCCCCCAAGTACGGGCGGCCTCTACTAAGTCCTTCAACTGTTTGTAGGGTATGGGCTCATGATATCTTTGCTGGTTTTGGTTTTCAAAGACAGGGAACGCAACAGCGTCCAGCGGGGTGAGCTCGGCAAGGCATCTGAGCGTTTTTCGAGAGAGCCTATGGGCTCCCCCAGCCTGTTTACCTGAATAAGGTGGAGGTGGAGTTCTAACAGGAGGCGGGAATCCGTACCGCTCCTCTTCATATCTGGCTGCCTCCTCCTCTAACTCCTCCTCCTCGCCTTCTGTTAGTGAGTCATCTCCCGAGTCCCTCTCTTGCTTTACACTGAGAGCGGCGAATTCCTCATAGAACTCATCTAAACTCGGGTAGATGGGTGCACTGGGGGCGGTTGCCTTATGTCCTTTGTGCTTACTTTTATCATCTGTTTCCTTTTGTTTTTCACTTCCTCTTTTATATCCCTTTTCTGACTTCTTCATTTGTTTTTTGTTTCCCCCTCCCTTTATACTACTTGATTCCGAAAGGCTGTCCTGATGTTCCGCTAAAGCACGCCTGCCCTTTTTCAGATGCTCTACGTGTTTTCCGTCCCGTAAGCACGCATGTATAACTCTCCATAAGGGTAGGGTGCCTGATTTAAGCTGCTGATTGGCCTTGGCTGCATCCAGATCTCTTCCTAACTTTTCCCAGCAGGGAAGGTTTAAGTCCCCCGACACGGCAAACCACGGGGCACACTCATCTATGTCTTTAAGAACGGATTTGACTGTCCTCTCTGAGATCCTTAACCCCCTCTCTTTTAATAGTGCCTGTATGGGGCTCACGAAGTCTGGATATTTGCACTTGCTCGAATCAGAACCCATTTTCCCTTATGTTTGCGTGTGCGCTGCGAGAGCACTCTGACCGATCTATCTTTTACTTTCGATCTCATACGCAGCAACACAAGCACTCTTCACCGGGTCTATGCACACGTATCCAAAGGCAAAAAAGCAAGGCTACAACTGCAAGGACAATTATAGCTATAGCAGCTACCCAAGGCTCAAGTGTTCAAAATAACATACCGGGGAATACTTACCGGCGCCGACCACTTCGCATGTAGAGTTCTGAATCCTTTCTAGGCTCCCCGCGGTGTCCGCCGAACTATCCCGGGTTTCGGCACCAGCTGTGGCCCGCCAACGCTCGCCCGCGAGGAAGGAAGACCACCGACACAGGATTCTTCTCTATCACGCTTTATTGAAGTGCACTTGGTTGAGGTTTGTAGGGTGATGGAAGCAGGAAGCGCCTGGGTAGAGCCAGGGCTGCACATATATACAGGCTAGCTGGGGCGTGTCTCATTCTGGGGTACGTGGCTCACTATGGTAGGTCAGCCTTGTTGCTGGGCAGAATAAGCTTAAGGCCACGCGTCCAACCACTTGTTTACGAGGCTCTCCGGCGCCATCTTGTAATGGCGGCAACGGGTTGCCACAACAACATTCCCACTCAAGCCCTGAGTTTATGAAGGCAAAGGACTTAGACCAAGGACAAAGTCATTGTGATAGAAACTTCAGTAAATCTATTATACTTATTAGTCAGGAATAGGTAAATAAGAAATTACCAGAAAAAGAAGCAGAGAGAAAGATGATGTAAGAATGGAAATAGGAGGAGGAAGGAGGAAGGGAGGGATTAAGGGAGAATGAAGAGAGGGAGGTAGAAATAACAGAGGGAGGGAGGGGAGAAAAGGGAAAAAGGAAGTAGCAAATTCCTCCTAACATTCATCCCTGATATATCTGGGGACAAGACAACCTGGATCAGACTCAGGTCTGCTCAAGTGTCTCAAGCACATTCCCCAGGTGCTGCGATGTCAGTAAATGATTTGCTGAGAATGAGTGCACCATTGCACTCATGTGGGTGCCCATGTGGGTGACCAAGTCAGTGACCTGGGATGAATTTACTCCTTCTCCCTTTGTAAAGACTGAATCAAGTAAGTCCTGGTGGGAAGGATGTGAGTGCCGAGTTATGGGAAAGGGCTTGGAGACCTGGCACTTTCGTCTCTCACCTTGAAAGAATGAGAGGAGGGTGGCCTTGGGCAGAAAAGGCAGGAGAGTCCCTGACCAACCCTGGGAGGTTGATACCAACCATCCCCAGGATGTCCCACACCTTGCTACTTCATGTCCGGGAGACTTGCCTCCATAGGCTGAGCTGCAGGTAAAGTTCTGAGACCAGGCTCCCACTTGCTACTGACCTTCACCAAATATTCAGGCCCACTATCTGCCAGTGCTATTTTACACTGAACTTTAGCTAATTTATTTCAGCAAATTACTTCCTTGAATCTTGAGAGGAGAGTCTCTCCTCATTTGAAAGTTGTGAGACAGAAGCTCAACAATAGGAGGGGACTTACCCAGGGTCACATGGTTAGGTGGCCTAAACCTGCAGGAGCAGGGTCCATGCTACAGGTCAGCTAAGCTCTAATCAAATGGCACCAGACAGGGGTTACCAACACTAAGACTGCTCCAGAAGTCTGGGGCGCAGGAGGATAGAAAGAAATCATATTCGAACGTCTTTTTTTTTAATTTATTTTTTATTTACTTTCAGCATAACAGTATTCATTGTTTTTGCACCACACCCAGTGCTCTATGCAATCCATGCCCTCTATAACACCCACCACCTGGTACCCTACCTCCCACCCCCTGCCCCCTCAAAACCCTCAGATTGTTTTTCAGAGTCCATAGTCTCTCATGGTTCATCTCCCCTTCCAATTTCCCCCAACTCCCTTCTCCTCTCTGTCTCCCCATGTCCTCCATGCTTTTTGTTATGCTCCACAAATAAGTGAAACCATATGATAATTGACTCTCTCTGCTTGACTTATTTCACTCAGGATAATCTCTTCCAGTCCCATCCATGTTGCTACAAAAGTTGGGTATTTGTCCTTTCTGATGGAGGCATAATACTCCATAGTGTATATGGACCACATCTTCCTTATCCATTCATCCGTTGAAGGGCATCTTGGTTCTTTCCACAGTTTGGCGACCGTAGACATTGCTGTTATAAACATTGGGGTACAGATGGCCCTTCTTTTCACTACATCTGTATCTTTGGGGTAAATACCCAGTAGTGCAATGACAGAGTCCTAGGGAAGCTCTATTTTTAATTTCTTGAGGAATCCCCACACTGTTCTCCAAAGAGGCTGCACCAACTTGCATTCCCACCAACAGTGGAAGAGGGCTCCCCTTTCTCCACATCCCCTCCAACGCATGTTGTTTCCTGTCTTGCTAATTTTGGCCATTCTAACTGGTGTAAGGTGATATCTCAATGTGGTTTTAATTTGAATCTCCCTGAGGGCTAGTGATGACGAACATTTTTTCATGTGTCTGATAGCCATTTGTATGTCTTGATTGGAGAAGTGTCTGTTCATATCTTCTGCCCATTTTTTTTAATGTTATGTTAGAACTTCTATTATATAAACTTTCAATATTATCTCTTTTACACATGCTAGTTGTGTTTCTTTTTATAATCTGTACAATGTTATGACAAACGTGTTTGTTAATCCCTCCCTGATGCTTTATGTGTATGCCCTTGCATTTTGTATCTTTTCCAAATGTGTGCATGATCCAACGAGTCCATGGTTCTACTTGTGTTTTTCTAGTTTTATGAGCACCATTTCTTGAAGAGACTATCGTTTTCCCATTGGGAATTCTTGGTTTCTTTATCCAATATTTGTTGACCGTATATGTTGGAATTTAATTCTGGACTCTCTATTCTGCTTTATTGGTTGATATGTCTCTTTTTGTGCCACCGCTAGGCTGTATTTTGTTACTATGATTTGGAATCATCTAGAATCAAGAAGTACGGAACCTCCAACTTCATTCTCTTGTTGCAGGAATTTTTTGGTTATTTGGAATCTCCTGCAGTTCCACACAAATTTCAGAATTATTTCTTCTATTTCCATCTAGAATGCCTTTAATTTTTGGATTGAGATCAAATCAACTCTGTAAATGGCTTTGGGTAATATCATCATTTTAAAAATACAATTTCCTTCAACCCAAAGCATGAGCTGTCTGTCCATTTGCTTGTGGCTTCATCTTCTTTTCGCAAAGTGTTGTGGTTTCAATTGTACAGATCTTTGAGCCCCTTGGTTACATATATTTCTAAGGATGGTATTTTGATGCTGTTATGGGCAGAATAGTTTTCTCTATGTCTTTTTCTCATGCTCCGTCATTAGTGTAAAGGAATGCCACGTATTTGTGTAAGTTTATTTTGTAACATTTCACTTTATCAAATCTCTGATTATAATAGAATTCGATTGACTTCTTAAGTTCTTCCATACTCAAAATGGCATTATATGCAAAAAGTGACAATTTTACTTCTTCCTTCTTGATGTGGATGTTTTTTATTACTCTCTCCTGCCTAATTGTTCTAGCTAGGACTTCCACTACTATATTGAATAAGGGTGGTGTGAGTAGTCTTCTCTGTTATGTTCCTGTTCTTTGAGGAAAGGTTTTCACTTTTTCTTCATTGAGTACAATGTTAGCTGTAGATTTCTCATAATGGTCTTTATAATGATGAGATACAGTCTTTTTTTATTTTATTTAAATTCAGTTAATATATAATGTGTTATTTCTTGGTTTCAGAGGTAGAGATCAGTGATTCATCAGTCTTACATAATACCCAGTGCTCATTACATCACCTGACCTCACTCTCTATATCCAATCCATCAAGAGTTTTTATCATGAAAGAATGGTGTATTTTGTCAAATGTCTTTAGGCAACTATTGAGAGGATCATGTGATTTTTATCTCTCATTTTATTGGTGTATTGAATTATACTTGCTGATTTTATATGTTGAATTATCTTTGCATCCCATTGATAAATCCTATCTCGTCACAGTGTATGGTCCTTTTAAAGTGTTTCAATTTGGTTTGCTAACATGTTGCTGAGAATATTTGCAACTATAGTCATCAAACATATTGATTTAAATTATCATTTTCTTGCTTGCTATCAAGATAATACTCATTTTGTGGAATGGTTTAGAAACATTGCCTCTTCCTCAATATTATGGAAGATATTGGGTAATTTGTTTGATGCTGAAGGAGGTACCACAAAGTATTTTAAGCAGCAGAACACAAAATCAGAACATTTAGAAATTTGCTACAGTGACTGGGATTGCCCACGGCTTAAAGACGCTCAGGTAAAGGACGCTGGGAAATCCCAGGTGGGACAGTTTGGCCTCAGTATCCCGGGGGTTACAACAAGAACAGGGGTGCATGAGTGCAGCAGAGTTTCCAGGCATCACAGCAGAGAAAATGACTGAAAACAACAAGCCTAGGCACTGGCTTTCTGCTCAGTTTTGTCATAAATTACAAACTGTTACATGATCCCACTATTGCTCTCTGGGCAGGGGCCCAGCAAAGGCAGAAGTGTGCCAAGATGCACCTCTTTCCCCTGAGAGGAGCAGCACAGATCTGCCCCACAGGAGCCTGTAGAGTTTGAGACTTAAAACGGGATTTCATGCCTGAGATAAAAATGTTCAGTCCAAACTGTGGAAAGAACCAAGATGCCCTTCAGCGGACGAATGGATAAAGAAGATGTGGTCCATATACACTATGGAACATTATGCCTCCATCAGAAAGGACGAATACCCAACTTTTGTAGCAACATGGATGGCACTGGAAAAGATTATGCTGAGTGAAATAAGTCAAGCAGAGAGAGTCAATTATCATATGGTTTCACTTATTTGTGGAGCATAACAAATAGCATGGAGGACATGGGGAGTTAGAGAGGAAAAGGGAGTTGGGGGAAATTGGAAGGGGAGGTGAACAACAAGAGACTATGGACTCTGAAAAACAATCTGAGGGGTCTGAAGTGGCGGGGGGCTTGGGAAGTTGGGGTACCAGGGTATTACAGAGGGCATGGATTGCATGGAGCACTGGATGTGGTACAAAAATAATGAATACTGTTATGCTGAAAATAAATAAAAAATAAATTAAAAAATGTTCATTCACAGGCTGAGTAAATGCAGAGTTTTTAAGGAAACCAGGTTGACAAAAGTGATTGACTACTCATCTGTGAGGGCTCACTGAAGAGTGGGGGAGGGTGGAAATTTCAACTCCAGGCACAGATTGGGGCACCATCATATTCATCTTCCTCCTACCCCCATTGGTGCTGAAAGCCTTCAAGGAGCACATACTGCAATCTGGAGCCACCGCACTGAGCCCAGCCCCCTGGCAAGGGAGGGGAAATTCCTCCCCCAGAAGTTCACTAAGAATCAGCACAAGAAGCTTATCCCCCAGAAGACCAGCAGGAACATCCAGCTAAGACCAAGGTTATGGATCATAGAGAACTCCAAAACTTCAGCCTGGGCAAAAACAATTCATAGCATCTGTGAGCATTTGATGACGACGATGATAATGAGGATGATGATGATATGATGATGATGTAGTCTTGGGGATTTGCTTATCCATTCTCTTATTTTATCAATTCTTTTTAAATTCTTCACTTTTTTTTTTTAAAGTGGACTCCTTGGGACGCCTGGGTGGCTCAGTTGGTTAAGCAGCTGCCTTTGGCTCAGGTCATGATCCCAGCATCCTGGGATCGAGTCCCACATCGGGCTCCTTGCTCAGCAGGGAGCCTGCTTCTCCCTCTGCCTCTGCCTGCCATTCTGTCTGCCTGTGCTTGCTCTCTCCCCCTCTCTCTCTCTGATAAATAAATAAAATCTTAAAAAAAAAATAAATAAAAATAAAGTGGACTCCTTTTTTAAAATTTTTTTAATTTTTTAGGTTTTTATAAACATCTAATATATTTTTATCCCCAGGGGTACAGGTCTGTGAATCGAGGGTTTACACACTTCACAGCACTCACCATAGCACATACCCTCCCCAATGTCCATAACCCCAACCCCCCTCCCCCCAGCAACCCTCAGTTTGTTTTGTGACATTAAGAATCACTTATGGTTTGTCTCCCTCCCAATCCCATCTTGTTTCATTTATTCTTCTCCTACCCCCTTAACCCCCCATGTTGCATCTCCACTTCCTCATATCAGGGAGATCATATGATAGTTGTCTTTCTCCAATTGACTTATTTCGCTAAGCGTGATACCTTCTAGTTCCATCCATGTCGTCAAAAATGGCAAGATTTCATTTATTTTGATGGCTGCATAGTATTCCATTGTGTATATATACCACATCTTCTTTATCCATTCATCTGTTGATGGACATCTAGGTTCTTTCCATAGTTTGGCTATTGTAGATTGCTGCTCACTCTTTTTTTGTTTTTTGTTTTTTTTAGGTTTTATGTATTTATTTGACAAAGAGAGATCACAAGCAGGCAGAGAGGCAGGCAGAGAAAGAGGAGGAAGCAGGCTCCCTGCTGAGAAGAGAGAATTGTGCCCTCCACAGTACCCACCACCAAGCTCACCCAACCTCCCAATCCCCTCCCCTCCAAAACCCTCAGTTAGTTCCTCAGAGTCCACAGTCTCATGGCTCATTTCCCCCTCTAATTTCCCCCAACTCTCTTCTCCTCTCCATCTCCCCATGTCCTCTGTGTAATTCTTTATGCTCCACAAATAAGCAAAACCATATGATAATTCACTCTCTCTGCTTTACTTATTGCTATTTTTGTCTTTTCTCTGTCTTTCATCTATTTTTCCCTGGACATAATGACTAGACAGAGAAATTCACCCAAAAGAAAGATCAGGAGACAGTAATCACTGCCAGGGATTGAATCAATATGAATACAAGTAAGGTGTCAGAACTAGAATCAACACAACAATTATAAAGATAATAGCATAGAAGACAGTAGAGAATCTCTTACTGGGGAAATAAAACAACAAAAATATAATCAGGCTGAAATTTAAAAAGCTATTACTGAGATGCAGTCTCAAGAGAGATGTATCAACTCCCAAAACTGAAACTGGAAGAAAAAGAAAACTTAACAGACCCATAACCAGCAAGGAAATTGAAGCAGTAATAAAAAATCTAGCAATAAACAAGAGTTCAGTCCAGATGCATCCAGAATTCTATCAAACCTTCAAAGAAGAATTAATACTTATTCTTCTGAAGCTTTTAAACAAAATAGAAATGGAAGGAAATTTTCCAAAATCATTCTAGAAGGCCAGCATTACCTTGATCCCAAAACCAGACAAAGACCCTACCATGAAAGACAATTACAGACAAATATCCCTGATGAATGTGATGCAAAAATTCTCACCAAGATACTAGCCAACAAGATCCAACAGTACATTAAAAGGACTATTCACCATGACAACGTGGGATTTATTCCTGGGTTACAAGAATAGTCCAACACCTGCAAATAAATCAATGTAATACACTACATTAATAAAACTAAGGGCAGGAAATGATATGATTTTCTCAATAGATGCAGAAATAGTATTTGACAATATACAGCATCTTTGCCTGATTAAAATTCTCCACAGTGGTGTGATAGAGGGAACATACCTCAATATCATAAAAGCGATCTAGGAAAAATCCACAACAAATATCATTCTCAGTGGGTAAAAACTGAGAGCTTTTCCCTCGAGAATACGACAAGGATGTCCCCTCTCACCACTGCCATTCAACATAGTACTAGAAATCCTAGCCTCAGCAATCTGACAAGAAAAACATAAAATAATTTAAATAAATAAATAAATAAATAAATAAATCCATAGGGGTTTTTTTTTAAGTTTTTTTTTTAAAGATTTATTCATTCATTTATTTATTTGACAGAGAGAGATTACAAGTAGGCAAAGAGGCAGGCAGAGAGAGAGAGGAGGAAGCAGGCTCCCTGCTGAGCAGAGAGCCTGATGCGGGACTCGATCCCAGGACCCTGAGATCATGACCTGAGCCGAAGGCAGTGGCTTAACCCACTGAGCCACCCAGGCGCCCTTTTTTTTTTAAGTTTTAAAGTTAAAAGATAAATAAATAAAAGGCATCCAAATTGGCAAAGAAGTCAAACTCTCATTCTTCACAGATGACATGATCCTCTCTGTGGAAAACCCAAAGAACTCCACTCCAAAATCATGACAACTCATATGGCAAATCAGCAAAATGGGAGGATATAAAATCATGGCACAGAAGTCAGTTGCATTTCTACATACTAACAATGAGAAATAAGAAAAAGAAATCAAGGAATCAATCTATTAACAATTGCACCAAAACCCAAAAATCATTTTACCTAAGTAGCCTAACCAAATTGGTAAATAATATGTACTCTGAAATTGATAGAACTCTCATGAAAGAAATTGAGACTGACACCAAGAAATGGAAAGATATTCCATGTTCATGTATTGGAAGAACAAATATTGGTTTTTACTTTGTCTTTTTAAAAATCTTTTTTACAAGTTTATTTATTTAATTGAGAGAGAGAGAGAGAGAGCACAAGCAGTGGAAGTGGCAGGCAGAGGAAGAAGAAGGCTCCCCATTGAGCAAGGAGCCTGATGCGGGACTCAATCTCAGGACCCTGGTATCGTGACCTGAGTCAAAGGGAGATGCTTAACTGGCTGAGCCACTCAGGCATCACAGAACAAATATTGTTGATATGTCTATCCTACCCAAAGCAATCTACATATTCCATGTAATCCTTATTAAAAACACCATCAACGTTTTTCACAGCACTGGAACAAATAATGCTAAAATTTGTACGGAACCAGAGAAGAACCCGAATAGCCAAATGAATGTTTAAAAAGAAAACCAAAGCTGGTGGCATCCATCACAACTCCATACTTCAAGCTGTATTGCAAAGCTGTCATCATCTAGACAGCATGGTATCAGCACAAAAACAGACACATAGACCAATGGAACAGAATAGAGAACCCAGAAATGGACCCTCAACTCTGTGGCCAACTAATCTTTGACAAAGCAGGAAGGAATATCCAATGGAAAAAAGATAGTCTCTTCACTAAATGGTGCAGTGAAAATTGAACAGCCACATTGGGAGAATGAAATTGGACCATTTTCTTACACCATACACAAAAATAAAACTCAAAACAGGTAAAGTGCTAAATGTAAGACAGGATTTCATAAAAATCCTAGAGGAGAACACAGGCAGGATCCTCTTTATACTCAGCCATAGCAACAACCTGCTAGACATGTCTTCAAAGACAAGGGAAACAAACGTAAAAATAAACTATTGAGACGTCATCAAGACAAAAAGTTTCTGCACAGCAAAGGAAAAGGTTGAGAAAATGAAAAGACAGCATACAGAATGGGAGAAGATATTTGCAAATGTCTTACCAGATATAAGGCTAGTATCTAAATCAATGCACAGAAATCAGTTGCATTTCTTTACACCTGCAACAAGACAGAAGAAAGAGAAATTAAGGAGTCAATCCCATTTATAATTTCACCCAAAACCATATGATACCTAAGAATAAACCTAACCAAACAGGCAAGAAATATATACTCAGAAAAACTATAAAGTACTCTTGAAAGAAATTGAGGAAAACACAAAGAAATGGAAAAATGTTCCATGCTCATGGATTGGAAGAACAAATATTGTGAAAATGTCTGTGCTAACTAAAGCAGATATAAGGCTAGTATCCAAAGTCCTTAAAGAACTATCAAACTCGGGCGCCTGGGTGGCTCAGTGGGTTAAGCCGCTGCCTTCGGCTCAGGTCATGATCTCAGGGTCCTGAGATCGAGTCCCGCATCGGGCTCTCTGCTCAGCAGGGAGCCTGCTTCCCTCTCTCTCTCTCTCTCTGCCTGCCTCTCCATCTACTTGTGATTTCTGTCAAATGAATGAATAAAATCTTTAAAAAAAAAAAAACTATCAAACTCAACACCCAAAAATAAAAAATCCAGTCAAGAAATGGGCAAGAGACATGGACAGACATTTCTGCAAAGAAGACATACAAATGGACAACAGACATGTGAAAAATTGCTCCACATCCTTTGGCATTGGGGAAATACACATCAAAACCACAATGAGACAC
Source organism: Mustela nivalis (assembly GCF_964662115.1). Taxonomy (NCBI): domain Eukaryota; kingdom Metazoa; phylum Chordata; class Mammalia; order Carnivora; family Mustelidae; genus Mustela; species Mustela nivalis. Next base: position 120,142,238 of record NC_139024.1, read on the forward strand.
CACCTCACACCAGCAAGAATGGCTACCATTAACAACTGAGGAAACAACAGATGTCGGTGAGAATGCAGAGAAGGGGGAAATCTCTTAAACTGTTGGTAGCAATGCAAATTAGTATAGCCATGCTGGAAAACAGCATGGAGGTTCCACAAAAAGTTAAAAATATAGCTACCCTACCCTACCCAGAAGTTGTACTACTAGGTATTTCTCCAAAGGTTACAAACATGGTGATCTGAAAGGGAACACATACACCAATGTTTATAAAAGTGGTGTCCACAATAGCCAAACTATGAAAAGATCCCAGATGTCCATCAGCAGATGAATGGATAAAGAAGAGGTGGTTATAGATAAAACAATAGAATATTACTCAGCCATTAAAAGAATGAAATCTTGCTATTTGCAGTGATGTGGATGGAACTAGTGGGTTTATGCTAAGTGAAATAAGTCAGAGAAAAACAAATAACATATGATTTCAATCATATGTGTAATTTAAGAATCAAAACAGATGAACGTAGGGAAAGGAAGGAAAAACAAAATAAGACAAAATCAGAGAGGGAGACAAACCATAAGGCTCTATTAACTATAGGAAACAAACAGTGTTGCTGGATGCAAGGTGTATGGGGATGTGGGGTAAGTGGGTGTTGGCCATTAAGGTGGGCACTTGATGTAATGAGCACTGGGTGTCACTTGCAACTGATGAGTCACTAAACTCTACCTCTGAAACTAATAATACACTACATGTGTATTAACTGATTTTTTTGTTTGCTTTGGTTTTTTTAAATTTATATTTTATTTATTTTAAGCATAACAGTATTCATTATTTTTGCACCACACCCAGTGCTCCATGCAATCCATGCCCTCTATAATACCCACCGCCTGGTACCCCAACCTCCCACCCTCCGCCCCTTCAAATCCCTCAGATTATTTTTCAGAGTCCATAGTTTCTCATGGTTGACCTCCCCTTCCAATTTCCCCCAAGTCCCTTCTCCTCCCTAATGTCCCATGTCCTCCTTGCTATTTGTTATGCTCCACAAATAAGTGAAACCATATGATAATTGACTCTCTCTGCTTGACTTATTTCACTCAGCAGAATCTCTTCCAGTTCCGTTAACTGATTTTATATAAAAATAAAACTATTGTTCTTATTAAAAATAAATAAAAATAAATAGCTATAAATGTTTGCTAGAATTCACTAATGAAGTGATTTGACTATGAGGTTTTATGGTTGTTTGTTTGTTACTGATTCAAATCTTGAATTACAAGTTAAAAGTGCATTAGGCCCTCCATTGAGCTCCCCATGCCCACCCCTTGTGCAGAATTTAGGTGTCACCTGGACAAACCCCTTGCGTTTTCTCATTCTTGGGATCCCTCATTCATATTAAAAAGAGGATCTGGAGGCAGAGTGGAGTCTCTACTGTCTAGGGGAAAGGGATAAAAGGGACAGTGAAGGGACGTGTCCAAGAAGAATGATGCCGAGAAACCCCTCACTGCAGCTACTCACTGCAGAATAAATCCTACACAGCAGGATCACAGAGCAGGGCACAAGGTTAGCTCAGCATGTGGAGCCCATCAAGTCCCAGTTGTTCCATGCCCAGCTCCTCCTCCAACTCCAAATCAGCCACAGCCAGGCTGTGGACACCTCAGGTCAGGTACTCTAGCCAACTCTGCCACAATCTCCTTAGAGAAACCTGGGGAGGACTCTCCTGGGAGGATCATGTTGGGTCCTGAGCCATGGCAGGAATAGTGGGACAAGTTCTGGTGGTTGAGAGCCTGGGAGTCCTTAAGGCCATTCACTAGTCCCTCACCCCATAACAGCCCAGGCCCTTTGGAAAACATGGAAGATCCTGCACAAGGCTAATTGCTGGGCTCTCCCTGCTGAACTGATCCAGCTGAAGGGACCAAGTTGTGCATGCCAGGAAGAGTTTGAGTCAGAGCAGCAGTCATCAAAGAGCATTCTATATGGAAACAGTCCCCAGGCTGAAGTCACTTATTGGCCGGTGGTAAGATTGTTCCTTATACCCATGGAGCTGTATGGGTAGTGTCCCATAGTGCCATGGTCTGCTCAGGGGTTGCTCACTAGAAAGCTGCATTGAGCAGGCTTGGAAGACTGCCCTAGCTAAGGTAGAAGCTTCAGGGTGGGTGGCTGGGTGGTCAGAACCATACTCAGGGGCCAAATGGGTATAGAGGCAGCCATTGGTCAGTGGGTAGTTTGCAGGTATCCAGGGAGCATCCTGAGTGAAAGAGGATGATGTAGGTTACATTATTGGCAACAACTGTTTGGGCAGCTACTGTTGGGACTTTCTCATGTCAGGTGGGCCCATGAGCAAACTGAGGGGGCTGAGGGGCACATGATGGTGGGTGTAGGTCCCAGTTATAGAACCCGGGTAAGGGGAGGAACCCAGCATAGGAGATGAAGAAGGGGAGGAGGAATTGATGGAAGAGACAGTCAATCCATTGAATGAGAGGGAGGAGTCAGACAATGATCAGTAGTTGTAGGAGCTTGAACCTATGGTGGACGACCGGTCAAGAAAGTCTAGAGGTCAGGACTGCTGGCAAAGTGTTTCAGGATGAGTCGCTGATCAGAGAATAAAATCATGGATCATCATAGCCCAAACTCAGGCCCAGACACTGCCCCCCACTGATGCCAAGGGGGAATCACGTTATGGATCAAATTGGAGGTACCACTGCCCCACTCAGGCTGGGATAGGCCATCTCCTCAGGGTCCTGTCAGGTATAAAGTGCCAGGGGAAAGTGCAGGTTGGTGAGATCACGTAGAGAGCCTCTTCTGGTCATGGCAGGTGGGAGGACAGGCACACTGGCAAGCTGGTCAGGAGATGGACAGATGTTAATTCCACAAATTTCCAGGGGGTGAAGATGGCAGAGAAGTAGGAGACCATGTTTCAATAGGTCCCCTGAATTGAGCTAAATATCTACCAGAACACTGTGAACACCCATGAAATCAGCCTGAGATGTAAGATTATACACTTCTGGATCTCTACGGAGGCAGAAGAGCATCAGTGGAGAGGTCAGTAAATTGGGAATGCTGGGAGTGATATCGGAGGATAAACAGAAGGAGAGGGAGCCACCAGAAGCAATGCATTAGAAAGTAATACCCCAATATGAAAGTGCCCTGTGCTTGGGGACCAGCTTTTACCTGGAGTCTGGTTAAAAGCACTCAAAAAGAACAAAGGGTCTTAAGGAGCAATTGGTGGAATTGGGCAGCCACAGGAACAGACATAAAGTCACAGCCAGTGCCCACTCATGTCTGAGAGAGCCCGGCAGGGGCCCCAGTTGGTGGTCCCTGAGCCTGCTGCTTTCCTCTGCTTACACCACTGCACAGACTGGGCACATCCTCATTCACGCCTGACAGAGCCTGGCTCAGGCTCCTGCCATAGGTCCCTGGACCCACACCCTTCTGCGACCTGCACTGCTGCTAGGTGTAAGTGCACTCGCTGTGGGCATGGACCCTGGACAGCGGTCTCAGCCACAGGAGCTACCAGGATTGGGCTTGCCCAGACCAATATCGGTTGTGGTTCTAGTGGCACAAGGATGCAGAGACAATCGGGGGCCTCAGGCAACCACAGAGATGATGGCTGGAGGTGAGCACCACCTGTGGGAGGTTGTGCTGTTCAGCGGAGTTTGCAGAAGGGGAGCCTATGTGTTTTGGACCACACAGAGGGGAGCAAACTAAGGCTTCTCTCTGAAGCCAAGGACTAGGTACAGACTGTTTATTTGCACTAACCCTCTGAAAAGCCACAAAAAAACGTGGAAGAACAAAAACCTCCAGAGAACCAAAGCCTGAAAAACTGTTTTCCACAGCCCAGCCCAAGCAAGACTGACTGAAAAACAAGGAGGCAGGTCCCTTCCCCAGAAGACAAGCCCAAAGAATAAGAGAACAATAACCACAGGGTCTCCATTAAACTATAAAACCCCAACATCAGGGGAAAACAATATATTAAGCCTCTGGTATTGTCACAAAACCTGTACATTTCATAGATACAACTTTTTTTTTTTAATTCATTCTCCTGCCACGTTGCTGAATTGCTGTATGAGTTAAATTTGTTCTCACGATTCTTCTTCTTTTGTTTTTTTAACCTACTTACCATTACAACTAGATGTTTAATACAGCATATTACATAATAACTTGAACTTTTTTCATACATACACCCATGTTTCTTTTTCTTTTTCTTTATAGCTAGAGAGAGTGAGAGATACATGATAGATATAGATATAAGCGTCAAGGCAATCCTTTATACCTGTTCAATACCACCCATATATATATACACCAGTTTTAATTTCCCTATATCTCTGGAAGGTTGAATCCTTTAACAAACATCACAAGATACACCCAGGAAATACTGAAATAACCTTCCTCACCCACATCAAAGCTTTATAAACACCTTCCCATTTATTCTTCTGTCACTGTTTCTGTGTATTTTCTTTTTGTACTATATAAATCTTATTCTTTGCTTTCATTTTGGCTGTATTTTCCCTTTTTATTTTTTCTTTCTTGTCTTTTACTTTTATCGATCTTTTTGTCTGTTTTTCTTTATGTATTTTATAAATCCAGGAAATTCACAGGACTGAGGTCAGGAGGACCATGAAGATGAATTCCTAGCATCCTATGGCTTCAGCAAATGTTTGTCTCTACCAAGTTCTCCTCCATAGCAGGAACTTTTGAGTCCACTTCACCATTCAGAAAACCTCCACAGTGGCTGGGCATGTGCAGGGATGCTTTGGGCCTGGATAAGTGTCCTGAGGGCTGGTTTTGTCACACTGGTGTGAAGGGCAGACTGTAGGATTCCTGTTCAGTGCAGATGGTCGTCAAAACAATCAGTCCTTCTGCGTATGGAAATTGCCCCAGGGCACCATTCTCCACCAGCTGCACTCCAGGGGAAACAACAAATAGGCAGGACCACAGAGACAGCTATCATTGTGTTGGGCATAGCGGGAAGTGGGGACACCATTCTTTGGGGATCTTGCTGCACCTGTTTCACAGCCCTGGTTTCCAGTGCTCCAGGATGAATACGGAAGCAAGTGGAGGGGGCTCTGGAACTCAGCCAGGCCAAAGCCAATCTCGTTATCACTGGGCAGAAAACCACCATAACCAGAGATCCTTGTGTATGCCTGTCACAATTTGGGTACATGTAGGCCCCCACATGTCATAACCCGAGGCTCTCTGTCATCTCCACCTACCTCAGCAAGCCTGTCTTCCTGCCCCTCAGCTTCCACCTGGACCTTACAGATGGTGGAACTGGTCTGTTCTGATTTTGTACATCTCCCTAATTCAGTCTTGGTTGGTGCATGTTTCTAGAAATGTGCCCATTTCCTCTAGGTATGAAGTTATTGGTATTTAATTGTTCATAGTCTCCTATGATTCTATATATTTCTGACTCTTCAATTCTAATAACTCCCTTTTATTTCTAATTTTATTCAAATCTTACTTTTTTCTTAGACTAAGTAAAAGTTTGCCATTTTCTTCATCGTTTAGAAGAACAACCTTAGATTTCATTAATCCTTCCTGTTATTTTTCTGGTCTCTATTTCTTTTACTTCCACTCTGATGATGATGATGATGATGATGATGATATTTCCTTCCTTTTGTTGACTTGGGTTTAATTTGCCCCCCTTTTTCTAGTTACTTGAGTTGTAAAGTTAAATATTTTATTTGAGATCTTTCTAATTTTTATTGCTATAAACATCCTCTCAGAACTGCTTTTGCTAAAAGCCACAGAATTGGGTATGTTGTGTTTTCATTTTCACTTCCTTGAGATAATTATTTATTTCACTTTTATTTATTTATATTTTATTATCTTATGTTAGTCACAATACCATACATTATTAGTTTTTGATGTAGTGTTCAAAGACTCATTAATTCCATATAACACCCTGTGCTTGATCCAACATGTGCCTCCTTAATTTAATACCTATCACCTAACTACCTCTTTGACATATTGGTTGCGTCGCCAATATCACATTATTCAAGCACCCAATGCCCAGTAAATCAATGTCTGAAACACTGGTTTTGAAGCCAAGAAAGTTTCTTTATCACAAGGACAGCCCAATGAGAAGGCTTGGGATCCTTCCCGAAGTTGCCTTGCCCTGTGGAGCCAAGGGACAGCTTCTATATGTTTGGAGAAGGGGGTGAATACATGAGAGGTGTGTGAGGTATTTCTAGAAACCTTGGGAATGTGGGTCTTGAAACATCTGGAGCTCTCTGTTCTTCCAGAAAATGAGGTACCTTCAGGACTTGGTGTGACTAGGTATGTCACATAGTTTCCAGACAAATGTTTCCATCTGGTTCCCATTCAGTTTCTATAACCAGTAAGAGAATGGGAGCGGAGGCAAAAATGAAAAGTTGATGATTGATCATGTGTAAGGTTGAGAGGTACATAAAACATAATTAAGGACAGAATAAAACACATGTGAAGCTAAAGTGATAATGCAACTAATACAACTATAGTTCTACATATGCTTACAAAACAAGTCCAGAAAACGTGGGTCCATGCTCGAGGAGTAATATTTCATTTTACATTTGGACCATATCTTCTTTATCCATTCTTCTGTTGGAGTGTCGGGAGCCGGTACAGGAGGCCTACTCTAAGAGCCGTAAGGGACTGAATATGATTGGCTGTTCATTTAGGTCCACTCTGGCAGGAGGTGCATGAGCACTGCATTGTGATTGGGTAACACTGCCTATATAAAAACGCATGCGCCGAGGGTAAAAGAGAGAGGAAAAAAAAAAAGCGATTAAAGAAGAAGGTTCGCCGCTACGTGAGTCTCCGAGTCGTTCTTGCGGGCCGAGAGCGACAGGTGGTGCTGAAACCCGGGATTCTCATCGTGAGAGACGCACGGAGTCGGCGACGATCAGGTAAAGAGTGCACCTATTTCTGTCTAGTGACAGGGAAAGTTCCTCAAGTCGAGGACGAGCGTAGAAAGCTTTCCGGGATGGGAAACGAGATGGCTGCATATAAAATGCTGGGGCCGCTAACTGACATTCTTAAAGCAAATGGGACCCCTTTGAAAAATAAGAAGGCTCGCTTATTTCTAAAAGAAGTGGGTCAAACCGCTCCGTGGTTCTTAGAGGAGGGATTGCTTAATATTCCCCAATGGGAATATCTAGGGGAGGACCTCAGGCGCGACCCGCGCACTACGCCGGGAACTCTAGCTGTTTGGTCCTTAGTGAAGGTCTGCTTACAATCATCCCGCGAACCCATATGCAAGGCGGTTCTACAGGGAGGAGAGATCTTAGAACAGGTAAAAGAGGAGTCTTGCAAAGGATCCTGGAGAGATTCCAGTTCTGAAAGTGAAAGCTCAGAAGAAACCTCAGACGAGGAAAACGCCCGTCTGGGTGATAAGAGAAAAGTGACGGGAGGGGGTCCCTCCGATGATCAGAGAGTGGAAGAAATGAAAAGAGAGCTTGCAAAAAAGGAGGAGGAACTAAAAAAGGCTATGGCGCAGCTCAAAATGCAGGGGGAAGTTATGACGCAGCTGAAATTAAAAGTGAAAGAAGGAGCTATGGCGCAGTTACAAACAGAGACGGAAGTGGTAGATAACTTAGATCCTATGCCCACGAGCCCAGCCCCAACAGCGCCACCTTACGAGGGGCCTCCTCCGTATAAACCTTGCTGCGCCAAGGCCTGCTATTGTGTGAGCTGCACCGCACAGAATTGGAGAGAAGTATTAGGGCCAGAAAAAGGGTTTTTCCCCGTCATGGAAGATCAACATCAGCAAAGATATCATCAGCCCCTAGATTTTAAACTCGTAAAGCAGCTGAAGGAAGCAGTTATGTCCTATGGGCCTCAGGCTGCTTTTACGGTTTCTTTGGTTAAAACACTAGGTAGCCTTTACCTCACTCCTGAAGACTGGAGTAACTTGGCTAGAGCAGTTTTATCTGGTGGGCAATATTTAGAATGGAAGATTCAGAATCAGGACAATTGCCAGGACACGGCACGAAGAAATGCAGCAGCAGGTAACCCACAGTGGAACCTAGACATGTTAACAGGTGCGGGACAATATTTTGGGTCACAGGCACAAAGTAATTATCCGCCAGGGGTATATCACCAGATAGCAACCGCAGCTTTGAGGGCATGGAAGACGTTAAGGGGTGCTGGAGATTTGCAAGGACAGTTATCCAAAGTGCTACAAGGGCCGAATGAGCCCTATGCAGATTTTGTGGACAGGTTGATACAAACAGCTGGTAGGATGTTTGGGGACGTAGACCAGGCTATGCCCCTAGTTAAACAATTGGCTTTTGAAAATGCCAACAAATGGTGCCGAGAAGCCATTAGACCCTGGAAAGCGAAAGACTTGTCAGCGTATATCAAGGTCTGCAGGGATATCACAGGACCTCTAGTTCAGGGCCAGGTCATGGCTGCTGCTTTTGCACAAGCGTTGCAAGGTGCAAATGGGGCTAGGACCAAAGGGTGTTTCTTATGTGGGCAAGAAGGTCATATGAAAAAGGACTGCCCACAGCGCAACAGCCAGGCACGAGGAGGAAGACAGAGTCAACCAGTCCAATTTGTGAAGGTGGAAGAGGCACATCCAAATAAAGGTTATGGAGGACCGAAACCACAGCTATGCCCCAGATGTAGAAAGGGGAATCACTGGGCTAGCGATTGCCGCTCAGTCACTGATATGGACGGAAATCGGCTGCCACCAAATAATTGGGGGAGTTCAAAAAACGGGAAGCAGGGCCTTTCCCCCCGGGGCCCGAAATGTACGGGGCGGTCATGGCGCTGCCGCAGAAGGCGAGACAGATGTTTCCCCCTACGGACCCAGAAGAGCCACCACAGGCTCAGCAGGACTTGACCTGCGTGCCACCACCCGAATGGTCTTAACCCCTGAAATGGGTGTGCAGGCGGTGCCCTCGGATTTCCATGGGGGCCCGCCAGAGGGTACTGTGGGATTACTTCTGGGTAGAAGTTCCACCACTCTTAGAGGTCTCGTTATCCACCCAGGGGTTATTGACCCAGATTTTTCAGGGGAAGTAAAAATGTTAGTTTCCTCTCCAAGAGGCATCACCATTATCAACCCTGGGGATAGGATTGCTCAACTCCTAATCCTGCCCAGCCACCATGACAGATATAAGTCTACAGGAAGGTTGCGAGATGGAGGGCTTGGATCAACAGGAAATGACTTGATGTGTCTGACTATGGATATGAGCAACAGGCCCATGACAGTCTTAAAAATAAGAGGAAAACCCTTCTGGGGGCTGTTAGATACAGGGGCAGACAAAAGTATTATAAATTTAGCTGATTGGCCAAAGCAATGGCCCCTTGTCAAGGCCAATCAAACATTAAGAGGACTAGGAATTGCTCACAGCCCAGATGTCAGCGCAGCATCTTTAGATTGGGAAGATGATGAGGGTCATAAAGGAGTCTTTCAGCCATATGTTTGTTCTCTCCCTGTAACCCTTTGGGGACGAGATGTGTTAGAGCAAATGAATATAGTATTAACTACTGAGAATCATTATAGTGAAAATGCAAGAAACATGATGAAAGCCATGGGATATGTTCCAGGCCAAGGTCTCGGGCCCAAGGGGCAAGGGACCCCTAACCCAACACCCATGGGAGGTCAGGGTTTTCCCCAGCGGCCACTGAGGCAATAAAAATAGATTGGAAGGAAAGTACTCCACGGTGGGTGCCTCAGTGGCCGTTAACTACAGAAAAACTGAGGGCTGCTAGACAATTAGTTAGAGAGCAAGTTGAGGCAGGGCATTTACGTGAATCAAGATCCCCATGGAACACCCCTATATTTGTGGTAAAGAAAAAGTCAGGAAAATGGAGATTATTACATGATCTGAGACAGATAAATGATCAGATGCAAATAATGGGGCCTGTTCAGCTGGGCCTCCCCGTTGTTACTGCCCTGCCCAGAGATTGGCCTTCTATTGTTATAGATATTAAAGATTGCTTTTTCTCTATCCCGATCCATCCGGACGACATGAAGAGGTTTGCTTTTACCTTGCCAGCTGTTAATCATTCCGAGCCTGACCAACGGTATGAATGGACAGTGCTCCCTCAGGGTATGGCTAATAGTCCCACTATGTGTCAGCTCTATGTGGGCAAGGCTCTTTTGCCAGTACGGAATAAGTTCTCAGATGTTTGCTGCTACCATTATATGGATGATATCCTAATCTGTCATAGCAATACATCGGTTCTCACCTCAGCATTCACCTTTCTGCAGCAACAGTTAGCGATGTGGGGGCTAATTGTTGCTTCTGAGAAAATACAAACAGCAAATTTAAAGGACTATCTGGGCCTACAACTCACTGACTCCACAGTAAAGCCGCAAAAGGTTCAAATTCGCAGAGATCATTTAAAGACCTTAAATGATTTCCAAAAACTCCTGGGGGATATCAATTGGATTCGTCCCTATCTGAAACTGACAAATGCAGAATTAAAACCATTATTTGATATTTTGCCAGGAGACTCCAAATTGGACTCTCCACGGGCGCTCACGCCCGAGGCTATAAAGGCACTACAATTGGTTGAGGAAAGATTGGCTTCGACTACAGCAGATAGGTGCGATCTAGACAAACCAATTTATGCCGTTGTTGTACCATCCCCAGGTTCGCCCACAGGAGTACTATGGCAAGGTGGGCCTCTTCAGTGGGTGTATTTACATAATAGTCTTGCCCGAATCATCACCCCTTATCCCATTGCTGTGGCAATAACGGCAGGCAAAGTTATCAAGACTGGCATACGAGTTCTCGGGAAGCTACCCGACTCATGCATAGTCCCCTATGACAAGAGCCAGCTATCCACCCTTGTGAACACTATAGATGAGTGGTCCATCCTGGCGACATCCTATCCCATATCATTTGACAATCATTATCCATCACATCCATTGATTGAGTTCTGTAAAGATACACATCTTATCTGGCCAAAAATTTGCAAATCAGAGCCCTTGGCCAATGCCATCACTATATTCACTGATGCCAGTAAGAAAGGAACAGGCGCTTATGTGGTTGAGGGAAAAGTCATAACAGCGGTAGTACCAGGTGAATCGGCACAGCGAACAGAACTATTAATCATTATGCTGGTTCTACAAAGGTTTCACAATCAAAACATCAATATATATTCAGATAGTAAGTATGCAGTACTAGCCGTTAGGCAGATAGAGACAGCAATTTTTTCAGCAAGCCAATCACCTATCGCCTCCCTACTAAAAAATCTCCAAGAAACGGTGCTGGCAAGGCCAGCCCCCTTTTATATTGGGCATGTAAGGGCTCATTCTGAGCTACCTGGACCAGTAGCATCTGGAAATAGAATAGCTGATAATAATGCAAGGTTTGAATTCTGTGGAGCAATAGAAGAAGCAAAAGATTATCACAAGAAATGGCATGTGAATTCATTAACGCTAAAAACAAGATTCAATATATCAAGAGCAGAGGCCCGTGACATTGTAAAAAGCTGTGGCAACTGTTGTGTTCATCTTCCGACGCCTTCCTTGGGTGTAAACCCTAAAGGCCTTATGCCCAACCATCTTTGGCAAATGGATGTAACTCATGTGCCCTCATTTGGTCAACAACAATACTTACACCTTACCATTGATACTTGCTCCGGAATCATCATGGCTACCCCTTTAAGGGGTGAAAATGTAAAAAATGTAATGAGCCACTGCCTACGCAGCTTTGCGTGCTGGGGAATACCTAAAAGTCTGAAAACAGATAATGCCCCGGCCTATACCTCAAATACCTTTAAAAATTTTCTAGCATGCTATAATATCCAACACAGCACTGGCATACCATATAATCCCCTAGGTCAAGGAATTGTAGAACGAGCACACCTAACATGGAAAACTACCCTACAAAAAATTAAAAAAGGGGGAATAGGGGAGAGCTACTCAACACCTAATGACCTCACAAACCTTGTAAATTTTATTTTAAATTTTTTAACGCTAGATCAAGATGGTCTCTCTGCAGCAGAGCGACACTGGGGGCAACAAAAGCATACACAAGCAATGGTAAAATGGAAAGATATACTTACGGGCCTATGGAAAGGCCCAGATCCGGTGCTTCGATGGCACCGAGGATCTCTTTGTGTTTTCCCACAGGATGCGCCATCACCCATCTGGGTGCCAGAGAGGCTCACGAGATTGGTGGCCATGGAGCCCATGGATCCTGTGGATGACGTCATCTAGTCTCTCTTGTGAACCCCGACAACCTGCCGGTGCTGCTTCGACATAAACAAGACTTTGGAATAACAGCAGCCATTATTGCAGCTATCGCATCCGCCGCCGCTGCTACTGCTGCCGCGGTAGCGTTGACAACCTCGGTACAGACAGCCGCCATGCTCAACAACGTCACAGGAATGGTCGCTGAAGCATTGGCTACGCAAGAACAAATTAACGGACATTTGCATGCTGGGATCCTTATTGTAAATCAAAGGGTTGATCTTGTACAGGAACAACTTGATATCCTAGAGTCAATTGTGTCAATTAGGATGCATACATAATATGGCTGGACTTTGTATCACCCCTATAGCTCATAACAACTTATCCTTAGCAGCTAACCTCTCTAGACAATTGGGAAATATGCTTAATGGTACCTGGAATCGTCAATTTAAAAATTTAACTAGGTAATTACGAGCTCAAATTATATCCATATATTCTACCAAAGTAACTATTGCACCTGTTAGTGAGTGGAAAAAAAATGTTACAGCAATCTGTTTCGTTCCTCAAACAGTGGGCCGGACTTGGTGCCATGGCTGTTCTCTTAATCACAGCTAACGTACTAATGTTACGTTGGGTGTGTGGCCATGTCCGTCGCAATCAACGACAATAACACCTCATGGTTCAAGCCATGATGGCTCTTGAAGCTGGTACCTCCCCCCAGATATGGCTAAGCATGCTAGATCGGTAGTCAAAGACGGGTAAGACTGATCCCACACCATAGCAACCTAAGACAGGGGCTCTTCGACCAGGGAGAGTACCCGATGACGGGTAAGCATGTGTGCTGAGGATTGGCAACCTAAGACAGGCACGATCTCAGCCATTATAAATAAATAAAAAAGGGGGAGATGTCGGGAGCCGGTACAGGAGGCCTACTCTAAGAGCCGTAAGGGACTGAATATGATTGGCTGTTCATTTAGGTCCACTCTGGCAGGAGGTGCATGAGCACTGCATTGTGATTGGGTAACACTGCCTATATAAAAACGCATGCGCCGAGGGTAAAAGAGAGAGGAAAAAAAAAAAGCGATTAAAGAAGAAGGTTCGCCGCTACGTGAGTCTCCGAGTCGTTCTTGCGGGCCGAGAGCGACATTGGAGGACACTTTGGCTCCTTCCACAGGTTGGCGATTGTGGCCGTTGCTGCTATGAACATTGCGGTACAGGTGTCCCTTCTTTTCACTACATCTATATCTTTGGGGTAAATACCCAGTAATGCAATTGCAGGGTTATAGGGTACCACTATTTTTAATTTTTTGAGGAATCTCCACACTGTTTTCCAAAGTGGCTGCACTGATTTGCATTCTCACCAACAGTGTAAGAGGGTTCCCCTTTCTCTACATCCTCTCCAACACTTAATGTTTCCTATCTTGTTAATTTTTACCATTCTAACTGGTGTAAGGTGGGGGTATCTCAATGGGTTTTTTTTTTAAGTTTTCATTTACTTATTTGACAGAGAGAGAGAGAGATAACAAGTAGGCAGAGAGGCAGGTGGAGACATAGGGGGAAGAAGGCTCCCTGCTGAGCAGAGAGCCAGATGAGGAACTAGATTCCAGGACCCTGGGATCATGACCTGAGCAGAAGGCAGAGGCTTTAACCCACTGAGCCACCAGGCGCCCCATCTCAATGTGATTTTTATTTCAATTTCCCTGATGGCTAATGATGGAACAGAATAAAGAGTCCATATATGAGCCCTCAATCTATAGTCAAATAATCTTCAACAAGGCAGGATAAAATATCCAGTGGAAAAAATACAGTCTCTTCAATAAATAGTGCTAGGAAAATTGGACAGCTATTCTCCCACACCATACACAAACATAAACTTGAAATGGACAAAAGACCTCAACATGGGACAGGAAGCTGTCAAAATCCTAGAGAAGAACATAGGTAGTAACCTCTTCGACACTGGCCAGAGGAACTTCTTTCAAGACATGTCTCCAAAGTCAAAGGAAACAAAAGTGAAAATGAACTTTTGGCATTTCATCAAGGTAAAAAGCTTCTGCAAAACAAAGGGAACAGTCAACAAAACAAAGCAGAAACCCACGGAATGGGAGAAGATATTCGCAAATGATACTACAGACAAAGGGTTGATATCCTCTTGTTCATTTCTACCTTCATACCATCGTGGTCAAAGAATTTGGTTGATATGATTTCAATCTTCTTAGATTTGCTACGATTTCTGTGCTCCATCATATGATCTAACATGGAGAATATTTCATGTGCGTGTAAGAGGAGTATACATCTGTTGTTGGACAGAATGTTCTGTAAATATGTCTTGTGTTCTAAAAGGTGGTTTCATTCCAATGTTTCCTTGTTGGTTTTCTGTTTGTTTGTTTGTTTTGTTGTTGTTTGTCTGGACAATCCATCCATTGTTGACAGTGGGGTGTTGAGGTCCCATATTATTTCTTCTGCTATGCCTGGCTCTTTCCCCTCTGGTGCACTATACTGACCATGGCTAACAGTATTATTCCACATGACAAAAGTGAAATTGTTATGGGATCCAGCACCAGTATCAACAAGTAGGGCAAATACAGGGTATATTTGAATCCAAAAGGCAATAAGTTGATAACGGGCACAGTCCGTACCTTTAGTTCCTCAGCTTCCACATGCACCATTTACCCACATTGGAAGTTTCATATAACAGCACAACAAATCCACATTTTCACCCATCTACAAAGCTACCACTACAAATGAAGAAGTTCTCTCTTTCTACAAAATGAAACACACATTGAATCCAACACTGTTATATTATTTATTCCTCAAGTTCAGCCAAAATCCCTTTGACTATTCTGTTACATAGAGACAATATTTTAAGTATCACCAACAACAACCTGAATAAAATCACATTCCTAATAAGAAGAGACAGGAATAAAGTAGATAATAAAGACAAATAACACATCTACATGATAAGAAGGAGAAAATAGGCAATGCTTCTACAGTTCTTTTTTTGTTATTGGTCACATGCAGGAACTGGTATCTGTGACTTCCATCTTCCACTTCTAATACTGTGTCTTCTCATTTCTCCCAGAACCACAGCAGGTCAGCGTTCTCTACCTTGGAAGTGAACACACCTTCACCTGAAAGTCTGAGTCCTCAGTAGTCTAATTTCCTTATATTTGCTGTAGTTTTCTATGCACCTATACCATTGGAGTTGGAAACACTGAGAAACAGGACAGTGTTCAAGGTCAAAACTTTTGGCAGTTCACCAAGGGTTTGAAATTCTCTTCTTCATTTACATCTTAATTCTTGTAGCAGTTCTCTTCTTTCCAACTGCTGTTGGCACACCAGGGAATTCAGACCCACATCCTTCATTCCCTGAAGTAACTACCACAAGTTTCACAAGTAAGAGACAGGTAAGTGTGTTTCATCCATTCCAGCATAGGAAGTATATAAAGTAGAATATTAGACTTTTCTCCTCTTAAACACCCAACAACCATCATTTCTCCAGAAATTTTTGGATGGCTAATGGCTCTGGTCAGAGTGCACATTTCCCAAAATAGAGCTAGTGACCCACCCATAGACTCTGGCTCCTCTGCAAAACTCAAGCTGTGTTTAATTTTCAGAGTCATTCAGTGCAGACAAAAGGTTGATATCCAGGATCTATCAATAAAGAACTCCTCAAACTCAACACACACAAAACAGATAAGCATATCAAAAAATGGGCAGAAGATATGAACAGACACTTCTCTAATGAAGACATACAAATGGCTATCAGACACATAAAAAATATTCACCATCACTAGCCATCAGGGAGATTCAAATTAAAACCACATTGAGAGAAGTGTCTGTTCATACCTTCTGCCCATTTTTTGATATGATTATCTGTTTGGTGTGTGTTGAGCTTGAGGAGTTCTTTATAGGTCCTGGATATCAATCTTTTGTCTGTACTGTCATTTGTAAATATCTTCTCCCATTCCGTGGATTGCCTCTTTGTTTTCTTGACTGTTTCCTTTGCCTTTGAAGACATACCTTGAAAGAAGTTGCTGTGGCTGATATCGAAGAGGTTACTGCCTATGTTCTCCTCTAGGATTCTGATGGATTCCTGTCTCACATTGAGGTCTTTTATCCATTTTGAGTTTATCTTTGTGTACAGTGTAAGAGAATGGTCGAGTTTCATTCTTCTACATATAGCTGTTCAGTTTTACCAGCACAATTTATTGAAGAGACTGCCTTTTTTCCACTGGATATTTTTTCCTGTTTTGTCAAAGATTATTTGATCAGCGTTGAGGGTCCATATCTGGGCTCTCTACTCTGTCCCACTGGTCTATGTGTCTGTTTTTATGCCAGTACCATGCTGTCTTGGTGATCACAGCTTTGTAGTAAAGCTTGAAATCAGGTAACGTGATGCCCCCAGCTTTATTTTTGTTTTTCAACATTTCCTTAGCAATTCGGGGTCTCTTCTGATTCCATACAAATTTCTGGATTATTTGCTCCAGCTCTTTGAAGATTACGGGTGGAAATTTTGATCAGAAGGCATTAAAAGTATAGATTGCTCTAGGCAGTATAGACATCTTAACAATGTTTATTCTTCTGATCCAAGAGCATGGAATGGTCTTCCATCTTTTTGTGTCTTCTTCAATTTCTTTCATGAGTGTTCTGTAGTTCCTCGAGTACAGATCCTTTACCTCTTTGGTTAGCTTTATTCCCAGATATCTTATGGTTCTTGGTGCTATAGTAAATGGAATCGATTCTCTAATTTCCCTTTCTGTATTGCATGTGGAGAAAGGGGAACCCTCTTACACTGTTGGTGGGAATGCAAGCTGGTGTAGCCTCTTTGGAAAACCGTGTGGAGATTCCTCAAGAAATTAAAAGTAGAACTTCCCTATGACCCTGCCATTGCACTACTGGGTATTTGCCCCAACGATACTGATGTAGTGAAAAGAAGAGCCATCTGTACCCCAATGTTTATAGCAGCAATGGCCATGGTTGCCAAACTGTGGAAAGAACCAAGATGCCCTTCAATGGACAAATGGATAAGGAAGATGTGGTCCATATACACTATGCAGTATTAGGCCTCCATCAGAAAGGATGAATACCCAACTTTTGTAGCAACATGGATGGCACTGGAAGAGATTATGCTGTGTGAATTAAGTCAAGCAGAGAGAGTCAATTATCATATGGCTTCACTTATTTGTGGAGCATAACAAATAGCATGGAGGACAAGGGGAGTTAGAGAGGAGAGGGAGTTGAGGGAAATTGGAAGAAGAGGTGAACCATGAGAGACTATGGACTCTGAAAAACAATCTGAGGGGTTTGAAGGGGCAGGGGGTGGGAGGTTGGGGGAACCAGCTGGTGGGTATTAGAGAGGGCATGGATTGCATGGAGGACTGGGTATGGTGCAAAAAACAATGAGTACTGTTACGCTGAAAATAAATAAATTTAAAAAAATAACCAAGAAAAAAAAATCAAGTGGAAAAAATAAAATTTTGCACTCATTCAGCCCTCATCTCCTTCATATAAAACAGTATAAAGGCTCCATGAAAAAACAAACACACACACACTAATAAAGAAAAAAAGAGAAACACAAAAGACTCGACTATAGGGAACAAACTAGTGGTGGTTGGTGGGTGACGGATGGGTGAAATATGTGAGGGGGGTTATGGAGTACAATTACCATGATGAGAACTGAGACATGTATAGAATTGTTGCATCACTATATGGTACACTTGAAACTAATCTAATCCTGTACATTAACTCTACTGGAATTTAGAGAACAATTTTTTTTAAATATAAATAAATAAGAAATAAACTCTAGGACACTTTGTAAATTCATTTTTTGCTGAATTTACATAGGGGCACTCATAATATAAATGAAATATAAATGATGATTAAAATCTTTTTAAAATAAATAATTTTCATTACCAAAAGAAACATGACCTCTGGCAGTAAAATTCAGCCTACCCCAAATCAGCTCAAACAAGAGTCAACTTTTATCTTCTGCTACCTGAGCATAAGGTATAAACTAACTATTCTCATAGCCACACCAGAAGTCTGTATCCATAACAGGAGGGCAGGACACCAGCTCACCCAGGACCAGCCTCAAACCTTTTGCTTCAGGGAGTCTGCAGCTTCAATAAGAACCACCATGAGGAGTCTAAGACTATGTTGGGCCCTAAGGGGGATATAACATTGGGCTACAAGAAAGTAATGAAGATTTGGCTTCTTGGAAAGCACCATCAACACCAGAGCCTGGACTGAACCCCTGCCCTGAAAGGTTCACAGTCCCTTCCAAAGAAGGATAAAGCACAGGGTCCTCTCCAGGCCCACCCACCACAGAGAAAATGGTCAGGGACACATCTCCTGACCGAGACATGATGTATAGAAACAGAGAGCCAGTGGAGGAAGCTAAAGGGAAGGAGAAAATGTGGAAGCTATCAGTCATGTTATAAAAGCAGACAACACCTTTGTTGAGGTCCAGGAAAACCCCTACCCTGTGGAGAACTTGCACAAGGATTAGTTGACTCACAGTGATGGTGCAGGCATAATATATATTGGCAAAGTGCCCACAGTCCAGAACCCCTTTTCGGGGAACTCTTGTGCCAGTCCTACTTCTTCACACCTTCCCTACAGACCCCCAGAGCCCACTCATTCCTGTTTCCACTCTTGATTTTCACCTCCCAGTAACATCACTGTGATGTTTGGAGCTCACAGTCCAGGATGCTGTGTCTCTCCTGTATCCTCAAATGTGTCCATTCAGATCATATTAGTCTTTTTATCAGAGACATCAAGGTCAGGATGTGCAGCCTCTGGATCTAGAGTGCCAGATACTGCAGAGAGAGTTGCCAATCATGCAATGCCTTCCCCTGCCCTATAAGAAGGCACATCACCACCCCCACCACCCCTCAAGATACCTAGCTGCAGGGAGGTCTAAGCCTTTTGAGATTAGAGCATTGTGACTCAAGCCCATAGCCCTCCAAACAAGAGAAGTAACCATGAGACTGATTAGGGGGTTAGCTATGTCACAGGACACTTAAGGATCAGACGATATTCCATGGACTGAGGGATATCTCTTTAGCATCCAATATCACTCACACCCACCAGTCCCAGCTACATGACATTCACTGCCCCATCCAAGCCCACCACCATTGATGGTGCCAGCATCTGTATCATCAGCAAGCTGAAGGACATGTCAGCAGCCATCGGGCGGCAGTAGAAACACCCAGAAAGAAATGAAAGTAACTCACAGGCCTGGAACTTCTCCTTCTGCCAATCTACAAGGGAAGCACATTTCCCAAAAGTGAACAAAAACTAGAGATTTGAGGAGATTGTACACAACAATGTCAGTATCTAGGCATCTGAAATACAGTGATGCCAGAATTATAGGGAAATATACTTTGGAAACATTCAACCAATGAATTTATTTCTTTTACACACACACACACACACACACACACACACACACACACACACTTGGAGCCATCCTACTACACCCTTCCCAGGAAAGACAGGCCATAAAACTTAACACCACTGAGAGGTTGGGTAACAATCTGAAAATAAGATTCTATTCCCAGTTTTCAGTATCAAACTATGCTTTCTTTTTTTTTAATTTAATTTATTTTCAGCATAACAGCATAACATAACCACACCCAGTGCTCCATGAAATCTGTGCCCTCTATAATACCCACCACCTGGTAACCCAACCTCCCACCCTCTGCCCTTTAAATCCCTCAGAGTATTTTTCAGAGTCCATAGTCTCTCATGGTTGACCTCCACTTCCAATTTCCACCAATTCCCTTCTCCTCCCTAATGCCCCATGTCCTCCTTGCTATTTGTTATGCTCCACAAATAAGTGAAACCATATGATAATTGACTCTCTCTGCTTGACTTATTTCACTCAGCATAATCTCTTCCAGTCCCGTCCATGTTGCTACAAAAGTTGGGTATTCGTCCTTTCTGATGGAGGCATAACACTCCATAGTGTATATGGACCACATTTTCCTTATCCATTCATCCGTTGAAGAACATCTTGGTTCTTTCCATAGTTTGGCGTGAAACCTCCATTTATTTAACTGATTGAACTGATCTTGTAGGCTGACAATGTACAGACAATGCTCCTTGGTGGAGCTGCACTTTAAGGATGACTATCAGCCATGGGTGAGGAGATATCTGGATACTTCATTAGAGAAATCCGGCCCAGTCAGGAGGCAGCAGAGAGATTTCAAGGAAGATAGAGAAAGAAGTTCAAAGAAGGAATGACATACATCCAATGAGAGGTCAGACACTAATGAATTTGCTTCCCTTTTCAATGGAGTATTGAGAGGAATATCATCACTCTATGTATGGAGAAACCCAAAAGTATTGGGGTTACTCATCTACTTCTCTCTGTAATACCTCACAGAGATCAAAAGCACCAGGAGACACATTATGTGATAGGTTCCAAATATGGCCATGTCCAATGCCTTAGAAATTATGAAATTGTTGCAACAGAGAGAACATTACAGATGTGATTATGATTAAGGAACTTGAGATGGGGTTGGGACAGAGGGAGAAAACAATGTCCCCAAACACCTAAATGGAACCCCAAGCCCAAGTGTCCTATGCACCAGATCAAGTTACCCTCTGTAGCCTGAGGTCCTGAGTTGAGCAAGAGGAGAGCACAGGGCCCTCCTCCCCCAATGGCCCAAGGACACATAAACTCTTTCAACCTTCATACTCCCTTTTGGGAAAACAAAGGAAGCTAACTGATCAAAGCAAAAGTTATATATGTCAGAAGACTGAAATGTCTGCAGTGGGAGAGCTATTACCTCCGATAGGGAAGAGACTTTGGAACAAAATTAGAACATTCATAAAAATAAGGAAATGACATTTTCTTGAACATTTGGGATGTAGTTCTGTGACCACCACTCCCACTTACATAGATTTATTCAGATAAATGGGCTTTTCTGTCTGTGTTGATTTGCTTGATGGAAACAGATCACTTATATGGTTTCACTTATTTGTGGAGCATAACAAATAGCATGGAGGACATGGGGAGTTAGAGAGGAAAGGGAGTTGGGGAAAATTGGAAGGGGAGGTGAATCATGAGATACTATGGACTCTGAAAAACAATCTGAGGGGTTTGAAGTGGCGGGGGGTTGGGAGGTCGGGCTACCAGGTGGTGGGTATTATAGAGGGCACAGATTGCATGGAGCACTGGGTGTGGTGAAAAAATAATGAATACTGTTATGCTGAAAATAAATAAATTTAATTTAAAAAATGGGCTGACCCCTGTCACCCTTTGAGAAGAAGAAGACATTAGTTGACTCCCAGTGAACACATTTCTATATAAATACTGATACACATTAGCAAAGAAGAGGAATCAGAAGAAGGAGAAGAAAGAGAAAAAAGGGAGTTGGCATTCCATTCTAAGACTCTACAATGCATCCAGAGCTATGCTTTCCATTTCAGAGGCTTAAGTGCATTCTTCACTTCATTTCCACAGCAAATCTTTCATTATGGATTATTTTGACAATTTCATGAATAAGATGAGATCAGACATTAGTCCACCTCACACTATGAGTCCATCAATGTGAAAATGTTGATTCTACTGTAAGGGTGTCTGTCCTGACAAAATAAACAGGTATACAAACTTCACATTATTTTCCTACATAGGCTTCTTTTTCTTTCCAAGTTTTTATTTAAATTCCAGTTAGTTACCATACAGTATAGTATTAGTTTCAACTGGAGCATTTGGTGACTCATCACTTATATACAACACCCAGCCCTCAGCACAAGTGCCCTCCTTAATCCCTGTCCCTCATCTAGCCAACCTCCACCCATGCCCCTCTAGTAATCCTCACTTTCTTCTCTAGAGTTAAGAGTCTGTTACAAGGTATACTTTGACACACATGCGCTTCAGTTCAATAAAGAAGGGAGAGATGCTAAAAGAAGAATAGTTGATCCCCATTTTTAACAAATAAATCCCAAGAACCAGTAAGGCTCTCTGAAGGGATTTCCTCATACATCTGGCCCCCAGGCCTCCTTCACCCATGGCTCCCCCTTCTCTGCTGTCACAGTCATTATCCCTGACGGTGAACACAAACAGCCAAACACAGAAGCCCACATGTTACACAGATTCAAAGGGCCCAGATCTTAACCCACCCCATTGTTAAAGGATGCTCTGGATAAACTTTCGTTGCATTAGGATCACCCTGATCACAATCTGGTCCCAATTCCACTAGAAGGTTGAGATGATCCCATTATCAGAAGCAAACTCAGTTAGATAATTAAAATAAATATGTCTTTTTAGAAATGGCTCAGACAGATGTCAAAGTTTATTACTTTTCATGCACCCAAATACCTTGCACACCCTCATAGTACTTCCCAATTTAACCACTGTGACTGCGATTTCTGGTCTCACTTCCACTGCTCTGAGCCACCCAAAATCTCTCCAAGAGGAATCACAGGCTCTCTACTTTCCTTCTTATCTCCTCCTCTCTTCCCTACCAGTTTTCCCTTCCCTGATTTGCTCCCCACCTTTCTGTGGTAAGCAATTCTCACTCCTCTAGATGTGTCCTTCTAGAAACTTCACACATTGCCCCTAATAAATCCAAACAAGGCAGAGCCCATCAGGCAAGTGCAATATTCTAAAACGAATGACAATGGTTGGGAACAATCATTAGTGACTGTTTTTTGAAATCTATACACATCATCTATCATAATGTTATATATTAAACATGTACTATAGATTGCAGTGTAATATATTTTAAAATATGTTATTCTTCAAGCTACACAAATATATATACAAGATTTTGTATATACTGAGGGTGGTTCACAGACCCCATTCCCAGGAATCCATAACTGTCCAGGGGGTCCTAGATCTCACATTCAGAACACCTATTCTAAAGCATTTAATTCCTCAGCAACTAAGTTTAAAGGAAGAAACCCAGCTTGAACAAGGAATCAGTGCATGAAAAAGTGAAATGAAGAACATACCAGGGGACCAGCAAGAAGCAGGAAAACCAAACTTAGATCTATGAAAAGTAGGAATTTCGGGGTAAAATGGATTCAGGACCAAGAATCCACTTAGGAAGACCTAAGTACTAAGCAGGCAAACATGATTTCTGAAATCTTTTGACATAGGAATTTCTAATCTATATAATCACTACCCTTTTCCAGACTCTCCTTATAAATGACCCCTTTATTGACATTGAACAAACCAAAATAATCAGTTAAAAATGTGTGTTCAGAGGGTGTTGCTAACCCCAACAGCCACCTATAGTAGAGAATGGGTCAGAATGGAGGCAGATCTGTGTTCCCAAGAACAGTCCCTGCAGTCTTCCAGAGGGAGAAGACATAAGTGACAAGGACAGCATGTACACCAACCCTGTCCTGATGTGGGATACATGACACAGAATGGGGCAGAGTTGAGGCTGGGGAGGTAAGGCCACCAGGAACCCCAGAGTTACTTACCTGCATATAGCTGTGCCTTCTTCCTGGCTGAAAGGGAGCACACCCTGGTGAGAACTCAGTCAGAACAAGCCTGCTCAGCATTCATCTACAGACCCTTCTCTGCCCTCTGGAATATAGGTGACACTAGCTGCAGAGCAGGGAAAATCTGGAGAGGAAATGACCTCCTGCCACGTGCTGACAGCAGGGTATTGAGGGAAAGTCCCTGGACCACAGGTCAGGAAGTCTGCATTGCAGGCTGAGTTTCACTCCTGTCCACAGCCATTTTGAGTCCTTCGCCAAGTCATTTAGCTCTCATTTGCCTCAAAACCTTAAAAAAAAAAAAAAAAAAAACTTATTCTACTTGCACTGGATTTTGCACCTATTAACTGAGAATTATAGAATATAGAAAAATATTTGAGGGAATAAAATATACATTATTCCATAGTTTATACCTTCTCTAATGAAATTTCAGAGAAGCTGGCTTTCAGATTCCATGTGCTAACAGAACTAGTTATATTAAAGGCTAAAAAGCAAGCAATATGGTGAGTAGGTCAGTATTAGAATAAAGCCAAAATGCACAACAGACTCCAGGGACCACCATCACCCCCAGACTCCCAAGCACTGTGTAGGAAACACTGGCATAGATTAGGGAAAGCTCACGGAGTGGGGTCTGCCTCCCCCCAGCTTCCACTTCTGCCCCCAGGGAAGGATCCACTTGCCTCTGCATGAAACAAGGAGAGGGGATACCGCTTGGCTTAATTAAGACGGAAGACAAAAGGTTATCTGGAAAGTCACTCACCAGCCAGGTAAATGGATTTCCTCCAGTCTGAAAGGCAACACAGGAAACAGTGAGCTGAGAACCAGACCATCTCCTACAAAGGGGATGCAGAAAGTTCTGGAGAAAGAACAGAACTTACCAAGATCTGCTTGCAGATCATCTGAAAGAAATTGAAAGATAGGCATGAACTCCCATCACTAAGAACAGCAAAGACTGCACCTGCAAAACCCAGAAGATCTCTCTGTATCCTCTAATAAGATCTAACTCCAGACCCCTCCAGCCTCCACAGCCCCAACTGTCCTCTATGAAACTACTTGGCCACCTGCTCAGACCAAGGGCCTTCCTGTCCACTTTTCCTCCATTCCTCCAGCTTCCACATTCACAGACCATGGCCCCTTTCCTGCCTTACCTATGGCATTCAGACCACTTTCCTTTGTGTTCTAGTCCTTTTGCTTGTCCTCATGCAGTTTCTCCTGTTCCTGCATCTCCTGCCACTTTGTGGTATGTTCTCTCTTGGTGTGGTAGGCAGTCCCAAGGGTTAAGACCATCAGCGAGTTCAGGCTCACTGTGAAAGCTGGCTTCCAAGGAGAGGCCCTAGGAAAGAAGGCCTCTGTGCCCAGCCAGAGACCCTGTCAGGGACACGGACCAGAACAGACCAGCCAAGCATACCCAGGAACACCTGCCCCTCCCTCCTAGAAAGAGCACTGACTTGAAATGAAAAGAGCCATTGCCTTCCCCTGGCCCAGAATGAGGCTGAAGACACAGCAGATCACATTGCCTGAAGAGCTATTCTTCACCCACCAGAGAAGCCTCCAAACTAAACAGCCTCCCACTGTCTTGGGCATATATCTCAGAGAATATCAAGAACTTCTACCTTCTGAGACTCTCCACTATATCCGAGGCTTCAGAAGCCACCCCAAGGCCATGCACAGCACTTGGACCCCATCCTCCTCTGCTGCTTGGATGTGCACTTGAGGAGTAGAGCCCATACCTGCAAGAGAGAAGCTGGAGAATCCAGGAATCCCAGCAGAGTCTTTCTGCGCACAGCTCCAGGGACAGCATTGCATTCTGGGGTCTCTTTGAGGAGTGGCCTCTACAGGGAGCAAAACAGTAGCCCTGACTCAGGGAACAGAAGGAAAGTGCACAGGGACTGCTGCAGGCACAGAGTATGGGCTCCTCTCCCCGAACATGATGGCAGCGGTCCATCCTTCGGAGTGACAGAAGGAGGAATTTGGTCCCAGGATCCATCCTTCTCTGCTCTTCTCACCTCACACACTCTTGCACACCCACTGCCACTTGGTCATCATTTCCACCATTGACAACCCTACATACCTCCTGAGCTGCTTCCCTAATATCCACATCCCTGGGGGTTAGCTCTGACATTCCTCTCAGATACTTCCAACTCAAATCCTGAACTAATTCATGATTGGACCCATCTGTGATAGGACAATGATTAAAATATCCCCAATGCCTCAGCCTTCCTTACATTATGTGAGCCCTCTGACTCTCTGTAGTCTTCTGTCCCACCTCTAAACTCTGTCCCCAAACGTTCACACTCAGTTGAGTCTACTTTCCAAACCTCTGTGAAACCAGACGCCTCCTCTTCTACCCAGCTGCCCCTACACAGAGTCAGACAGCCAAACTTCCTCTATGTAACTACATCCATGCCTCCAGTCTCCATCCTTCATGCTGTTAAAGCAAACTCCTGCACAATTCTGTTTAAATTTTCCTTAGGTCTGCATCCAAACTCCATTACACAGCACACAAAGACTTCTCTACGCTGACGTCTGCCTCCACCCCTGCCCAACAAAATCCCTGTCCACTTCCAGCCTAAATTCCATACCTGTGCCCCAGAGAGCACACGCATTCCAGTCTCTGGACTATTTGGTTAACTGTAATAACCACAGTAACCATGCTCTCTGTTCCCCTGATAGTCCAGTTCATCAACCTGCAGGACTATTTGGAACACTATGTGCTTCACTCAGGTACCTGCTCAAGTGTGACCTCCTCATGAGCTTTTCATGATCAATCTCTTCTCTGTGCCCATGGACCAGGAACACCTCTTTATTCCAGGATTATCACTTCTCCCCATCCTCCCATTCACCTTTCTTACCAACTATGTGGACTCTGTGTCTGCACAGACTCACAAACCACTCTCCTCCCTCAAGTGTTTCACATGCATGTTCCTCTTCTTGGAACTCTCACCCTCAGATATCCACTCTTCAAAATGCCTACTCATTAACATCTAACATCCTTTAGCCCCCATCCATGTATCTGTTTTTTGCCTCTAGAATATAAATGCTGCAGTGCAGAGATCGTTCTTTTGTTCACTGATGTGTCCAGGTATCTAAAAGGGAACCTGGTACTTAGTAGGGTTCTCTATATTTATACTGAATAACTGAATCTGAATAAGTGAAAGACTTCCTTTCCTTTACCTGAAAAATAAGGGGCTGATTTACTTGGCTCTGAGGTGGCTCCTAACTCTAATACTGCAGGACCTAATATAGGTCAACAGCCCATCTGTCACCTTCACCTCCGAACAGACAGATTCACAGACGTTTCCTTGTTGAAAGAAGCAGGCATACAGCCTGTTGTTGATAGCCTGGACATTATGGATGTGCGGGATTGCCTCCTCCCTGGTGAGGAAGGTCTTCACCAGTGAGGCCATGAACTCTGTTGTGGACACAGACATAGGAGTGAGAAAGGCCAGGGGCAGGGAACAAACTGTCAGTTGGGAGTCCCAGGTAGGAGGAGGTAAATGTCAGGCAGGAGACCCTGACCTGAGGGACTTAGCTCTGACCATTCTGAATCATGGAAAGATCATCTTACAATTTTGAGACCCAGAAATGGTGTCAACAAGACTCCTCATCAGCCTGTGCTCCTGGCTCCAGGACGTCCTTCCATAAAGGACTCTAACGCAATGGTTCTAACCTTCCACAGGCATCACAATCACCAGAAAGGCCTATGAAACACAGACTGCTGGGCTCCACCCTCAGAGCTCCTGTTTCAGTAGTTCTGGAGTGGGTCCAAGAATGTGCATTTCTAAGGAGGTGGTAGGGATGTTGATACTGGTGTTCCAGGGACCACACTCTGAGAACCACAGCTCTAACCTGCCTCCTCTTGGGACATGACTGAAAACACACCAAAGAGCACTACTGTTGCCTAGGTGGGAACTCTCTGCTCATGCGTCCACATCCAGAAACTTCCCCATACCTGCTCCTAAGTTCATTATTTCTGTACATGTGTTTTTCCTCTACTGAATTCCATGTGCACTGAAAACTGGAGCCCACAGCTGTTTCCATTAAAATCATCCCCTATTCTGTAGGTTACAGGCACCAAATCAGTACTAGCTACAGAAGAAGGTTCCCTCCACCACCACCCCTGACAGTCCTTGGCCTTCTGAGTACGGGTGGACAAGCCATGAAACAATCTTCTGTAGGAACAGCCCTGCTGGACCTCTGAAGAGCAATTTATCACCTCCTGTGCTACTCAAATGTGGCTGAGTTATCGGTCTCACCTGGGGGATGACAGTGACTAGTCTCCCTGGGAATATCCTCTCCCCAACCCCAACCCCATGTGTGTGACCCTTTTAACCTGTAGGTAAAACCATGCCCTTACTTGACTCAAAGCCCTGCAATGGCTCCTTAGTTCCCCACTTGGTCTGAAATCCCAAGAGGAAGACCTCACAGAGCTCTCTGACTCTCAACTCCTGCTTCTCTCCTCATTCAGTTTGCTCCAGCTAATACTTGCCTTCTCTGCTCCTTGATGATCCAAGCACTCTGCCAGCTTGCCCAGGATCTTCTTCCCTGTGGAGACACTCTTTCCATTGGAATCCTCACAGGCTGGTACCCCATCTCCTCCCATCTTTGTTCCTATCTCACTGCTTACACTGGTTACCTTATGGAGCACTGCTGCCTGCCCAAAGCTACTCCTGCCCCCACAACTGTCCCACCTGCTCTACTTCTTTGTCCCATGCTCCCCACTCCTCTAACAGATGTAGATTATATGGCATTGTGGTTTGCTGTCTCCGGACAGAATGTAAACTGTGTGAAGATGGGGATTCTGTCAGCTTTGTATGTAAACTACTACCTAACACATACTCCATAACCTGTAAATAGCTGGGTGCATTGAATTCATTGGAGAATAACTGCTCAGATACCAACAAAGCCAGGAAACAAGAAATTGGGGCAAATTTATTTTCACACTTTTCATGGTGAAATTCATATTTTTCATTTTCTAAAACATAACCTCATTAGACAAGCATCATGGTCCCTTGTTCTTGTTTACATTTGGGAAATCCTCTTAAAATTTATATACTACTAGCAGTTGGAAGATCACAAGAATCTTTGTAGAGCCAGGGCCTCCACTAATAGGACAGATGGAGACACCAGCAGAGCTCCCTTGTGCTCTCACCCGCCCCAGAGAGACACGGGGCAGGGTAGGGGATGCACTGTCCTGCAGAGCCCTCAGCAGGCAGCTGGAAGAGGAACAGGGAGGACACTGTGGATCCCACCACACACACCCTGTCCTGCTGCTCCCCAGCATTTTCCTGCTTAGGAGCAATGACACGGCCTTGCTCCCAGCAAAGCATCTCTCAGCCTGTGTTCACTTTTGATTGTTCTGAATGATCTGCTACATTTGTTTTAATGAAACAAAGACTGATCCATCAATACATGCATGTATCTGCCCAGATATCTGGTCAGACATATTAAGACTCTGTGTAAACCCATGACTTATACATATATCTGAACACATCCCATGCTGTTATCCCCAAATGTGCATTTCTGCCAATATCTACTTAGAGTCAGGAATATTGAGAAAACCCATCTTAATTGAAAAAATAATGAATGAACAAGGACCAATATTAGCCTCCAGGTCCATTCCCCACTGCCACCAACTTTTCCTGCCCAACAGGGAGACTCCTCAAGGCCTGCGAGACATTAGTGGAATTCTATACAAGAACAGAGGGGAAAAAAAAAACAAAAACAAAAACAAAAAACAAGAACAGAGGGTAAAAAAAAAAAGTTCTTACGACACTTCATTCTCACATATGCAACAGAGATGAAGGAAGACATGAACCCTGCCGTATAATAATCCTTATTCCAGGAACTTTCTAGAAGTAGGAGTGCTGGAGCTGCACCAGCACTGCCCTCAACACACACCCCAGTCCTCAGGTCCAGCCCAGCCCCCAGCTCCACCTAACTCAGGATGAAAGAGGAGAAGGAAGGGGACCTTGGTTTCAACAGTGGCCCAGCATGATTGGGCCAGAAATCTTATCTCCCTTGAATGCTGTCCCTTGGATCCCATGTTGGAAGAGGAGGGGAAGGAATGACAAAGCACAGGGAAGATTTTCCTGAAGGACACTGGAAAGACACCTGGAGACATTGCAGGAAAGACACCAAACAGCAAACTTCATTCCCCCCACCCACACACTGCCAGTTCATCAGGCTCATGCTCCAGCTATTTGTTAACAAACACTACTCACGGGCCGTGAATGATTTTTCTTGCTCAAAATATAAATTATCTAGTGGGGTGTTAAGATTGCACTTTCTACTTTAACAGCCATATAATAGCTGTTAGCATATAATATAATAGCACATAATACCTTCAAGTGCTTTCAAAACACTTCCAGACAAACAACTAGGCTTTAAAACAATGGTAAGGTAAAAATAATTGTGAATTTCTAATGTGCTAGTTGGTAGAAAGTATTAAACTCACTTTTTAAAAACCTCTAAAAAGGTAAAACTTTATTTTAATTTTTTATGACTCATTTTTATAAGTGCAATTGACAATGTTATTTTTCAGATGTCAATATGCTGATTCAACAAGTTAAACATTATTCTGTGCTCTCCAAAAGTATACCTATCATCTAACTGGGAGCCTATCTCCCATTCCTTTCACCCACTTTGGCCCACACCTAGGGAAGTTGACTGTAAAGACTACATGCATTGGGATGTTACTTAGACCATGATGGATTTATATCTTTACAATTTTTTATCAGTGTCCTCTAATCACAGCTTGAATCACCATGTTGGGTAATTTCTTCTCATAAAACGTCTATTGTTTTCCATAGGTTAAAAATGGCAAGTTCTTCATGGCATGTCAGGGTATTTCAGTGAATTCACCAGCATCAATTTGTAGTCTAGAATGCTATGGGGAGGTGGGGGGCAACAGCATCCCTCCTACAAGGCTGTAAGTGTTCACAGCAGTTTTGTTCTAGGCACACCTCCAGTCACTTTGACACTGGGAACCTCTGACATATCTTGCATAGGACGTCACAGGGGAGTATGGGGGATTTTCTTGTTAATGGACCTTTTCTGCTTCTCTAGGAACATGGGATCTTCTTCAGTCCCCAAGGGTTCTCCCTTGGGATGTCTTTTAACCCACTAGCATCAATTCAGATCACAAGATTTAAGAAAGACAAAACTGATTTTCTCTGTAACCCTTCATGGCCTCGGTACTCCTTATTAGATGAGGAAAAATGGCCAATTCATGAGATGCTGAGTTTCAGTATGATCTACCATTTAGATTGGTTCTGCAGGAAAAAGGGCAAATTGACTGAGGTACCCTATATCGAGGCCGTCATGACCCTAAATCAGGATTCTGACCTTGACAGAGTATGTCTAGCCACTCACCAGGCTAATAGTAACCCTCCTGATGTGTTGGATGATGATATCTAAATAGGCCTACTCCTCGTAATAAACACAGCTTGCCAGGTGAAGCTAATAAAGGGGACACTGACTCTTTCACTGTTCTTCCTCTTAATAGACCCACGTTATTCTTCTTGTATGTGGGGCCTTCTTCCTCGTTCATTTATGGTTAATGATTATGATAATTGGAGCCAATTATCGGTTAGTCTACCTCAGAACAGGGCCCTGAAAGAATATTCCCATGCAGGTGCCAAAACTCCTTTTGTTTCAAGGACATTCCCTATCTTCTCTGGCCTGAAATAGACTCCCTGAAATGGACATCTGCTCCTCTGTCTGAGCTGATGAGCTTTAAGAACGAGAGTCTTCTTTCTTTTGTCTTTTTTTAACCATGTGTTAGCTACTCTAAAATGTGATCAAAACTCAATCATGAGAGCTCAAGAAGACATTAAAAAACCATACATTATGCTGAGTGAAATAAGTCCAGCAGAGAGGGTTAATTATCATATGGCTTCACTTATTTGTGGAGCATAACAAATAGTGTGGAGGACATGGGGAGCTAAAGAGGAGAAGGGAGTTGGGGGATATTGGAAGGGGAGGTGGTCAACCATGAGAGACTGTGGACTCTGAAAAACAATCTGAGGGTTTTGAAGGGGCGGGGGTGGGAAGTTGGGATACCAGGTGGTGGGTATTATAGAGGGCACGGATTGCATGGAGCACTGGGTGTGGTACAAAAATAATAAATACTGTTATGCTGAAAATAAATAAAAAATAAATTAAAAAACATATATTTCAATTTTTTTATAAGCTTTAAAATCTAGGAGTAGTTTGCAAAAAATTGTATCTGCTAATTTCAGCCCAAGGTTAATATTTTACAAACAAATGAAGAATCACTACAGGCAAACATCAATGCAACAAACAGGTACAATTTACAAACCCAGGTCACGCACTTACTAACAACCTCACTAATCATGGTAAGGGACAGTGCCAAAGTCCAGCTGATGCCCAGTTAAACCAAAAAGAAACTTTTCTTAATATTAATTTGTTAATCCATTCATTAGTCAATTAGTATTTAAAACTTTTCTTAACTTTTTATTGAAATATAACACACATATATAAATGTATACAAGTCCCAAGTTTTACAGCTCACTGAATTATCACAAAATAAATACTCCTTGGTGACCACCATCTAGGCCAAGTACCTCTGAAGTACACTACTTCTCCCCAAACTCATCACTGTCCTGATTAGTATTTCTTGATTTTTAAGTTTCATACAAATGGAATTATGAATAATGTTATTGCAGGCATTCTTGTATGTGTCTTCTGGTGCACATGTGAATGCATTTTCTGGGGGCATGCCTAGTTCTGGAATTGCTGGGTATGCCATTGTTTAGCTGTACAGCAAATGTGGACAGTACTCAGAAATGGTCTTTCATTCACACCCCATCAAGGCTTCAGAAAGCTGCTTCGCATCCTGGTCAGCTTTGCAGTTTTGACCACTCTGGTGGTGCTTAGGGCCATCTCCTCATGCTTCCAGTATGTTTCCCTAAAAAGGAGGTGGAGCATCTGTCCACCTGTCAGCAGGCCTTTCTGCTGCCCTCATTAGTACTTTCTAGCCTCTTGGACATTTTTTTAATCAATCTTTATTTCTCACTGACTTGGATCATTCTTTATATATCTGGATGTGAGTCCTTTGCCAGTTTTATGTATTACAACCATCATTTCCCAGCCTGGCCTGGCCTTTTCATTCTCTTAATGTGTTTTTTTATGAACAGAAGTTTTTAATTTCAATGTTGTCCACCTCATCAGTCATTTATTTATGGTTGATGCTTTTTGTGTTCTATTTAAGAAATCTGCTCCTATCCTAAAATTTTAATCCCCTTCTCCTATTTTGCCCATTCCTCCCACCTTCTCCCTTCTGACAACCACCAAATTTTTCTCTGTGCTTATGAAGTCTGTTTATCTTTCAATCAACAGATATTCTTGAGTGGTGACTATAAGCCAGACACTGATCTAGTGCTGGGAATATAATGATGAATGAGAAATACATAAACACGGGTCCACGTCTAGTGTGGAGGACGTGAAATAAATAATTGAATGACTACTTTGTTATTAAAAAAAAAAAAGAAAAGGAAAGGAAAGAAAAGAAAAGAAACTTTGCCTTCTGTGAAGACAGAAAAACATGCAAATAATTCTGCTTTAAGAAATTTGCATAGAAGTAGAAAATGCTAAAGCCTCTACCACAAATCAAATTGAAAACATTCAACATATTAAATTCAATCCAAGGAGTGCAAAATATTAAATTGAAGCAAAGGGAGAACTCAAACTTTTAATTTCCAGGTATGCTACTAACAGAGGCCAAGAATTCCAGGTGTGGAAATTAGCTGTAAGCAAGCTCTTAAAAAACATTAGTTTATACTCTTTAATTTTAATACAAGGCAGGTGTTTCTGCAATGGTTAGATTTTACAAGGGCACCATAAGGTCTCAGGGTCTCTTTTCAAAGTCATTCTCAAATACTCTTGATTTTCGGTTGGCAGCAATGACATCTTTACAAGTTAATACCTTTTCAGACACACAGGCAACAAAATCCCACTTTCTGTCTGGTCCAACTTAATGTCTGTTTGTAGAATGATTTGACATTAAATCAATCCATGGCCTAACTGGCACAGAAGATACTATTTCCTGAGCATGTCCACATTTTGTTTCCATCTCCTCAGCATGAACTGTCAATCATTTCTCCTTTACTTTTCCATCCCCTGTCCAAGACTCCAGTGGATCCTGGAAAGTTGCACAGATGTCCACGCTAGAAGCTCTACTATTGCTTATCTCCAGGTCCCCCTGATGGGAGCCAAAGCAATAGTTTGTTGCAAATTACAGTTTGTAATTATTTATAACTTCATTTTTGTGCACTTTCACGTACTTTAAAACCTGGTATAGAGGGCGCTTTGAGGCAGCAGTCTTGAGCCCTGAACTCTGAGTAAGGAAGAAAGGCCCACAGTGACTGCCAGGCTGAGGACAAACAGGCACATCAGGAAACCCATCTGGAAACAGGAGGTAGCCCTAGTTTCTGACCAATGGGCTACTTATGACTGGGCACAAGTACCAAAAAAGGAAAAATCCATACCTTTCCAGTTCTCCTCCCTGAGTTCCCTGTAGCTACACCACCACTGCCCCCTGGCGGACAGTATCTCCTTTGCTGTCCTGCCCACTGCTCCCTTGCAGTGCATTCCATAAACTCATGTCCTGTATCCTGCCTTGGCCAAATTCATTCACCACAGGAGCTGCTGGTCCCACACTGGGCACTTCTACAACTGCTCTTCAGAGTCTTTTCTGGAGGGTAGTAGAATATACAGCATCACAAAACGACACTTTATTTCCACAGGAAGAAAAAGTTTTAGCATACATATTAATTGTGTGCATCGAGTAAATTGTAATAAAAATTGAAGCGCCCCAGAACCCTGAATTTTTATCAACCCTGCAATTTCCTGCAAGAAGAGAACCTCAAAGAAGTCACTGCTTTTGCTTTCAGTCAATTAGGAGTCGCCATGGCTGTATAACTGACTCTCTGAGAAAAGCACCAGATGAAACTCACACTTTTTTAAAGTAAATTAGTGACTAACTACAGAGCATGCAGCTGTACACCCTTATCTGTAAAGGCCTATTCAGCCAGAGCAGCCCCACCCTGATTGAACTGCCATTTTGTTGTAAAACTTCAATTGACTTTGCACCCCCCCACCCCAGGGAACTTACTTAAAAACAAGTCCTGGAAACCAGTTCCGCATAACAAAGTCCAAGTACAAAGGTGGGTCAGGCCCAGTGGAGGTATTCAATCAGTGGGAGCGCATACTGTCTCCTAGCTAACAAGGTAATGGGATAGTTTCCATGGCTACTGTGTGGCCAGGCCCAACCACATGGGCTTTGCTCTATAAAAATTAGGCTGGAAAGCAGGGAGGGGTTGTTTTCTCTGTAAGGGACAGCCCCGACCAGTCTGAGGGTCAGTTTGATTCTTAATGCTTGGCGTGAAATAAAGCTTTGCTTCACTTTTGCTTTGTATCAGTCTCGCTCCTTTAATCATGGACCCATTATTGGGCTACCCATTATATAGGGGGACCTACCATCCATCTGATCAAGGTCAAATTGCTAGCAATTCTCTAGAAGTACTCTACTAATATTTTGGTATTATTACCACAATAACTAAAATTTTCAAGTTGGAAAAATTACATGTAATAACAAATAAGAGAATGGCAGCCTGAGTAAAGTTCTTTTTTTTTTTTTAATTTTGTTTGTTTGTTTGTTTGTTTGTTTCCGAAATAAAGTTCTATTACTACAATGTCCAATTTTCTGGTCAACCCATAGTGCAGAGACACAAGGAAAACTACCATTTTGGTTCCCAAATTTTACAAGAACTCCTATGAAATATTCCAGATAAATGAGTTTTAATCTTCCCCTTCCTCACCCTGATTAATCTGGAAGGTAATACAATTAGCAACTCTCTTTGCTCTTAGCAACTATGTACACACAATCAAGTAGATGTCTATTCTTCAAATACTTTTTGGTGAGATATTTCAAATACCTTTTTGAAAAAAGGCACCTCAGAAGCAACAGTGATCTTGCTATTGCTCCTTTCAATGGATACAACCCCTCTATCTGTAAAGTTTTTCCGACAAAATAAACACAACACCAGGCGAAGTGGGTGTAAGGCAAGGTTTATTAAAAGTTCTCTCCCGTGAAGATTCAGGGCCCAGGTGAAGGGGAGCCAAGAAAGTTGCACCGGGAGGAGGTAGAAACCCTCAGGCGAAGTTCCTTGACTCTGGAAGACAGAGTGAGGGAAGTCACGCCCAAGGCAAGGAGGAGGGGGTATTTACGGGGTCTTGGGGAAAGCTTAGGGGTCTTTTTGCAAGTTTCCCTTATTTGGATCTCGCCTGCTTGTCAGGATCTCATTGGTTCACAGGAGCCCAGGGCAGGGGTCTCAGATTCCTGCTTGGGCCTTTGTTCTCCTGTCCGAATTCAGGTCTTGTGGAGGGAACTTTCACCATCTTTGGTCTTTGTTCTTCTGTCTGAGTTCAGTTCTTGTGGTGGGAGCTTTCGCAATCTTCTTTTTTTTTTTTTTAAGATTTTATTTATGGAAGATGGAGGAGAAGTAGCAGGCTGAGACTACTTCAGCTAGCAGGAGATCAGCTAGATAGCTTATCTAAAGATTGCAAATGCCTGCAAATCCATCGGCATGATGAGGGAGCAGGTGGCTGGCTGAGGACAAAGCAAGAGCTGGCGCCTTGCACCCCCCCCTTCATCCGCTCCCCTCCATAGGTGTAGCATTCCTCAGGCACCCCTGACTGCCATAAAATGTTAAATAGTTAACTTGCTGAGATCACAATCCTTCAAAACAGGAGCCTCCCTTGGTTTGCAAATGTCCTTGAGATTACAACAATCAATAGCCCAATTTCCAAAGACACAGAACTCAGTTACCCTCCCCTCCATAAAAACCGAAGGAGGTGGAGTAGAAGGAAAAGTAAATAAAGTTAAATTTCTTCTAAACCTAAATCTCATTAACAAGGATGCTTGATAGCAGGAATGTAACATTCCACCAGGAGACTCCCAATTGTCTTTACTTGATAACAACTAAGCCTTCAATATCCTGATAGTATTCTTTGCCCCAATAGCCCTTCTGAACACCCCTTTGTCCTCACCTACCCAACTCCTGTGTATATAACCAACCACTCCTAACAACCCGGGGTGGCAGCTGCATCTCTGCCTGCCCACGGGCCCTGTCCCCGTGCTCTAATAAATCACCTTTTGCACCAACGACGTCTTAAGAATTCTTTCTTTAATCGTCGGCTCCGAACCTCCTCACACCACCGAACCTGACTTAGGTTCTGGGACTTCATCAGGCAGATCGAAGAGAAGAACAGCAATTCTAGAAACAGAAAAACAACCACTTTCTGAAAGGTAGGACTGGCCGAGAAGTGAATCCAAAGCGACGGAAAGATAGACCCCGGGGGGAGGGGCCGGCTCCCGGCAAGCGGTGGAGCAATGGAGCACAAAATCAGGACTTTTAAAAGTCTGTTCCGCTGAGGGACATCGCTCCAGAGGCTAAACCAGGGCAAAGCCCACGCGAGGTCATCGTGGCCTCAGGTCCCGCAGGGTCACAGAAGGATTGGGGGTGTCTGAGTGTCGCAGAGCTTGCAGGTATTGGAACGGGAAAGCTGGCTACAGAGACAGAGCCGACAGTAAGCTCACACCTCGGGGTTACCTTGAACCAATCGCAGGCTGGGTGAGCTCGGAGAGCGGCCGGACGTCAGGCAGACGGGAGTTACTGGGCGCTGTTCTCTGAGGGCGCACTGAGAAGTGGGGCCCCGGGCTCTCGGCTCCTCCGGGCCAGAGACCAGGAGGCCGCCATTTGCATTCGCATCCTTCGGAACTCAACGGAAAGCGCTCAGGGAATAAAAGCTCCTGAAAGCAAACCTGAGCAGATTACTCACCCGGCCACTGGTAAGGGCGGTGCAATTCCGCGTGGGGCAAAGACACTTGGGAATCACTACACCAGGCCCCTCCCCCAGAAAATCAACAAGAAATCCAGCCAAGACCAAGTTCACCTACCAAGGAGTGTGGTTTCAATACCAAGGAGAGCAGCAGAATTCCAGAGGAGGAGAAAGCAAAGCACGGAACTCAAGGCTTTCTCCCTGTGATATTTTAGTCTTGTAGTAAAAGTAATTTTTTTATTTCTCATTTTTTTCTTTTCTTTGCTAAAATTTTTTTAACTTTTACCGTTTTCCTTTTTAACGTTTTTTAACTAGCTTATCTAATATATATATATATATATATATATATATATATATATATACATATATATGTATATATGTATTTTTTTTACTTTTCTTTATTCGTTTTCTTTTTTTAATTCTTTTCTTTTTCTTTTCTTTTTTTTTTTTTCCTTTCTTTCTTTTTGAACCTCTTTTTATCCCCTTTCTCCCCCCTCACGATTGGGATCTCTTCTAATGTGGTTAAAGCATATTTTCCTGGGGTTGTTGCCACGCTTTTAGTATTTTACTTGCTCCTTCATATACTCTTATCTGGACAAAATGACAAGACAGAAAAATTCACCACAAAAAAAAGAACAAGAGGCAGTACCAAAGACTAAGGACCTAATCAATATAGACATTGGTATTATGTCAGATCTAGAGTTCAGAATGACAATTCAAGGTTGTAGCCAGGCTCGAAAAAGACATGGAAGATATTAGAGAAAC
Source organism: Mustela nivalis (assembly GCF_964662115.1). Taxonomy (NCBI): domain Eukaryota; kingdom Metazoa; phylum Chordata; class Mammalia; order Carnivora; family Mustelidae; genus Mustela; species Mustela nivalis. The sequence continues at coordinate 120,180,445 of NC_139024.1, forward strand.
CCTCTCGGGATATATAAAAACCCTTTCTGGAGAAATAAAAGAACTAAAATCTAACCAAGTTGAAATCAAAAAAGCTATTAATGAGGTTCAATCAAAAATGGAGACTCTCACTGCTAGGATAAATGAGGCAGAAGAAAGAATTAGCGATATAGAAGACCAAATGACAGAGAATAAAGAAGCTGAGCAAAAGAGGGACAAACAGCTACTGGACCACGAGGGGAGAATTCGCGAATAAATGACACCATAAGACGAAACAACATTAAAATAATTGAGATTCCAGAAGAAGAAGAAAGAGAGAGGAGAGCAGAAGGTATACTGGAGAGAATTATTGGGGAGAATTACCCCAATATGGCAAAGGGAACGAGCATCAAAATTAAGGAGGTTCAGAGTACACCCCTCAAAATCAATAAGAATAGGCACACACCCCGTCACCTAATAGTAAAATTTTCAACTCTTAGTGACAAAGAGAAAATCCTGAAAGCTGCTGGGGAAAAGAAGTCTGTAACCTACAATGGTAAAAATATTAGATTGGCAGCTGACTTATCCACAGAGACCTGGCAGGCCAGAAAGAGCTGGCATGATATTTTCAGAGCACTAAATGAGAAAAACATGCAGCCCAGAATACTATATCCAGCTAGGCTATCATTGAAAATAGAAGGAGAGATTAAAATCTTCCAGAACAAACAAAAATGGAAAGAATTTGCAAACATCAAACCAGCTCTACAGAAATATTGAAAGGGGTCCTCTAAGCAAAGAGAGAGCCTACAAGTCGTAGATCAGAAAGGAACAGAGACAATATACAGTAACAGGCACCTTACAGGCAATACAATGGCACTAAATTCATATCTCTCAATAGTTACCCTGAATGTTAATGGGCTAAATGCCCCAGTCAAAAGACACAGGGTATCAGAATGGATAAGAAAACAAAACCCATCTATATGTTGCCTCCAAGAAACTCATTTTAAGACCGAAGACACCTCCAGATTTAAAGTGAGGGGGTGGAAAAGAATTTACCATGCTGATGCACATCAGAAGAAAGCAGGAGTGGCAATCCTTACATCAGATCAATTAGATTTTAAGCCAAAGACTATAATAAGAGATGAGGAAGGACACTATATCATACACAAAGTGTCTGACCAACAAGAAGATCTAACAATTTTAAATATCTATGCCCCCAACGTGGGAGCAGCCAACTATATAAACCAATTAATAACAAAATCAAAGAAACACATCAACAATAATACAATAATAGGAGGGGACTTTAACACTCCCCTCACTGAAATGGACAGATCATCCAAGCAAAAGATCAGCAAGGAAATAAAGGCCTTAAATGACACACTGGACCAGATGGACCTCACAGATATATTCAGAACATTTCATCCCAAAGCAACAGAATACACATTCTTCTCTAGTGCACATGGAACATTCTCCAGAATAGATCACTGTCGCTCTCGACCCGCAAGAACGACCCGCAGACGAGGTGAGTGGCAAACTTCTTTATTGTCAATCTTCAGCCCCGGGACCCCATACACCGATTATAGCCCCAAGTTATAGAACACAGTGGATAGAAAGCAACCAATCACCACATAACACAACTACTATAACATCCAATCAGAAGGGATACAGATGACTTCAATCCAGATCATGCGGGGAGCTCGTGCCTACTGACGTGAGCCCCCGAAACTTATTGTTCACTCTTTTTGTGCCGTTCCCATGCTCCCTGGTTAATCTTATACTAGTCCCGATACTCCAGTACAGGTTGTGCGTTCCCTGGAGCGCCCCCACATAAACATTCACCTGCCCTTCTCCTCAAGCCTCGCCTAGTATGTGACTCCCAGCTTCTGCTGCATGGCTCTCCACAGCTCCCCCTTTTTTATTTATTACATGGCAGGGGTCGTGCCTGTCTTAGGTTGCCAATCCTCAGCACACATGCTTACCCGTCATTGGGTACTCCCCTTCACCGAGGAGCCCCTGTCTTAGGTTGCTAAGGTGAGGGATCAGTCTTACCCGTCTTTGGCTACTGACCCAGCATACAGAGCCATATTCAGGGGGAGGCATCAATTACTAGCTCCTTTTAGGCAGCAAAGCCAGTTTTGAGACGCTTGAGGCAGCAGGGTACTAGCTATGGTGGGAGCACCCCGTGATCAGGGTTGTCGTGCAGTTTTGTCACGAGCAGCCCGTTGCTGATTCCGCACAATGGCTCGCACTTTATATAATTCTGTAAGCATGAATTTCACCACACAGGGAAAGAGGCACATGAATAAAAGCATAAGTATTAACACTCCTATGGGGATGAGGCCAGGGAAAGGGGCCGAGAGGATCCCAGAGGGTGAGTGGGAGGGAGTGGGAGGAGGGTCGGTGGAGCCCGAGCCTCCGGTAAGGCCCCGGCCGGTCCTAGCAGGAAGCGCCGTCGCCGCCGCCGCGGATCACCGAGCGGCCTCCCGCGCATGCGCCATGGGGGCCAGGGGCAGCCCTGGGGATTCCGTTCCCAGAAGGCACCACGCAGGCTGCTGCCGCCGCCGTTGTAGCCGCCGCCGCCTCTGTCCGGACGGGAGAGGGGCGGGTGCATCCTGCGGGAAAACACAAAGGGAACCTCGGTGCCGCCTAAGCACCGGGTCGGGCTCTTTCCATAAGCCAGTAAAGACATCTTTCCATTTCACCATTAACTGCTGTGTTTTCTGTTGGCCCCAATGCCGCTCCGCGGCCGAAATGCCGTCTCTGTCAACCGTGAGGAAATTTAAAATAAAACAATAGCACGTCTTGGTGCAGCTGGGCTTATAAGGCGGGGGCCACTCATGGGGTGGCGCTGTGGGGTTAGAATGCAGAAGCGGCGTAATCCCCTCTGAGCTTTCGCTTTCGGAGTCAGAGTTTCGGGAGGAGCCCTTACGGGATTCTTCTTTCACTTGCTCAAAAACTTCCCCTCCCTGTAGTACTGCTCGCTGCAGGGGCTCTCGGGGGGAATGCAAACATACTTTCACAAGGGACCACACGGCGAGAGTGCCGGCAGCAACAGTGGGGCTTTGTCTCAAATCCTCTCCCAGATGTTCCCATTGAGATATGTTCAAGAGTCCTTCTTCTATAAACCAAGGGGCAATCTCCCCTGCCTCTTTCAAGAAGGCACGAGCTGTCTTTGACTTTAAAGGCGTGCCATTTGCTTTGAGAATATCTTTTAAAGGACCTTCCATCCTATATCTAGCAAGCTCGTTTCCCATCCTGGAAATCTTTTGTTACTCTAGTCTCTGTGGAACTTTAATAGCTACGTCTATACTCGTCCCAGAGAACCTCCCCTGCCCTAAGACAGAAATGGTTGCAAGCTTTCCCTTTCGTTGCTCTTACCCCAATTCTCGCTCTGCACTCGGCGTCGGATCCCGGGTTTCGGCACCAGATGTCGCTCTCACCCGCAAGAACGACCCGCAGACGAGGTGAGTGGCAAACTTCTTTATTGTCAATCTTCAGCCCCGGGACCCCGTACACCGATTATAGCCCCAAGTTATAGAACACAGTGGATAGAAAGCAACCAATCACCACATAACACAACTACTATAACATCCAATCAGAAGGGATACAGATGACTTCAATCCAGATCATGCGGGGAGCTCGTGCCTACTGACGTGAGCCCCTGAAACTTATTGTTCACTCTGTTTTTGTGCCGTTCCCATGCTCCCTGGTTAATCTTATACTAGTCCCGATACTCCAGTACAGGTTGTGCGTTCCCTGGAGCGCCCCCACATAAACATTCACCTGCCCTTCTCCTCAAGCCTCGCGTAGTACGTGACTCCCAGCTTCTGCTGCATGGCTCTCCACAGATCACATCCTAAATCAGGACTCAACCAGTATCAAAAGATTGGGATCATTCCCTGCATATTTTCAGACCACAATGCTCTGAAGCTAGAACTCAACCACAAAAGGAAGTTTGGAAAGAACCCAAATACATGGAGATTAAACAGCATCCTTCTAAAGAATGAATGGGTCAACCAGGAAATTAAAGAAAAATGGAAAAAAATCATGGAAACAAATGATAATGAAAATACAATGGTTCAAAATCTGTGGGACACAACAAAGGCAGTCCTGAGAGGAAAATATAGCAGTACAAGCATTTGTCAAGAAACAAGAAAAGTCTCAGGTACACAACCTAACCCTACACCTAAAGGAGCTGGAGAAAGAACAAGAAAGAAACCCTAAGCCCAGCAGGAGAAGAGAAATCTAAAGATCAGAGCAGAAATCAATGAAATAGAAACCAAAAAAACAATAGAGCAAATCAAAGAAACTAGGAGCTGGTTCTTTGAAAGAATTAATAAAATTGATAAACCCCTGGCCCGACTTATCAAAAAGAAAAGAGAAAGGACCCAAATAAATAAAATCATGAATGAAAGAGGAGAGATCACAACTAACACCAAAGAAATACAAACTATTATAAGAACATACTATGAGCAACTCTACGCCAACAAATTTGACAATCTGGAAGAAATGGATGCATTCCTAGAAACATATAAACTACCACAACTGAACCAGGAAGAAATAGAAAGCCTGAACAGACCCATAACCAGTAAGGAGATTGAAACAGTCATCAAAAATCTCGAAACAAACAAAAGCCCAGGGCCAGAGGGCTTCCCGGGGGAATTCTACCAAACATTTAAAGAAGAATTAATTCCTATTCTCCTAAAACTGTTCCAAAAAATAGAAATGGAAGGAAAACTTCCAAACTCGTTTTATGAGGCCAACATCATCTTGATCCCCAAACCAGACAAGGATCCTATCAAAAAATAAGAGCGATAGACCAATATCCTTGATGAACACAGATGCGAAAATTCTCACCAAAATACTAGCCAATAGGATTCAACAGTACATTAAAAGAATTATTCACCAAGACCAAGTGGGATTTATTCCAGGGCTGCAAGGTTGGTTCAACATCCGCATATCAGTCAATGTGATACAACACATCAATAAAAGAAAGAACAAGAACCATATGATACTCTCCATAGATGCTGAAAAAGCATTTGACAAAGTACAGCATCCCTTCCTGATCAAAACTCTTCAAAGTGTAGGGATAGAGGGCACATACCTCAATATCATCAAAGCCATCTATGAAAAACCCACCGCAAATATCATTCTCAATGGAGAAAAACTGAAAGCTTTTCCGCTAAGGTCAGGAACACGGCAGGGATGTCCATTATCACCACTGCTATTCAACATAGTACTAGAAGTCCTAGCCTCAGCAATCAGACAACAAAAGGAAATTAAAGGCATCCAAATTGGCAAAGAAGAAGTCAAATTATCACTCTTCGCAGATGATATGATACTATATGTGGAAAACCCAAAAGACTCCACTCCAAAACTGCTAGAACTTGTACAGGAATTCAGTAAAGTGTCAGGATATAAAATCAATGCACAGAAAACAGTTGCATTTCTCTACACCAACAACAAGACAGAAGAAAGGGAAATTAAGGAGTCAATCCCATTTACAATTGCACCCAAAACCACAAGATACCTAGGAATAAACCTAACCAAAGAGGCACAGAATCTATACTCAGAAAGCTATAAAGTACTCATGAAAGAAATTGAGGAAGACACAAAAAATGGGAAAATGTTCCATGCTCCTGGATTGAAAAAATAAATATTGTGAAAATGTCTATGCTACCTAAAGCTATCTACACATTTAATGCAATTCCTATCAAAGTACCATCCATCTTTTTCAAATAATTGGAACAAATAATTCTAAAATTTATATGGAACCAGAAAAGACCTCGAATAGCCAAAGGGATATTAAAAAAGAAAGCCAAAGTTGGTGGCATCACCATTCCAGACTTCAAGCTCTATTACAAAGCTGTCATCATAAAGACAGCATGGTAGTGGCACAAAAACAGACACATAGATCCATGGAACAGAATAGAGAGCCCAGAAATAGACCTTCAACTCTACAGTCAACTAATCTTCAACAAAGCAGGAAAGAATGTCCAATGGAAAAAACGGTGTTGGGAAAGCCTCTTCAATAAATGGTATTGGGAAAATTGGACAGCCACATGCAGAAAAATGAAATTGGACCATTTCCTTACACCACACACAAAAATAGATTCAAAATAGATGAAGGAACTCAATGTGAGAAAGGAATCCATCAAAATCCTTGAGGAGAACACAGGCAGCAACCTCTTCGACCTCAGCCGCAGCAACATTTTCCTAGGAACATCGCCAAAGGCAAGGGAAGCAAGGGCAAAAATGAACTATTGGGATTTCATCAAGATCAAAAGCTTTTGCACAGCAAAGGAAACAGTTAACAAAATCAAAAGACAAATGACAGAATAGGAGAAGGTATTTGCAAACGACATATCAGATAAAGGACTAGTGTCCAAAATCTATAAAGAACTTAGCAAACTCAACACCCAAAGAACAAATAATCCAATCAAGAAATGGGCAGAGGACATGAACAGACATTTCTGCAAAGAAGACATCCAGATGGCCAACAGACCCATGGAAAAGTGCTCCATATCACTCGGCATCAGGGAAATACAAATCAAAACCACAATGCGATATCACCTCACACCAGTCAGAATGGCTAAAATCAACAAGTCAGGAAATGACAGAGGCTGGCGAGGATGCGGAGAAAGGGGAACCCTCCTGCACTGTTGGTGGGAATGCAAGCTGGTGCAACCACTCTGGAAAACAGCATGGAGGTTCCTCAAAATGTTGAAAATAGAACTGCCCTATGACCCAGCAATTGCACTACTGGATATTCACCCTAAAGATATAAATGTAGTGATCCAAAGGGGCACGTGCACCCGAATGTTTATAGCAGCAATGTCCACAATAGCCAAACTATGGAAAGAACCTAGATGTCCATCCACAGATGAATGGATAAAGAAGATCTGGTATAGATACACAATAGAATACTATGCAGCCATCAAAAGAAATGAAATCTTGCGATTTGCGACAACTTGCATGGAACTAGAGCGTATCATGCTTAGTGAAATAAGTCCAGCAGAGAAAGACAACTATCATATGATCTCCCTGATATGAGGAAGTGGTGATGCAACCTGGGGGCTTAAGTGGGTAGGAGAAGAATCAATGAAACAAGATGGGATTGGGAGGGAGACAAACCATAAGTGACTCTTAATGTCACAAAACAAACTGAGGGTTGCTGGGGGGAGGGGGTTTGGGAGAAGGGTGGTGGGGTTATGGACATTGGGGAGGGTATGTGCTTTGGTGAGTGCTGTGAAGTGTGTAAACCTGGTGATTCACAGACCTGTACCCCTGGGGATAAAAATATATGTTTATAAGAAATAAAAAAATTTAATTAAAAAAAGATTTTATTTATGTATTTGACAGAGATTACAAGTAGGCAGAGAGGCAGGTAGAGAGAGAGGGGGAAAGCAGGCTCCCTGCTGAGCAGAGAGCCCAATGCAGGGCTCGATCCCAGGACCCTGGGATCATGACCTGAGCCGAAGGCAGAGGCTTTAACCCACCAAGCCACCCAGGCACCCCGAACTTTTGCCATCTTAAGTAGCCTTTCCTACCAGTCTAACACTACCAAGACTCCCAGGTTTTCCACTCACTGATTCTCTCTTGAAGAAAATGCTTATGGGGATTCCTGGGTGGCTCAGTTGGTTAAGCAGCTGCCTTCAGCTCAGATCATGATCCCAGCCTCCTGGGATCGAGTCCCACATCGGGCTCCTTGCTCAGCAGGGAGCCTGCTGCTCCCTCTGCCTCTGCCTGCCACTCTATCTGCCTGTGCTCACTCTCTCTGTAAAATAAATAATTAAAATATTTTTTAAAAATGCTTACAATTGGCAGCATCCAGGATTCCATCTTCTACTGGATGGGTGCACTCAAGGGTAAACTTCAGAACTTGCTTCTTTCCCCTTCTCTCCCTTCACCACAAGCTTTTCAAAGGATGCAATAGCAGGTGCAGAGGCAGAAAGGAAGTTCCCTTCTGTCTGAGCTTTTATCCACCTCCAGCCTTGCTGGCAGCCCGTCCCCTCTCCTGCCTCCCCACTCCCTCCTCCTGTATCTGCACCACCCTGGGTGTAGCTTGTACAACCAGTTCCTATACCCTTCTGGGTATCATCATCCATCCGCTGCTGCCTTTCCTATCTACCCTCACTATCAGGGAACAAATAGCACCCTCTTGGACTTAAACCACCCACTTCAGATTTCCCTATAGGTACCCCAGGTTGAAAAGAAATGACAACGAGGAACAAATTGATTGACTTTTAAGTGGACATAGGTGCAACATATTCTGTATTAAAGTTAATTTGAGTTTGTTGGTTTAATTAAGATAGGCTAGTCTATCTCAATTAGCTCTCAACATTAAATATAACACTTTTATTCTACAAAGGTTTCCTGAAAATCAAATAGGTTCGTGTTATCTCTTGCAATTTTTCAAAAAAAAGATGGTTTCGAATGATGGTTAAATTTGTCTTTGACTCTTAATGTCATAAAACAAACTGAGTGTGGCTGGGGGTAAGGGGTTAGGGAGAGGGTGGTGGGGTTATGGACATTGGGGAGGGTATGTGCTATGGTGAGTGCTGTGAAGTGTGTAAACCTGGTGATTCACAGACCTGTACCCCTGGGGCTAATAATACATTATATGTTTATAAAAAATAAAAGTTTTTATTTAAAAAAATTCATCTGTCTCAAAGTTTTTATGGATAATTGCTAAAACAGCTTTCAGTCTTTGGTAACCTCAAACTTTACAGTTTTACTTGTGTTGGGTCCCCACAAAATTGGGTACCCCAATAATGGGTCCGTGATTAAAGGAGCGAGACTGATACAAAAGCGAAGGTCAAGCAAAGCTTTATTTCGTGCTGATGAGGGCGTAGGAGGCTGGCTGAGGACAGAGCAAAAGCTGGCGCCTTGCACCCCCCTCTCCACCTGCTCCCCTCTGTAATATGTGTAGCATTCCTCAGGCACCCCTGACAGCCATAAAACGATAAATAGTTAACTTGCAGAGATCACAATCCTGCAGAACAGGAATCTCCCTTGCTCTACAGATGTCCTAGATATCTACAAACAGGGAGGTTACCTTATCAATAGCACAAATTTCCAGAGGCAAATAACTCTCAGTTCATGAAGCCCTAATATCCCTCCCCACCAAAAACTGGAGGAGGCTGAGGTAGAAGGGAATGTAAATGATAGCAGGATCATAACACCCCACCAAGAATCTCCCAACTATCTTGATGTTAATGGCTGACTTAAAGATGACATTGATCAAGCCACAAGGGCAAGGCCTCCTCCTGGCACCTTGTAGGCCCTCTTTAACACATGAAACCTCCCTTCCCCTCACCTTTCCGCAACCGCAAGGTATATAACCTGCCTACCCTCAACAACCCAGGGCAGCAGCAGCTCTTCCTGCCCACGGGTCCTGTTGCCGTGCTTTAATACACCACCATTTTGCACCAAAGATGTCTCAAGAATTCTTTCTTGGTCATCAGCTCTGGACATCAGCCCACCGAACCTCACCTAGGTTCTAGAACTTCATTAGTGCCAAGCATCAGGAATCAGACTGACCGTCAAACAAACCAGTGGGGGCCACCCCTTACAGAGAGGATGACCCCTCCCTGCTTTCCAGACTAACTTTTATAGAGCAAAGGCCATGTGGTTGAGCCTGGCCACACACAGGTGGCTAATGAGATTGTAACACACACAGGAAACTCCACAGTGATGCTAGTGACCAACTGAATTACAATTTACCCTAGTAGACATTTGAACCAGCCTATCACACCTTGGTTAGGATTGGCGCCAAAAGACTCCCAAAGGGTAGGGGCCCATACTTCTTGGTAGCTAGGAGACAATATGCACACCCACTGATTGAATACCTCCACCTGGCCTGACCCACCATTGTACTTGGGCTTTGTTACCTGGGACTGGTTCCCAGGACTTGCTTTTTCAATGTGGGGCTCGATCGCAGGACCCTGGGATCATGACCTGAGCAGAAGGCAGAGGCTTTAACCCACTGAGCCACCCAGGCACCCCCCAGGACTTGCTTTTAAATAAGTTCCCCTGGGGGTGGGGGCAAGGTCAATTTAAGCTTTACAGCAAAATGGCAGTTCAACCCGGGTGGGGCTACTCTGGCTGAATAGGCCCTTACACTTGGATGACAAATCAGATTGAATTCGTTGGATAGCTAAGTCTTTTCCAAATTGGACTAAATACTGAATCACTAATTACTAAACATAAGATTTACTTGCTTTTGGTTTCCTATTGCTGAGGGAACAGAGGGCTGGCTGATGACAAACCAAAAGCTGACACCCAACAACCTTCTCCCACCCTCACTCCTGTGTGGGGGCATATTATGACATTCTTTAGGAATCTCCCAACTATCTTAATGTTAATACCTTGCTAGAGGGGAAAATGACCTTGACAATGGCAAGGCCTCAAGGCCTTGTAGGTCCTCTTTAGCATATGAAAGTTCTATTGAAACCTCCCTTTTCCTTACCCCACTCCCATGGTACATAACCTGCCACTCCTCACAGCCCCTGGGCAGCAGCTCTTTCTGCCCCCTGGTCCTGTCCCCTTGTTTTATTTAATAAACCACCATTTTGCACCAAAGATGTCTCAAGAGTTCTTTTTTGGTCATCGGCTCTGGACATCACCCCACTGAACCTCATGTATATTCTAGAACTTCATCACTATTGCAGAGAAGCTGAGTATACTTGGGTCTATCAGTAAACATATTTGATGCTTTATCAAAAGACTGTACCACAGAAAAACACATTTTTACAAAGTAGAAAATGTATCAATAAATTTCAGGCCTAAAGAATTTCATTGTAACACGCAGTTCACAACTGGTTATTACTTAGTTTTCATTAGACACTAAGGTTTCTAAGTGTTAAAATTCTGCTAAATGTAATTAAGACTGATGGAGATAGGGGCACCTGGGTGGCTCAGTGGGTTAAAGCCTCTGCGTTTGGCTCAGGTCATGATCCCAGGGTCCTGGGATCCAGCCCCACATCAGGCTCTCTGCTCAGCAGGGAGCCTGCTTCCCCATCTCTGTCTGCCTGTCTCTCTGCTTACTTGTGATCTCTCTCTCTCTGCCAAGTAAATAAATAAAATCTTTTAAAAAAAATGACTGACAGAGATAATGAAAGCAACTCTGCAGGGGAAAAAATGTGTTTTTGATGAGAAAGATATAAGGAATGAGAATTCATTTTGTTGAGGTGGGGGAGGTAATTTTGTCCTAAAATAAAACTCGTAGTTTAGAGAAAAAAGCTTAGGCCAAAGCTGAATGAGGAAAGGAAAAGGAAAAAAAAAAAAAAGCTATAGAAGGATTATGGAAGGAAATCATTGGGAAAGAATTTTATGTATGGTCAGGACTAATGTTGAAATAAAAAGATTTTTTTTAAAAATGTATTTAATTTTTTAATTATTTTTTAAACATACAATGCATTTTTATCCCCAGGGGTACAGGTCTGTGAATCACCAGGTTTACACACTTCACAGCACACACCATAGCACATACCCTCCCCAATGTCCATAACCCCACCCCCCCTCTCGAACCCTTTCCCCCAGCAGCCCTCAGTTTGTTTTGTGAGATTAAGAGTCACTTCTGTTTTTTTCATTTAAGATGGGTTTTCCCAATAATCCTGACTCTAAGTGGATATTGGCAGAAATGCACATTTGGGGATAAAAGCAGGTATATCTAGAAGTCCTGGGTTTACCCAGAGTTTCAATATGTCCGACCAGATATCTGGGCAGAAACCCGCATCCATTGATGGGTCAGTCTTTGTTTCATTAAAATAAATGTAGCAGATCATTCAGAACAATCAAAAGTGAACAAAGGCTGAGAGAGGCTTTGCTGGGAGCAAGGCCAGGTCATTGGTCCCAAGCAGGAAAATGCTAGGGATCTGAAGGACAGAGTGTGCATGGTAGGATCCACAGTGTCCTTTAGGAGAATGTAATCTGACTCATACTTCTCAGTGATTCCTTGGTCATATTGAGGGATCAGGAGAAGAAAAGCATGCAGAAGCTGGCCTGTCATTCATGGGGAGGGGCCTGTGTCTGGGCCCTTGGTCCCTGTGCCTCCTTGGTGGCCTGTGACTCATGCAGACCTGAAGGAGGCTGCTGTGCTGAGGTGGGAAGGCTCTGGTCCTGTGGACAGAGCAGGCTGGGAATGTTTCCAAAGGGTTGGATGGGCTTTCTTGGCATCACAGTTGTGTGGCCCCCACTTTATCAGCATACTGAGCAGTAGGAAAGGCTATGCTCTTGCTGGGGACTATTGCCAACCCTGAACTCTGCTATCTGCTCTGAGGCCCAGAGCTATGGGATGGCCCTGCCTCCTCTCTGGAGGTGCTGACCTGCCTCCTGCCCTGTGTCTCCCCAGCTTGGAGGAAATGGAGGATTGCTGCAGGGGCTCTTTAGTCTCCCATCTCCTCTCCCTGCTTCTCCTCTTCCAACTGCTTGCTGGGGCCTCTGCAGGTGAGTGTGTCCTCTCCCCCTCCCTGTGTGCCCCTGGGGTGGGTGAGAGCCCCTGGAGCTCTGCTGGTGTCCCCATCAGGACAGATGACTATTGGTGGAGGCCCGGGCTCTGGACAGATTCTGGAGATCCACAACTGCTATTTGAAATTAAAACACATAAGAAGAATCTCAGAAATGCAAAATTAGGGCAGAGGAGCATGACAGTTCTCTAATGAGGAGTGTATGTCTTATAAAGTAAAAAATGTGAATTGCACTATGAAAAGTATGAAAATGAATTTCCCCTCATTTCTTGTTCCCTGTCTCTATTGGTATCTAACCACTTATTTTGTTATTTATTCATTACACCCATGAATACTGACAGGGTGTCCAGTGTGTGTTAGGTGCTATTCTATGTACAAAACGACAGAGTATCTGTATTCACAGAGCTCTTTCTGGCAGGTGACAGGGAGTACTAAATACCACAATCCCATACAATGTATGACTGTTGGAGGAGTGGAGAGCATGGGACGAGGAAGTAGAGGAGGGTGTGGAAGGGAGAGACGCAGGGGGGCTGTGGACAGGCTGTAATGCTCCATAAAGTGGCCAATGTATGTAGTGAGATGGGAATGAAGCATGGTGGAGGCAGTGTGTCATCCTGTGAGGATGCCCCTGGATTGAGGGTTTCTATGATGCGGAGCATCCAGAGCAAGGCTGGAAGTGTGCTTGTGTGTCTAGGGAGGCAAGGAAGTTAGGGTTGGCTGTAGCAGAGTGAGGGAGAGGGAGAGAAGCAAAGGTTTGGAGGGTCAGAGAGCAGTGACAGTTCATCCCTATAGGGCCTATGGGCCATGTGGGGAACTGTGGAGCCATTGCAGGGCTGTGAGCAGAAGAGGGACATGGTTGTTTGTCAATTGAAAGAGTCATGCACAGAGGCTTTGGAGAGAATAGTCACAGGGAGCGAGTCACTCACATCCCACAGGTGAGACATATAGTGACTCAGCCAAAGTTGAGTAGCACAAGGGGTGAGAAGTCACTCTTCAGAGGTCCAGCATGGGTTTTTCTTGCAGAAGTGTCCTGTTGTGACATGTCCATCATTTCTCAGAAGACCAAAGACTGTGAGAGGGTGGCGACAATGAAGTGAGTGAAGTTGTAAGAAGTAGTGATTTTCGTCCTATAGGTGATGGAGTAGGGGCAGGCTTTAACAGAAATAGCTATGGAGGGACGCCTAGGCTGCTCAGTGGGTTAAAGCCTCTGCCTTCAGCTTAGGTCATGATCCCAGGTTCCTGGGATTGAACCCCGCATCGGGCTCTCTGCTCAGCGGGAAGCCTGCTTCCTCCTCTCTCTGTCTCTGCCTGCCTCTCTTCCTACTTGTGATCTCTGTCTGTCAAATAAATAAATAAAATCTAAAAAAAAAAAAAGAAGAAGAAGAAGAAATAGCTGTGGACTCTAGGTTTAGTGTAAATGTAATTCACCAGAGTAGTTAGATATGGGGACAAATATCTAACTTAGGAGTAGGTGTGGGTAAGTTCCTCAGTTGGCTGAATGAACAGAGAGGTCCCACCTAGGCCACAGGTGTTTTGTGGTCAGTTTTCAGTCCTGTCCTAAGTGGAAGCAGGTTATAGCTGTGGCTCTGAGTGTGGTCCCTGGAGCATTAGTAACAGAGTCCTCATTACCCTCTTAGAAATACACATTCTTAGACCCAGGCCAAAACTACTGAACCAGGAGCTCTGGAGGTGGAGCCCAGTCTTCTGTGTTTCACAGGACTTTCTGGTGATTCTGATGCCTGTGGAAAGTTAGAACCACTAAGTTAGAGAGTCCTTCATGGAAGGGCCTAGAGTCAGGAGCACAGGCTGCTGAGGGAGTCTCTTTGACATCATTGCTGGGTCTCAAGTATGTGGTAAGAGGATCTTGCCCAGAGTGGTAAAAGCTGAGTCCTTTGGGTCAAGACCTCCTATCTGACACTTATCCCCACTTGTCTGGGCCTCCCACCTGAGAATGTGTTCCCTCCCCTGTCCTGCATCTCTCTTGGTTTCTCACCCTATGTCTGTGTCCACAGAGGAGTTCATGGTGATTGGCTCCTCAGAACCCATTGTGGCAGCGCTGGGTGGGGACATCATGCTGCCACGTCATATGTTCCAGCCATGAATGTGGAGAACATGGACCTGCGGTGGTTCCGCTCAGATTTCTCAGAAGCAGTGTTCATCTATCAAAACCAGCAGGAACAGAGGGAGGTGCAGTTGGCTCAGTACCCAAGGCGGACCTCACTGGTGAAGGAATTCCTCACATGGGGAGAGGCCATCCTGCACATCCACAAGGTTCAGGCTTTCCACAATGGGCTATATACCTGGGCTATATATACCTATATACCTATCTGTTTTGTGTGTGTTGAGTTTTAGGAGTCCTTTATAGATCCGGGATATCAGTCTTTTGTCTGGAGTGTCATTTGCGAATATATCTCCCACTCCGTGGGTAGCCTCTTTGTTTTGTTGACTGTTTCCTTTGCTGTGTAGAAGCTTTTTTAATCCTGATGAAGTCCCAAAAGGTCATTTTTGCTTTTGTTTCCTTTGCCTTTGGAGACATGTCTTGAAAGAAGTTGCTGTGGCCTATGTTGAAGAGATTATTGCCTATGTACTCCTCTAGGATTTTTTTTAATTTATTTTTTATTAATTTTCAGCATAACAGTATTCATTATTTTTGCACCAAACCCAGTGATCCATGCAATCCGTGCCCTCTATAATACCCACCACCTGGTACCCCAACCTCCCACCCACCCTCCCCTTCAAAACCCTCAGATTGTTTTTGAGAGTCCATAGTCTCTCATGGTTCACCTCCCCTTCCAATTTCCCCCAACTCCCTTCTCCTCTCTAACTCCCCATGTCCTCTATGCTATTTGTTATGCTCCACAAATAAGTGAAACCATATGATAATTGACTCTCTCTGCTTGACTTATTTCACTCAGCATAATCTCTTCCAGTCCCGTCCATGTTGCTACAAAAGTTCTGTATTCATCCTTTCTGATGGAGGCATAATACTCCATAGTGTATATGGACCACATCTTCCTTATCCATTCGTCTGTTGAAGGGCATCTTGGTTCTTTCCACAGTTTGGCGACCGTGGCCATTGCTGCTATAAACATTGGGGTACAGATGGCTCTTCTTTTCATGACATCTGTATCTTTGGGGTAAATACCCAGTAGTGCAATGGCAGGGTCATAGGGAAGTTCTATTTTTAATTTCTTGAGGAATTTCCACACTGTTCTCTGAAGAGGCTGCACCAACTTCCATTCCCACCAACAGTGTAAGGGGGTTCCCCTTTCTCCATATCCCCTCCAACACATGTTGTTTCCTGTCTTGCTAATTTTGGCCATTCTAACTGGTGTAAGGTGATATCTCAATGTGGTTTTAATTTGAATCTCCCTGAGGGATAGTGACAGATTCCTGCTTTATGTTGAGGTATTTTATCCATTTTGAGTTTATCTTTGTGTATGTTTAAGGGAATGGTCAAGTTTTATTCTTCTACACATAGCTGTCCAATTTTCCCAGCACCATTTATTGAAGAGACTGTCTTTTTTCCACTGGATATTTTTTCTTGCTTTGTCAATGATTAGTCAGTCATAGAGCTGAGGGTCCATATCTGGGCTCTCTATTCTGTTCCACCTGTCTATGTGTCTGTTTTTGTGCCAGTATCATGCTGTTTTGGTGACCACGGCTCTGTAGTAAAGGTTGAAATCAGGGAACATGATGCCCCTACTTTTGTTTTTCTTTTTCAACATTTCCTTATCAAGTCGGGGTCTCTTCTGGTTCCATACAAATTTTAGGATTATTTGTTTTAGCTCTTTGAAAAATGTTGGTAGAATTTTGATTGGGATGGCATTGGAAGTATAGAGTGCTCATGGCAGTATAGACATTTTAACAATGTTTATTCTTTCAATCCATGAGCATGGAATGCTTTTCCAATTTTTGTGTCTTCTTCAACTTCTTTCATGAGGTTCTGTAGTTCCTTGAGTATGGATAGTACATCATTATGTATACAAGAGGCATTATACAAGAAGGTGTGCAAGTTATTTGCATGTATGAAAAGTAATAAACTCCTGATACCTGTTTGAGAGATTTCTGAGAGGACTTATACTTGTTTTAAGCTGTTTGAAAGTAATCATGTAACCAGATTTGCCTCTGGTTATAATGAGATCATCTTGATCTTCCAGTGATGTGGTGACAGGAGAGCGGTCTGGGGATCCTAAAACAATGAAAAGTTATTGAGAGGTTTCTTTAGTACTGGGGTAGATTAAGAATCTGAGCCCTTTGAACCTATGTAATATGTGCTTTTTCTTTTTGGCTGTTTCTATTTATGATCAGAGATATAACTGTGAGAGTAGAGAAAGGGATGTGTGAGGCTCCTTAGAGAGCCTTGCTGATTCTTGGGATGTATGTGAAAAATGATGATCAAATAATCATATTTAGCATTTCCCCTTCTCTGCTGAATTGATGAGCATGATTTAATTAATTTATTAATTATAAAATATTTTTCCATGATGCATACTGATAAAATATTTTTATTATGTTATGTTAGTCATCATATAGTACATCATTAGTTTAGTGTTCCATGATTCATTATTTGCATTTAACACCCAGTACTCATCACAACACATCCCCTCCTTAATACTTATCACCAGGCTATCCCATCCTCCAACCCCCACCCTTCTGAAATCCTTAGATGGTTTCTTGGTGTCCATAGTCTCTCATAGTTTGTCTCCCTCTCTTATTCCCCCCACTCTTCAGTTTTCCCTTCCTCCCCCTATTATCTCCCATGCTATTCCTTATGTAGCACATATGAGTGAAACCATATGATTTTTGTCTGCTTGACTTATTTCACTTAGCATAATCCCTTCCAGTTCCATCCAGGTCAGTGCAAATGGTGGGTATTCATCCTTACAGATAGCTGAATATTTCATTGTATATATGAACCGCATCTGCTTTATATATTCATCTGTTGAAGGACATCTCGGCTACTTCTACAGTTTGGCTTTTTTTTTTTTTAATTTAAAAAAAAAAAAAGTTTGTAGGGGCCCCTGGGTGGATCAGTTTCTTAAGCAGCTGCCTTTGGCTCGGGTCATGACCCTAGGGTGCTTGGATCAAGCTCCACATTGGGTTCCCTGCTCAGTGGGGATACTGCTTCTCCCTCTCCTCCCTGCTCTTGCTGTCTCTCACTATCTCTCTCTGTCAAATAAATAAAATCTTTTTTAAAAAAGGATTTATTTATTTATTTGTTTGTTTAGAGGCATTTGAGTGGGTGGAGGTTTGAAAATCTCAAGCAGATTCCATGCTGAATCTGGAGCCTGATAGGGGGGCTGGATCCAACCACTCTGAGATTATGACCTGAGCCTAAATCAGGGGCCAGATGCTTAATAGACTATTGCAGGTACCATTGTTTTAAAATATGTGTTTTAAAGTATGCCTTGTGTACTTGTGTATTGATCTCCCCCATTCTTTTCAAGAAAACCTAGCTTTCATGGTGGATGGATTTGTGCCAGTATCATGCTGGATTGCGAAATCATAATTTAAGTGGAATCTGGGCATAGATTCTTCTTTTCAGGTTATTATACAGCTTCTCAGTGTTGTTAAGCTTTATTGCTTGGATTTTATGGGAAGGCTATAGCATGATGGCCGTGTGGTGGTGGGGGGGTGTGTGGGTGGGTATGTGCGTGAGTGTGTGTGTGTGAGAGAGAGAGAGAGAGAGAGAGAGAAATGAATCAGGGAATGTTTCCAAATGATTTATCCCTGTAACTCCTGCATCAGTGTATTTCAGAAGACTAGATATAGACTCCATGTGTTCAGTCTTCTCAAAGCCTTAACAAGAAACATGTGGTTCTTTTGTAGATTGGTGGAAGGAGAAGTTCCTGCCTTGTGATTTACTTTGAGTTCTTTCTGGGTCCTCCTACTGCTGCTCCAGGGTGGCTTACCTCACCTCAGCTTGCTGTGGTGACAAGGATGTTGGCCCCATCAGTGGTGGTGGGTTCAGATGGGGTGGTAAAAGTCACATAGGTGGGTTGGTGATTGTGGATGATATCAGATGCTAAAGAGATACTCTTCAGTGTTGGAGTCCAGTCTTGTCCTCCCGGACCTGTCTTTAGTTACTTCTCCTGGTTGATGGGATGGGTGCTTGAGTCACAAGATTCTAATCGCAGGAGGTTTAACCCTGCCCACATGCATCTAGGTGTCTGGTGTGGGAGTGGTTGATGTGTGCCTTGTTATAGGGCAAGGGGAGACCTCAAATGATTGGCAATTCTCTCTGAAGTGTCTGTCACTCTGGATCTGGGGTCTGCACATCCAAGCCTTGCTGTTTCTGATGAGAAGTCTTGTGTGACCTGGAGGGTACAACTAAGGGCCCAGAAAAACAGTGTAGGATCTTAGTTCAGGAGGGCATCAATCAGGGAGCTGTTACTGGGTGGTGGAGATCAGGAATGAAGACAGAGGTGAGTGGGTGCTGGAGGTCTGTAGGAGTGATGTGGAGAGGAAGGGCTGGTACAAGGAATACCCAGAAAAGGGGTAATGGGTTGTGGGAATGTATGAAAATAAACTCTGTTCCATTCCTGATAATTCAGAACTCCTTGTGCCAATTAGGAAAGGGATATGTCTCATTCTACAACATGACTGATAGATCCCAACTTTTCTCTTTCCCACTAGCTTCCTCCTCTGGGACTCTGTTTTCATACTTCATGTTGAGGTCAGGAGATGTGTCCCTGATCATCTGCTCTGGGGAGTTTGGGCCTGTGCAGACTCCTATACCCCTTAACAATTCTCCTTGTTCTTCAGAGGAGCCTGTGAGCCTCTCAGGACAGGGGTTCAGTTCAGGCTGTGGTGTTGATGGTGTCCTACCGGGGGCTGAATCCCCATTACTCCCCTGGGGCTGTGAAGCTATGTCCCCATAGGGTTCTAACAGGGTTCCAGATTCCTCATGGTGGCTCATCCAGGAGCTGCAGAATCCCTGAGGTTATAGGCTCTGAAGTTAGTCCTGGAAGACCTGGCATCTTGCTCTTCTCTTCTGGGTATAGACTGGGTATGAGAATAGTCAGTTCATGCCTATGTTCAGGTATCAGAAGATAAATGTTGACTGTTTCCGTGTATATGGGATAGGCTGAATTTTGTTACTAGAAGTCATGATTCTTTCAGTCAGGAAAATTACTTCATGGAATCTTTGCATTGTCTTAATATGAAATGTATTGAGGTCTGAATTACTCTCAAGAATTAAATGTTGTTTATTTTATGCAGTTTGTGTGGTGCAGATGAACCCAGAGGTTATGAGTGAGTCACCAGCTTTATTTTAGGAAATGTGCAGTCTGACTAGAGATGTTGTCTATTAAACATTTCTGAAAAAATGTACGGCTGATGGACTTTAAGAGGAGTGGAGAGTAATATTTTATTGTATGTCTTTCCTGTTCGGGATGGATGAGAACTACTTTTCTTCTTCTTCTTCTTCTTCTTCTTCTTCTTCTTCTTCTTCTTCTTCTTCTTCTTCTTCTTCTTCTTCTTCTCCTCCTCCTCCTCCTCCTCCTCCTCCTCCTCCTCCTCCTCCTCCTCCTTCTCCTTCTCCTTCTCCTTCTCCTTCTCCTCCTTCTTCTTCTCCTTCTTCTCCTTCTTCTCCTTCTTCTTCTTCTTCTCCTTCTTCTTCTTCTCTTTCTTCTTCTTCTTCTCCTTCTTCTTCTTCTTCTTTTTAAAAAGAGTGTGAGTCAGAAGAGGAGCAGAGAAGGGGGGAGGAGCAGAGGGAGAAGGAGAAGCAGGTCCACCACTGCACAGGAAGTCCAATGTGGGTCTCAATCCCAGGACCCAGGTATCATGACCTAAGCCAGGGGCAGACGCCCAACCAACTGAGCCACTCACGCACCCCGAGACCTACTTATCTTAATGAACCTTAATAAATACCTGTTATTTCTGAAATACCAGTGCTGCATTAATTCAGGGATAGGAAGATAAGAATTTGGGTTCCCTTGTGAGTCAACAGCAGTTGGATAGAACAGAACTGCTACAAGAATAAAGAGGTACGGTGTAAGAGAATGGTCGAGTTTCATTCTTCTACATATAGCTGCCCAGTTTTCCCAGCATCATTTATTGAAGAGACTGTCTTTTCTCCACTGGATATTTTTTCCCGTTTTGTCAAAGATTATTTGACCATAGAGCTGAGGGTCCATATCTGGGCTCTCTACTCTGTTCCACTGGTCTATGTGTCTGTTTTTATGCCAGTACCATGCTGTCTTGGTGATCACAGCTTTGTAATAAAGCTTGAAATCAGGTAACGTGATGCCCCCAGCTTTATTTTTGTTTTTCAACATTTCCTTAGCGATTTGGGGGTCTCTTCTGATTCCATACAAATTTTAGGATAATTTGCTCCAGCTCTTTGAAGAATACTGGTGGAATTTTTATCAGAATAACATTAAAAGTATAGGTTGCTCTAGGCAGTATAGATATTTTAACAATGTTTATTCTTCCGATCCAAGAGCATGGAATGGTCTTCCATCTTTTTGTGTCTTCTTCAATTTCTTTCATGAGTGTTCTGTAGTTCCTTGAGTACAGATCCTTTACCTCTTTGGTTAGGTTTATTCCCACATATCTTATGGTTCTTGGTGCTATAGTAAATGGAATTGATTCTCTAATTTCCCTTTCTGTATTTTCATTGTTGGTGTATAAGAAAGCCACTGATTTCTGCACATTGACTGTATCCTGCCACGTTGCTGAATTGATGTATGATTTCTAGTAGTTTGGGGGTGGAGTCTTTTGGGTTTTCCATATAAAGAATCATGTCATCTGCAAAGAGAGAGAGTTTTACTTCTTCATTACCAATTTGGATACCTTTTATTTCCCTTTGTTGTCTGATTGCTGTTGCTAGGACTTCTAATACTATGTTGAACAAGAGTGGTGAGAGTGGGCATCCTTGTTGTGTTCCTGATCTCAACGGGAAGGATGCAAGCTTTTTCCCATTGAGGATGATATTTGCTGTGGGTCTTTCATAGATAGATTTGATGAAGTTCAGGAATGTTCCCTCTATCCCTATACTTTGAAGCGTTTTAATCAGGAACGGATGCTGGATTTTGTCAAGTGCTTTTTCTGCATCAATTGAGAGGACCATGTGGTTCTTCTCTCTACTCTTATTAATTAGATACACTCAAAATGGAGTGTATGAGACAGGAATCCATCAGAATCCTAGAGGAGAACATAGGCAGTAATCTCTTCGATATCAGCCACAGCAACTTCTTTCAAGATATGTCTCCAAAGGCAAAGGAAACAAAAGTGAATATGAACTTTTGGGACTTCATCAAAATCAAAAGCTTCTGCACAGCAAAGGAAACACTCAAGAAAACAAAGAGGCAACCCACGGAATGGAAGACGATATTTGCAAATGATAGTACAGACAAAAGGTTGATATCCAGGATCTATAAAGAACTCCTCAAACTCAACACACACAAAACAGACAATCATATCAAAAAATGGGCAGAAGATATGGACAGACACTTTTCCAATAAAGACATACAAATGGCTATCAGACACATGAAAAAATGTTCATCATCACTAGCCATCAGGGAGATTCAAATTAAAACTACATTGAGAGGGGCGCCTGGGTGGCTCAGTGGGTTGAAGCCACTGCCTTTGGCTCGGTTCGTGATCTCAGGGTCTTGGAATCGAGTCCCGCATTGGGCTGTCTGCTCAGCAGGGAGCCTGCTTCCCTCTCTCTCTCTCTCTGCCTGCCTCTCCATCTACTTGTGATTTCTCTCTGTCAAATAAATAAATAAATTCTTAAAAAAAAAAACTACATTGAGATATCATCTTACACCAGTTAGAATGGCCAAAATTAGCAAGACAGGAAACAACATGTGCTGGAGAGGATGTGGAGAAAGGGGAACCCTCTGACACTGTTGGTGGGAATGCAAGTTGGTGCAGCCTCTTTGGAGAACAGTGTGGAGATTCCTCAAGAAATTAAGAATAGAACTTCCCTATGACCCTGCCATTGCACTACTGGGTATTTACCCCAAAGATTCTGATGTAGTGAAAAGAAAGGCCATCTGTACCCCAATGTTTATAGCAGCAATGGCCACGGTCGCCAAACTGTGGAAAGAACCAAGATGCCCTTCAGCGGACGAATGGATAAGGTAGATGTGGTTCATATACACTATGGAGTATTATGCCACCATCAGAAAGGACGAATACCCAACTTTTGTAGCAACATGGACGAGACTGGAAGAGATTATGCTGAGTGAAATAAGTCAAGCAGAGAGAGTCAATTATCATATAGTCTTACTTATTTGTGGAGCATAACAAATAGCATGGAGGACGTGGGGAGTTAAAGCGAAGGGGGTTGGGGTAAATTAGAAGGGGAGGTGAATCATGAGAGACTATGGACTCTGAAAAACAATCTGAGGGGTTTGAAGTGGCGGGGGGGATGAGGTCAGGGTACCAGGTGGTGGGTATTATAGAGGGCACGGACTGCATGGAGCACTGGGTGTGGTGAAAAAATAATGATACTGTTATACTGAAAATAAATAAATGAAAAAAAAAGAAAAGATAAGTCATTCATGGACAATGAACAGTGTTTTATTTATTTATTTATCTATCTATCTATTTATTTATTTATTTTCAGACTAACAGAATTCTTTGTGTTTGTACCACACCCAGTGCTCCATGCAATATGTGCCATCCCCAATACCCACCACCTGGTTCCCCCAGCCTCCCAGCCCTCGCCCCTTCAAAGCCCTCAGGTTGTTTTTCAGAATCCATAGTCTCTCATGGTTCATCTCCCCTTCTAATTTCCCTCAACTCCTCTCTCCATCTCCCTATGTCCTCCATGTTACTTGTTATGCTCTGCAAATAAGTGAATGAATGAACAGTGTTTGTAGATAAAGCAGTTGGAATTTGAGCCTGCTGAGTGGGGGGGGGAAGACAGTGAAGCCTGCTGTTTACTGTTCTTCCTGCAGCATCTTCAGGTGTCCCGCCAGCGTCCTTCAGGAAAACCTTCCCTGTGCTTTGTCATTTCTTCCCCTCTTCTCCCAACATGGGTTCCAGGAGCTGCATTCAGGGGAGATAAGCTTTCTCGCCCAATCATGCTGGGCCATGTCTGAGTCCAAGGTCCCCTTCCTGTTCCTCTTTCACCCTGAGTTGTGTGGAGCTGGGGCTGGGCTGGGCTGGGCTTGAGGACTGGGACAAGTGAGGGTGTGGGGAGCAGTGTCCCTGCAATTCCAGCTCTCCTTCCTCCAGGAAGCTCCTGGATGAAAGGTAACTAGACAGCAGGACTCCTGTCTTCTTTTATCTCTGCATGCGTGAGAATGTAGTGTCAGAAGTACCACTTGCGTAGTCCAGTTCCTGGAACTTAGTAGATACTCAATAAAATTTGGCTTTCTTCCCTCTGACTTTTTGCAAAATTCCACTATGTTCTTGGGCCTTAAGGAAACTCCCCATTGGGCAGAGATTGGTGGTGGCAGTGGAGGGTGGACCTGGAGGATGATATTGGTCCTCATCTGTTTTGTTTCACTGGAGTTGGATTTTCCCAATATTCCTGAGTCTAAGTGGATATTGGCAGAATAGACCTTTGGGGATGATAATGTGGGATGTATTCAGGTATATGTAGAAGCCCCAGGTTTGCCCAGTTTAATATCTCAGACCAGACATCTGGGTGGAAACCAATCACTCCCATGCACCAATGGGCCCATCAGTCCTTGCTTCATGAAAACAGATAGAGTGGATCATTCAGAACAATTGAGAGTGAACACAGGCTGTGAGAGGCTTTGCTGGGTGCGTGGTTGTGGAACTCTGAGACATTGGTTTCCTCACCCATAGAATGAAGACAATAATGACAACAACCTGGCAGAAGTGGGGCCAGGGAGGCTCTAGCCCAAACTGGTGTCTTAACACCAGTCGCTTAACACATGAACACCTGAGTACTGAGCAGGCTTGAGGGAGCAAACAAGGTGGTTGTAGCCCAGTGCCGCATATATGTTTGGGGTAGGCAGAAGAAAAGAGAGGGGAAGTTGGTGCAGTTGTTACATCCACCCAGCTTCTGAATCATTTAGGTCAGAGTTAAGTCTTCCTGTTTCTCAGTGCACTGAAGTGTTTTCTAAATTGGACAGAGAATCCAAATTGCTGCTGAGGTGACTTCTCTGCACATGAGCTCAGGCAAAGTTTCCTGAGTGTTTTCTGTGTGCTGGACACGTGACCAGGGCACACAGTGCCTCCCTTTGTGGATGCCATGGATATTCCACAGGAGATCACATGTCAGGGCTGTGGATGAGAACAGGGCACCACTAAACCCCAACAAGTACGTGTATGGGGCTCAGATGGGGATGAGCAGGTTGACGAAGGCCACTCTGAGGGAGGTCACTTTAGGTGAGACTGGAATGGTGACCAGTTTGGGGGATGAGAGAGAAGAGGAACATCTGGGGCTTGTGAGAAGACCTGAGGCTGGGAAAGCTCCGTGAACTGGAGGAATGATGCCAGGCCAGGAGGGAGCACTGGGAGCAGTGGAATGAGGTCAGAGAGGAAGCTGGGGCCCAGGAGCCACAGACAAGAGGTTTAGCAGGAGGATCCCTGGAAGGGGTGAAGCAGAGCTGATACAAGATGTTTTGAGAGGTTACAACCTTGGATGGAAAATGAACTTGAGAGGGTGAGGCTAGAGGTGGGCAGGAGATGCCCATGGGGGAGCAGGGACACCATGTCTGAGTGAGGGGGGGAGTGAGATGGGTGTGGAGCTAGAAGGTAGCCATGGATATGGATTAGAGAAAAGTCTTGAACTTTCTGGTGCACTGGCAGCAGACTAGGTGGGAAAGTGGTGTGTGTGGTGGAATGACCCTCCAGAGTCTGGCAGGCATAACTGGGTGACCCCTGGTGTCCTTTCCTGAGATGGGGAACTGCAGGAAGGGAGGGGCTGGAAAGGAAGCTCTAGTGCTCCACAGTGTTCCTTCAGAGACCACGGAATCTGCCTTTCCTGCTGCACACTGTGTCCTGGTGGGGAGGGGCTGAATGGTGCACCCAGGCCTTGTGTGATAGTATAATATTAAGAAGCCCCAGGGTGCTGTCCATTCATCTTGGGGCAGGGTCAGTGTCCTGGAGCTGGTCCTGGAAGATTCTGTGATGCTCAGGTTTAACCCTTCCGTTGCCATGCTGTGGGAGCACCTGGGTCATCTCCTGGTGAAGAAAAGCAAAGCAGCTGCACTGGGTGCTTTTCAAAGGCTCCTGCCATTAGTATTCAGAAACTGACATAGAGTATTTTGGTAGTGAACTGCCCTGTGCAAAGGGCTAGTTATTTGTCTTGGCTGTGGTACACACACTCCTTGCTTCTGGTCTAGAAGCTAGCCAAACTGGAGAATGGCAGTTGTTCAACAAATGGTATGGTGTCTGTGTCTCTTTGTGTCCCCACGCAGAGTGGGTCTGTGTATCTGTACCTGCCCTGTTTCTGTGGCTCTGATCATGCTATTTCCTTCCTGATAACTAGGGTGCACCATCCAAAGGGCAGGGCAGAGTCTGTTGTGTTTCATAAGCTTTCACTTTCAAATGGTGGAAGGAGTCACCACAGGATTCTTCTGTCAGGGAGTGCTGGGTGTCCCAGGTCCCTGGTTCAGCTGAGACCTCTGCAACCTGTTCCTGGCTGTGCTTCTCCACTCTCCTGGAACCAACTGCCTCTCAGACAAGAGGAGCCTGTGGCACCAATGCTGGATCTGGAGCAGGGTTTGAGGCTTGAGCAGTGAACTGCATGTGCAGTCTCTGAGAGAAGATTTGGGGCTGGCTGAGGTCTCACAGTAATGAATTAGAGACGCTCCAGAAACCCCAGGTTTTCAAGCAGGTGAGTGGGTTCTGAAGACACTTGCTGGACAAGAAGAGGAAAATGGAGAGCAGATGCTTGGGAGGAGGTCGCCGAGATCGTGGTGGGGCTGGAGGGCTGGTGCTGGATAATAATGAGGCTCTGAGGTAGTTGTAGTTGTCAACTGTAGTGGGGGATCCACTTTATTCATTCACTTAATGACATTGCTGTAGCATTCCTAGGAGCAGGCACTGTTCTAATGTGCACTGACTCTCCATACATAAATTCATAGGATACTTCTTATTCGTGGGATGAGATCTTATTACTCTATATGGCAGATAGGACCTGGGGCAGATCAGGTCAAGAAACTTGCCTTAGGTGATTCCCACAGCATGTGGCTGAGTATGGAGGAGACCTTAGCAGTCATCCCCAGAATCTGTCCTTCCCAGGACCTCTGGCTGCATCCCTCTCCCCTCAGAGTCAGTGGTTTGAAGCCCTTTTGTTTGACCAGGTCTCATTTTATCCTGTGCTTCCCATTGCTTTGCTGGGATCCTTTATCCTGAGGCAGAAAATCTTCAAAGATAGAGAAGATGGAGATTAACCGTTCATGGGGAATTGTCTGGCTTCACCTATGAGCAAGTCCACGTCCTTGGCCCTGAGCAGAAAAGGGCTGCAGGAGGCAGGAGCTGAAATCAGGGTGAACTCACCTATCAAAGGACTCAGAACAGTGTGCATGTGGTGGGAGCCACAGTGTCCTTGAGGAGGATGCAGTCTTCTCATGCTTCTCAGTCATTCCCTGATCATAATTAGGAGGCAGCAGAAGAACAGCACACAGGAGCTGGTGTGTCCTTCATGGGGAGAACCCTGAGTCTATGCCTTGCGTCCCTCTGTGGTATCCTGTGACTCATGTAGACATGGAGGAGGCCTCTGTGCTGAGGCGGGAAGGGTGTGGTCCTGTGGACAGAGAAGGCTGGGAAAGTTTCCAAAGGGTTAGGAGGGCTTTCTTGGCATCAGGGTTGTGGGGCCCCCACCTCATCAGCATACTAAGCAGTAAGAAAGGCTGTACTCCTTCTGGGGACTGTTGCCAGCCCTGAGCCATGCTGTCTGCTCTGAGGCCAAGACCTGTGGTCTGGCCCTGCCTCCTCTCTGGATGTGTCACCTGCCTCCTGTCCTGTGTCTTCCCAGCTCTGAGGAAATGGAGGATTGCTGCAGGGGCTCTTTGCTCATCCATCTCCCCTCCCTGCTTCTCCTCTTGCAGCTCCCTGCTGGGGGCTCTGCAGGTGAGTGTGTCCCTTCCCCCTCCCTGTGTCTCCCTGGGGTGGGTGAGAGCCCCCGGAGCTCTGCTGGCATCTCCATCAAGACAAATGGCTATTGGTGGAGGCCTGGCTCTATACATATTCCGGAGATGCTCCAACTGCTATTTGAAATTAAACACATAAGAAGAATCCCAGAACCGCAATGTAAGGGCAGGGGAGCATGACAGTTCTCTAACGAGTTTATGTCTTATAAAGTAAAAAATGTGGATTTCACTATGAAAAGTATGAAAATAATTGTCTCTTTATTTTTTGTTTCCTGCCTTTATTGGTTTTTTCTTTCCTGGCTTTACTGGTACTTCTATTTCACAAATATTTATAGGGTACTGAGTACATGTTAGGTGCTATTCTGTGTACAGAGCAGAGAGTCTCTATCTTTACAGAGCTTACTTTATGGCAGGGACAGTGAGCACTAAATACCACAACCCTGTACAATCTATGTCTGTTAGAGGATTGGAGAGCATGGGACAAGGTGGGGCAGTCAGGGCTGCAGGACCACTAGCGGCCAGGCAGCAGTGCTACATTAGGTGGTCACTGTATGCAGTGAGATGGGACTAAAGACATGGAGGAGGTGGGAAGAACCTGTCTGGAGCCCATGGGAAGAGGTTCTCCACAGAGAGGAGCAGCCATACAAAGCTGGTAGTGGGCCTGGTGTTCATGGAGCAGAGGAGGTGAGCGTTGGCCAGAGGAGAATGAATGAGGGGGAGAGAAGCAGGAGTTGGGATCAGAGAGCAGGGAGGGTCTTCCTTAATGGGCTCAGGATCACTTGGGAAACTGCAGAATCATTGAAGGGCTTTGGTAGAGGAGGGACATCGTTTTGGTTCCAGCAGACACTGACTGGAGAGAGGATGTCACAGGGAGACTAGTAATTGTGACCCCCCAGGTGAGACAGATAGTGACTTAGCCAAATTTGAGTAGCACAGGACTGAGAAGTCAGTGTTCGGTTGTCTGGTGGTGTTTGTCCTGCAGAAGTGTCCTCCTGTGACATACCTAAAAGGTCTCAGATGACCAAGGCCTGCAAGGGGCTGGAGGCAGTGGGATGAACCCTCTTTGGGAACAGGTAGTGATTTGGGTCCTGTGAGAAATGGAGTGAAGGCAGGTTTTAATGGAAGTAGCTGTGAGGTCTAGTTTCTAGCACACATATAACTCAGTAGAAGAGAAAGACGTCGGCAAAAACAATAACTATAGGAGTGGGTGTTGGGAAGTTCCAGGTGTGGTGCAATGAGTAGGATGTTACCACTTGGCCACAGTAGTGCTCTTTGGTGAGTTTTCAGTCGTGTCGTAAGAGGAGGCAGGTTAGAGCTGTGGTTCTCAGAGTATGGTCGCTGGGACATCAGTATCAGCTTCTCACCACCTCCTTAGAAATGCACAGTCTTAGACCCACTCTAAATCTACTGAACCAGCAGGCCTGGGGGGAGAGCCCAGTAATCTGTGTTTCATAGGCCTCCCTGGTGATAGTGATGCCTGTGGAAGTTTAGAACGACTGAGTCAGAGCATCCTTCATGGATGGGCCTGGAGTCAGGAGCACAGGCTATTGAGGAGTCTCTTTACATCATTTCTGTGTTTCAAAGCTGTTTTAGGATAAAATTGATCCATTAGGAGTTCTCACAGCTGAGTCCCTCAGTCAGGGCCTCCCTCCTGACAGCATGTTCCCTTCCCTGTCCTGAATCTCCCCTGCTTTTTCACACCTATGTCTCTGTCCACAGAAGACTTTATGGTGATTGGCCCCTCGGAACCCATTGTGGCAGTGCTGGGTGGGGACATCACACTGCCATGTCGTGTGTCCCCGGCCATGGATGTGGGGAATATGGAGCTGCGGTGGTTCCGCTCCAAGTTCTCAGAAGCAGTGTTCATCTATCAAAACCAGCGGGAGCAGAGAGAAGAGCAGATGGCTCAGTACAGAGGGCGAACCTCACTGGTGAAGGATTTCCTCTTCCAGGGGGAGGCTGCAGTGCGCATCCACAACGTCCAGGCTTTCGACAATGGTCTGTATACCTGCTTCTTCAGAATGGGAATCTTCTATGAAGAGGCCAATGTGGAACTGAAGGTGGCAGGTGGGTTGCTGATCGATATTTAGAGACCTGCAGTATTGGAATTCGGAGCCACCTCTGGGTCCAAGTTAATAGCCCTCCATTTGTATAAATGAGGGAAAGTAGGGTCTTTCACTCTTCATTTATTCAGTATAAATATATAGAACTCCTGATTCATAATAGCTGTTGTTCTCTGCACCTGGATAGCTCAGTGTAACAAATAAAGATCCCTGCTTTGTAGAGTTTATATTATTATACAGACAGTAAATGGCCAAATATATAGGTTATAGACAATGTTAGATGGAGATGAGTAGAGACTTAGCCAAATAAATATTCTGGGGGTGAGAGATCCAAGCAGAAGAACACCATGTGAGAAACCTGAGGGAGGAGTGTGGCTGGTGACTCTGGGCAGAGAGAGAGGCCACATGATTGGTGTGGAGGTGAATAGGATGGTGGTGAGAGGTGAGTCTCCGGAATATAGAGGTGTTCCTGATCCAGGTGGACAGAAAAGGGATTTATCAGGAGAAGCCCACAAGTAACGCACACTTGAGCAGACATTTGAGTGAAGCAGACAGTGTTCTGAAATGGCCTTCTGGTTGATGGATCTGTGTGGAGCATACACAGCATTGTGATTGTGGTTCTGAGCAGTCAACAAAATTGTCCTGGGAATGGAGTGTGTACTCCCTAACAAGTACAGATGGTGGGATTGGGGAGGAAGTGGATAGGAGTTTTGTTTGCAGGGTAGTGGGGATGGTAATACTAGAACACCAGAGGCTTCATGTGCTCTTATGCCATTTAGATGCAGGGCTGAGGGAATTTTCAACAGAGCAGTGGAGCGAGGTGTGTGAGGGCAGCTTTGCTTTGGCAGCTGTAATGGAGCGTGTATGGAAGGTGAGCAAGACTGGAGGCCTGGATGTAGTTATGGGGTGAAGAGGATGGCCCCCTGCATTCATGTAGGGGCAGTGTGGTGAGAAAGGAGCACTCCAGCATCAGAGAGGTTTGGAAAGTAAACTGAGTGAGAAGATTTGGGGACAAGGACAGTTTGGAGGCGTAGAGAGAAGGGACTTCAGGTACTCACAGATTTTTTTTTTAATCGGTTTTTTAGTGGTAGAAATATTGATTTTATGTGTAAGCTGCAGATTGCTGCCATAATGCTGTGGAACAAAGACATAGAAATCTCAGTAGCCTGTAACACCAAACATGTATTTAATCTGGCATTCAGGGAGTTCAGCTCATCTGGGCTGTGTTTGGCTAATCTTAACAGGTCCTGCTCATAAATCTTCGGTCACATAGGGGAAATATAATTAAAAACATAATCTTCCTGAAGTCCTAAAAGTTCATTTTCCCTTTTGTTTCCTTTGTCTTTGGAGATATATCTTGGAAGAAGTTGCTGTGGCTGATATCAAAGAGGTTACTGCTTATGTTCTCCTCTAGGATTCTGATGGATTCCTGTCTCACACTGAGGTCTTTTAGCCATTTCGAGTTTATCTTTGCATACAGTGTAAGAGAATGGTTGAGTTTCATTCTTCTACATATAGCGGTCCAATTTTTCCAGCACCATTTATTGAAGAGACTGCCTTTTTTCCACTCTATATTTTTTCCTGCTTTGTCAAAGATTTTTGACCGTAGAATTGAGGGTCTATATCTGGGCTCTCTATTCTGTTCCACTGGTCTATATGTCTGTTTTTATGCCAGTACTATGCTGTGTTGGTGATCACAGATTTGTAGTAAAGCTTGAAATCAGGTAACGTGATGCCCCCAGCTTTATTTTTGTTTTTCAACATTTCCTTAGCAATTCAGGTTCTCTTCTGATTCCATACAAATTTTAGGATTATTTGATCCAACTCTTTGAAAAATACCGGTGGAATTTTGATCGGAATGGCATTAAAAATATAGATTGCTCTAGGCATTATAGACATTTTAACAATGTTTATTCTTCCAATTCAAGAGCATGGAATGGTCTTTCATCTTCAAGAAATTAAAAATAGAGCTTCCCTATGACCCTGCCATTGCACTACTGGGTCTTTATCCCAAAGATAGAGATGTAGCAAATAAAAGGCCATCTGTAACCCAATGTTTATAGTAGCAATGACCTCGGTCGCCCAACTGTGGAAGGAACCGAGATGCCCTTCAATGGATGAATGGATAAGGAAGATGTGGTTCATATACACTATGGAGTATTATGCCTCCATCAGAAAGGATGAATACCCAACTTTTGTAGCAACATGGACGGGACTGGAAGAGATTATGCTGAGTGAAATAACTCAAGCAGAGAGAGTCAATTATCATATAGTTTCACTTATTTGTGGAGCATAACAAATAGCTTGGAGGACAAGAGATGGAGAGGAGAAGGGAGTTGAGGGAATTTGGAAGGGGAGGTGAACCATGAGAGACTATGGACTCTGAAAAACAACCTGAAGGATTTGAAGGGGTGGGAATGGGAGGTTGGGGGAGCCAGGTGGTGGGTGTTAAGGAGGGCACGTATTGCATGGAGCACTGGGTGTGGTGCAAAAACAATGTATACTCTTACGCTGAGAAGAAATAAAAAAAGAAAAGAAAAGAAAAGAAAACAATCAAAAAAAAAAAACCATAATCTTCCAACTCAGAACCTTGTCTCTAAGACAGTAGGAAGAAAGCTCCTTTCTATTATTAAATTAGCATTAACTATAATGTGCTGTGCATCACAGAGATTCTATCAAGAAATGCAAAGACAGAAGAAATCTCATCTTTTCCATATGCAGACAGAGCTCATTCTATATATGTTCTCAGGATCAACAGTTATGAGCCCTCAAGTAGCTGGATTTGCCAACACAATTTGTGCTAGGTGGTGCATCTTATATTTGCTGGAAATTGGGTGAGCATGTAAGTTAGCTAATTGGCTTTATTCCAAGGAAAACCAAATTCTCCTACCTAAAAATAAAAAGAAATATAATTCCAGTGTAGTTAACACAGAGTGTTATATTCATTTCAGGTATGCAATATAGTGATTCAACACTTTCACATATACTCAGTGGAATTTTCAACAGAAACTCTGCAGGCCAGAATGGAGCGGTGTGATATATTCAATGTGCTAAAAGGAAAAAAAAAAAATCTGCAGCCAAGAATCCAGCAAGGGAATCATTCAGAATAGAAGGAGAGATAAAAGAGTTTTTCAGACAAATACAGTAGTGTATTTTACAGTAATGTTTTTTTTATTTATTTATTCATTTATTTATTTATTTAATCCCAATTCTCCCATCATGATGACAGGCGGTGATTTTACACGTGGATCAAGGTGCCCACTGAGGATAGGCTCCTACCCTGGCAGAGAAGGGGGAGAGAGGGCTATCTTCCTTGGTGTTAGCATTTCAAAGAGAGGGCTCATGGTTCCTTGAGAAACACGTTCTTGGACCACAGAGCTGGCAAAAGGCCTATTTGTTTTTTTATTTGTTTGTTTTAAAGTACTTATATATATTTCAAAGAATAAAGAAAATACCCAGAATGAAAAGTTTCCTCAAGTAAATGTTACAAATAAAGGATGGGAAGGGACTCTCTTTCCCTATTTTCAACAGGGACAATAAGCCTCTTACTTTAAATGTATTTTGTCCTGCCAGTGAACCTTAGCTGGGTTTGCTCAGCTGGTGTTGTCCAGGTGGCTATTGGTTGATCTAGGACAGCTTTAGCTGGAAAGGCTGCACTAGCCTGAAGATGTCTGTCCTGTGGCAGAGGACAGGGCAATGGCACAAGCAGTTTCCAACCTCTGCTAGAGTCACATTCCCTGAAATCTCAGGGGCTGAGTCAAGTCACAGGTTGGAGCCCAGAAGCAGAGTGTGAAGGCATTAACCATATGTGGCAGAGGGCTGGCTGGATGTAAGGAAGACTGAAAGATTGGGCTTATTTTCCTCATTATCCTGTCACAGATGGGGCCAAACATGAATTAGTTCGGGATTTGAGCCTGAAGCATCTGTGAGGAATCCTGGCACAGCTAAACAAGAGATGTGGATATTAGGGAGCGAGCTCAGGAGATATGTAGGTTGGTGGAAGTGATGACTGAGTGGCAGTGGGTGTGCCCGCAGATGCCCTGCAGAGTGTGTGAGTTGAGAAGAGCAGAGAAAGATGGATCATGGAATGAAATTCCTCCTTCTATCCTCTGGGTGATGGAATTCCCACCCTCACTGCCTGCCCTCTGGGCCTGCCACAGGTCCCCATGTTCCTTTTTTCTGTTCCCCATGGCAGGACCCCTTACATTAATCCTTGTAGGGACCACCCCCTCCCCAAGGAGCCCCCAAAATGCAATGCTGCCCTTGGAGTTGTGTACAGGAAGGTTCTGCTGGAATCCCTGGGCTCTGGGTGTCCTCCCTGTGCTCTCCAGCTTCTCTCTTCAGGTGTGGGCTCTGCCCCTCAAGTGCACATCACAGGGCCAGAGGAGGACGGGGTCCGAGTTGTGTGCATGGCCTCAGGGTGGTTCCCAAAGCCCCAAGTGCAGTGGAGAGCTCTCAGTGGAGAGAAGTTCCTGACGTTCTCTGAGACCCAAGCCCAAGACGGTGAAGGGCTGTTCACCATAGAGACCACTCTTGTGGTGAGGGACAGCTCTTCAAGGAATGTGACCTGCTCAGTCCTCAACCCCATCCTGGGCCAGGAGAAGGCAATGGCCATTTTCATCCCAGGTCAGTATTACTTCCCACTCCTACAAGGGTGGGATGGTCTGGTTGGGGGTCCCTGTGTGTGCTGGGCTAGGCCGTCCTGAGAAGTGCCCTGATGGGGTGTCTGGCTGGGCACAGAACCCTTCTTCCCTCAGAGTTCTCCCTGGAAGCTAGCTTTCATGGTGATCCTGACTGTGCTGATGCTCCTACTCCTTGGGGCTGTCTTCTACATCATGAGAGAACATACTGCAAAGCTCCAGGAGATGCAGAAATTGGAGAAACTGCACAGAGAAAAGGAGGAGGACCAGCGGATAAAGGAGGAGGCACTGAAGACCAGAGGTAAGGCAGGACAGGGCCAAGGCAGACAATGTGGAAGCTGGTGTAGAGGAGAAGTGGACAGTAGGCCCTTGGCCAGGAGCAGGGGGCTGAGGAGGATCAGAGAGGACAGGTGGGGCTGTGGAGGCTCAAGGGGTCTGGAGTTAGATCTTCATGGAGACATATAGACATATAGATGGTCTTGTGGGTTTTCCAGGTGCAGTCTTTGCTGCTCTTAGTGATGGGAGTTTAAGAGTATTTTTCAATTTTTTTCAGATAAACTCCAAAGAGATCTTGGTATGTTGTGTCCTTTTCCCAGAAGTTTCTGTGTCACATTTGTAGGAGACATTCTGATTCTTAGCTCACCCGTTTCCTGTGTTGCCTTGCAGACTGGAGGAAATCTGTTTACCTGGCCGGTGAGTGACTGTCCAGATATCCTTGGGTCTCTTGCCCCCTAAGCCATAGTGCCCCCTCTGTGTTTCATGCAGAGACATGAGGACCTGTCCCTGGTGCAGAAGTGGAAACTGGCCAGAGGCAGAACTTGTTCCATGGGCTTTCCCCCATCTGGGCTATATTTTCGCACACGGTGCTTTGAAACCTGGAATGATGGTGGTCACTGGAGTCTGTCGTGCACCTTGGTTGATCTACCCACCTCCTTTGTAGCCTTTTAACTCTATATGAATATTAGAAAATAAAAATAAAAAAGTTATAAACTAGACTAAACTCAACAAAAAAAAAAATTTTTTTAAATAGAAATGCAAAAGAAAAACACAGGTGTATGTATCAAAAAGTTCAGGTTAGAAGGTTGTTATGGAATTTGTTGTACTGGACAGCTACTGTGATGGTAAATAGTTTAAAAAATTATCTATATAAAAAAAATTGAGTCAGAATAGTGGGAACAAATTAAAAATAAAAGTTGTCCTATGAAGTAGTGGTGGTTGTTCTCTAGTAGTCTTTTTTTTTTTTTTTTTTTCCTTTCCTGGTTGGTTTTCTGGGGGAGGGGCTTGCCACGTGGGTGGGCTCTGAGGAAACCGGTCTTTTCAGGCTTTTGTTCTCTGGAGGTTTTTGTGTTTGTTCGTTCTCTCTCTCTCTCTCTCTCTCTCTCTCTCTCTCTCTCGCCGTGAACGCTTTTGATGGTTTTTGTAGGCTTAGAGGAAAGCAAACTGCACCCTGACCTCCCCCTCAGGGAGAAGCCTCAGCCTGCTCTTCTGTGGTTGTTGCAGAGCCCATCTAAATTCCCCCTTGGAAGCTGGCAGAGCAGGTTTCCAGTCGTGGTCCCTGGGGACGCAGGATCTTCTGCTTGTACCCAAAACCACAGCAGTGGCAGCTGTCTGGGTAGCTCCAGACCGCCAGAGAGGTTCCAAGCAGTGATCGCACACAGATTTTCCCGCTGGCCTGGGCTGGGAGTGCCTGGTCTTTCTGGATCTAAGAGCGTGCAGCTTGTGGGCACCTCTCTCTCAGGGGAGGCTGTGGGTCACGTGCGAGTCTCAGGCTCTGAAACAATGGCAGGAGTCTAAGAGCTCCGGGTGGGCCTTTGCGCACCTCTCTCAGGGGAGGGGGCGCGTGTGTCTCAGGCTCCATAGCAGGGGTCTACGTTCTGCCCTCTGAAGTGGTTCCCAGCCCCTCACAGGAGCCAGACCCCATGCAATCTCAGGCACACTGAAGGCTCGGGGACCAACACCTAGTTTCTCCACTGCACTCTCTCTGGCTCAGCGCCAGGGGAGACTGTCCTGGGTCTGGGGACTTAAGCCCCTGTCCCTAGCCGCCCAGATTCCCACAGTTTTCCCCCTCTGATCCTTTAAGCACTCTTTTGGAGTGCTTCCACCCAGTTTCCAAGTTAATGCTGGTCCCCAGATGTAGGGCATTCTCGTATTAGGGGTATTACTTTCTAATGGGTCGCTCTGGTGGCTTCCTCCCCCTTTTGTTTATCTTCCAATATCAGTCTGACATTCCCATTCCACTTTACCTGCCCACAGTTGTCTTCTGCCCCTGTTGAGATCCAGACATGTATAATTCTGATCTCAGGCTGATTTCATGGGTGATCGGAGTTCTTTGGTAGGTAATCAGCTCACTTTAGGGTACAGGTTGAAAAGGCGCTTCCTCCTACTTCCCCGCCATCTTGTCTCTCAATCTTCTTTGTAGCCTTTTAGTCTTCAGTGCAACTGGTTCTCAGTCAACCTGAATACTCTGGAATGTTTTCGAGAAACTATGTAAATAAATGGGGTCATTAAATTTAGGAGTATGTTCCCTCCACATAACACCATCATGGGAGAGTCTTTTCTCTGCAGTTCCTGGAGGTACTGATCACAAAGTACTGGGTAGAGGATAGACAGAACTTGGGTGGTAAGTTGTCAGTGGTCCAGTGTTGTGTTTTCTGAGAACATTTGGACACTTTTACCCTAGAGCTCACCTAACATCCCGGTTCTTAATTCATCTCCCCTTTTCTGTTATTTCCCATATCTCTCTTTCCTGGAAATCATTGGATGTAATAATGATTTCTTACATTCATGGAATACTGTATACTTTATTCCCTAAAACATTTTCATATATTGTATAATTTTTTTAATTTTTTTATTTTTTATAAACATATACATTGTATAATTTTTGAACTTTAAAGCCAATTGAAAGCAGATGGGATAAAAATTTTGCGTGTTTTTTTAATGTGAAAATTTATTTATTTGGGGATGCAATTAATATTGGAGTTCATTTCCGAAAAATTCTGTGGATGAAATTTGTTAGTATTATGCATTTTCTTTTGGTAATCAAGAATGGTTGGACATAGTGTATTGTTCTTTGAAGGAATACTATTTTTTATTGAAAATTTATTTGAAATGCACATTTAGACTTATTGTTGAATCCCCCTGCACCCCATAAAAAAAAGAAGAAACAGATTTAGATGTTGGCTGTAATTATGCTGAGTACCTCCCACACTGCTACCAGTTTTTTTAAACATGAAATTTCTTTAGAGATTAAAATTCTCCACTGGCCCCAGGAGAGCTACCTGACTTATGGGCTGAGTGTTTCCACAGAAGTTTTATCTCTTCTATTGTTCAGAAAATCAAATGCATATAGATAACTGGTCTTGCAGTGCTTGTGTGCATAAAATTGGATTAATAACTTTTTTAAAAATTTCTTTTCAGCATAACAGAATTCACTTTTTATGCACCACATCCAGTGCTCCATGCCCTACATACCTTCCATAATACCCACAACCTGGATCCCACAACCTCCCACCCGCCACCCCTTCAAAACCCTCAGGTTGTTTTTCAGAGTCTCTCATGGATCATCGCCCCTTCCAATTTCCCTCAACTCCCTTCTCCTCTCCATCTAAGAGTTTTTTCACCTTAGAGATTCTTAATGTTATAATCAATTGTTCAATTTTACGTTCTTTTCATTTGTCTCTTTAGACTCTGCTGAATTAATTTTTTTTTTTTTAATTTTGTCTCTTCTGGTTAAGATTATTTTTCTTGGTTGACTCTTAAGTCTACTTATCTGAATGAGAATAGAAGTTTAAGAGTTAAAAGTGCTTTTGATTTTTAATTTAATTGTTATTTTGATGGTTTTACTATTCAACTACATATATTTTTTTTCAATTTCTTTTCAGTGTTCCATAATTCATTGTTTATGCAGCACACCCATTGCTCCATGTAATTGGGCCCTCCATAATACCCACAACCATGCTCGCCCAAACTCCCAACCCCCCCTTCCCTCCCAGACTCTCAGTTTGTTTCTCAGAGTTTTTATTTTAATATTGTGGTTTTTAAGACTCAGGAGACTAACTTGGCTAAGGTCACACAGCAGGAACTGGCAAGCATGGAACTCAGCCCTCAATGCTGGCTCTCTGACTGGTGGTCCAGAAAATTTCCCAGAACATCCTATTGTCTGCCCATGTCAGGAGGATATCTCCTCTCTGGCCTCTCTCCTTACTCTGTTGATAGTATCACCTGTAGCAGAGAGAGGAGGCAAGTGCCAGTAGATCAATACTATGCAGACTTGTTCTGGCTCATGTTTCACCAGGGTGTCTTCCCTTTCAGCCCTGAAGAAGGCACAACTATATGCAGGTAAGTGACTCAGTTTCCTTTGGCTTTACCTCCCAAGCCCCCACTGTGCCACCTTCTCT
Organism: Mustela nivalis; assembly: GCF_964662115.1. NCBI lineage: Eukaryota > Metazoa > Chordata > Mammalia > Carnivora > Mustelidae > Mustela > Mustela nivalis. Next base: position 120,219,005 of record NC_139024.1, read on the forward strand.
GTCATTGGACCCCACACCAAGATGGGATTGGTGTCCCTGATATCCTTGTTATGTTTGTTGTGTCCTTCTGAAGACTGCAGGGACTGTCCTTGGGAACACAGATCTGCCTCTATTCTGACCCAACCTCTACTGTAGGTTGCTGTTAGAATTAGCAACACCCTCTGAACACACCTTGTTCAACGGATAGTTTTGTTGGTCCAGTGACAACAGAGTGGTCATTTGTAAGGCAATTGGACCATGGGATTGATGTTGTACTTTAGAATTTACTGTCTCTGGAAGATTTCAGAAATCAATCTTGCCTGCTTAGGACTGAGGTCTTCCTTAAGGGATCCTTGTTTCTGAATCCATATTACCCTGAAATTCCTACCTCTTTTTGGACCTTCCTTTGGTTTTCCTGGTTTGTTTGCTTGTTCGTTTTTGCTGTTTCTCTGGAATGATGGTCTTCATTTTGCTTCTGCGTGCTCTGACTCCTTGTCCAAGCCAGGTATCTTCCTCTAAACCCCCATGGTTTTTTTGGAAGTAGTTTTCTTTAGGTCAGCTGTTCTGATTCTCAGATCCAGAGCCTCCAGGATGTGTAGGGAGTCCTGATTGTGGGTTTGTGAGATACTGAGATACTGTCATTATATACAAAATCCTATGTACATCTTTGTATTACAGTGTTAAGAAATTAATTTTTTAAAGGACAGTAACTTATAATTGTTCACAACCATTATCTCTCCTAAAAGGAGAATTTTGGATTTACCTGATAGGCTCAGTACTGGTTAGATTTATTAGGAGCAATGTGTGAGGATGGCAATAGGAGAAGCTCAGAGGAGTGAAAATTGTTTACCAGAGAAAATATGGGAGTAAATCAGAGAAAGAAAAGGTGGTTGGAGGAGAGAGGAGGAGATGAGATGGAAAGTGGAGAGCCTGTGATTCCTCTCAGAGACACTCTGGGTGGTTGAGAGTAGAAGAGACACTTTGGGTGGCTTTGGGTTGAAGAGACACCACAAATGACAGCCATGGTGGTTAGAGTGGGAAGTACACAGAGGACATGGAAGTTATTGGGTGCGCAAAAAAGTAATAACTTTCTTGACGCATGTTTGAGACATTTCTGAAAAGACTTATAATTATTTTAAGGTGTTTTGAAGTAATTTTATAACTGGGTTTGCTTCTGATAATGAGGCCATCTCACCCTTCCGTTAGTAGTTGAGGGAGGAGAGTGATCCTAGGGTTGCTAATGCAATGAAAGGTAATCCAGAGCACCCTCTATCACTGGGGTGGGTTATGAATCTGGGCCATTTGAATCTATAACACATGCCTTTTTTGTCCTGGCTGTTTCTATTTATGATCAGGGACACAGCCTGTGAGAACAGAGAATGGGGATCCAGTACTGTAAGAGTCTATGTTGACCAGATGTGTGAGGCAAACTCTTTAGAGAGCCTCACTGAATCTTGGGACTTGTCTGTTAAAATGTGGATTAAATGGTCTTCTTTTAGCATCACCCCATTCTCTGCTGGATTGAAATGCCTGTGTTTATATATATGTTCTTTTTATTTTGTAAGGATAGACATCCTTACAGTAGAATCAACACTTTCACATAGGAGGGCTTTTTTTTTTTAAATGGGTGATTATTTTTTTAAATTTATTTTGTATTTATTTTAAGCATAACAGTGCTCCATGCAATCTGTGCCCTCTATAATACCCACCACCTGGTACCCCAACCTCCCACCCGCTGCCCCCTCAAAACCCTCAGATTGCTTTTTAGAATCCATAGTCTCTCATGGTTCACCTCCCCTTCCAATTTACCCCAACTCCCTTCTCCTTTCTATCTCCCATGTCCTCCATGCTATTTGTTATGCTCCACAAATAAGTGAAACCATATGATAATTGACTCTCTCTGCTTGACTTATTTCACTCAGCAGAATCTCTTCCAGTCCCGTCCATGTTGCTACAAAAGTTGGGTATTCGTCCTTTCTGATGGAGGCATAATACTCCATAGTGTATATGGACCACATCTTCCTTATCCATTCATCCGTTGAAGGGCATCTTGGTTCTTTCCACAGTTTGGCGACAGTGGCCATTGCTGCTATAAACATTGGGGTACAGATGGCCCTTCTTTTCACTACATCTGTCTCTTTGGGGTAAATACCCAGGAGTACAATGGCAGGGTCATAGGGAAGTTCTGTGTTTAATTTCTTGAGGAATCTCTACACTGTTCTCCAAAGAGACTGCACCAACTTGCATTCCCACCAACAGTGGAATAGGGTTCCCCTTTCTCCACATCCCCTCCAAGACATGTTGTTTCCTGTCTTGCTAATTTTGGCCATTCTAACTGGTGTAAGGTGATATCACATAGGAGGGCTCTTAATGTGATGTGAATAAATGTCTGATCTGATCTTATTCATGAAATTGGAAGAATAATTTCTAATGAACAGCTTGCTGTGGAATGAGGTGAAGAATGCACTTGGACCACGGAAGTGCACAGCATAGCTCTGGATGCACTGTGGAGTCTCAGAATGAAACACCAACTCCCTTTCTCCTCTTCCTTCTTCTCCTCCTCCTGATTCCTCGTCTTTGCTAATCTGTGTCAGTTGTCATATAGAAATGTAGAGTTTGCTGTCAGCCAATGTCTTAGTGAAGAACAAGTAGAGTTCCCTTTTCTCAAAATGTGACATGTCCACCCACTTCATGTGATCTGTTTGTATAAGAAATTAACAGAGCTGGACGTTCTACTTTATCTGAATAAACCTGTGGGAGAATAGGGGTCCCATGTTGATACCAAATATTCAAGAATGTGTCCTGTTCTTATTTTATAATTGTTCTAATTTTGTTCTGGAGTCTCTGTCCTGTTGGAGGTCACAGCTTTACTGGTGCAGACTTTTCAGGGTCTTATGACAGATATACATTTGCTGTGATTAATTAACTTCTTTTCTTCTTCCCAAAATGGAGTATGAAGGTTGGAGAAGTTTATGCTTTGTGCATTGAGGGAGGGGACCCCTGTATTCCTCTCTTGCTCCATTTCAGGTCCTCACTTTATAGAGGGTACCTTGATATGATCCTTAGGATAATTGGATTTGAGGTTCCATCTAGGTTTTTGGAGAAATTGTTATTCCACTCCTACTGCATTTGTATCTCCAGTTCCTTAATCTTACTCACATCTGTAAAGTCCTCTCTGCCAAGACATATTCACAGTTTGTGGGGCATAGGACACAGCTGTATTTGGGGGCTGATCATATGTGGTGTCTCCTGCTGCTTTTGATCTCTCTAGGTGATTATAAAGAGAAGCAGCTGACTAGACACAATGTTTTTGGGTTTCCCCTTACACACAGAGATGTTTTTCCTTGCAATACTCCATGATACAGGCAAGCAAATTCACTTTCTTTCACTAGATGTAGATCTTTCTTGCTTTGAACTTCTCTTTTCCAAAAACTTTTTTTTTTTTTGTACTTACGAAAACTTTTTGAACTTCTCTTTTTCCTTCCTTGAATCTTCTCCATTACCTCTTGATGGGGCAAGGTTTCCCTGGTGCCGTATCCTGAGTTCTCCTCACCCATGACAGAGATTCCTCCTCCAAGTGCAGTGCCACCAAGTTGTATTGCCTCTACCATGGTTTTGAGTCAACATACAAGTTCAGTTCAGTCAGTTCTTTATAAGTAAATGGAACCCTCAGAAATTATGATCTCCTCAGTTCTTTGTCAAGAAAACTTAGCTTTCAGGATGGATGTGTGGCTCGGAATTGAGAAAGCCTATTTTGATAAAGAAATCCTATTTTGATAATGAAATCTGTGCAAAGAGCCTTCTTTTTTGGTCAGTATCCAGTCTCTTAGTGATGTTAACTCTTATGGCTTGGGTTTCATGGGAATATTATAACATGATGGGGGTGGGTTTATGAGAGAGAGTGTGCAAATGTGTGACTGTGTGAGAGAGAGAGAGAGAATTAATGTGTGTGAAAAATAAATTCATCAGGTGAATGCTTCCAAAACATTTTTCCCTATAACTCTTGGTTCAGTGTATTTCAGAGGATAGATACCCACACTGCTTTGTACAGTCTCAAGTCTCTGGTTTGTTGTTCACATTTGTGCAATGTGGTTTTCTTGTAGATTGGCGGAAGGAGAAGTTCCAGGCCTGTAAGTTACTTCAGTTGTTTGGGTGGTCTTACAGCTGTCCCATGGCTTCTGACATCTCCTTCAGCTTGCTGTGTGATACAGATGCTGGCATCATCAATGGTGGTGGGGTGGAATGGGGCGGTGAACATCATGTAGCTGGGATTACTGGGTGTGATTGATACTGGATATAAATGGGTATTCTTTAGTGCTGGAGTCCAGTCTGGCCCTCAAGGGCCCTGTGACATGTCTAAACCCCATATCAGTCTTATGCTTACTTCTTCTGGTTGGAAGGCTGTGTGCTTGAGCCAGAAGGCTCTCATCTCAGGAGCTTTGGTCCTCCCTGCATGCAGCTAAGTGTCTGGGGGTGGGGTGGTGGTTGTGTGCCTTGGTATGTGGTAGGGCAAGTTCTTGAATGATTGGCAACTGTCTCTGCAGTGTCTGTCCGTCTGGATCCAGAGTCTGCCCATTCCAGCCTTGCCATCTCTGATGACAGGACTAGTGTGACCTTCAAGGACTCACCCAAGTACTCAGATGATGGAGTCTATAGTGTCTTGGGTCATGAAGGCATCACATCAGGGTGTTGCTACTGGGAAGTGGAGATCAGGAATGCAGACAAAGAAAGTGAGTGGGCCCTGGGGGTCTGTAGGAGAGATGTGGAGAGGAAAGGCTGGTACCAGGAATCCCCAGGAAAGGGGTTCTGGGTTGTGGGGGTGTATAAGAAGAAAGTCTTTTCCCTCCCTGATAATTCAGAACTCCTTGTGCCAATTCCCCACAGGGTAGGGGTTTTCCTGGACCTGAAGGAAAGGGATGTCTCATTCTACAACATGACTGATGGTTCCCACCTTTTCTCCTTCCCTCTTGCCTCCTCCTCTGGGACTCTGTTTCCATACTTCAGGTTGAGGTCAGGAGATGTGTCCCTGACCATCTACTCTGGGGTGGGTGGGCCTGTGCAGACCTCTGTACCTGTTAACAACCCTCCTTGTTCTTCAGAGGAGCCTGCGAGCCTCTCAAGACAGAGGTTCAGTTCAGGCTGTGGTGTTGATGGTGATATCCCAGGGGCTGAATCTCCACTGCTTCCCTCTGGCCCAGAAGCTATGTCCCCATAATGCTCCAAAAATGGCCCAGATTCCTCATGGTGGCTTTTCTAGGAGCTGCAGACTCCCAGGAGTAATAGCCTCTGAATTTAGTCCTGAATGGCTGGGTGTCTTGCCCTTCTCTTCTGGGTGTAGACTGCTGGGGTGTGGTTATGAGAATAGGCGGTTCATGCCTTATGCTCAGGTATTTGAAGATAAATATTGACTTTTTCAGCTGTAATGGGGTTGGCTGAATTTTGCTATTGGAAGTCATGTTTCTTTTGATCATGAACATTATCTCATGGAATCTTCATATTATTTTGATATGAAATGAGATGAGGTCTGAATTATTCTGAAGAATTAAATGGTGTTTATTTTATATAGTTGAATTGTGCAGATGAACCCAGAGGCTATGGGTGGGTTACCAGCTCTAATTTAGGAAATGTGCACTCTGACTAAAAAACATTGTCCATCTGAACATTTCTGAAGAAATGTATGGCTAATGGACTTGAAGAAGAGTGGAGTGTACTATTCCATTGTACATGCTTCCTATTCTGGAATGGATGAGACATACTTATCTTAACGAACCTTCATAAACATTTGTTATTTCTGAAATACTGGTGCTGCATTAATTCAGGGAAAGGAAAAATGAGAGTTCTGGTTTCCTTGTGAGTCAACAGCACTTGGAAAGAACAGAACTGCTACCAGAATAAAGAGGTAAATGAAGATGAATGTTTTCAGACCCTGGGTGAATTGCAGAAAGCTTTGACCATGAGCACAGTTCCAGGATCTATGTACAGCTTCTCAGTACTTCTAGTCCAATTGTAAAGGTCGATGGAATTCACAGGAAATACAGGGAAGCCAGACTGATGAGGACTCAGACATTAGTAAATAAAGGTTTTTTGGCTCCTGAAGTAGAGAACACCGACCTGTTGTATTTCTGGGAAAGATGAGAAGACACGGAATTGGAAGTTGAAGAAGGAGGTCACAGATCTCAGTTCCTGCCTGTGACCAAAAATAGGAAAAGGACTGGAGTTGCTTCGCATATTTTTCTTTCTTGTCATGTAGATGTGTCATTTGTATTAATTAATATATTTTCCTTGTCCCTTCTTACCAGTTTAATTTTATGCAAGTTGTCAATGATGATATTTAAAATATAGTCTCTTGGTTAAGAGAATAGTCAAATGAGTGTGGCTGAACTTAAGGAATAAATACAACTGATTCAATGCCTGAGACTGCCTGTTTGTTCCATTTGGGGGAAAGAGTGGGAACTTTTTCACTTGTAAGTGTAGCTCTGTAGATGGGTAAAAATGTGGAGTTGTGTTGTTATATGGAAGTTCCAATGTGAGTAAATGGTGTGTGTGGACGTTGAGGAACTAAAAGTGTGAAATCTGCCCATTACCAATTCATTGTCTTTTGATTCAAATCTACTCTGTATTTGCCCTACTTGTTGATACTGGATGTCATCAACATTTAATTTTTGCCATGTGGCACATATGGCACCGCCTTTCTCAGTTAGTGCACTGATGGGTTTGGCCAGCAAACCCTGAGATGGTGAATGAAAAGTTTACTCCAGACACCTTCATAGGAGAATGGAGAGGCCTGGGGACCAGACACTCTAGTGGCAAAAAGCCTTCAGCCAAGCTTTGTCTCCAGTTTCATTGGGGTCATATCAATACACCAAGCACAAGCACAAAGCAAGGAGGAAAGTATAGCCTTACTGGTCAGGACAATAATATATGGGACATCGTGTGATAACGGCAGGGAGGCTAGGAGTTCATGAAGTACATGAGTACCACATGTGCCTGTTTCTCCTTGAAATTTAAACATTTCCTCCCTAGGGGAGAGCCTTGAGCTACAGTAAGAATGTGGCCACTTTCAGCCAGGAAATGTCAATGTAGGCCTAAGGTTCTGGGCATTCCTCATTTGTTTTTCAATTAGTCTCACCCAGGGAGGCTTATGGAAGTCAGATTTTGTGTATGCAGATACTGAATTCCTACAGGGCACCAGAGCAAGACGTCTCAGGAGAAAAAGCATTTTTCTTTTCGTGGTATTTTTTTTTTGGAACCCTATTTTAATTTATTGGCAAGTCAATCTAGAATGAGATAGGATTTTTTTTCTATGCACGGAGATTGTGTTCAATCTGTCGTAACATGGACGCACACATTTCACCTTGGAAAATGTACCATTTCAAGCTTTAGCCAGGGAAGATTACTCTTTTTTCAGTTTCACAATTTTTGTGCTGCTGCCAGAAGTCTTCTCAGCATTTCCTTTGAACTCGGCCTTCAGTGCATCTCTCACTGCTTTTGCATGGATCTGGAAGTACTGGGTGTAGCTGAGGCCAGCCTGTCGCCAGTACGCCACCATGATGTTGCGAGGGTGGGCACATCAGGTCGAATCACAAGGATGCCTCAATGTCAGCTTGACGCGTGGCCCAGCGGCAGGAAGGACTCTTCATGTTTTAAAAAAAATTTTTTATTTATGTATTTGTCAGAGAGAGATTGAGTGAGCACAAGCAGGGAGAGTGGCAGGCAGAGAGAGAAGCAGACTCCCTGCTGAGCAGAGAACCCAATGCAGGACTCGATTCCAGGACCCTGGGATCATGACCTGAGCTGAAGGAAGACATTTAACTGAGTGAGCCAACTAGGTGTCATACTTTTGGTGTTGTTTCCCCCTTGATCTTATGAAGCTATTGACAGTGGCCTGGAGAAGACTTAGCTTCTCTTGTCTTTGGGTGAGTGAGTATGGCATTGTAGCAGGTTGTGTTCTAGAGGGCTGCCTCCCAGGGAATCTTGCCAGTTCTTTAGTGAGAGTTTTCCTGCCCAACAGGCTTGGTCTGCAGAGTGTCGGTGAATTTCTTTCCTTCCTGGGGATTCTGGTCCCACCTTGCCCAATAAAAAGAATGTCAGTCATATTCTTTCAAATGTATTCCATTTTTTGGATGCTCTACCTCAGCCCTAGAGGTGATGTCTGCTTCCTGTACCTTCTACTTCTGGTTTCCATAGAGTTGTCTTTGATCTTGTTCATAATTAATTACCTCTTTCTTTTTTTTTTAATTTTCTTTTTTCTTTTTTATTTCTTTTCAGCGTAACAGTATTCATTGTTTTTTTCACCACACCCAGTGCTCCATGCAATCCATGCCCTCCTTAATACCCACCACCTGGTTCCTTCAACCCCCCACCCCCCGCCCCTTCAAACCCCTCAGTTTGTTTCTCAGAGTCCATAGTCACTCATGGTTCACCTCCTCTTCCAATTTCCCTCAATTCCCTTCTCCTCTCTTTCTTAATAATTCTGTCTATCAGATTTTCTCTGTTAAAATGTCTGATGTGGTTTCTGCCTCCTTACTGGACACAGGCTGATATAAACATCTAAACTGAACTGTATGTTCTCACGGTATATGGGAAACAGTAATGGAGGAATGTTCAAATTTATTTAAAAAAAAAACAATAAAGCCATAAATATACTCATTGGGATCTGTGCATATATTTTAAATACTCTACATGATAATACATTATATGACATGTTCATCTCCTCCTTCCATATGGCTTGTGCCTTTATGACAGTGGATTAGTTTTAGATGGGCTATGGGTATATTTCCATTGAAATGGAGAGGAAAGGAAGTTATGGATGGGATATGAATTATCCACACAAAAAAAGAGGTATCCTTTGAAACAAATGCACCAGCTGCCATGGTTTTAACCAGATGGTGTTAACCAGAAAGAATGGTTAAAACCATCATTCTTGGGAGGAGTGAGGTCAGCATCATGGCAGAATAAGTCCTTCCATTTGTCTCCCCCTTTCTGTTTACAACTAGTAGGATTCCAAAACCCAACAAAGGTTCCTCTGGACAGCGCACCAGACACCAAGGATATCCATCCATGTTTACATTTGAAGGAGTGTGGATTGGGCCTCATGGAGACCAGAGCCCAGACAGCTTGGTGAGGCCTGTTACCTTGGCTTCTACAGTGGTGGTAATACTCACCTGTGACTCCTGTGGTGGAGAAGGTGGGGGTGGAAAGGGGTGACTGAAAGTCTATTTGGCCCTGTGGACTGTGGCTGGAGGACCCATATTTATGAAGCCACAGAGCAGGGTCCCCTGAAGTAGGACATCTGTGACCAGGAGGGTACAGAGGGGGGAAGGAAAAGGCAAGGGAGGGAGGCAGAGAAGAAGAAACACTTTATGCACCGTCTGACCTGAGAGGTCAGCAAGAGAACTCCCAGGTCTGAGGGACTCCTGAACTTGAGGATCCTCCGCAGGGAGTGTGGGGCACACTCAAAGCCCAAGGGCTTAGTACATACTGGCCCCTCCAGTGTGCCAGCCTCCTACTTTTTTTTTTCTTTAAGCCTGGTCTATACAGCCACCAGGGCTACTCTGGAAAGAGCAACCAAAAACTTGTGCTCTTCTGCGATCTGTTGTAATACTAAAGAACGGCCTCTAACCTCCCACCCATGAACTGTTAGAATCAAAGTTAACAAAATTTTACCTACACACAAAAGGTGTTGGCTACTTCAAACTATTTGGCAGAGGAAAATCTCCTTAAAGAGCATGAAAAATCATGGTAATATGGCTTTGCTAAAAGAAAATGACAGTTCTCCAGCCACCAACCCTACATTTACAGAAGATTGTGATCTAAGTAATAGAGAATTCAAAATAACTGTCAGAACAGAATTCAGCAAGATACAAGAGAATCAGGCAATTCAATGAACTCAGTAGTAAAATGAATGGGTAGAAGGAGTACTTTACCCAAGAGACTGAATTTCTAAAAAAGCACCAAACCGAAATTCTGGAGCTGAACTCAGTAAATGAGATGAAGAATGCATTAGAAACATTGGAAATAGAGCAGATGAGGTGGAAGGGAGAATACATGGTCTGAAGGTGGAATCTAGAAATGATTCAGGTGGAAGTGAGGAGAACTAAGGTTTATTTATTTTTTTTAAGTGAAGAAACCCTAGGGTGCCTGGCTGCTTCAGTTAGTGGGGCATCTGACTCTTGATCTTTGGGTTGTGAGCTGGAGCCCTAAGTTGCATGTAGAGATCACTTAAAAGAAAAGCAAGCTTAGAAAATGTAGAAATCCTGCAACAGCTACCAGTATCCACTAGGAGAGCCTGTTAAGAATAGTGGGTATACCAAAAGGTGAAGAGAAGGAGAAGAGGGACAGAGTTGTTATCACAAAAGTGTTGTGGTGAACTTCCCAATCCTGGGGAAAGAAGTGGACATAGACGTATGTGAAGTTAATAGCTAACCTTTTTATCTCAATACAAAAATACCATCTCCAAGACACTTTCCAATGACACTGTCAAACGTCAATGATAAAGAAGGAAACTTGAAAGGATAGAAGAAAGTAACCTAAAAATGAGCCCCCATAAGAGAGAACATCAGCAGATTTCTCAGCAGAAATTCTGCAGGCCAGGAGAGAGTGGAATGACATACTCATAGCATTGACAAATAAATATTTTCAGACAAGAAATCTGTATCCAGGATTTATCTTTCAGACATGAAGGAGAAATAAAGACTTCCCCAGACAAAGAACACTTGAGGGAATTCCCCACCACTAGTCCTGCCTCCAAGACATATTGAACAGAACTTTAATACTATAATGAAGAGATGAAGGTAAATTACTACTGTAATGAAGAGATGAGATGAGACTCTGAGTTAGCTGGCAGACAGAGTCAGAAACTGTAACCTTATTTTAGAATAGGGCACTAAACACTTAATGATAACAGCAATGGTTAAAATTATTAAAAATAACTAGAGCTACTACAGTTGGTAACAAAGCTATAGCAGGAAAAGAGTTTGTGACAGCAAAAATGCAAAGGGAGAGGAGGAAAATGAGAACAGCCATGTAGGCATATGAAGAAAAGTTGCCAACAGCAGGAAAAGCACCATTTAATCTATGAGACAATTTATACAAACCTCAGGGTAAGACAAAACAATATCTAGAGCAGAGAGAACCTTAAAAAAGGGGAAACTGAGGGAATCATCATGTAAAACCAGCAACTGACAGAAGTAGACAGAAACACAAAGAAGAAGAAATAATAAAGATACAGAACAACCAGAAAAGAAAAGATAAAATGACAATAGCATCAATAATCACTTAAACGTAAGTGGATGACTTTACCAATCAAATGACACAGAGTGCCTTGATAAATTAAAAACATGACCCAAGTTTGTAATGCTTTCAGAAGGCCCATTTTAGCTGTAAGGACAAATGTAGGTTTATAGTGTAGGAATGGATGTGGATAACCCAAGCAAATGGCACCGATAAGAAAGCAGGTGCAACCATATGTACATCAGACAAGATAGACTTCAAGCCAAAAAGAAGATACAACAGTTGTAAATACATGTGCCCTCAACACCTGAACATTGAAATACATTAAACAAATACAGCTCATAAGGGAGAAATACACAGTGATCCAGTAATAGGGACCTCAGTACCCCACGGTCCACAATGGATGGATCATCCAGATGCAGAATCAGCAAGGAAACAGACCGTGACCACATTTCAGAAAAAATAGACAAACATTTACAGAACATTCTGTTCAGCAGCAGAGGAATGCATATTCTTCTCATGTGTACATTGATAGCATAGATCCCCTGATGGAACACAGAAATCTTAAAAAAATTAAGAAGACTGAAATCATATCAGCCAACTTCTCTGACTACATTGGTATGAAAGTTAAAATGAACAAGAGGAAACTGAGTAGACCGAAAAACATGTGGGAAAGAGGTGACAACATTTTAAACAACTGAGGCCAGACACCTGAGGCCAGACTCCTGGACTAGTCTTGAAAGCATATACAGAACTACATTGTATTAGTTGTAATATTACCTTAGCTGCACGTCACATTTTATTCCCTACTAAGGATGTTTTTGCATCTCTTAACCTCATGCATGATCAATCATTTACTTTGCTTTTTACCCCTACTCCCTGTTTACCCACTGATTATAGAAACCTAATGGGGAGTGGAAAGAAACATTTGTCTCAAAACTATCTGACATACCTGATCATTCCATGTCCCTAATGGGGTGCCTTATTTTCCAGACGAATATAGAGCTCCAGATTCTTTCAAGGCCCACCCTCTCAAGGTTTCCAAAAACACCTCATCCTCCTCTCATACATTCACCTCCTTCCCCAAACAAGTAGTGGCTGTCCCTTTTCCTCCAGAGGGCAATGCAGCTTTGGGAATGAAAGCCAGCCTTCTCACTAGACTTTCCTTGTGATAAGGAAGCTTTCTTTGCCTCAAAACCCATGTCTCAGACATTGGCTTACTGGGCATTGGGTGCTCAACTAGTCCGAGTTTGGTAACACAATCAATAGGTCAAAGAGGAAATCAAAAGGGAAATAAAATAATGGTCTCAAACAAGAGAAAATGAAAATACAATATATCAAATTTTGTGGGTTGCTGTAAAAGCAGTTCTGAGAGGAAGTTTAGAGCAACAAAAAATTATAAAGATGTCAATCTGCCTTTACACTTCAGTGAACTAGAAAAAGAGGGACAAATTAAGCCCAAAGTTAACAAAAGGAAAGAGATAATAAAAAATCAGAGCAGAATTAAATGAAATAGAGGCCAGAAAAACAATCAAAAGGATCAATGAAACTAAAAGCTGGTTCTAGAAGATGATGAACACAAACTGGCAAAAAGTTAGCTAGTCTAAGAAAAAAAGAGTCATAGTACTGTACGGTGACTAATATAATAGAAAAAGAAGAAATAAAAGAGGGTTGTTACAACGGGTAGGACAGGAATATGCAGAAACATGAAAGACTATGAATAATTGCATACCAACAAATTATATATCTAAAGGAAATGGGTCCATTCCTAGAAACACACAACTGACCAAGACTGACTTAGGAAGATGTAGACAACCTGAACAGACCAGTCTAGTCATCTGAGAGGCACAGGTGGAGACTGAAGGTCAGGAAGACAGGCTTGTAGGGGAGGCGCAGATACCAGAGAGCCTGGGGTTGAGGAACACATGGGGCCTACAGGCCCCCACATTGCGACTGGCATACACAAGGAGCTCTCCTTATGGCCATTCTCTGCCCACTGATAACCAGATAAGCTCTGACCTGGCTGAGTTCCAAGAGCCCCCTCCACTTGCCTCTGTATTCATTGTGGAGAACTGGGCACCAGGAGCTTTGGAACAGTTACAGTGAGATTCCAGAAAAATGGCGTCCCCTCTCCACTGTTATCCCTGCCAGAAAGACAGCTCTCCCTGTGGTCCTGCCTATTTGTCTCTTCCCCCAGAGCCCAGCTGGTGGAGGATGTGCCCTGGAACAACGTCCCTGCTGAGAAGGGGCAGGTCTTTTTACTACCATCTGACTAAATAGGACAAGTACTGGCTCTGCTTTCACACCAGTGTGAGGAACCCCAGCCCTCAGGACACTTATCCAGGCCCCACCCCTCCTAACATCCTGCACAGCCACCATGGAGCTTTTCTGAATGGCAATGTGCACTCCAAAGTCCCTGTTATTGAAGAGAACTTGTTAAAGGACAAAGATTTGTTGAAGCCATGCCATGCTTGGAAGCTGTCCTGATGTTCTTCCTGATCTTAGTCCTGTAAACTCCCTGCAATGAACACCTTTCTGATGTTAATCAGAGTAAAATGTGCTCCCTGAGCAGCCTGCCAGTGTGCCTGTCCTTCCTCCAGCCATGAACACAGGAAGCTTCCTACCTGATCTCACCACCCTGCACTTTCCCCTGGTATTTCCCACCTCCCAGGGCCCTGAGGAGACCTGAGTGAGGGCATTCGTACCTCCAAATTAAGACATGGCATGAGCCACATCAGGATCAGTGGGAGCCAGTGCCCGGACCAAGCTTAGCTATGATGAGACAGGACTTTACTCCCTGCTCAGCTACCCATTCTGTGGTCTTCTCTGGGCAGTCCCAACCCCTGGGCTTCCTAGAGCAGTCCCCACCCCCATATTTAAGACTCTGATATCCACCCCTCACTGTCATCCTCCTCCCTGGGTCACCCTTCACTCAGTGCTCTGGCTCTCTCATCCTCCAATTCCTCCCCCTCTGCTTCATCTCCTGTGCTGGGTACCCCCCTTAACCAGATTCTTCCCCTGGAATCCCTTCCTGCCACCACCATGTTCCTCTCAGCCTCCTGAGCTTGCCCAAGGGCTCAGCTGACACCCAAGAGCAACTGCCCAGAAATTTTGTGACAACAATGTCACCTGCCTTGTCCTGCTCACTCAGGGTGTCCCCCTGAATACCAGCAAACTGTCCACTATCCAGAGGCTGCCTCCATACCCATACAGCCCCCCAAATTTGGTTCTTCCCACCCAGCCACCTACCCCAAAGTCTCTATAACATCCTGTGATATCCTCTCCGGCCTGTTCAAAGCAACCTTCAGGTGGGCAGCCCCTGGGTAGCCCACCATACTGTGGGACACTATACCCACCCAGCTCAATGGACATGAGCAAGAATTTTACCATCAGCCAGTGAAGGACTTCAGCCTGGGGAACCTGTTTCCTCACAGCATGCTCTTTGATGACTGCTGCTTGGACTTGTTTGTCCCCTGGCATGCACACACTCTGTCTCAGCAGCAAGAACAGTTTAGCTTGGAAGTCCATCAATCAGCCTGATATTGGATCTCCCAGATTTTCTGAGGGGTCTCTATTTTTAGTAAACAAGGGGCCAATTAGTGGCCTACAGGACCCCCATGCCCTCAACCACTAGAAATTGACCCTCTGTTCCTGCCATGGCTCAGGGCCCAACATCATCCTCCCAGGAGGGTCCCCCCCAGCTTATTGTAAGGAGATTGTGGCAGCTCTGGCTGGAGTGCCTGGCTTTGAGGGGTCATCAACCTAGCTGGGGTCCTAACTTTGAGGGGTCATCAACCTAGTTGGGGCTGGAGGAGTTGTTGCACATGAAAACACTGGGCCTGGAACAATTCCACATGCTGAGCAACCCCTATGGCTTGCTGTGTGATCCTGCTGTGGAGGACTCATTCCAAAGTCAGCATCTGCAGTGAAGAGCCTTCTCAACCTCCCTCTTCTTGGCCCTGCCCCATCACTGTTCCTTTTATCCATTCCCCTGGGCCAGGAGAGACTCCACTCTGCCCACAGAGCCTCTGTCTAACCTGAATGAAAGATCCCAAGAATGAGGAAAAGTCAGGGGTTTGTCCTGGTGGCCATGAATTCTGCACAAGGTTTGGGTCCAGTGAAGCTCAAGGGGGGCCTAACACTTATAACCTGTAACTCAAAACATAGAGCAAGCAATCAAAAAACTCCCAAAAGAACACTTCGTGGTCAAATGGCTTCACTAGTGAATTCTATGAATATGCAGTGGAAAACTAACACCAATACTCCTCATTATTCCAGAATGTTAAGGAAGAGGCAACAATTTTGAATTGATTCTACAAAGGGAGTATCATTTTGATAGCAAACCAGATAAGGACACCACCACAAGAAAAAAGCAATAAACCAGTATCCTTGATGAATACAGATGGGAAAATTCTCAGTTATCAAACTGAGTTCACACATTAAACAAATTAGGCACCATAGCTAAATGGGATTTATCTGTGGGATGCAAGGGTAGTTGAACCTACAAAGATCAATAAGTGTAATTCAATACGCCAAGAAAAGGAAAGATAAAAATCACACGATCATCTCAAAAGTTGCCCAAGGAAATTAGACAAAATATACCATTCTTCTTTTTTAATTTTTAATTTTTTATAAACATATAATATATTTTTATCCCCAGGGGTACAGGTCTGTGAATCGCCAGGTTTACACACTTCACAGCACTCACCAAAGCACATACCCTCCCCAATGTCCATAACCCAACCACCCTTCTCCAAAACCCCCTCCCCCCAGCAACCCTCAGTTTGTTTTGTGAAATTAAGAGTCACTTATGGTTTGTCTCCCTCCCAATCCCATCTTGTTTCATTGATTCTTCTGCTACCCACTTAAGACCCCAAGTTGCATCACCACTTCCTCATATCAGGGAGATCATATGACTGTTGTTTTTCTCTGCTTGACTTATTTCACTAAGTATGATACGCTCTAGTTCCATCCACGTTGTGGCAAATCGCAAGACTTCATTTCTTTTGATGGCTGCATAGTATTCCATTGTGTATATATACCACATCTTCTTTATCCATTCATCTATGGATGGACATCTAGGTTCTTTCCATAGTTTGACTATTGTAGACATTGCTGCTATAAACAATTGGGTGCACGTGCCCCTTCAGATCACTATGTTTGTATCTTTAGGGTAAATACCCAGTAGGGCAATTGCTGGGTCATAGGGCAGTTCTATTTTCAACATTTTGAGGAACCTCCATGCTGTTTTCCAGAGTGGTTGTACCAGCTTGCATTACCACCAACAGTGTAGGAGGGTTCCCCTTTCTCCGCATCCTCGCCAGCCTCTGTCATTTCCTGACTTGTTGATTTTAGCCATTCTGACTGGTGTGAGGTGATATCTCATTGTGGTTTTGATTTGTATTTCCCTGATGCCGAGTTATATGGAGCACTTTTCCATGGGTCTGTTGGCCATCTGGATGTCTTCTTTGCAGAAATGTCTGTTCATGTCCTCTGCCCATTTCTTGATTGGATTATTTGTTCTTTGGGTGTTGAGTTTGCTAAGTTCTTTATAGATTCTGGACACTAGCCCTTTATCTGATATGTCGTTTGCAAATATCTTCTCCCATTCTGTCAGTTGTCTTTTGATTTTGTTAACTGTTTCCTTTGCTGTGCAAAAGCTTTTGAGCTTGATGAAATCCCAATAGTTCATTTTTGCCCTTGCTTCCCTTGCCTTTGGCGTTGTTCCTAGGAAGATGTTGCTGCGGCTGAGTTCGAAGAGGTTGCTGCCTGTGTTCTCCTCAAGGATTTTGATGGATTCCTTTCGCACATTGAGGTCCTTCATCCATTTTGAGTCTATTTTTGTGTGTGGTGTAAGGAAATGGTCCAATTTCATTTTCTGCATGTGGCTGTCCAATTTTCCCAGCACCATTTATTGAAGAGGCTGTCTTTTTTCCATTGGACATTCTTTCCTGCTTTGTCAAAGATTAGTTGACCATAGAGTTGAGGGTCTATTTCTGGGCTCTCTATTCTGTTCCAGTGATCTATGTGTCTGTTTTTGTGCCAGTAGCATGCTGTCTTAATGACGACAGCTTTGTAATAGAGCTTGAAGTCCGGAATTGTGATGCCACCAACGTTGGCTTTCTTTTTCAATATCCCTTTGATTATTCAAGGTCTTTTCTGGTTCCATATAAATTTTAGAATTATTTGTTCCATTTATTTGAAAAAGATGGATGGTACTTTGATAGGAATTACATTAAATGTGTAGATTGCTTTAGGTAGCATAGACATTTTCACAATATTTATTCTTCCAATCCAGGAGCATGGAACATTTTCCCATTTCTTTGTGTCTTCCTCAATTTCTTTCATGAGTACTTTATAGTTTTCTGAGTATAGATTCGGTGTCTCTTTGGTTAGGTTTATTCCTAGGTATCTTGTGGTTTTGGGTGCAATTGTAAATGGGATTGACTCCTTAATTTCCCTTTCTTCTGTCTTGCTGTTGGTGTAGAGAAATGCAACTGATTACGTGCATTGATTTTATATCCTGACACTTTACTGAATTCCTGTATAAGTTCTAGCAGTTTTGGAGTGGAGTCTTTTGGGTTTTGCACATACAGTATCATATCATCTGCGAAGAGTGATAATTTGACTTCTTCTTTGCCGATTTGGATGCCTTTAATTTCCTTTTGTTGTCTGATTGCTGAGGCTAGGACCTCTAGTACTATGTTGAATAGCAGTGGTGATAATGGACATCCCTGACGTGTTCCTGACCTTAGCGGAAAAGCTTTCAGTTTTTCTCCATTGAGAATGATATTTGCGGTGGGTTTTTCATAGATGGCTTTGATGATATTGAGGTATGTGCCCTCTATCCCTACACTTTGAAGAGTTTTGATCAGGAAGGGATGCTGTACTTTGTCAAATGCTTTTTCAGCATCTATTGAGAGTATCATATGGTTCTTGTTCTTTCTTTTATTGATGTGTTGTATCACAATGACTGATTTGCAGATGTTGAACCAACCTTGCAGCCCTGGAATAAATCCCACTTGGTCGTGGTGAATAATCTTTTTAATGTACTGTTGAATCCTATTGGCTAGTGTTTTGTTGAGTATTTTTGCATCTGTGTTCATCAAGGATATTGGTCTATAGCTCTCTTTTTTGGTGGGATCCTTGTCTGGTTTTGGGATCAATTGATGCTGGCCTCATAAAATGAGTTTGGAAGTTTTCCTTCCATTTCTATTTTTTGGAACAGTCTCAGGAGAATAGGAATTAGTTCTTCTTTAAATGTTTGGTAGAATTCCCCCGGGAAGCCCTCTGGCCCTGGGCTTTTGTTTGTTTCGAGATTTTTGATGACTGTTTCAATCTCCTTACTGGTTATGGGTCTGTTCAGGCTTTCTATTTCTTCCTGGTTCAGTGGTGGTAGTTTATATGTTTCTAGGAATGCATCCATTTCTTCCAGATTGTCAAATTTGTTGGCGTAGAGTTGCTCATAGTATGTTCTTATAATAGTTTGTATTTCTTTGGTGTTAGTTGTGATCTCTCCTCTTTCATTCATGATTTTATTTATTTGGGTCCTTTCTCTTTTCTTTTTGATAAGTCGGGCCAGGGGTTTATCAATTTTATTAATTCTTTCAAAGAACCAGCTCCTAGTTTCATTGATTTGTTCTATTGTTTTTTTGGTTTCTATTTCATTGATTTCTGCTCTGATCTTTATGATTTCTCTTCTCCTGCTGGGCTTAGGGTTTCTTTCTTGTTCTTTCTCCAGCTCCTTTAGGTGTAGGGTTAGGTTGTGTACCTGAGACCTTTCTTGTTTCTTGACAAAGGCTTGTACCACTATATATTTTCCTCTCAGGACTGCCTTTGTTGTGTCCCACAATTTTGAACAGTTGTATTTCCATTATCATTTGTTTCCATGATTTTTTTCCATTCTTCTTTAATTTCCTGGTTGACCCATTCATTCTTTAGAAGGATGCTGTTTAGTCTCCATGTATTTTGGTTCTTTTCAAACTTCCTTTTGTGGTTGAGTTCTAGCTTCAGAGCATTGTGGTCTGAAAATATGCAGGGAATGATCCCAATCTTTTGATACCGGTTGAGTCCTGATTTAGGACCGAGGATGTGATCTATTCTGGAGAATGTTCCATGTGCACTAGAGAAGAATGTGTATTCTGTTGCTTTGGGATGAAATGTTCTGAATATATCTGTGAGGTCCATCTGGTCCAGTGTGTCATTTAAGGCCTTTATTTCCTTGCTGATCTTTTGCTTGGATGATCTGTCCATTTCAGTGAGGGGAGTGTTAAAGTCCCCTCCTATTATTGTATTATTGTTGATGTGTTTCTTTGATTTTGTTATTAATTGGTTTATATAGTTGGCTTCTCCCACGTTGGGGGCATAGATATTTAAAATTGTTAGATCTTCTTGTTGGACACACCCTTTGAGTATGATATAGTGTCCTTCCTCATCTCTTATTATAGTCTTTGGCTTAAAATCTAATTGATCTGATATAAGGATTGCCACTCCTGCTTTCTTCTGATGTCCATCAGCATGGTAAATTCTTTTCCACCCCCTCACTTTAAATCTGGAGGTGTCTTCGGTCTTAAAATGAGTTTCTTGGAGGCAACATATAGATGGGTTTTGTTTTTTTATCCATTCTGACACCCTGAGTCTTTTGACTGGGGCATTTAGCCCATTAACATTCAGGGTAACTATTGAGAGATATGAATTTAGTGCCATTGTATTGCCTGTAAGGTGCCTGTTACTGTATATTGTCTCTGTTCCTTTCTGATCTATGACTTGTAGGCTCTCTCTTTGCTTAGAGGACCCCTTTCAATATTTCCTGTAGAGTTGGTTTGGTGTTTGCAAATTCTTTCCATTTTTGTTTGTTCTGGAAGCTTTTAATCTCTCCTTCTATTTTCAATGATAGCCTAGCTGGATATAGTATTCTGGGCTGCATGTTTTTCTCGTTAAGTGCTCTGAATATATCATGCCAGCTCTTTCTGGTCTGCCAGGTCTCTGTGGATAAGTCAGCTGCCAATCTAATATTTTTACCATTGTATGTTACAGACTTCTTTTCCCCGGCGGCTTTCAGGATTTTCTTTTTGTCTCTAAGACTTGTAAATTTTACTATTAGATGACGGGGTGTGTGCCTATTCTGATTGATTTTGAGGGGCGTTCTCTGAACCTCCTGAATTTTGATGCTTGTTCCCTTCCATATTGGGAAAATTCTCCCTAATAATTCTCTCTGCTCCCCTCTCTTCTTCTGCTCCCCTCTCTCTTTCTTCTTCTTCTGGAATCCCAATTATTCTAATTTTGTTTCGTCTTATGGTGTCACTTATCTCTCGAATTCTTTCCTCATGGTCCAGTAGCTGTTTGTCCCTCTTTTGCTCAGCTCCTTTATTCTCTGTCATTTGGTCTTCTATATCGCTAATTCTTTCTTCTGTATCATTTATCCTAGCAGTTAGAGCCTCCATTTTTGATTGTACCTCATTAATAGCTTTTTTGATTTCAACTTGGTTCGATTTTAGTTCTTTTATTTCTCCAGAAAGGGCTTTTATATCTCCCAAGATGGTTTCTCTAATATCTTCCATGCCTTTTTCGAGCCCGGCTAGAACCTTGAGAATTGTCATTCTGAACTCTAGATCTGACATATTACCAATATCTGTATTGATTAGGTCCCTAGCCTTCAGTACTGCCTCTTGGTCTTTTTTCTGTGGTGAATTTTTCCGCCTTGTCATTTTGTCCGGATAAGAGTATATGAAGGAGCAAGTAAAATACTAAAAGGGTGGCAACAACCCCAGGAAAATATGCTTTAACCAAGTCAGAAGAGATCCCAAATCGTGAGGGCGGAGAAAGGGGATAAAAAGAGGTTCAGAAAGAAAGAAAGAAAGAAAAGAAAAGAAAAGAAAAGAATTTAAAAAAGAAATCGAAAAAATAAAAGTATAAAAATGAAATATATATATATATATATATATATATTAAATAAACTAGTTAAAAAACTTTAAAAATAAAAGGGTAAAAATTAAAAAAATTTGCAGGAGAAGAGAAAAAATATGAAAATGAATTTTAAAAAATTGAATTAACTTCAATACTAAAGAATCATAGGGAGAAAGCCATGAGTTCCGTGCTTTGCTTTCTCCTCCTCTGGAATTCTGCTGCTCTCCTTGTTATTGAAACTGCACTCCTTGGTAGGTGAACTTGGTTTTGGCTGGATTTCTTGTTGATCTTCTGGGGGAGGGACCTGTTGTAGTGATTCTTAAGTGTCTTTGCCCCAGGCGGAATTGCACCGCCCTTACGAGTGGGGCCGGGCTGAGTAATCCGCTAGGGTTTGCTTTCAGGAGCTTTGTTCCCTGAGCGCTTTCTTTAGAGTTCCGGAGGACAGGTAATACAAATAGTGGCCTCCTGGTCTCCAGCCCGGAGGAGCCAAGAGCCCGGGGCCCCAGTCCTCAGTGTGCCCTCAGAGAATAGCGCCCAGTAACTCCAGTCTGCCTGACCTCTGGCCGCGCTCCAAGCTCACCAAGGCTGCGACCGGTTCAAGGTAAACCCAAGCTAGGATCTCACTGTCGGCTCTGTCTCTGTAGCCAGCTTCCCCGTTCCAATATCCGCAAGCTCTGCGACACTCAGACACCCCCAATCCTTCTGTGACCCTGGGGACCTGAGGCCACGCTGACCCCGCGTGGGCTTCGCCCCGGTTTAACCTCTGGCGTGATGTCCCTCAGCGGAACAGACTTTAAAAGTCCTGATTTTGTGCTCTGTTGCTCCGCCGCTTGCTGGGAGCCGGCCCCTCCCCCCAGGGTCTATCTTCCTGTCACTTTGGATTCACTTCTCCGCCAGTCCTACCTTTCAGAAAGTGGTTGTTTTTCTGTTTCTAGAATTGCTGTTCTTCTTCTCTTCGATCTGCCGATGGACTTGCAGGTGTTTGCAAACTTTAGATAAGCTATCTAGCTGATCTCCTGCTAGCTGAAGTAGTCTCAGCCTGCTACTTCTCCGCCATCTTGACTCCTCCTATCAAAATATACCATTCTTTTATGATAAAAACTCTTAACACATTGGCTATAGAAGGAGCATACTTCTACCTAATAAAGGCCACCTACAGCAACCCCACAGCAAACATCCTACTCAATGAAGAAAAATTGAAAGCATTTCTTCCAAGAACAGGAACATAACAAGGAAGGACCCTCTCCCCATCTCTATTCAGTATAGTAGTGGAAGTCCTAGCTAGAGCAATTAGGTAAGAGAAAGAAATAAAAGCCTCAGGTGAATAGGTGTATTTCCTCTGAAAGTTTGGTAGAATTCCCCAGGAATCCATCAGGTCCAGGCTCTTTTGGGGGGGGGAGGTTTTTGATCACTGCTTCCGTCTCCTAACTAGATATCGGTCTATTCAGGTTGTCAATTTCTTTCTGGTTCAAATTTGGGAGTTTATAGTTTTCCAGGAATGCATCCATTTCATCTAGGTTGCTTAGCTTATTGGCATATAACTGTTGATAATAACTTCTGATGATTGTTTCTACTTCCTTGGTGTTAGTTATGATCTCTCCCATTTCATTCATAATTTTATGAATTTGGGCTTTCTCTCTTTTCTTTTGGATTAGTGTGGCCAATGGTTTATCGATCTTATTGATTCTTTCAAAAAATCAACTTCTAGTTTTATTGATACATTCTACTGTATCTCTGGTTTCTACCTCATTGATCTCAGCTCTAATCTTGATGATTTCCCTTCTTATGTGTGGAGTTGGTTTGATTTGTTGTTGATTCTCCACTTCTTTAAGGTGTAGAGACAGCTGGTGTATTCTGGATTTTTCAGTTTTTTGAGGGAGGCTTGGATGACTATGTATTTCCCCCTTAGGACCGCCTTTGCTGTATCCCATAGGTTTTGGATCGAAGTGTCTTCATTCTCATTGGTTTCCATGGATTGTTTCAGTTCTTCTTTGATCTCCTGGTTGATCCAAGCATTCTTAAGCAAGGTGGCCTTTAGCTTCCAGGTGTTTGAGTTCCTTCGGAACTTTTCCTTGTGATTGAGCTCCAGTTTCAAAGCATTGTGATCTGAGAATATGCAGGGAATCATCTCAGTCTTTTGGTATCGGTTGAGTCCTGATTTGTGACCCAGGGTGTGGTCTATTCTGGAGAAGGTTTCATGTGCACTTGAGAAGAATGAGTATTCTGTTGTTTTAGGGTGGAATGTTCTGTATATATCTATGAGGCCCATCTGATCCAATGTGTCATTCAATGCTCTTGTTTCTTTATTGATTTTCTGCTTCGATGATCTGTCTATTTCTGAGAGAGGTGTGGTAAGATCTCCTACTATTAATGTATTCATATCAATATGACTCTTTATCTTGATTAACAGTTTTCTTATGTAATTGGCTGCTCCCATATTGGGGGCATAGATATTTACAATTGTTATATCATCTTGGTGGATAGTCCCTTTAAGGATTATGTAGTGTCCTTCTGTATCTCTGACTACAGTCTTTAGTTTAAAATCTAATTTATCTGATATGAGAATCACTACCCCAGCCTTCTTTTGAGGTGCATTGGCATGAAAGATGCATCTCCATCCCTTCACTTTCAGTCTGGGTGTATCTTTAGGTTCAAAGTGGCTCTCTTATAGACAACATATGGATGGGTCCTGTCGTTTTATCCAATCTGCAACTCTGTGCCATTTTATGGGCACATTTGGGCCATTCACATTGAGAATGATTATTGATAGATACGTTTTTATTGACATCGTGTTACCTTTGAAGTCTTTCTTTCTGTAGATTTTCTCTATATTTCTGTTCAATACTATTCTTAGGATTTTTCCTCTTTTACAGAACCCCCCTTAATATTTCCTTCAGTATCAGCTTGGTGGTTGCATATTCTTTTAAGCCTTGCCAGTCTTGGAAACTCTTTATCTCTCCATCCAATCTGACTGTCAGTCTTGCTGGATAAAGTATACAAATGGCTATCAGACACATAAAAAATGTTCATCATCACTAGCCCTCAGGGAGATTCAAATTAAAACCACATTGAGATATCACCTTACACCAGTTAGAATGGCCAAAATTAGCAAGACAGGAAACAACTTGTGTTGGAGGGGATGTGGAGAAAGGAAACCCTCTTCCACTGTTGGTGGGAATGCAAGTTGGTGCAGCCTCTTTGGAGAACAGTGTTGAGATTCCTCAAGAAATTAAAAATAGAGCTTCTCTATGACCCTGCCATTGCACTACTGGGTATTTACCCCAAAGATACAGATTGAGTGAAAAGAAGGGCCATCTGTACCCCAATGTTTATAGCAGCAATGGCCACTGTCGCCAAACTGTGGAAAGAACCAAGATGCCCTTCAACGGACGAATGGATAAGGAAGATGTGGTCCATATACATTATGGAGTATTATGCCTCCATCAGAAAGGATGAATACCCAACTTTTGTAGCAACATGGATGGGACTGAAAGAGATTATGCTGAGTGAAATAAGTCAAGTAGAGGAGTCAAT